>NC_141391.1:155111004-155736004 GCF_034619465.1 Leptosomus discolor
GCAGCCTTGAGGCTGCTCTCATTGTTGCAGGGCTCAGCCATGGCCCCAGGATGGTAGCATGCAAGGCAGGACTGGCTGCGGCCAAATTCTCCATTTGGCCAGATGTACCGTCTCCTACCCCTCAAGACAAAAACTTTAAAAGCTAGAGGAAGAAAAGGTCCTATGTCAAATCTTCACGATCAACTCAGAAACAGTCTGGTTGGTGGTGGTGGTGAGCAGGAAGATGCCCACCAGGGCTGACTCCCTGCCCTTGGGAGCTGCTTTCAGCCAGGGTGACAGCCCCAGCCCCACGAGTGCTGTGGCCTTGCCACATCACAGCCAGGCCTAGGCCTGGCCAGGGACACCCCAAATCTCAATCCAGACCCTGCCCCTGAGCCAGCTTCCTGGTGGCCCATCAGACTTGCCTGACCACTGCAGGGCTCCCTGGATGCTGTCCTCTCTGAGGGGCAGCCAGCCCCCAAGGCTCCCTGGCAGCAGAGCACTCCGAAAGTAGTGCAACAAAATGTCTGTGTAGTTATCTGTTCAATTCTGTTTTTCAACTGTTTTTGAGATGCTACAAAAGAGGAAAATTTAAGTATCACTTTAAAAATGTTGATATGCTCTATATAAAAAAAAAACCCAAAATGTCTCATATGGGCATTTTCTTGTAATAAAACTTACGACTTTTCATTTCAAACAGCATTTTAAAAAAATCCGTTTACATTAAAAAGAGAAAGGAAAAAGGATTCAAAAGGGTTAAGTAAGCCAATCAAAGCATCTCAATTCAGCCAAAATTCTCTCGGCTGCTCCAAAATAAATTGTTGTTCATTTTGCTGAAATACTTCTAAAAGCCACCTGCAGCCCTTCCACCATGCTGTTTTATTCACTTTGCCTTTCCAGCCAGAAAGCCCTTTATTTCAACAGCTCTGTCCATCATTGCAACACCTGAGCTGTGGCACAAGGGCTAATAATATCACTGGCAAGAATGAGAAGACTAAACTCATGAGCCAAGCTTTTAGAGGCAAGTAAAAATGGAAAGAATTCTCAAATATTTTGTTTCTGAGATGACATATGGTTTCATTTTTGTGCCTACCCATGAGTGATTCAATTGGTTTGGGATCTGAAATCCTTGTAGCACATTTTCTCACTTTTAAGAAGCTTTTCAGTTTGCCTGTATTGGCTGGTTTGCTCACTTCCTAATGGGTCTCTCCAGATCTGATGCAGCGTTTGAAGCTGTGATGGGTACATATGCAAAGGAGGGGGAACAAACGGAGGGAAAGGCCCACTGAGCATTGCTAACAGTCGCACGTTTCCGAAAAGCTGTGGTTAGGAGATTCCTAACGCAGTTAACCTCTTTGATCTCATCGTGCAGTATGAAATACCTAAAGGTAATGAAAAGATTGTAGGCAGGTCTGTTATGTTTGCATATCAAAACACATGCCTCAGCCCAGTACAGAGCAGGAGACAGATACAGTAATACACTTGTGATAGATGGAAAAAGCATCTTTTGATTGGGAGAGAACAGCTTTCTTCCCAGTCGTGTAGTGCTCATGTACAGGCAATAAGAAAAAAACTCCAGAAAACTCGCACTGTGTCAGGAAGTGATCCAGGGGCCAGGATTCACTTCTGCTGCACTCCACTAGGTTGCCAGCATGATTTAGCTCCCTTTTGCCCTTAGTTCTTAGCAGCAGAGCAGAAGGCAGACAGCTATGCCTCAATGATATGCCCTTTAAAAGAGCCTACCCTGCCAAATGGTCAGTCACCAAAAGATGGGGCGTTTTTTATCAGCATCCAGGATCCCATTCTCCTTTTCTTTAACTGTGGCCTGTCCACCTAGAGAACCAAGATGCATGTCCAATGCATGCAAATATCTGTATTTTAAGAAAACATACCTTTACTGCTGCCAACATGCCCCCTCCGGCTCCCTCCCCACCTTTCCTCCTCTCTGTCCCTATATCCCCATCTCTGGTGCAAATCCCCTCCTTTTCTCTACCTGCTCTTCTCTGCCTCGTAGCACTCTGGTTTTTCATCGTCGTTCGCACTTCCTCTCTTAATGCACGCCTCCCTTCCCTTTCTAACGTTCCCCTATAATTTCCTCCCATCTCCTTTCTCTCTCTTTCTGGGTTGACACATCTTAACACCCTCCCAGTGACTTTTAAGACATCTGAAAAACTGTAGTCAGATATCAGATTCCTTATTAGGTCAAAAGAAAATATTAGGGAAGTCAGAGGCCAGATGCAATGATTACGGTTCAGTGTGGACAAGAGTGACATCAGTCTTTATGGTCCCAGATGAGATTTAAATTGTTGGTAAAATGCAGCATCATTGATTTTTCACTTTCTCCCTTCCTGGAGTCTCTCCAGGGCTGAGGTAAGACAGCTTGGGTGCCTTATCTCTGCATTTCTTAACTTAATGTAGTTGCTTTTTTCTTACGCATAAACTCAGCTATGAATATCCTGGATTTCTGCTGTTTGATATTGTCCTCTATTTTTACCCATAAGTTACCGATACTCTTAACTGTAATACCGCTTGATGTTTTGCTTAGCAATTTTCTTACCGTGCTTGTTTTAATCATGTTTTTTTTTAAAAAAATATCACACATAAGCCAATGTGTTGGAAAGCCAAAGAGAATCCTACCTTCTGATATTTCTGATGGCTTGATGACCTGAAGCACCAGTTTTACATCGCCCCTCCTAATTTAACCTTTTTAGGACATGTTCACTGCATTGCTGTGGTGTCACACACCCAAAGCACGGTAGGGACCTTGGCTTTTCACCTTTGATCGATGTTTTTGTCTAGGGGCAATATGAACGAGCCCGCCACTACAGTGAGGGGTGCAGAGGATGCTCAGCTGAGCCCCAGTGTCTCTGCGCTCCAGGCTCCATCCTCCCAGCAGCCATGCCCAAGCCACAGGGCTACCATCCCCAAGCCACTGTAGGTTTCTGGGTCCTGGCGTACCCCTGCCAACCGAGACCTCTTCCGTTGGGGGAGGGGCCTCCACAGTACCACCAAGTCCCTGCAGCCCACCATCCCACTGTGTTCAATAAGCCACAGAGGAAACACAACGACTGTTTGGGCTCCTTTGTCTGAACCTCCAAGTGGCCTGAGTCTGGCACAGACCCTGATAACCACAGCATCTAGACACAGCAACCATTAATAATTTAGCATAATTACATCCTAATTTATTTACCTAGAGCCTATAAGCAAGATACAAATTAAATTTAACTATATATAAGTTTAACGTATCTCTACCATTCCATTAAGATGATTTGGCACAAGACAAAAGTAAACATAGATGTTAATGTTCTATAAAGTATGAGATTTTAAATGATTTTTAACCAAAAAAAAATCAATTATCCAGTTATTTATAAGTGCTCATAAAATTAATTTTCTAGCCACAAAATGTACTTTCTAATCATTTGGGATAGGTTTGTTCTGTTTTTCGAACAAAACAGAGATCCTGAACCCCTTTTGATCTAATCTGGCCTTACCATGGAGTCGTAATCAGCAATTGTTATTAAAAGGAGCTTTGGAATCCTCAAATCAAAGATCCATCTAAGTGCGAAGTCCTATTATGGTTTTCAGTGAACATTTTTATTAGCATGTGAAGAGCTAAATAAGGTTTAGCTCAGACTGTAGCCTGAGTGACTGAACTAAAACTCTCTTGCTGGGAGTAATAGCTGGAAATACAGCAGACCCTTAAAATGAAGCCCCTTTAATCTCAAGCTCTGCTATGGCCTATTACAAAGTCACCACATCCCCGAGACAGGGTTTGAAGCTCTGCTGGCACGTAATTAAGTAGGCATTTTCAAGCGAAGAATTCCATATGATAAAACTGAAGATGAATCCATCTGTAGAAGAGAATGTACCCTGAGTCGAGACTGGATTCACTTATTAAATGGACAGCTCAGCTTCAGGAAATGCCAGGTCAGGGTTTGCTAGCCATTAAAGTTGCCCTGTTTGCTGGCTATTTCTTAATTTTAGGCATGACTGCATAAGCAGCCAACAGCCTCCCATGTACTGTAGACTATCTGCTGCTGTTCAGCCAGCAGTCAGGTTTTCTGGCCACGGAGCTGTCACTTGTAGGGATGCTCAGAGCCCAAGGGTGGCGTCTCGTGAGCCTCACACAGGGGCAGCCACCGCCCGCAGGCAGGGCAGAGTCTGACTGCACCCGCCTGCAATTACATTTACGGGGATATTTCTCAAACCGTGGTTATGTTTGTTAGTCCCTGACATCTCCCCACAGGTGCTTTTGAAAATGCCTAAAGGATTTACTCCAGAGGATGCTCCAGAGGAGCCAGACTTCTCTCTCTAGTGCATGGCAAGTGCACTGGTACCACTGGGGTTGGTGCACTGAGAAGCCCCATCCCTGAATCTCCTCCGCCCCCTCCAGACAGGCATCGTGACAGAGGGGAACGGCTGGGCTCTCGGGTCAGAGGCTGGGTGCTGCCTCGCAGCTGCCATGCTAGCTACCATCCTGTAATTAGTGCCGTTAGCAGGTTGCTATGGAAGCTTCTTCTCCCTGGAGAAGGTGTCAGGGCACTGCTCAGAGGAGACGAGGAAATTAAGGAGGAGGAAGGAAAAATGCAGATGACTGAGGGAAAAACAACATTGCCCACCGAAACTCCCCCCAGAGCGTTATCTCCTTGGCCAGAGCAGACCACACACTTTAAAGTCAGGAGTCATTGATTGTGTGTTTTCTCTCCGGAGAAATGTTCACCTTGGCATGACTAATACAACAAGCAAACCCAGCACAGCAGAAATGTCACCCAAGTCCCTCCCACACAGGACCTGTGATTACCATAAGCAAGCACTCTTAACCTGCCTCATCTTTAATTGACAGCTAAAGAAAGTCGGGAAGGAGGAGAAGACTATGCTGAATTTTGTCAACTTCTTGACTGTCAGTAAAAATATGGCTTCTGAAAAGAAAAAAAACCACCAGGCAAGTTCAATTCCCTTTGTACTACTCATTCCCAGCTTCCATGTGCTGGAGAGAAACAGAGCAAATCCCTCACACGACCATACCTCCCGATTCAGAGGAGAGTGGAAACAAGACTGAGGGAGAGATTTAGTTCCCAGCCCACACCAACTGCTGCACCGGTGGGGAGAAGCAGCTGGAGGGAGAAGCTGGAAACGAAAAGACTTTAAATGGTTTTTGTTCCTCCAGAGTCGCAGGGGGTGAGAATCCATAGTCTAGGTAAATCTGGATGTAAAACGAGCAGGGACCCAGCTGGAATCAGTTTAGTGATATAAAGACACATAGTCTTAATTAAGGGAATTGTGATTTGCCAATGAAATCCCAGCAGGGCGTCTGTCTGCCTGATCAAAGACTCGACTTTCTGATGGAATCTTAAGTGCATGAGCCATGAAATTACTTTTTGAAAAGGGAACATGCGGCACAAAGAGGCAGAGTGAGAGGGGAGAAGGGAGGGAGGGAGGGATGGGGAGCAGAGTGGAGCTTCAAGTGATGCTACTGGGAGCTTCCACTCCCTCCCTCCAAAGATAGAGTGGAGCAGACTGGAGAAAAAATGGTGTCAAACTGCCAGCAGAGTCAGCATCTAAAATCACTACCCAGCCTGCTGAATAAAGAGACATTCCTGATTTGCTCTTCCAAATTATTTTTTAAAGTGCTTAGCAGAATTTGGGGGCAAATGGTTACTTTTCTTTCTAAGTAAACTCCTTTTTCCACTCTCACGCCCTTACTTATTTGACACGGACTAGACAAAAGCACCTGCTATTTCTGCTCTAAGCCTGATTTTCTAACAACCCCAGAGATCAAAAAAGCAAGACTTTTCTCCAAACATCTTTTTTTTGTTGTTTTGTTTACAGCAACACAACAGTTTTCCCTCCATTTTTTTTTTTTTTTGCAAAGGAATGAGAGGGAAGATTTAGATTAGGTATTAGGAAGACATTCTTTACTGTGAGGGTGGTGAGACACTGGCACAGGTTGCCCAGAGCAGCTGTGGCTGCCCCCTCCCTGGCAGTGTTCAAGGCCAGGTTGGATGGGGCTTTGGGCAACCTGGTCTAGTGGAAGGTGTCCCTGCCCATGGCAGGGGGGTTGGAACTTGATGATCTTCAAGGTCCCTTCCAACACAAACCATTTTATGATTCTGTGAATAAGAAATGCTTCAAACTATCTGCTGCAAAAGTTATCAAGCTTTTCAGCGTACAATGGAAGAGTTTTGGATCAAATCCCAAAGTAGGCAAATTCTGCATGTTCTGGAATTCTAATACTGTGGGGCTCTAAACCACTGGAAGCTCTGTAAATCAAGACATAAAGCTGACAGAAGAGACACAATCTATTAGCTTCATTTATCATGTCTGTACCCATGAACATTCCCACAGCACTCAATAAACTTCCCAAATCCCATCTCCTCACATAGCAGACTCAGCACAAAGCTACACAGGATTAACCCAGGACAGCCTCAGCTCTGTTTCTGAAGGTCTGGTGAGGCATCCAGAGGACATCACATTTCCAAACATCTTACACAGGTCTTCTCTTCTCTGACATTTAAATGTGTATCTTTTAAAAAGCTCTCTTATTGCCAGACTAAAACCCAATGTAGTGAAATGTAGTGATTACAGAAACTACTGTATCAGAAAAAGCCAACTGTCACATTGCCATGCCATCTTCCTCAAAAGTGACTAGAGCAAGTGCTTGAAAGGAAGAAATAAAACATCCATATGCACCTGCTGTGCAGGACAGGACTCCACTTAATGGAGGAATAGTCCCAAGCAAACACACTGGGCTGTTTTACTGGTCAGGCAACAGCATGGACCTAATAAATCACAATTGGTGTACTGATGCCACACCAGGATCTAAAGTAAAAGAGAAAATAAGCAATCAAGCCCTATGAATTTCTAGCTGTGTTCAAAATATCTGGAGGAAAGCAATAGATGTAGTAAAATAAAAATAATAAAATAAAGATTAAATCAGTGCAGGAAACCACTCCATTTTCAAGCATCTCCAACAGTTTGTGTAGCAGAAAGCCTAAGGGTTTCTGACAGGTGGCTGCACAGCACAGAGTGCAGCTCTGATCCGAGCCAGTGGTGTAAAGAACACAGTGCCTCCACCGCTCCCCAGTTTGCTTGGTTCTTACTAATGTTGCTAGATCTGAAAGGAAAAGAAATCTCAGCATCATTCACTGAGTCAGCTTTAAAGCTCTGCTTCGGGACTGTGTTACTCTTGAGAAAAGCTGCAGGTTGAACTAATAAGTAAGTGGGTCAGAGAACTCAAACATTTACCTTAATTACCCGTTTCAACATGCGGGTGTCTCCATGCCCCACTCAGTAAGTGTCAGTCACCTGATTTATTCAGTAAGGTTAGCTATGCAGCAGCTGCATACTGCCTAGTTCTTCAGCCTAGTGGAGGCTTCCCCAAATCAGAAGTGGGCCTCCTGGGCACGGGTACTTTGCTTGCAATGGTGGAAGAACTTACAAAACTTGCATTGCTGAAAGTAGTATTTTCCTCACTGCTTTTCCCCCCACAACATCTGCTATCACCAGGCCCCTTTCTGCACCGCTTCACTGCTGTGGGATGAAAGAGCCTCCTTCGCTGCAGCCACCAGCTCCCTTTCACTCAACCACCTTCTCCCTTCTCAGCCCTTTCAGATCTCAGGGAGGTAGATTTTCTCTTTTGCCTCTTTTCTCCCCCTTCCTCCTTTACTGCATGCCAGCTGTTCCTTTAAAATTGTGAAGAGCAAGTTTATATGAAAAATACAGCTAGAAGTATAAAGGAAGGTGTTTTCCAGGAGACTATAACAAAAAATGTGGGAGTTTTAAAGAGGATTAACAGCCATTTCACATATGTGGCTTCTTCAAAAGACTTCCCTTCTCACTATCAGAATAGGCTTCACAGTGAAGCAGCAATTCACAAGCTTGGGGTTTCCAAGCAGGTTCTGTGCTGTGCTTGAGGGGCTAGTTAGAAACACAAAAATACACTATTAATTTGTGTATATTGAGCCATAAGCTGCTGGCTCTGCTGTTCACCCCCAAACATGCTTGAGATCTAGAGGAAAGTATCCCAACGTAACAACTCCATACAGTTCTCATCTCAGTTGTTCTCACTTTATTTTCCAAGCCAAAGAGCAGTGGGTGGACACTCAGTGTCAGGAGAAAACCTGAGATTCAGGCTGCCTTGACAGAAAGAATTCCCTGTGCCTGGGACTTTGTGTTTTCTCAAGGTTTCTGACTCGGGAGTGCCCAGCGCCAGCTGTTGAGCCATCACACAAGCCAGGATGCTGCACATGGCTGTTTACTAACACCATGAGTGGTTAGATCCTGAGTAAAGGCAGATCAGCACCGCTCCACTGACTCAGTGGAGCGGCAATGCTTTACAGCAGTCAAGCATCAGACTCATGACACACAGCTAGACCTGTGGGCATGTGTATGTGTAGACAGCAACTGTGCACATATAGCTATTAATGCTGAAATATGAGACTGCAGACTACACAGTTTTTCAGTAGTTTTTTTGAAAGGTTTCCTTTAGGATACTCTTCTGTATTTCCCTGAAAAACCTAAGTGGCCAGAGTCTTGTAATGCTGTGCCAAGTGCCCTCCATCGCTATAGGACCAGACCAGCAGAAGCATGGTCTTCTAGTTAAGGCAAGAAATGGACACTTGGAAGGGGTGAGTCCTGCTCCTGGACTTCAGCCCTCCAGCCACAAAAGTGCACTTCCCTCCATCTACTTCTTCTTCTCTCCTTCCCTCCATCCCATAGTAAGAGACTTGTCTCCTTTTCAGATACTACAGTTACACCAGACCAAAAAAACTCCAGGAATGAGGTGCTGCTGCCCTTCACAGACCATGAGGTTTTTTTCTGCTCTCCTGGCTATGTATCTGAGTACTTCTGCTTTCACAGAAGAACTCTTGTCAGTTCAGACAGCAATTTCTCCTCTAAAGAAAAGGGGCTGCTTGTAGAGAAGATGTGATCAGTAGTCGCTCCCCGCTCACAGTTTCTAGCTCTGCTGGAGTTCATACCCGTTTTGCTCATCCATGGGGACCTCCTCTACAGCAGATTCCACCTCTCCTTCCTTATATGAGAAAGTCCTAATCCACCCTTCCCCACAAACACTCTGCTTAAAATCAGTGCTCATTGTAGTTAGTCCCCAGTTCTCAAAGGGCATTAACTGCCTTGGGCTTCACCTCTGAGCTGTTGAATACTAGTAATAACTGGTTTGCCTGGGCTTACTGCCTAAATAGCTGATAATTACAGCCCAAGAACAGCAAGGAGCATGCTGTCTTTCTGCCACAGTCGTCTGTCTATCTGGTGTGCTAAGCATCTGTCCACCTGTCTCTAGGCAATTGTTCCTATTTCTACTTGACTTTGTTCTCCTTCTCCATGTCTCTCTCTTTTTATGTATTTTGCTTTTCAATCTCTCTTTTTTGTCTTTTCCAGAGCTCTGACATCTTTGATCTCTTGTCGACAGGGAACACAGCGTACTGGCTACACGTTCAGAGAACCAAACATTTTATCACCCCCCAGAAGCAGCTCAGGATGTGACAGGTGAAACGTCAGAAACAATTACAGAAAGAGAGAAGCTTTCCAGCCCGATGGGGGAACCATCCGGTCTGCATTCTGCGCTTCACCTCCTGACTCTGTTGGAATCGGAGAGCTGAGCTGCCGCAGCACCCATCCAAAAAGACAAGTGGAAAGAGATGCAAACACGCAGGCAATATGTTGAAGGTTTGAGGGGATAAAAGGTGTGTGTCCTGCAAGGGAAACCAGCTGGATCCTCATCTAGCTTTAGCACCTTCCTCCTTAGCTGTGACAAGATGCAGTCATCTCTGTGTTTCCAAGACAAATGTGCCCCCGTCAGAGGCAGTTTTCATATAACCTCACTGTGCTATTGTGACCATCTGCTCCCCCACCCTTGCCAGGCTCCCGTGGACCATGAGGATCACCGTACACTGACCAGGGAACCAGGCACTGAAACAGAAGCACAACGTTACAAGCCAGAAGGACGATGCAGGAATTTGGTTTCTGCTGTAGCCCACTGCACTGGAAACCCAGAAGGATAAAAAGAGCAGAGAAGCCTATTGGGAAAGTGGGCCAAAACCCAAGGTTGACATACTGGTTTGCAGACCATGGTGTGAGGCCCACAAAAGAGCAGAGACGTGTGTAGTGGCACATATCAACAGTGCCTGAGGCCCTGGTAGCTCACAAGAATGCAGATGAAGAAGCCCAAGAGAACGAAAGTACACACAGGATCTAGTAGAGCCTCTGATGTCTCCAGAGTCTGCTGGGTAGAGTTGAGAGAAGAAAGGGTTGCCCTGCATCTGAAGGGTAACAGGCCACCTGGAACTGCTGGGACGTGTTCTTCGTGCAACCTGGAGATCCCTTACTAGGACTGCCACATGCTGAGGGCTTTTCTAGCAAAGGGGCTTGTGGACGTTTCCATCCCATGCCTAAACAGTGCAGATGAGCAGCAGAAGGAGCCCTGGACACTGCTGCTGCCAGAGAAGAACTGCAATGTGTTTATGTATCATGACACACTTAGGTATTTCGGATGAGGAGCTGGATGGATCCTGAGGAGCTCTGGATGGAGATCTGTCTCCCTTCTAATATTAACTCCCTCTTTGCAGGCCAAGAGGACCAAGCTATGCCCCAAAGGGTAGCACAGAGCAGGGTGCAAGATTAGCACTGACCGTACAATAGAGGCGTAGTTGTATTGGTGTTTCATAACGGGGTACTGTGAGATACCGCATACCTCTGGAAGTGTGATGCTGCTGCGATGTCACCCCGTCCATCTTCACTGGTGCAAACCAAAAGGCTCCAGGCTGGGAACCCACGGGCATGCCAGGGGAAGTGATATACCCACAGGGAGCCAGACACCCACATGTATTGCATATGTATTAGCCACCAAAGACCAGGAGACTCAAGTGTTCATTAAATGGGAAAATAGTGAAAGAAAAAACTAGCCCAAATCTTTCCAAAGCTCTAAAAAAGTTGTCATTTAAATTCTCCGTGAAAGCTCCCCTCCTGCCTTCACCTCTCCCTCTCATGCAAGGTTGCTAAGCAGACAGCTACTGGGTCCTGGAAGGAGCAGCTCACCTCTGCCCTAAGAAATTATCTCACCTAGCTCCTGTTCCTGCCAATTGTACAAAATGGTTTTCCTGCACCCTCTTCTTCCCTCTCTTTTCCTCCATAAAACTGATCCAGCAAATAATCCTTTTGCTTGCTGACAAATAGCACCATTTGCCTCCCATGTGCGTGCACCCTGCCAGATGGCAGGGTGAAACAACTGTCTGCACAAGGAAGCATTCTGGCTCTCTGTGCAGGGGAAACAAGCCAAAAGGAAAAGGAAAAACACTTTTCAGATGACGTACGTCCTGACACAGACTGATGAAAATCCAGGAGACCGATAGTTCAGTCTCTTCGCACTTGACCCTCATTTAATTTTTTCCTAAGCTTTGATCTACGGGGGCAGAGGACTGCCAATCAACCGAGGCTGGAGGAGAAGCAAAGGTAAAGGTCCAAGCTCTTCTGGACGCTGAACTAGTCCTAGGGGTCCATGTCTTGGCTGCTGTTTTCCAGTCCATGGCTTTTTTAAAAAATGGATGGGGGAAAAGAGAGCCCTTCTCGCTCCAGCTCGACAGGCCTTCTCTGTAAGTCATGCACCTATGTCCAGAGGTGAGGTAGAGGCTACGTTTGCCTGAATATTTGCTGCAATGCCATGGACAGTAATTCCTTGTTCCCTAATGTCATTCAGGATATCTTGGACGTGAGAGATATTTAATTGCATTCTCATCACAACACTGTGGTCCCTTGCTGCAGATAACTGCGATGACATGGATCGTGTCTTCTAGGTCTTCTGGTGAAAATAGCCCCAGCAGAGCCTGTATCTTCATCCAACCTGACCTTAAAGACTTTACCCCAGATTCAGACCTGGATCCATAGCTTGTGGGAACGGGGATTTAAGCTGATGCTGCTCAATGTGTAAACAGTGAAAACATTGGTGTGGCCTAAGGGTAGGCACCTCAATGATACCCTCCAGTGTCCTGATTTAACCAGCTCCCAGTCAGCCTGAAGAAAATATTCCATATTTGAGGCCCATCTTTAAAGTTATGGTCTGCGTGTGTGTTCAGATACGACTTTTCCCTGTTGTCACTGAAAGAAATTCAGCTTGAAAGTCTCCTTCAGTTCACACTATACCTAGGACGCCAAGGGTGGGTTGCTTGGGGAGTGCAGATCTCTGTATTTGTAGGCTGTCTGGAGGAGAAAAGAGCCTGGCGTCTTAAAATTTTGAATGATTCAACCTTTAGCAGCAGTGAATGCAAAACAAAATGAGCCTGACGCCATTTTCTCCACTGATGTGCCATGGCTTATTAGGAAGGGGTTATAAGCTGCTTTCCAGTGAACTTGTTCTCAGAGAGATAAGCTGACTAGTGGGAAATCAATCACTATGAATTTTGATAGCAGCGCCTGCTGAAGTAATTACTTCAAACATCAATAATTCTGCTCACCTGCCTGCGCAGTTTTCAGTCATGCTGAAGGTTAGATTAATGCCACAGAGCTCCTGGGGACTGTTGTTTTGTTTTGGTTTTGTTTTCCCTATCCTTTTCCATCTACTTCCTTAAATAGTTTTTTTAAACGCTGATGTAATTGAAATGTCATGTTGTCCGGTCCTCTCTTTCTCTGTCTTCTCACCCGAGTCATCAACATGAGTTTGCTCATATCAGTGAAATTGTCTCCGCAATTCTGTGTGCGCAGAAGCTGCTGCTGATCCTTCCTGTCAGACTTACCAAGCATTGAATGCTCACGTCACTTCTCTCCTCAGCTGTTTATGTCTGTGTTTAAGTTAATACATATTTAGAGAGAAGGTCAAAACAACTTTGGTGCCAAACACTCTTGAATTGAAGACCCTCACAGTGGCCTCTGTATGGTGTGATGTCAGTTCCCATGCAGATGAGCATGTCAGTTCAGGTTTTGCCACACAGTACACAGACTGGATGCACAGACAAGTCACGATTTACAGCACATCTTACAAAACTTTTAAGGTGATACAATATCACCTAAAATGTCCCTGACTCAAAACTAATTCTCCTTGAAAGCAAAAAGAGAATGGGTGGTACAACATGTGTGTACCTACTTGCACGTTCAGCAGATGGTACATTAAAGGGGGTATTACTCCACAGAGAGGCCAAATATTTCGTCCAGTTACTAAACACAATGATAAAATTATAACATTATCCAAAACATGTATCATTTTCATTTTGAATGTAACATATGATCTGAGTTTTGGACTACTGTGCTTCACAGACTGCAACCTCCTCCATTTGCCACATCTCCTAAGCTCCTGGATATCTCCTGCTGCCTTATGCTAAATATCCTCCAGGTCTCCCACTGTCACCCCTTTTATACCCAAATTTCATGCAGCCCCAGTAGTTCTGCTCTCTCTGCTGGAGCAGCAACATATTTATTACTATATTATTATTGTATTTCAGCT
This sequence comes from Leptosomus discolor, assembly GCF_034619465.1. Taxonomy (NCBI): domain Eukaryota; kingdom Metazoa; phylum Chordata; class Aves; order Leptosomiformes; family Leptosomidae; genus Leptosomus; species Leptosomus discolor. The sequence continues at coordinate 155,124,431 of NC_141391.1, forward strand.
CCCAGCTATAGTAAATGCCATCCTGCTGCAACCCCTACCTCCATCTACCATTAGACAGCCTGGGATTCCCACAGACTTGGCAAATTTGATAGATTTGTTTATCAGCTCATCAGAACTGATGCATGCGTGGACTTACTGCCTGACTGCAACTGAAAGCTGGCAGAGATGTGCCACGGGTACTTTTCTCACTTTCCTTTCCTTATCTTTCTCCATCCTGTGCAGGGAGCAAACAACAGTGATACTCCACAGACTTTTTATTTTCATGCAGGCTTCATTCCCGTAAACAGCCCACTCCTCTCAAATTAAACATTTTTAAAGTTCTTTTTAATGTCAGTTATACTGAGCTGTGAGGCCTAGCTTATACAGATGTCCTTTGTTTATAACTGTGATTGATTGAACACACGTCACGGCTTTCAGCAGAGAAAGCCCTCCGCAGACCCAATTTCAGATCCAAAAAGTGTCCTGCTGACAATTGCCCACATAAATCCAAGCAAGGAAAAAACGAAAAGTAAAAGCCAGTGCTTTCCTGTCTGAATGACAATTCACACTCCCAGCAAAGGATGACATCCATCACTCTAGCACCACTTAGCCGATCACTGCAGCCACGATGGGAAGTGGAGGGCAGGGCAGGGAAGAGCGCTCAACACCACGAATAATCAGGACTTTTTCACACAGGCTCCTTACTCGTCACTTAGCTGAGGGCAGCTACATGTGAAAATAAAAACTGCACCTTTAGCTAAATTCTACTCTCATTATCCTACTGCGGCTTTGCTGAAATTAGGTAAACGAAAGGTGAATTTGGTGCATATTGTCCATAATGACAAATCGGTATTTGATGACCTCCTGTGAAAATGTCTATTTGGTTTATTAACAGGAAAGTGCTCTTGGCTGATCTGACACTGTTTATCTCATTGTTATCAAAACTCTTCTGAAATTAACTGTTAGGAGAAAGGAGGACATTTCTCCAAAGAGAAAATTAAGTGAAAAGAGAAGTTTTTAGTGGCTGAGGAGAAGGGGATTTCAGCACTACCCAGCCAGTGAACAACAGGTCAGCAGAATGGTTCCTAACTCCGGATTTTAAAAGTCATTTGGGAACCTCAAAAGATTTCTTCTCTGTCTTTGAAGCAGCAGGAACATTGCATGGCAAAAGATCTGAGATTTCTGGTATTTGTTTAGTACTTTACATAAACATGTTTAATAGAGATCTACGAAAAGGAGTGAAGAGGGAGGTCATTAAACCTTCAAACAACACCATTTATTTCGTTTAATCAAGAGTAAAGAAGATGCTGAAGACTTTCAGCTGAACCTGGTGAAGATAAATGAATGACCACAAAGAGGAGAAATGAAACTTAGTGCTGAAAAATGCGAGGTATCAGAAGGAATCATTTGAACTTGTTGCATACACTACTGGTTTCTAAAATATCTATGAACTCCATGGACGGTTCAGTGTGCAATAAAAGCAGTCTCCAGGACAAATTAATATCAAGATGTATGAAGAAAAGAGCAAAGAAGAACACTTGAAATATTGTAATTTCATTATAGTAATCCATGACATCCATGGATGGGGAAGAATTTAATAAAAAAAAATATGGAGGATATGACTGGAAGAAAAAATCAGAAGGGTCAGTTCCAGAAAGAGCAATTATTAGAAGATTGGAAAAAAAAATATTTTAAAGACTGAGAGAGTCTATGTTCAGAAGAACAAACCCCATCCCAGAGGGGAGAATAGTATAAAAACAAGAAATTAGGAAGGAAAGTTAAATTAAGAGATTATATTTCTCTGTTTTCTTCCTATGAGAAGAAGATAAATTAATCACTGGATTGAAAAATGACAGTTGCCTGGAAACCCACTATCATGACCAGATTACAATCAATAAGGGCAACAAAAGGTCAGCACCTACTAGCAATACTTACACATACATACCCACATGCATACAAAGCACGCAGATACCTACGAATACTCTTAAGGCTTCAAGAGAAGGGATTCGGAGAAAATTTGAGTGAAACTGAGAGGGACCAAAAATTAGACAAGTAACATGAATGAAAAGTGGAAGCACTTTATACAGGAAGAGTTATCTAACTAGTCAGAATGCTAGTCTCACAGTCAAGAAAGTTTACAACCTTGGATAAGAAAACAGTGCTTGGTTTGATGGCAAATAAAGCAGTAATTTGAAATAAAAGCAACATATGGTAAAATGTAAGGCAGCAGTTACAGGTAGCAGTCAGCATAAATTAAAGTTATGGGGTGTAAGTAACTGATAAGGGAAGCTGAAGACACTAGGGGAAAGTGCCTGGCTGACAGAGTTAAGAATGACAAAATGTAGGTGTCTGGAAACACTCTGGGAACAAAAGAAATCTGGAGAAAAGTAGAACTGTGATATTAGTTAGAAGTGTTAAAATTGTTAAAGCTAAGGTAGCGAAATGTCTTATAACCTTACTGTAGCTATATAATATATGTGTTCTGAGTTGTCAGCAATTAATTCCATTAGTAAATAAAGAACATACTGGGGACCAGTGACAAGTTCTGCAGGCCAGACAGCCTATACCCACAATTCTTAGAAAACTGGTTTACAGGCACCCCTGGTCTCTGATGTTAATTTTTAATATATTGTAGAATATCAAGGAACACAATATGACTGGGAGACTCCTAATGTTGAGTCAATAGTCAAAAAGGGCAGGGGAAGGAGGAAGAGTTCTCAGCTTGACAACACTCCCAGGCTAGATCACAGAATTACTGAATCAGTATTAAATGCTTAAAGAATTAATTGGTATCAATAAAACTCATGCCAAGAAACATAGGATTATAGGGACAAATTCTTTTTAAAACAATATGCTTTCATACTCTTATTAAATTACAAACTTGGTTGACAAACGTAAATGAATACCTACAAAAATTTTGGCTTTTGTAGAGCTTGTGACTTACTACCTCATATTACTGTGATTTAAATTGCATTATACATTAACAATGAAGTACCTATTCAACGGATTGAGGACTGTCTGAGGAATCTCAAAAAGGAACAATTAACAGGGAATCATCATTCAGTAGGAGGATTTGGTGTGAAGTTCTGCATAGATCCTGAGTAAACAGAACATGATTTTACATCTCATCACTGATGTGGAAATAAATGCAAAATACTTGAGGTGACGTTTGCAGAGACTGGTAGAGAAGCATGCATACAAAATAAAGCAAATCACTTCTAAATTATACCTGTTCAAACTTAATATATTTTAATTCAGCCAAATACAGAGTAATATTTCAAGGACCAAGGAACACAGACCACATCGACAAAGAAAGACTGCAACTGGGAAAGCAGGGACCTTGAAGAAGATTAAAGTTCACTGTGGATAAGCATGACTATGGAAAAATGGGTGAATACAAGCCTGGAAAGTGAAGCAGGACACCTTCAAACTAGAAATGAGGCACAAATTACACTGCAAGTGTTTAACTACTGGAACAAACTACCAAGAGGAACAGTAACTTCTCCATTTCTCAGTCTCCTCACATCAAGAGCCGATGCCTTTTTGGAAAACATGCTTTCACTGAACACAAATTATCAGCCTCCATACCAGCGGAAGTCAATGAAACGAAATAGCCTGTGTTCTACAGAAGGTCCCTTCATGCAATGTCTTGACTCATCTGGCCTTGAGCTCTTTGACTTTGCAAAAGGAGGCTTTTCAATGAACCAAAAGGGTAACAAGTGAGAAATGTGAATAGGAGAGACTTTCAAACTCAGAATGTGGAAACTTTTTTCCACATACTGTTGGCTGACTATGCTATAAGCTGCTGGGTTGTTGGTCTCATCAAGGATGCTACCTGCAAAGTCAATGCTTCCCACAGTTCTGGTCTCTCTGTGGGCTCCCAGAAAAACTGCTGTCTCTGTGTGAACACTCACCCTCTGTAACCTGCCATGACTCAGGTCTTACGGCTGAGGTAACCCAGCCTTCTTGCCATATCATAATAGAACTTGGATTTGGTTGGGTTTTGTTTTGGGCAAGAAAGAAGTGTAGTGGGAAGGCACAGGAGAAGCACTGCTACTCTCATGACTGAGTCTGTACCCTCACAGCAGTGTGGCCTTTGGAAAGGCGCTGAGAGCATGGGCCGCCTGAGGCAGGTGAGTGAGAGACTGGAGCCATGGGGCAGCTGCCCCACAGCAGAGAGCTCAGCAGGATGTCAGTGCGTAGTCCCATAACCAGAGGAACTAATGGACCCTGGCCAGCGGCAGATGTACGTCTGAGGGCAACCTTCCCAAACAGATTGTCTGATGTTCAAGAAGGTGTGGGCCATGCAGCACCCTTCTCTGCAGGGGGTTCTCTAACAAATTTGGCCAAAGAGGTTCAAACTTAATTAAGAGGAAGAAGAGGCATGAACTTGCTCTCTCAGGGTTAGTGTGTAAACCCTGTTTCCTTAGAAAACCAGAATAGAAAAAATTCAGTATTTGTAGTCTTGCTTCACATCTACACTAGGCCGCCAACAAAGTAAAGTGGCTAAGGAGTGAGTGTAGATGCAATATGCTCTCACTGTAAATGCTTAGAAACAACCTCTGTCTACATACAGTAAATACAATCACCTCAAATATGAGTTAAGCTATCTACATGCAGTTTCAACAAGTGTAATTCAAGGTGTAAAGCATCAAGTCACACGGGCCTTCAGCACATATGCTAAAACGATGTCTTATTTGCAGTACAGAGAGGAGTTGTCTCTGTTGTTGGGTGTGAGGGCAAAGAAGAGATCAGTATGAAGAGGGGTGGCAAGGGGGAGGAGTGGGGCTGCAATGAGTGTCTGAAGCCGGTATGGTTCACCATGACAACTCGCACTGCCCTATCCTGTTCTGCTAGATCCACTTGACAACCTTTATGCTGGCATCGCTTTCATCAGCATGGGGCAGCTGGGATTCAGCAGTCCTATCTCATGATGTTAGTGCTGAAGTAAACCAAGCCATTCCCATGACTCCATCCTGCCAAGTCATGGGCAGTTCCTGGGCATGAAAGGAGTATTTGAGCAGGCACTGGAGAAATGCACTCATATCTTTGAGTCTGAATCCTCACATCAAAGCAGGCAGCTTGTCAGCTACAGTGAGAACAGCACCCAAGCTTCACCTTATGCCCAAGGACAGATTAACTAGTTCTGGTTTGGAACAATTTTCTGAAAAAAAAAAATTACATTATTATGATACACATCTTTATAAATTATATCCATCTGTGTGTACATATAAATAAATATATATTTAACAGTGGGAATCTGGCTATGGAGAACACCAAAGCAAGAATCACTGATAGCTGGACAGTGAAGACAAGTCCAGGAAAAAAAGCACAAATGGGTAAGAAAGAGAAGTTATTAGAAAAAGGTAGTAAGGGAGATACTGGTTATGTACAGAGAGCTTTCAAAAAGGCAGGAAGGATACGTAAGGGAAATGGGTTTGGAAAAAGGCTTTTGGCTGTAGCAGAACATGGGGAAACAGAGGCAAAAGGGAAATACAGAAGGAGATGAACGTAAAGAATTGCCAGGGAAAACAGACAAGTAAAACAACAAACATCAGAAGGGAATTAAGTCATGAACAGACAGGAAGGGAAGAGGACATCTTTCCCTCCCTGCTCACTGGTTATACTTCTCCATTACATCTTGTCTTTTATTCTCTTTCATACACATCCTTCTATTCTTACCAGTCTCTTATAGATGTTTCTTTTTAGAAGCATTAATCTGCACAGATTCCCTCACTATGTCCCTGCCCCTCCACTTCCCTCCCACCCCAGCACACAAGCATGATAAGAGGAAAAACCTCTCACCTCTACCTCTCCCCAGTGTGAGCTTTTGTCAGCTTATGAATCACTGCCAGGTACACAACACAAAGACAGAACAATTTACCTTCAAAGAGAAAGCCTCATTCTGACAAACTCAAAGTTTGTTTCCGCCAGAAGATGTCCCCCAGGGGATGGAATTTAGCAAATCATACACAGTGTAATATTAATTTTTGTGTGATATTTCGAGCTGACATGCTGTCTGTAGATGACTGCTTTTTCCTAACAGGACTATTCCACTGAGAAGAAAATTAACTCTTAATAAGCATTTCTCCTGTCAGGTTCCCATTTTCTCTCTTCTTCATTTTCCCTCATATACTTCCTTTGCCTTCCTCATCCTCTTCCTTGATCTCTGTATCCCATCTTTCTTATTCCTACCTTCATTCTTTTTCTTCCCTTCTCTTTTTTGTTCCTCCATCTTGCCTCTTTCCCCTTATTTTCCTTCTTTTACTTTTTCTTTATTCTTCTATTTTGCCATTTTTGCCTGCTAGCTCTCCTGTCCCATTCAATCCATTCCCCACAACCTGCACCCAGAGAAGTGCATGAGAATAACATTCAAGGTATTTCTATAGCCACAGAGCCACAAGGGGAGCCAGCCAGCCCTATAGAGCTTCTAGTATGTTATTCTGCGGGCCAGAAATTTCAGTTCCCACAGCCTTAAGGGAACCAGAATAAAACCCAGCACCCTCTGGCACCAGGTGTTCACCATCTTTGGGGATCTAATGCAAGAATCTGGCTGGGGCTACACAGTGCTCCAGGCTTTGAAATGTATGTGCAGAGAAGAGATTGGGCAGGATTCATTGCCTCTAACTTTCAGATGATGTTAGGGTAGGTGTCTTGTCTAACCCTGCTGTATGTTTGGGCTATAGTCATTGGGAAGGTATGTGTGTATGGGCACTTCCAAAGAATGAATTATTCCATCATAAATAGTTGTCTCAGAGGGGGTGGCTGTCAAGATAGACTCAAAACCAGCTTAAATTAATAGCATACCTTTCAGACAGTAAAAGCTAGGTAACAGGAAACACCTGAGACAGAGAAAATAGAAGGAGAAGTCTGCATGAGGGCATAAAAATGGCAGAAACTGGAGGAAAAGCAAAAAAGACAGGAAAGCTACCTTGTTTACTGTGGACAGACCAAAAAATCTCTTTGCTAAATCAGCAGTACATCGAGGGCCAGTTGCAGACAAACTGAAGCTCCACAGCTCCCATCGATTTTTCCCATGTTTCAGACTGCTCAGCATTTCTAGAAGCCGGAACCCTAACACCTCTCCTGAGCTGGGGGCTAATCTATGAGACTTGCCTTTCATGGCTAATGCTCTAGACATGCCACCCCCAAAATGCTGACTTAATTACATTTTGCACTTAACCGTTACTGAGGAAAACACTGGAGTGAAAGAACAGAGAATTAACACTAACGGGCCTCACAGAAAACCGGTCAATATCTGAGAAATCTGTCTCAGGCTATTTCCCTCACACCATTTTCCACTAGCATAATTTAATCTCCCGACAGTATGAACTGTCAAGTCCCGGAAGAAAGTGCATGTGCACACACACATGCTCGTGTGTCTGGCTGCTGAAGCATCAGCGATTTGCTCTACAGAGTTGTGTACAGCAAATTGCCTCTTGCCAAAACTGGGAAGCACAGCATCTTTTTCTTGGGGGGATCAGTGCTGCTTTCTGCAGCTGGTGGGATTTGGTATGTCCATGTGTTTATCCACTGTGTATGAAGACATAACATTTAAACCATCAAACATGGAACAAAGCTGAGGGTAGTGCTGCTTAGCCAGTGATCCCATCTGCTCAGGTTCTTATTGAAAGCCTCTCTACCAGGCAGGGTAGACAAGAAGCACGTAGGAGACAGGGTGACGGGCAGGAGATGGAAATTTCAATGAAATTAAGGAAGGAGGAGGCAAACATAAACCTACAGTATGCACTACCAACAGTTCTGCGATTGTGCAGCACATACCAAACCATTGCAAAATTGGCGGATTTTATAAATGGCTTAGACCAAAACTAGCGCATAGGAATGATTTTCACTTGTTTTTTTGGAAGTGAGGGACTAAAGGCGGTAAGAGTAACATGGTGTTAAAGATGTTGACTCTGACTTACAAACAGCATGCCTTGATGCTGACTGTATCAAGTGTTTGGGATGTGCACAAAATGTTTGAGGCTTACAGACTCCAAAACTCCAGATCCTGGCTCGAGGATGGCTGGGAGGACAGCTCAACAGAGGCACTCTCTTCAGCTCTTTTGGTCTACAGAGTATTTGCTGCACAGTACCTGAGGTGTTAAGAATCAAACCTCTTGTGGAGTACAAAATGTATCTACAGAAAGAAAAGACAAGCAATTTCCAGGCTGAACATTTTCATGAAGATGTAAAATGAAAAAGAGAACCAGTATAGTGTGTTTTTTGGCTTTTTTTTTTTTTTTTTCACTTCACTTGTGTAAAGCAGCTCCAAAATAGCCTGTGGGTTAGTAAATCAATACAGCCCTTTACTCAGGAGTGCTTTTGGTTTGGTTCCTGTGCTTAGCCTCTAAGCTACATTGCCTTTTCATTGGTCTCTGACAAATAAGAACATCAGGACTTTTGAGCTGATTTCTTTAATACAAAATTGGAGGTGCTGGAAGAGGTCATCCCAACAACAGACCCTCAGACCTGGAGCTCATCTTTTTTCCTTGGTCCTGCCCAACCTGAATTTGACCAGCATTCATTTACACGATTTATAAGGAATTCTGGAAATCTGATTTTAGCATAATGAGAAGGTCATTTCCATTTTCTAATACTAGTTGGTGCATATAACTGTGTACTATTCCTAATATAGCCTTATTGATCAAAACCAGGTGACTTTTCTGTAATTGTATATTAATCCCTGCTTACGACTTTATTACATTCTCATGGTTTTTCTGCCATAAAAGATTGCATTGGAGATACTTTAGAAAACAAAACAGTAAAATGAAACTATTTGAGAGTCATGGATGCCTCTGACTACTCTCTGGTCACATGTAATCTATTAACATGTAGCTAATTTGCAACATTAATACAACATGTATTTCCTCTAATTCAGTGTAATAAGCTTGTATAGGAAATGTTAGTCTTGGTTAAGAGGAACCAGGTTTGAAGAAAATGCAGTGGCTGTAAAATGCCTCAAGGGAAGGAACGAGGGTGGGACAGTAAACATTTGCCTCACAAGCGGTGGGCACACACAGAAGTACACACACGCACAAGCCCAGAGACACACAGAACCATAGAATCGTTTAGGGTGGAAAAGACCTTTAAGATCATCGTATCCAACCATAGACCTAACATTGCCAAGTCCACCACTAAACAATGTCCCTAAGCACCACACCTACGTGTTTTTTAGATACCTCCAGGGATGGTGACTCCACCACTTCCCTGAGCAGCCTGTTTCAGTGTTCAATAACCCTTTTGGTGAAGAAATTTTTCCTAATGTCCGATCTAAACCTCCCCTGGTGCAACTTGAAGCTGTTTCCTCTTGTCCTATCACTTGTTACCTGGGAGAAGAGACTGACCCCACCTCACTACAGCTTCCTTTCAGGTAGTTGTAGAGAGTGATAAGGTCTCCCCTCAGCTTCCTTTTCTCCAGACTAAACAACCCCACTTCCTTCAGCCGCTCGTCATAAGACTTGCAAGACATCCATTCCAAGTTTAATTTGTATTTCGAAGGAAGTGGTGAATAAAAACAATAGCAGTGATTTCTCTACTAAATGTACTTTTCTGAAAAAATTTGGCACCAATGGTGGGTGAATGTGAGAGGGAAGAAGAAAAAACAGCATTCAGGCTGGATGACCTTGCTGAGTGAAAGGAGCCAAACCAAGCTGTATGTGTAGATAATACAGTGTTCGTGGCAAATTTTTCCCCATTTTACCTTTTCTCTCTCCATTTTAAGGTGAGGTGTTATGCACACCCTAGCAGCTACAATGACAGCAAAAGGTGTTGTCAGCAACCAGAGCAACAGGCAAGCACCCATGCAGCCAGTGACTGCCTTTGCCCTGTGTCATCACCCCCACGCTCACCAGCCAGTTCCAGTAGGTGGGGACAGCTTACTTCTACCATGTCAAGGGGCACGTTAATTAATTAATAATGCATAATCTGTACTGATCTGCTGATTAAAACACACCTCCGCTGCAACCTTTAAGAACAATATGACTCAACTCAGAAATTGCCAAGTCTTGTCCTCCAACTCATCCCAGTCATCTCCAATGAAGAGTCAATAGAGATCTACCATTCCAAGCAATGTGATCTTTTCCAAGACGTATAGCTCCAGAGAGGTATTTCAGCAGCAGAAGAGACCATCAACACAATTTTTCTTTCTTCCTCACCCATGTTGTATATGCATGTGCTACTATAAATATAGGTAATGGAGTAAGATTCCGTCCCCTCAGATTTCTCTGCATTGTACTTGATTATATTTTTCCTGGAGCAAATGGAAAATGAAATTGTTACAGAACAAAGAACCCAGAAGGGCAGGTACTTTTTGCAGCCAGACAGAAAGGAAAAAAGTGGTGGTGGTGGGGAAAGTAGGGGTGGAATAGGAGCAGATAGAAGAGAAGGAAGCTGAGCAGGAGACCTCAAGGGGAAAGAAGCAAGAATAGAGACAGGATGAAAAGAATGAAAAGCAGTGGGGAAAGCTCTGTTAATGGAGACAAAACTGATGGAAAAAGGAGTGTCGATAGAGAGAAAACACAGAAAGCAACACTTGTGGGTGGCATTCAGGGAAAAAACAGTGGAAGGCAGACATGGATTTACCTGGAGAGGCTGAGGGGACTGAAAACTCTTTGGCTGTACTTCCTTCTGTGCCTTTCCTTCCAATTAAAGCTACTGGTTGTGGGCCAAGTTCTCAAGTCTCTTGTCACAGATGTACTGTCATGGCTGAACAAGACCTCTCCCCACACCTCATTCAGATCAGGGGGAGGAATGGGAGGAGACAGAAAGGGAAGAGGTGACACAGGAAATAGAGCAAAGATAGGAAAAAGGCAAAGATGGAAAAAAGGATGATAGAGTGACAAAGCTATTATACTCAGGTATAGAGCACTTCGCTCTCAGGAAAGTAGGTAATTTGGGGCTGTTCAACAGGATGATTAAGGAAAGATAAGGACTATTACCTCATCTAATTTATTTAATAGGGAAAACTGAAAAAGCTAAATAGCATAGCTAAATAAGGAAAATCAAAAAGGTATGTGCATAAGGTATCTTTTGTACAGCAGGATCACAGAGGATGCTAGTCAGGTGCCTCGAGCCCACTGTGCAATAGTGTGAGACACAGACCTCAAAATGCTCTATACACTAGGTGACTACCTAAAAAGCACGTAGGGAGTGCAAAAGGCAAGCAGTGGGTTGTGGAGGATAAGAGAAATTTCCCAGACGGACACAAGTGGATGCACATCTATCTGCATGATTTTTTTCTACCATGTGCACTTAATCAAGTATTTAGGAACAATGGGATGAATATGAGCGTAATAAAAAATATAGTGATTTCCATGGACAGTGCTCTGACTGTGAAGCCTGGTTCTGACACAGGCAGAAGTTCCCTTGCTTCCATATGGGCATTTAAACTATAGTGAAGACTGTATGTGAGGAAACTATCACAAAACATGTATTACCTAGGGAAAGGACATGTGGGGATCACTGGCTCTTAGAGAGGAACTCATAGATATTGCTAGGTCAGCTCTGATTGGCACCATCTCCCTCTCCTCCTCCTTTCATACACAGGCTCATGAATGATGTTGAGGCTATTAATCAGCACCAAGTCCCCAGAGCACCTCCTGCTCTGGAATGACACTGATGAGCAGATGGGATGTTTGGCAAGAAATGATCTGGCATGAAAATTAACAGAGAAGGAAAGTGCTAGAGTGGAGGGGGAACTGTCTGAAGATCTCAGTTTAAAAGAATGGAAGAAAAGAGATTTTTCTGCTCTGCTGATACCATATTCCAATCTACAGTAACATAAGGAATTATCAGAAGCCACCTGTGCATATCAACACAAGCCATTTTCCTTCCTTAAGAGCCTGGTATATGTGTAGACATATCTAACTTAGGTAATGCTAGCACCCACCTACAGTAGCTCAATACAGGTTAACTAAAAAACATTTACCCAGCCTCTTAGGTAAGCTTTGCAGCTCACACTGATGTCCAGGCAGATGCCATGCTAGGAAGACCCTATCTGGCTATTTTAAGCTAGTGTGGCCACTTCTGTATGAACTGCAGCAGTGGCAGCCTAGAAAAAAGGCCTGACCCAAAGTCTTTTGAAGACTATTGCTCATTGCCCTTCCAGATATCCTTTTGCTCGGAAGATAACAGACAGGCTTCCCCCTGACACTCCAAAAATTCACATACAGGAGGTGTGGGCTCACAAACACTTCAGTCATGAAATGGGCAAAACATCTCAAGAAGGTTTTCCACATTAGGAATTACAGGAAATAGCGTCACTGTGAGTGCAAAGAAGATCCAGTTCTTACAGGTCAATGGACACTCAGTTTTAACTCTGTAAATCTCACTGGTGGCAGTGGAAGCTGAGAAGACGTATCCCAGGCTACAACCTACACCTTTAGGGTGCTACAATGCTGAAAATCAGTGTTGCACATCTTGGATTCAAATGTGAATATAATACTTGAAACGGCAACAAAGGCTGTTTATCTTAGTCATATTTCGTCTTTCTTGAGAAATCTTACATTTTGTTGCAGTTACTAAATTAAAAACACAACAGCAGAACAAAGAGTTAGTCTGGCAACAAAGCAGTCTGTGCAGACAGCCTAGGAGATGAGCACCTGCTCAGGGATCATTAGTGAATGGAGATGGAAATGCTTTGCTACCCCATACTCTTGCTTCACACGCACTTTGAAGCGGCATGTGGTGCATCGTTTGGTGATGCACATGGCACCTTAATGCTTCTTTCTATAGCTTATGCCATACAAGGCTCACAAAAGAGTTTACAAATACTAACAAATGAAGCCCTGTCTCTACAACAGCACTGTTATCACCTCTCTTGATTTTATCGTAAGTCTCATAACTTTACTTGTTCTACTCTGTTTTATGTGAAGCTCTTAATTCTCAGAAGTCAACGGATATGCAAGATCCATAGCTATATAATTGGACAGGGGTTGGTGATAAACAAGTCTTATGATTCAAAAATCTGAAGGTAATTGAAAAACAGTTTCCACTTCAGAAAAAAAGAGAAAAGTCTTGCTTCTTAAGTCAATTCTCTTATTGCATGGCTGGCTTCTGATTTCTAATTCTTGGGCTGGTAAATTGGAACATTTCTCCATTAATGGGCAAGTACTCTTATCCCTAGCTGGCAGATCAGAAAATTACAAGGCAGCACTAAACCTGGCTACAGTATAAGTGACTTTTCAACACAGCTGAGTTCCTGTTACATACTGCAGGGTTGAACCGTGTCTATAAGAAAGGGCCAACAATGCATTTAAGAACAAAGCATGGGCAAAGTCTGAAGTAAAATCCAACTGTCTTATTCTCAATCCAGTGTCTCAACCAAAAAACATGCTCTTGTCTAAACAAGGAATTCAGCAAAAATACTCCTATTTTTAAACAAAAATCTGCAAGCCCACCTGCAGAGCTATTTGAGGAAACAAAAACCTAGTAAAAAACCATGGGAGCTTCTTATGTCTAATTAGGGAGCTGAAGAAGAGAAGGGGCACATTTTTAGAGCACTTTGAAGATATTGCCTTCTATTTAGATTGCAATAAACTAGGAACAATTTCCTAGCATGAACAAGAACAGCAACAGTTAGAGACCTTTATGCTGCAAGCCAGTTCAAAAGACAGGAGCAGGCAACAGCAGGAGCAGGGAGCTGCCCAGGAGCTAAGGAGTTAAGAAGATTTCATTCCCATTCATTGCACATCCTTAAAAAGTCATTATAGCTACATCTCTGGCATAGCTAGGACCCGGAGGCCTTTTGTTTAGCTTGCAGCATACGACACGAGATGGAGCCCACATCGTGTTGTTTAGTGCCTGCTGAACAGGATGATATGAACTGTTTCATGCAGTGAGAAGGTTGTCCATCATGCCTGGTGAGTAGATGGCTACTGACTTTTCACGGACAATACCTTGCTGTACAAACAAAGCAAGAATCATACAGTCTCCCCTGCCTCATCCTGCTGTCCACCTCCATCCCACTTCCCCCTGCATGGGACTGAAAGCTGGAAATCTGGAGGAAAACGGCAATTGGTTTATGCCATCTGAATGTGAAAGAAAATAAATAGCAAAATAAAAAGTAAGCAACTGCAAAGAATAAACAAGCTCTTCTTAAAAAAAGCTTCAAAATTGAAGAAGCCTTTGCAGGCAATTTAATTTCAACACCTGTCTCAAGGGAATAAGAGGACTGGATGGTGTTAAGGTCCATAAAGTAGATTACAAACAGTTACACAAGAGCAACACCATATATTGTAACACGCAATTTTATAGAGGCCTTCAAATGAAAATAAAACACTGGGTAGTTTGGGCTCTCTTATGTGTCTGAAAAAAGTCAGGAAAGAAGAGATTGTATCAGGAATTTATAAACTGCAGAGAAGAAAGAAGGCACAAGAGAGAAAGAGCTAGTAAACATTTTATTTTAAAATATCGTTTCATTTGTTTCAAAAATAATTTGGTGTGTTACTTCAATTTATTTCCTGGTTTGACAAACGAGTAAGGCTTCTGTTAGCTCTCTTCAAGGCGTAGCTGTTAAGTAACGGAAAACACCCCCTTGAGTAATATGTAATCAAGGCAGGAAATAGGGAGGGATTTTAAAAACAAAAATACTCTACACAAATTAGTTATTAGCCATCTCTCAGATGACTTCTTTTCTCTTTTTAACCCTGGGGAAGAGAAGGAGTGAAAGAGATAAAGAAAATAGGAACAAAATTAGAGAGAATAATGTTTTGCCCTTCCTTGGATCTATGAGGACGAGTGTGAAAGCTTTTCTTGGAAGGTGAAGGTCAGGGGAGACAGCTACGACATACGGGTGTGCAAGTCCAGGAAACCAGAAGTCCTCAGACTTCCCATGATGAAGGAGCTTGACCTCACATACCCTGCATTGATGCACTGGCTTTTCCACATGTAAAAAATGATCAGATTGAAACTAGGCAAGCTCACCCAGGGGATTCTGCCTCTAAGCCGCTTCTGTTTGCTCCCAGATCGGCAGGTAAGGTAAGCAAACTTGTCAGAGCAACAACACAGACATTATGGCTGGGCTTGTTCCACGTGACTCTTGTGCTTGCTGCTGTAGTGCCTTTTGAACTGGGATGTTCGCAGATCCCACCTCCTCACAAACCAGAGCTGAACCCACAAGAATGAGCACCGAGTTTACGCCAGATAAGAAGGACCTTTACAGACTGTAAAAAACTCTATGGGAGCACAGAGTATCCTTCCCAAACAACCTATAGCTTCCTGGGATGTCGCCATTATCACCAAAACTACACGGATCAGCTGCACAAAGCTGTGCAAAGTCACTGAGGACAGAGCCCGGGCCCTTCTGATCCCAGAAGCGTAGCCCCTCGCAAACTGAGCCAAAGAAGCTTTCCCTGAGCGAGACCTACAAACACACAGATAAGCAGTTTAGCCTCTCTACAGTAGTTAGTGGCACCTACTGGCACTTCATTACAAACGCATTACTGGCTGCAAAATGGCGAGAGGCTGAGACAAGCACGGCGCTTTATTACCCTGGGCTGCAAGACCTCCCTGCGTGACCAGGAGCGTTGGAGGGAATAGCAATGGGAGAGCCAAAGGCGGCTGAGGACACAACAGGATGGAGAGGACTCCTACAACAAACAGAGCTGTGCCTCATTCCTTCTTGGACTCCTCATGGCGATGTGACACCAGGAGGGGCCCCATCCCCACAGCGCTCCAAGACGTGCACTGTTTCACCCGGTGGCTTTGTCTTCTCCATGCAATCCCGAACAGGTTGGTGCCATGGGGCTCAGGCTGCACACCCCTCAGAGTGGAGGCCTTTGCTGGTACCTCTGTGAAGAGCCATATATGGCTACAGTACAGTACTGGCATGACAGTGGTACTGACACTGGACAACCGAGGAAAGACCAGAACCATTCCAGTACTTTAACCTGACTCCTGCTTGTCGTGGTGTTTTCTCTCTGATGCAGTTTCATTACCTACAGATCCCAGCACTGCTGAGCTCACCACGGTCATGGGAGCATTCTGCAGAGCTTGTCTTTCAGAACCTTTTGAGAGACAAGGAGCAGATATAGGAAAGAGGCATTCTTTTCCAGAGGAAATGTTAACCCTCGGCTGCTTCTGAGTGTACTGAAGGAACTGAAATACAGGGTGCTGACTATGGCCATCTGGAACACGTGGACCGGGTTAATGAGAGGACAGAAACCATCCGTGCATGTAAGGAATAAAATCTGTCCTGCCACTGAATAGTTTCACAGACTGAATCCCTTTTTAAGAAAGTAAGTTTATTGTTCTCCCTTTCCACAATGGGAAACAACAATCTTTCTTCTTTTCTCGCTTCCTTTCAGCTTGTCTTTTTCTCCCCATCGGTGGTATTTTGTGCCTGTGTGGACCACATTCCTACCTAGTGTAAAGCCCTCTGACTGCAAAACAGGAGGTTGCAGCTGAAATACAACTGGCACCGAGTGACAATTCCCTTGTTTCCTCCTCTGTTTCTTTCTCTCCATGAGTCAAGCTCTTGCTCCCTGCTTCCATACATGTACACAGCATGGCACAGCACGTTTTTGCATAAAAGCAACATTTTGTTAAAGAAGCCCAAATTCTAAGTGAACTCCTATGCCAGCTTTTACCCCAACGCTACTCTCTTGTCCTAAAACACGTAGCTTTCATGTAGCTTTTCTCTAGGTAGTTCCAAAATAACACCACTTCCTAACTGTGCCATATGGCTGACAAGGGACAGCCAGCCATAGGTCACAGTCAGACAAATTCCAGCAAAGGCTTAGTCTCTGCAAAGAAACACTTGAGAACCTTTTATTAACACTGCTATTTGCATTAAGCTATGGAGTCGCAACCTCAAAAACCAGGAAACATTTGCCAAGGAGGCAAAAGACAAGACTGGCAGCCTAGCTGACGTCTAAACCCCCACTGTTTTACTCTAGGTTATGGTTTTGAAGTCTTCATGCCCCTTTTTTAACTAACTAGCTTTATACACCTAGTAGTCATACTACTAAGATTAATTTCCTTTCTTTAATTCTAGTCACCCAGCTCAATATTCCCAAATGCACTTACATAGCAAGAGGTAACTACACAATGACAAATCTGTCCTTTTGTTATTCATATCATTTCATCTTTCACAGATGCCAGTCCTCTATATCATATGGAAGATAAATCATCATCTCCCAGGAGTCCATAAGAACAGAGCCAAGAAGCTTATTCACTTGAGACCTTGTTTATCTCCAGTTCTGATGATTAACACAGTGAGCAACACGTAGCAAGGAGGGACTGATGCAATCTGTGTTAAAACCAATATTCATTAGGTGACGGTAATGACCCCCACTCCTTCAGCAGAAGTGTACAGATGCTGTGGGTCAGAGTGTCGCTTTACTTGTGTCTTTTATTTCAAATGAGATAATGCTGGTGAAAATCGCTATGCTGACAGCCTTAGAAATAGAAGTCCACCATCTGCATATCACAGGTAACACAGGAAAGCAACAGCGGTGATCAAACGTCTGGAAAACATGACCAAGGGCGTCAGAGTTCAAAAGGAATTCAGGGTTTTTAGTCTCCAGGAAGCTGAAAGGAGATAACAGCAGTCTTCAGACGTGTGAAAGGTGACTGCAGAAAGGCAGGCAATAAGCAGTTCTCCTTGTTCACAGGGAACAAGACAAGAAAAAAGGTTGAATTGATTGTGGTGAGCAAGATGGAGGTTAGACCTGAGGAAACTGTCTCCAGAGGGGGCTCACCGTGGTAACAGACTATCTAGGCTGACAGCAGGGCTTCCAGGGCAGAACAAGTTATGCAAACATCTGGCAGATGTGACTGGTTCTGCCTCTGTGCAAGGCAATGGCCTGCCTGGCCAGCGGAGATCTGATCCTGGCCTTTTTCCTGTGATTCTCAGATGCCATCATTATAACCTTTGCCTTGCCAATGTGCTTGTACCCTCAACTGGAGATGCCAACACCAAAGTTTATGGGCTATCTTCCTGTCCACACCATTCAGTCCGTGGTCATACTGCTCAAAGTGCTGGTAGAAATGCTAGCCAGTGCAACGTGCACTTTAGTGTTGTTGGCATCTGTCTATTTGCAAAAGAACTGAACTCAACTAATGCACAATATGGCAAGTGAGCATTTCAAAAAGCCTGAAACAAATTATAAGGGAAAGGAATCACTTCCAAAAAAATGGCTCGTGATGCAACAAGGGAGTGTTAAAGGACACCTGGACTCCAGGAGTGTTCAATTCACAGTTTGGCCCAACAAAATTGCTGTGCACAGCTGAGAGAGAGACTTGCCAAGAACTTCTCTGAATCTGTCTATAGCCTTATCATAGTCCTGGCAACTTCACATAGCTCTGAACCACACTTGGTGGCTATGGACCACAGTCCTTCCCTTTTGGTTATACCCCTTGTGCCTAAAATACGAGGTGTAAGTACCCACAAGCCAATGCTCAACTTTATTCCAGTCACTTAGTTAAAAAGACTTTCTGGCCCCTTTCCTCTACAGACAGTAGTTAGAGAGACTTTAGTGATCACTTGCAGCTGGGGGAACAGTGGTCAGCAGTGGAAAAACTGGGTACACCTTCCCATGCTTTGTGGAGTGTGTAATGGAAAAAAAACTGATGAGGACACACAAAAAAAGCAATTTGTTAGAGCTCCCATTTGATTCCAGAAATATTACCATTGGTCTCAACAAAGTAAAAAAAATGCCTTTATTTTCACCAGTGCCACTACCATCCTTGCTGTAATTACCAGTGCTCCTGGAAGCAGAGTGATAGGAATAGTCTCTGTGATCTCTGGCCCAAATTCCTCTGGCTCCCAGACACCATGTTCTGCCTTTTGTGTTGGGTGAAGCAGGAGGAAAATAGAAAGATGTTGGTGTCAGTGACAATGATCTCTTTGCTGAGAATGCTGAAAAATAAAGAAGGTGGCATTGACACATCATGACTACAATGATAATTATATTGCCTGGAGTTCAACAGAGGTGGGAATAAATCAGTCTTCTATCACTGACAGGCATGGTAAGAGGAGTCTGTAAAGCACATGTAAGCAGCACTCAATTTTCCATTTTGACTATTTCTCCTCTTCCAAGTTCCCCCATCTCTGAAGTTGGCTGTGAGTGCAAAAAGAAGCGGTATTCTACACTCAAGGATAAGCTGACAAAGTTAATTTGCTTTACTTGCTCCCAAATCCCTGGTTCATCCACCGCATCTTAAAAGGCAGTTACTAAGCCACTGGTCTAACTAAGACATTACTGTTATTGAAGCAGAGTCTTTGGCATTGTGGTGCAAATTAGCATAACGGCATCACACCCTGTGGGGGCATTAAAACAACTGCTTTTATCGTTCCAGTTTAGGTCTTCAGAGATGGAAGCCTCTGATTGTGAAACTGCTCTCAAAAGTCTCATTGAAGTTACCCTCGTGTGTCCTATTAGGATGAACCAAAATCCAAAGACCAAATCTGTGATTTTGTTTAGATAATACTGAAAAGATCCAGCATGTCCTAGCTCTCTTAAAATGTTAACTCACAACTGCCTTGGTTTTCCAGTTCTGTAAATACTTTCTATCACAAAATGATAATCTGGTTAGTTACGGTGACTTGCAGCAGGCAAAAAGCCAGTATATAAGTGGTTGGTCCTGCACTTCATAAACTGCCTAAAATGCAAACTTATATTATTCTCGTACACAATTGCAAGAAAGTAAGTTCCAAATCAGCAATTTTTCAGTTGCTAAATAGCTATATATTATGCACACACGTGCCATCATTAAATTTTTTGCAAAGAATAGGAATTCCCTCCTCTGAGTGCATGAATGTGAGAATCCCTGCTACACAGTAAAACTGAAAGTTCTGTGCTTACAGGAGGGACCAAACTTATGGAAATGGCCTAACTAGACCATACAACTGGGGAAGGATTTCCAGCTCCAGTTCACTGGTCCACTTCAATTACCAGCAAGTAGACTACTGGGTTTGTGAATATACTGGACAACAGTGCAGAGACACGAGTTTGCTCTGACTAGCTCTATACAGATCCAACCAGCTTACCAGCAGGGGTAATCGTCGTGCAAACACACTGTCCTGCTTCCAGACTAAGGCTGAATCTGTGTGAGTGCTCAGAACCCATTTGTTACGTACATTGCTCGACACAAGTTTTTCCTCTGTGCTGTCAGTTGTGTAGAGGCTTCTTCCTTTCTGTGTAGAACAATCTCTGCTGGTAGAGCAGCCAAGAAACCTTTAAGCACAGAAGTTCACTCTGCAGGATGAGGCCAGCCCTAACTGCCTTCCCAAGACTCACTATGCTCTTTTTAGGCAATTCTTGCAGCCTGGCTGCTTTGGGCAGTCCTGCCCAGGGGTGGGATATCCATCAATAAGCTTCCTGTTTCGCTGGGTCTGTGCATCTCTAAGCACTGGCTCATCCCTGGGTAGTAGGTGCTGAGCAGGACAGACCAAGAAGCTTGGTCAAAGACACTCAAGCTGGGTCTGGAGCTGGTTCTCTTTTGAGAGTGGAAACTGTAATATGGGCTGTGGTTTTCCATACCTAGAATTCGTGTTAAGTGAGATATTAGGGAGTTTCCAGTGTACAGTTAGCATTGATACATTGGTGCAATTAGTAAAGCAAGCTTTCAGTACTATTCCTCTGACTATTCTAGCTGTATCCACTGCAAAACACTTAGCTCTTTTTCAGGCCAGACCAATTCAAAAGAGAATCAAGCCTTTCAGTGTAGGGATTTCTCTTGAAGCCTGGCCCTTGGATCTTGCTGAGTTTAAGTGGTTAAGAATAGCAGCCGTAGCATTTCTAACTCTGGCCTGGGGACTCCCTTCCCACCACAGTGCTCCACTTCTCAGTGCTAGAGTGAGTATCGCTTCTATTCCTGGCTTTTGAGTGAGTATCCCAAACCCACTGAATTCCAGCTGTGACACTACTGTACAGGGTGGCAAACTCCGGCACAGAGGTTCCCCAGAGACATGTCACAAACCATGTGCGTCTTGCTGAGCAGCAGCTCTTTTTTTGCAAAGAGCTGCCTGTTCACAGAGTGCACATACCCCCCACCTAAAAAATACATTGCATGCCCTCTTAAAATCACCTGTTTCCTCAGTAGGCTGTTGCTGCTGCTGTGACACGGAAATGTGTTCCTCAACAACTAGGGGAGCTTGTGCAGGATAGCAAATTGGAAGGAGGAGTCCACAAGCCACTCTCTTTACATTAAAGTATGGTTTACAGTTGTGAAGGAGACTGAGAAGATCTGTAGTGCAGTAGCTAAAGAAGTAGTCGATGTTACGAGTTACACCTGGTCCAAGATGAATAACAAGTCCTGCTGTAGTCCAGCTCAAGTGAACCACAGCAGAACACGTATCACAAGAGGCTAAATGCCTTTTCCACTCTAATTTGAGTGTTTGGATGAGAACATCATACTGCGTGCTTTCTAAGCTGGTAGGTAGGTGATGCAAAGTCACTTTTATGCTGCTTGCCCCTGCTCTCCTCCTGGCTTGCATTTACGTAGCTGAAATATACTGTTTTCCTGTTTTGACTTTGCCAAAGAAACCATGAGCAGCTCCAGTTTGCACATACATCTTGCAGCCCTAACAATTAGCCCCCAAAAGAGACAAGGAGGCAAAGAGGCAGTGTGTCCCGTCCATTTCTTCAGCTGTCCTGAAGACAGCCTGAGCACACCTGAGAAGCTCCCTTAAGAAACTACTTCTCACAGACTAGCAGCAGATCTACCACCCAATACTGCTCACGTACCTCTGTAACTTAAAATCCATGATCAAAACAACAAATACTGGCCTGTGGTGTCAGCTCTCCAGCTACTGTAATGACAGCTCAGAATGAGCTGGCACCACACACAGCCTTGATATGAAGGTAGAATAAAATATGAGGCTGGAAGTGAGAATATCAAAAGGAAACATGAGAGGATGCTATGCAAAGCAATGCTCTTTGAAAATACGCTGAAGGACTGTGTGTGAAATAAGAAACGTTTTCAGCTTCCCACTGTGAAACCTCTCTCTCTTGCCCTGCGATGGGGGCTCGGTAGGGACTGACCCAAGCTGGGTAATTTCCTTCCTATTGCCTTCACAGCTCTCTCCTAGCATCTGACAAATGATCTTTATGATAGCCTTGCAAAAATAATGACAAATGAAAAAGAACTGCAACTCTGATGAAGCGAAATGTTAAATTCCCATGAAGTCTTGTAGGCAGCACTAGTGGGGAAAAGGGCTTTGCAAAAGGAAGTCAAAGAGAGAAGACCATGGCCAGAGAGTTGAATGGGGCAGGTGAGTTGGGTGGAAGGAGTAAAGGAAGGCACATGGCACCTGAAAATGAAGAAAAATTGCTGGGTAGGAGGTAGGAGAACAAGGGCAGGGCTTCCGCAGCCACACAGCCCGATTCACTTAAATGGTAGCTACAGTGGCATAAACCTGAGCAGTAATGGAGTGGTGAGTCAGTCCCTTGTAATTAGCCCTAATTGGCAACATAGCTAAAGAAGGAGAGAGGTGGAAACTGCAGACTAAATTCTGTCCTGTTTGCATTGATGCAAATCCAAAATGCGCAGTTTTAAAATTCATCTTATGAGTGTTTTGTTCAGAAAGATGAAATAAACCCCATACTGTATAGGCAAAGGGTCTTTCCAACCACATGGAGAATCCTACAAGCTTGCCATTTTCCTTTTACAGTACAGCCATTTTCAGATTTTCAGGATGCATATCATGGGGGTTTCCATATTTCTAGTAGTATTGCAGGAGTCATCACAACTAAGAAGGAAGTTATTTCTCATGGCACAACACAACCACTGAAAAACAGCATCAAACTATTTTCCATTCAATACAAGCTATTTACTTGACAAGTTAAATATTTCAGTACTAGTTCAGAACTATATTTCTTTGAAGACAGATAAGATTTTAGTGGGGAATTTTCTTCAACAGCTATTTACAGAAAAGAGATGGCCCTGAGAGTCAGGACAGTGGCCTCTGGGAACCTGAATTCACACTTCAACTGAACACAATGAGTTTGATAATTTCATTCCCAGCCCAAAAGAACATCAATACATCTCACAAACACACATCCTTATCCAATGTGAATGGCAACTTCTCCTCAAGACCTAGGAGCGGAGCACAGAAGCAGTTACTACAAGTGAAATTGCCTGGCAGATTTATTATATTTGCAATGGGGTCTTTCAACTGCCTACCACATGGTAGCATATCAGTGATATCAACTCTGTTCCCTAGCTAATTTAATGAGAACTAAATACGGTCATGATATACTTGCCAAAGAAGAGACACCTTTCATCCCTAATTGGGGATGAGGCCATTCAACATCTATAATCCCTCATGGAAACTGAACTACAGTCAATGTTCTGCTATCAGAAGTAATGGGGGAGAGGTTGGGATGTCCCAGATAACACAAAATTAGCCTTGCTAAATCAGTCAGGAATGTGATACAGAAACATCCTGGGGTGTCTGTATGGAGCCAGCTTAAGTCCAAATGGGCTTATTAAATCCAGATGAATGTTATCCCTCCCGGACAAGATTACATGCTGCACAGCCTCTGGGGTGGGGTGTACCTCCGTCAGGGTTCATAGTGTTTCTGGTGCCAGGAATCCTTGTACCACAGAGGACGGAGCCTCTCCATGCCTCCAGTGTTGGCTGCGTGTGGAGCCCAGCTGGGTCTGGAGCAGCTGGAGTTTCTAAAATCAGATGGATCCACAACTGCTCCATGCAGAATCACTCTCCTGCCATTACTTCCTTCCCCACTACCCCCAAGTCCAAGAACACCCCAGAGACACACAAGCAATTGTGATTTTGGTGGAGGTGATTTGGCCCTGGATGTAATGCATCTTCACACACACAGTGCTGTTCCTCACTTTCTGGGTTCAGGCTGCCTCTACATCCAAACCATGGATAACCAGCAAGCCAGGAAACACCTTCCTGCATGTCCACCCTGCATCTTGCAGAAATAGAGGCAAGGCTGGGCTCTTCCAGCCACTGAACTCACAAGGGGACATGGGAGCCTCCCCAAACTGCTCCATCCATGCTGACAGACCCCAACAACGCCCACCAACATGCAAAACTGAGCCCAAACTTCTCTCAAAAGTGGAAGACAGAAACAGAAATGACGGTGAGGTGAATGTGGAATTTATCTCTTGGAAAGTGGAAAAATCAGCACAGCGCATTCCTTGCTGTCAAGCTCATCAGTGCTGGGAAGGTATCTGTTCCAGCAATGCTACCCAAAGGCATTTATCTCGCAGTTAGGTGTGCAAGCCAGTAGCCTATCTTTGGATGACAGTTTTTTACAAATAATACAGTCCATCCAAGTAGAAGGTCAGAGAAGAGATGAGAGGGGAAGGAAAGGAACAGGGACAACAGAGCAAGGCAGGCAAGTGAAGGGGCAAGGATAGGGAGCAGGGACTCATTGTTTCAGTCCCACACTTCCTATTTGGAAGGACAAAAAAAGGAGGGAGGAATTTTTCCTTTTTTTCCCTAGTCTTCTATCAGTTATTCTTCCTGTCTTAAAGCCTTCAAAAATCAAAAATCACATGGGCTCAATGGTGCAGGCCACCTGCTGAGCCAGAGAACATCACGCCAAACTGACCTCCAAATGTACAGGTTATTTACAAACTAATGGGGGCAGCAAGCAATTCCACTGCTGCAAGGGCTTTTTCCAGCAAGAGGCAGATCAGAAGACATCACGGGCTGATCTAATAGATCATCAAAGGTCAGCAATTGAATTATCACATCAGACATCAATCTCACTCTTCAGTCAGTCTTTATTACAGAGAAACAGTTATAGAAGGACCTCGGTGAAGAAGACAGCGAAAGACCTGCATTTCAAAGCAGTGGGTGAGTCAAGGTGGAGAAATTATTCCTATGATTCACCATAAAAGAAAACTGCTTGTTTCACTCGGAAGGAATTACTGACCAATCTAGGCAGAAGAGGAGGCAGGAGAGCGTCGTGGCAAGGGAAGCAGTGCTTAACTGCTCTTCAGATTTTTATCAGTATGTAAATGATTTTCTTCTCCTTTACTAAAGGCTCAGCAGTGTCTTTGGAAGGACTTGTAATGGGGTCTCCTGCTGGAGAAAAGGGAAACTTAATTCCATCTGAAACCCGTTCTCTTTCTTTCTAATTCTCCTCATTAAAACAAGAACAGATGTCAGTAACAAATGCATCTCTGTCTCTTGAAAATACTTATTTCCTGCTTGGGCCTCAAGCCTGGGAGATAACAAATGTTCTCAACCACTACTGGACAGCGAAGCTCAGAGAAAAGCCTTGGGGAGGACTAGACACCAAATGTCACCAGTCCTCATCATCTCCCCAACACCAACTGCCACAGAAAGCTTGCAGAGAGAAGGTTGGGATTTGGATTCCTGGGGGTGGGTAGGAAAAGGAAGACTAGGGAATGCAAGAACAAAGATCCCAAACAGATTAAGGAAATCTTTCCTCAACCCAAATATGTTGTTTTGATAGGACTGGAGCTAGGCCCATCAGAAATGGTGAAAGAGGAAAATTAGAGCCATTTGAGGGCCTGGGACAAGAGGGCAAAACTTTGAAAACTTCTGTTTCTGACCTTCTATGTTTCACCTTCTTGTACAACGATTTTGTTGTCTCCTTGGTCTTTTAAAGCCAGTGCCTACAGGGTGATTAAGATGATGTGTATTAATGCAGCATTTACTCTGTATGCTACCAATCAGCTACCTGAAATACCTGCTCAGAGATGTGTAGGTGTGGGGATCAAAATAGGAGAAGCAGGGTTTGGAGGAGTGCATTTGGCTGAAGCTGTGGGTGGGAAGTCTGGGCCTGGCTCTCGGCAGAGCACAGCTTCAGGAATGTTGAAGGCCAAGACTAAAAATCTTTTTCCACAGGCTGATGCGTGCTGATGAAATCATGGCAAAGCATGGTATTTGGGAGGAGCCTGGACCCAAGTCAGTAACTGAGTCTTTCCACCCAGGCCTGGCATTCAAGCACCAAGGACTAACCTGGGATATTCTGTGGCAAAAGAACAAATACAGAAAGGTCTAGCAATATAGAAGCCTCAATGGAAAAAGAAAGCATCATTTTTACAGAACAGTAAAAGGTCACTTTGTCCTTTCACCTGTTGTTTTTGCACCTCCTAGTTCCTCCTAACCCTGATAGCAGAAGCCAGAAGCTGCATACATGTAAAATACATGTGGTTTTAAAACAAGCAAAGCAAACTGAACACCAAGAACTCTAGAATAATTGAAAATCTAAGCTAAAGTTGAAGAAGAGATAAAGGATAAACACACCTGTTCTGCCTCCCTCCCTCCCTCTTCCCCCAAACACACCCGACAGAAAGAGTCAGGTAACAGACTTTGTCAGCTCCTGATCCACATGCTCATTTTTGATGGCAGAGAGAGAAATTAGAAATTCAGCTCGCACCCACCTCCACCCACCCACGGGAGCTGAAAGCGATAGTTCAAATTAAAACGATGATATTTCCTTTTAGTCTCCAGGGGGGTGGAGAGTTTTGGGGGTGGGAAGAGCAATTTCACAGTCGTCTTTTTTTTTTTTTTTTTTCTTTTTTTTTTTTTTTGGACCAAGTGTGAGACAAAAAAAGCTGTATTTGTTTTGTTGGGTTGTGAAAGGTGTTGAAATAACCATTTCACGAGATAAGTAAAGAGCTGCCTCCTCCTTTCCATCAAAGCTACTACACCCACAGCCCATGAAGAGCAGAAACCAGCAGGAACTGGGTTATGGGAGTGCGAAGGGCAGGAATACCCTGTTTTTAATTCAGAAGTCGTGGTCTCCAACAGTCTTTTGCCTCTCCTGTCTCTGCTGGTCTCCATGGCAACAGCAGCCCGGCAGAAGCATCCTTCTCGCCCGGCTCCAGCAGAGACAAATTCAAAGAGGGGTCAAAAGCAGCCCCTGCTTTCAGAAAAGCAAGAAAACGTGCTGTCTTCCCTCCTCTTCCTTTCCACTGCCACCTCCTTTTCCGATTTTGGTGCATTGGGGCGGGGGCTAACCTGTCACACTTGTTTTTCTTCAGAAGACAGCAGAGAGAAATGTGTTTTACTTTCAGGCATCTCTCCAGACAGCCTGATCAGCCATATTGCGTGCAAGCCGGGACATTTGTGAGAGAGACACGACAAGAGAAACCCAGGCCAGGATGGTGGGCTCCAGCCTGGCTGCCAGGACACACGTGCCATGAGACAGACTGTGGGAGGGCTGCCCAAGCAGCACCCACACTGGATTTATTAATAAAAGCAGGGGGTGCACCACTGAGCCATTAATAAGTGTTGCATTGTTAATTGTTGCCGTGTTATTTAAATATCTTGTTCGAAACCCCAAGAAGCTCAGTTGACATTGTCCAAATTGACAACAGGAATTTATTATTCTGTATTCTCCCTTTGCATTTCTTCTACTGAATATGTTTTGGACATCTGGTCAAAGAGCAAAAGCACTACTGGAAAACCTATTCCAGGGACAAGTCAGTCATGCAGCAAACCTTCATTGAGTGAAAAGTCCCACACTACTTGGACAATACTCAGAAAGAATGCATTAGCCATAATCAGAATCAGTTCGCAAACTGAAATGAACCATATTCACTGAATATTTTATCTAGAGCTAAAAATTCTCCCAGTTCTTTTTCTGATTTCTCTGGGTTTGACAATAAGCTTTGCTTAAGATTGCAGAGACATAAAGATAAATGGCTAAACAGCTCAGTGTTTTCTAAACACCTCTGTCACCACAGGGCACTCATGAATAAAAATATAAGGGAACAACATTAGTCCTACATCCAAAACACATCACCCTGTGCTGTTCAACAACTTGCTTTATCTGAAAGAGTCCCGGGAGGGATGCAGGTGGCTAAATTGCACCCTTGCTTCTCCGCCCCTTCCCTCTCGTTTCCACTTTGCTTTTTATAAACTCACCAGCCGTCTTAATCCTTACCAAAGCCTCTTGCCAATTTTGAGTTGGTGCTGTGGAGAAGGCTGGAGTCAGAAGATATGTCTAGGTCTGCCCTGGCTCCAAGGCCAAGCTGTTTTTTGTCCCACCCTCCTTGCTTCCGCTGCAGGAGTGGGCAGGAGGAGCTGGTGCTGCCTCTTGGAGTTGGGAGAGCCTCAGGCCAACTGTCACCTGTCCGTATGATGGGGAACCACCCCCAGGCAGCGGAAGACTAAAAACTGTGAAACAAACATTTTTAACGCTGTCACCACACATGATGCTGCGAGGCTCTGCTGCCAAGAAGCGTGGTACCTGATGGCATCCCAGTGTCTGGTTCCTTGCTGGAGAGCAAAGTATTTAAATGCTTCTGAAACGTCTCCTGCCCTCTCCCCTTTCTGGGCTGGGAGATGCTGCCAGCTGCCTCTCCCCATCCTTGCATCACCTCCAGATGTGCTCCAGAAAGGACACTGCTCTCCCACACCAAAAAGAGAGGAAAGCTGTCAGAAATACAAATATTGTCTTTAAGCAGCTGTAGGCCTTAACCACTCTTGCTCTATTCCCACTCGTTCTACCCACTCCAACTTGTTTTCGCACGTCAAAACCCCTCCTACTCCACTTCCACAGGTCCCACGTTGGCTTCCTTAGCTTCCACCTGCCTCCCCCTTGCTTCCTCTCCATCTCCACTCACCCGACCCACTCCTGTTCCACTTCCGTGCGTCATCCCACTTCTGGCGTGGGGAAGGGTTGACAACCTTAATGCTGAGCTATTGCCGACTCTCCCCGCTCCCCTCCCTTCTCTCTTTCCAACCTTGCACGTATCTATTTATACTGATGATATACTTTAATCTCCCCTTAAGTACTGTCTTGATGGCCTGTTTCTCTAACAAGCATGCATAACTACTGATTTTGATTACCCGTCTGGTCTTTGTTTCACAAGCAACCGTCACAGCAGAGACTGTGAGAACATTTTGGAAAAGCTTTAAAATAGCCAGTATTTCCTTAGCCCAGAGGTCACTGCATGAAGCCTGAAGGGTAGCTTTACAGCATTGCAACCCCAGAGCTAGCATGGGTTTTCAGCTTGGGGAAGGGAAGTGATGCTGCTAGAGAAAGTAAAACATAGCTTTGTTTCCCCAAGATAACCAATATCAAACAAAAACGAGGTGGGATGAAAGGGGACGTGAAGGATAAGAAGCATTGTGACGAGCTGACAAGACCTTATTCCCTCTCTATACAGCTACGTTTGTGCCTGCTACACTGAGGTACACCTTTTCACGTGTGTGGAATTTGACTGACACCTAGCATACCAGTTAATAACCTCAAGAATAGGAAAGCCTTGGACATTTGGTCAGTAGGGCTTTCACTCATGGGCATCCTCAAGCTGTAATGGAAACAGATGTCAATTTATCTCGGAAGGTTTTATTGTAAGAGACACTTGAGATGTCCTGAGAGGGTGTACTGAAAGACAAGAACACACACAAACACACATAGTGTCACCTTCCGCTTTTAAATAATCACAATGGTATGGTGGAGGTTTTAAATTGTCCTGCTGTTGAAGGGAGAGGTGAGCTGACTGGAATGAAGTTGACCCAGGAGATGAATTTGGAATTAGAAGCCAAGATTAATATGTCTGTTCTTCTGATTTCCAAAGTAGAAAACAAGGTGGAGAATGAAGAAAGAGGGAGGCTGGAAGAGAACTGGAGTATATAATTGCCTAATTAACAGGATTTTCTCCACTGATTATAATCACTTTCAAATTAAAGAGGGTTTAACTGCATCATAACCAAATTTTTCTTATGCTTTTTTGCATTAGAGAAGTGCTAGCAGTGTCAATAAGACTGCTGCAAGGTTGGAGCTCCAGTGAGAGAGCTGTCATTAGCGACCTGGGGCCAAATTTTCACAGCTGGCCTAACCTGGCAAAACTCCAGTGAAGTCAGCAGATTAAATATGACCTCAAGACTCATTCGCCTACTGTGCTGGAAGAGGGAGAGTAGAAATGCAAATCTTATCTGGGTTGTTTGGCAGTGTCCAAGCACGTTCAATCAAACTGCAGAAAGGATTTCAGCAGTTATTTTGGAAAAAGATACTCGGTAAACCATACGTTGTTATGCTATGAGATGGGCGAAAGGGACATGCTCTTCAAGGCAACATCTCAGACTTCATGAGATGAAAATTTCATGTTATGTTCCAAACTGCAGCATCTTCATTCATGTACATTTGCTGCTGCAAACTGGTATTTGGGCATCCAAACTTTGGATTAATTGCATATTCATCCACCATTTATTTACGTAAGTGAAAACCTGCTCCAAATTTGCATGCATTACTTTTCAAGCCTAGTCTGACGTTGTTTATTTTTTCAACCACAAGCAGGTAATACTGATAAATCTCTTCAAAAGTGTGTGTTCGTGAAACTTGACCTTAGTTTTGGAAAAATTAAAAGATGTTCTGAAAACAGTCAGACATTTCTGAAAATCTTTAAGTGGAGAAGACCCCCTTTGGATACACATGATATCCACAAAAAGGGTGGTATAGAAGGCTCTCTTCTTGCACTGGTTAATTTTTTTCTTATGATAGCCACAGAAAGATCCAATGATAGCTCTTTTCCAGCTGAGGAGAAGCACTGGGCACTTTAAATTAAAATCTTTTGGGGTGAGATGGACTTTCATCATTTAGATGTGAAATGACCTTATGCTGCAAAATGAAGAGCCATCTTTAAATAACAAACTGATGGTTCCCTACAGAGAACATAATGCCATACACTGTACTACACCGGATCTTCCTCTTCCTTTGAGAAATTATCGCAAATATTATTAACTTCCAAGCAGAAAAGAAAATTAAAACAACCTTCAGAAAATATGCTCATATGTCTCTATATTTGACAATAAACATGCACCTGTATGCAGAATATTTTTTTTACAGCTCCACAATATATGGCAGGTTGCCCCACCTAAGCACTTATCTTTGAAAAATACAGGAACAGACGAAGACACGCATGTATGCAACACACAGTGTAACTATGTATATCCTACGAGTGAAATTTTTACCTATAACTCAGACACCTATAAGCACAGACTTGGATATATCTACGCATGCATGGCTAACATACATTCCTGTTTCTGAAACATGTATCTTACCCTAACAACCAATAAATAATGGTAAATGTTCCACATGCTTATGCAATAATACGTTTGCACTCCTGCCTAACCCCTCCACTCCATTTGTAGTACACCGTGTTGGGATCACACAGCTGTAGGGTGAGTTCGCATCGCTATGCTCTGTGCACCATGGCCACATGCAGACATATGTAGCATTACATTCCTACAATGCTATGCGAGGATTTTGTGCCCTTTGCTAAAACACGCATGTGCAAGCCATCCCCAGGGAGTAAAAGAAAGGTATTACAAATAAGAAATCTCTTCAGGATACCTAGGCCATTCTCTGCTAGTGCAGCACGGCTTCTTCTAGATTGCTTCCTACTTACATTGTAGACAACCGACAGGGTCATCTGACCATATGCAGAGGTGTGAAGCACCTCAGAGGAGCACTGGGAGCCCACAAACATGAAGAAGTCAAGTGCACCTATCAGCCCTGACAGAAGGCAGTATACAGAAGTACACCACCTATGTCTCACGTATAGCATTTCCCCCCAGAATAAAGAGATATGATGAACGTCTGACCCCGGACTCACTGGGGAGCTGAAATGACATCTCTAGCCACCCGTTTATCGCTTCCAGTCCTTGACAGCATTGGCAAGGCCATCCATATTGCTGACATTTTTCTCCACCCTCCCTTCACTGCCACCTTTGCTTGCTATGGCTGGGTAGTTCCTGCTAATGTTGCCATTTACAAGAACAGCTGAGACAGTAGCGCTGATGAAGCATTTCTACGATGCCATTATCGATTCAACAGGCATACGAAAAGCCGAGGGGTGCTCACAATTTTTCTGTGCACTTGCAAAAAGGAGGGAGAGTCGCAGAGCACAGACCAGCCTCCCCCTGCGCTGATACTCCTGGCTCGCTGCGTCTCCTGAGCACGCACCATACCCAGGCTCGCCCTGGATGCTGAACACGTCTGCCAACCCCATCAGCACCTTGGCCCTTTGCCATAAATCAATAAGTTCTCTTTAGAATTCCACCTTCCAAAAATATTTACTGTACATAATTTAATATAATACTCCTTTGGATAAAGAGCTGACATGTTTAATTACCTGGCTCAAGTGCTTTCCTTCTACAGAATACTGTATGGACATGTGGACAAACATTCAGCAGATTTTTAATCTGTTGGGACCTTGGAGTAAGAGAAATTTTGGTCTAGAGATTGTCCTCTGACAGTGTTCTCCCACTTCTAGGGTAAGTTTGGGTTTGACCCTAGGAGGGAGCAGCCTCCTGCCTACACAGCTTGAATAGGTTCTGTGTTTGCCTTTACCAGCACCTGAAGGGCTTTTGGGAAAAGAAGAGGTGCTGAAAAGAAGGCCCATACTTTAGTCAGCTCAGAAGATCACTGTTGTCATTAATTTGACAGTAGGACCACTTATACTGGAGGGACTTCCTGACTTCAGGGTCAAGTTCTTTGATCACTTATTCCATGCTGCCTGCTCCAGTTTGTATAATCTCAGTGAAAAGTGTGCTACAAACGAGGTATGGGCTGCTGAACACAGGTATGTGAAAGTGAAGGTGGCATGTACATGTGGGGACGCTCCTAGGAGTCTCAGCGAGTACAGTTCACATAGCTTTGTGCAGACTTTGACTTTTGAATATCCAAAAGCTCCAAAACTTAGGAAAACTCGCCAGTGCACACAGATATAAATTAACTCACATTCAGATTTCTGGGAATGAAAATACCCATTTTGCATATGCTGCTGAGAAGTTCTGAGCTACTTCTGCCAACTGTTTCCCTTTGATGACTGGACGAAATGGCAGCTCTGCACCAAAAGCCAGAACTAAAGTCAACTGAAGCTTGGTCTAGGTATGTTGAAAGAAGTTGTCCTTTCTTCCCTGTGTGATTCATGTCAGCAAAGTCTTCTTTAGAAATTTGTATATCCCAGTTCTACTAGGTTTATCTCACATTTTCATGAGGATGTCCCAGTGATCAAGGAACATCACTGCCCTAGTTTTCATTCACATCAGCTGAAATATTTGTGGCTTTTTTAACGACAAAATACTTCTCTGAGGCTTATTGCTAAACTGAGTAAAATTTTCCCTGTGGTTGCCAGGAACAAGCAGTCCAGGGGTACAAGCATTTGAAGTGAAAAGTTGAGTGTAGATATTATCAAAGCTGTTCTTTTGTATGTTAATGATGCTTGTTCAGCAATTCAGAATGGCAAAATACCCTGGATTATTTTGGGGTTTTTTGAAATACAGTCAACTTGGTTTTTTAGATAACCTGATGCACATCCCCTATTTGAAACAGAACCCTAGGTTTCATCTAGTTCTCATAAGAACCCTTTTACCTAACCTTCAGTGACTTCTGATCTCACTCAGTTAAAGCCTGATGATCACTTCCAAATGCAAATCAAAACCTACTTCTAAAGAGGCGGATGTGTACTTTGAGCAGAAAGGTATAAATTTAGACCCCAAATGTTTTCACAGTAGGGGTTTTGTCAGGTTTTCAGACCTGACAAATTTACTCCCTCTCTCGATAATTCAAGCAGGTTCTCAGCAGTGTTTGATTTTTTGATTTGGTTGCTGTAGGGTTTTTTGCAGCAAGGCAGGTCACAGTCTAAATCAAAATGTTTGTAAAAGTCTCCCTTCCTCCCTTGTCTCTGAGGAAAGCAGAGTGTCTCGCACAGTACTGTGGTGGATCTGACACCTTGTGTGCGGTGCTGCTGTGATGCTGCACTGGGTGCAATGTTGTCACGTGTGACATCCCATGGTGATGGCAACATGCATGCCCACAGCTCACAAAGCTGTGAACAAGAGTCACTACGTAGCTCTTGAAATGCAAGAAGTGTGGAAGAATTTGGAATCCCTTCTGCTAAAAGCAGAAGTCTGAAACCTTCAGAATGGCACATCTCTGAAATGGATACAGAAGCTTATGTTACATGCTCTATACAGTCAAGCACTGTGCAATTTTTCTACGTGTAATAATAGATCACTGTCAATGTACCTCAGTCTTCATCTGCAGCTTTTTCTGCTATTCTTGTCCCCAGACTGCCTTACGCAGAGGCTGCCTATCACGCCAAATTTTCTGCTAGTGACAAACATCTCGCATGTAAAAATAGCCCTGAACCAAATATCCTTTTTCTGGCCAGTTCCACGGGGCCACGAGAATACAGATTAAGAACAAACACTGGATTTTGCAGCTGAAGTTAAAAAATCCTCTTACCTGAGCACTGTAAAAATCTAGTACTCTTGTAATCTAGATTCAGATCTGTTGTCTCCAGATCATCTCTCATGATCAGGTCTACAGAGAAACCACAGATTTGTTCTGCTTGAGACCTAACAAGAGTCACTGAAAGCAAAGAGTGGTTTTCTGCTGTCTTTGGAGGTCTGAATCAGGCACTATATCAGATTATAAAACAGATCTAAGATGCAGCCAGTGTATTCACCACTCTGTATTTGTGTTTCTGTGTCTCTGGTCCCTCTATGAGAAGAGAGCTTTGCTCTTCCATGACATGCTGTGTACCAGCTCCCTGGTTTCTCACACAGGCTAACTCCCACTCTCCTCAGGAATAGCTTATCAGAGTCTCCGGCATTGTTTAGCTGGCTATAAACCAGCAAGCAACTTCTGTCTCCATGGTGAATGATTCTTTGTCATCTTTTCCTCAAAGCTTTCTAATTAGGCATCCTGTAATTTGCAGCTTTTCTATAACATATTTGCAACGGTGTGTGTGTGCATGGAGAATAAAAATTAAAATGTGGCAGTGAATCAGCAGTCTGTAAATAATTGGAATAAATAAATAAACAATTTTTTTTTTTTTTTTTAATGAGACATGGACTGCATCTTCCTTTCAGGTAAGCAGCTGGTCATTTTATTGTTTCACCCTTAAATCCCCAGAGCCAATCTGCTGTAACAAAGAACATCAGTTTCCACCTATTCTCAGCGTTATGGGATGACACATCTGATTTTGGTGATCTGTCCCACAGTCTGTGCATGAAGCAAAGAGTGGATGCAGAGAAAGTGAGAGCACGATAAAATAACATGCCATTTAAGAAAAAAAATCACCTCCAGTTTAGCATTTCGTCTCTAGACAAGAGCTGATCAAAGTCTGTTAGCATTTACTAGACATCTAGCATCCTTTGTGAAATGAGCTGCTGATTTCATTTTGTTCCTGCTGGACAGATATTTACCTCACAAAAGCAATCTTTACAGCAGATATTAGTTATCAGGCCATGAAGACATGCCAAAATAAAAAAAGGAGCCAAAAAAACCACTGAAGGGGGGGTAGTGGGACAAAGGAGAAAAGAGAAAAACCAGAACTAGTGATTCAAACAACTACTTTTCCCACTAAAGATCCAAATAGCTAAACTGCTAATGGCTGTGTCCCTGTCCTCTTCATGAGGACATTTGGCCAGCCAAAACATGGAGAACCGAACACTGGTTCAGTCTCCTCTGACAAAGCTCCTGGGCTGCCCAAGGGAGTGAAGAGTGCACTGCCTGGCATGCCTCCTTGGGAGTCTCCAAGCATGAAGCTACTTCCAAACCTAGACTTCCTTCCCCGTGTCATACTCACTCCTGACAGAGGAATACTTTCTACTACCCAAATGAATGATTGAAGGGTATTCGTCCCTTATTCAAAGCAATGAATAAGCTCTCTACTACTGCCTTCCAACCTCCTCAATAAAATACTTATTAAAAAAAATAATGCTTTTTTATACATTACGTAGGCTCATGCATACGTCATACAGGTGCTCTCAAACTTACTTGACATCGCAAGGAATACTGCAAAGAAAAAGTGAAATTTCATCAGTGC
Organism: Leptosomus discolor; assembly: GCF_034619465.1. Classification (NCBI taxonomy): domain Eukaryota; kingdom Metazoa; phylum Chordata; class Aves; order Leptosomiformes; family Leptosomidae; genus Leptosomus; species Leptosomus discolor. The sequence goes on from NC_141391.1 coordinate 155,160,161, forward strand.
CTCGCTCGTTCCCTGGCTGAAGTTGAAAACCCCTGCTTCCAATAACACAATCAGCTCCACAGAAATATACTGCGTTGTCACAAAGAGGGGCTTACAATTTCAATTTGGGAATAATTAGATGGAACAGATGCAAAGTCAAGAGTATCTGTCTGAAAATTCCTCCAATAATGCATCTGATGACCACAAAATGTTTTATGAGGTTCAAGCCTCATCCACAGCTAATGGCTCCCAGTTAATAGAACCAGTCAAAGGGCAAAGAAAGGAGAGGGGGGTGTTCATGAATATTTATGAAGCAAAACAAGCAGCAGAGATATTCTTTTTTAACAAGCTTCATTACTTTTTCATCCACTCTCCTGATGAAGTAACTGCATTAAAATCCAGGCATTTGAGTGTTTCTCAGCTGCCACTCACAATCAGACTCATAAAATCATTTGAACATATATATATTTATATCTACAAATGGAAACAGGAAGAATCAGACACACTCTATTCTTTGTAAAAAATTTTGTTGCTTGAAGACAGGACCAGATTGACAGCCCTCTTCTATGCCTAATTCTACAAGCTGCTGAGTGCCTCCTGAAAACACTTGAGCCTTCTCAGAGCCATGAATGGAAGATGAGCCTGCGGAGTCTCTCTTCAGAGATGTTCAGCACTTTGCAAGATTGCTCCCTTCATCCTCAAACCAGAGGTAGTCTGGGAAGGCTTTACCACCAACATGGCTTGTGTCCGTGCCCTTAGTCAGCACGGCTAACTTCTAATACAATGGTAATTCCTCATCAGCCTTGGTTGCTCCTTGACAGTTCTGGTGAGAGAACTGACCGGAATGGACCTAAATGTCTATAGGCATGTAAAAACTTAGCAAGATCGAGGCCTAACAACCCTACATCTGCCTACCAGTAGTGATGACTTACTACTCTGAGCAGGTTGGAGTTTTCTGCAACTGTATCAACTAACTTGGTTCGAGAAGTAGGCTAAGAGCCAAGCAAGCAAGTCTATAGTTGGATTTTCTAAACTTGGTATAGTCCCTGAATGTCACAGATTACAGGAGGACTCCCTTTACCTAGGTAGGATGCCAGGCAGCCATCACCATGCTGGAAGGCAGAAAGTGATGGGTATTGGAGTGGACAGGCCCATTGTGTGACAGGGTTTCTGCATAGCACTGTCATAGTTCACCACAGACTGCTGGCAGAAACTGGAAACACATCAAATCAGGCATGAAGCTCTGAGTTCCTTCCCAGCTCTGCAAGACTCACACTGCATCTCTTGCAGGCATGCCACAGACTGTTAGACAAGTGTACATGCAGAAAATGTACTCAGTGCCCCCCCACAAGACACAGAAATGTACCTAAATTCGAATAATAGCACAGAGATTTGTCATGATTGTAACTGCAATGCGCACCTTGTCCTCCCTACTGGTCTCGACTGCACATTCAACACAGGAATGGCTCAGCATAAACAAATTTTTGCAAAAACTTTAAAGGATAATATTCATAACCAATAATCAATACAACCTAATTGATACAGAGAACATCCTCTTGGCTGAAGTTCAACCCCAAGACCTTGGTAAATGAAGGCTGGTCTTCCAACCAGCCCTTCTCTGCCTCCCAAGCAGTCCTTTCACAGTCTTGACCCTGAAAACCTGTGGGAGGAAGAGGGTAACATGAGCTCCATATATCCAGCACCAGCCTTGCAGTCCCTAAGGACCAAATGCATGACATTCAACAGTACAAACAGCCACTGTATCTTGAACTTTGAAAATAAGTCTTAGAGGGATCTGATTCCAGACTTTTAACCTTGTGGATGAGCTGAGACAAGAGGACCTCAAACTAAGCCCCTTAATAGCAAGATAGTTGTACCAACCATATAAAATCCCTGCATCCTGACCTGGGAACGTTAGTTGGTCCTACCAACTCTGTTGTATGAAGAAAAGTAGGAAGGAAGACAGAAAAGGAGACAAAGAACATAGCATCTTGTTTCTTGGCTATTTCAGTGTCTTGGTTACCATGTTGAAATCCAAGTGGGAATCAGCACGTTTATGCTCATCTCCCCAGAGAGCACTGCCTGACTAGAATGTCAGTGATGCAGAAGGTTTGAAATGGCATCCTGAGAAGATGATGATTTTTTCATAGCTCAGCAGCGTATGCACACACCATCTACTGACTCAGCCTGGCAGTTCCCCCATACACCAAGCTTTCAAAAGCTCCCAAAACTGTGGTGTCCCACAGACACATTGCTTAGATCAAGGCAAAGCTCCTCACTGAGTTCTTTAGCCTTCAAGCTCTACAACATTGCAGGAGGCTCAAACATAGTTTGCTTGGTTTTTTTCCTACGGACACTTCTAATTACAAAAAAAAAAACCCAAACCAAACAAACGAAAACCACCAAAACCGAAAAACCACACATGAAAAAAAAAAATCATCAGAAACTTCTACTAGTAATGCAAACTTTCATGAGAAAATAAACCTTTTAAAAAATTTAGTTTTGGATTAAGTGTTTGTCTACATGTTCTTGATTTCGTCTAACGATTTGTGACCATAGATGTATTCTTGTAAAGAAGCGTGTATTTTCTGGAAACAATAACAAATACATAGTTTAGGCCAAAATCAAATTTGACATCAAAGAAAGCCCTTGATAGAGGTTTTTCCACCTAGCTCTACCCAAAATTTTGTGCAACAGATAAGCATTTTTGGCACCTCTTCCACATGGGGATAAACTGGTACATCTTTGTCGCGCTTTCCCAGAGCAGCTTCTCAAGCAGATTTTAGCATCCGCAGCCATGCCCCTGACCGTTCACACCTTCTGTTTGTAAATGCTTCAGTCTTGATTGCTCCCAAATTATCAATGCCTGTACATTTTCACAAATGTACCCGATCCTTTTAACAACTTCTTGCCCTCTAGTCTTTACCTGAACATGTGAAACACATTAATTCTGGAGATTTCTAGCAAAGAGTAGACAGTTAATGGATATTTTAAAATTGAGCATGGATCGGCAAGTCTATGTCATTTTAGTCCCCTGCTATTAAATCTGCAATGCCTCGGCAGGATGTATACCCTCAAAAATCCCATAGGATCACATATGATAGAACTAAAATTGCCCTTCTTGCAGTGCGAAAACGGTCGTTCTTTCTTTAAAACTCTCTTTAGTACATCATATTTGCTAAATGTAATTTTTTTTGTTCGAAACAATGAATTCTTTCTTCATCTTCATTAACATAATAAGCGTGAGACTCCTGTGATTTCCATGCAGCTATTTTTAATTTATTTCAATAGAACAGAAAAGGCAACTAGGTTTTCATCTTGCACTTATTTTCATATACAAGAGATATTTTTTCCAGATATTCATGACTCCTGAAAGCCAGTTCGATCCTGATAATCAGATTACATCACTTATTTGTCTAACATGCAACTTTTTGCCAAGATGAGAGGAATAAGCAACAACCTTCGCTTCAGTATAAATTAAATAGATTTGAAGCTAGCAGTATACATCTGTTACACTACACTCAATACTGCAATATTGCAAAATGTACGTAAGCCATTAATGAATTCTGAAATATTTCAACATGGTCCAAGCTACAGTTCATCCATAAAGTTTTGTTCCCAATGGCTAGAAATATATGGGGTCAAGTAAAGGTGAAGGTTGTTAGTCACTTCTAAGCTCTCAAACTGGACAGTTAATTCCAGTCTGCTCTCAGTGATGCCTAGTTGCAACCAGCGGTGGCTTCTCAAGTATTTGTGCAATTGTCTGTATCGATCTGAAAACTGCCTAGCACCATTTTAATGCATGTAATAAAAGCAAAATGTTTTGTTAAGTAAATTCAAATGGATACTTTTTAAATTTTCAATGTGCAAAGAAAATGTTGAGATTTCCTTTTGACTTGCCGTGGCACAACTCTTGGGTTTTATCTACTTTCAGTACTGGAGCTTCATAGGAGACAAACGATTTCCCAAATTAATAGAATACTTGAAGTCACACTTTTTCTACAATTTCATTTCTGAAGGACTTTTACAATGCTCAAGCCCAACAAAATTGTTTCCATTGGGTTATATGTTAAGCAAAAAAAGACACATAACTGTGGAGGCATTGTAAATATAAACTAACAATCTGCTCTGGCGATTGCATCTCTATGATGCTGCATAAAATCTAAAATTGAAACTGAGCAGAAAATTACTATATAGGCAAAAATGAAAATCACTAGCACCTCATTAACGGAGGAAACTGCGTTGTGGTCAAACAACATGAATACTGACAAATGAAAACTATCATTTTAATCTTCAGGTGTAATCTTCTAGGGTTATTTTAAGTAACAAAGTAAGTACATTCTTTTTATTATTACTTTTAAATACAGAGACAAATTATTTGCTGGAACAGCTCTGTGGTGTACTAGCAGCCCCACAATTTTTACCCTGACCAGACCCTTTTAACTTCCCTGTTTCTAAGGAAATTCTACCCTCATTCTGACAGCACCCAGCCCCTCTTTAGTCTGAAATTGTATGGCGTTTTGTGGGATTCAGTCTAGGACATAGTTCAAGAAATAAACTATTTGGAGATCCAAAAACTGACTGTGAGAAATCTAAGATTAAAAGTTTCTATCAAAACTTACTAGATGATGTATAAAAAAGCACTCCTCAAATAAATGTCTGAATTTCCTTTAAGAACTTCTTCTCTTTACCAGAGACTGTTCCTTTTAGCTCCTTTCTAAGTCTGCTTTCTGTTGCGCAAAAGTGCAAGAGAAGCATCTCCCTACTTAACTTTTTATCCATAAGCCCTTCTATAAACCTGGGCTGCCACCTTCCAGCTCCAGAAGCTGGGAAGTGTCATTGCAAGTAGTTGTCACAGTTCATGAAGAGCGTCACGGCACCCAGAGGGGCTCCGGGGACTAGTCCAGAGGAGAGTAGCTAACTACGGTCACCGTCTGTGATCAAAGACAGGCGGCCACTATGGTTAATTTTTTCTTCCACCTCCACAGCCCCTTTGCATCTATTCCTCCTACCCAGGCTGCTGCTATTAGTGATAAAACCGTACAGCATGAAACGCAGATGACTCCAAGGTGCATTAACTTCCTTATAAATAAAATAACTAGCATTGTTCCCAGCTTTTTCAACATAGTCTTGCAGAAGAAAGGAAACATATTGAAGACCTTTCTTCCACTAATACTGCAAGTTTTCTACCAGCATGTCAAACCCACATGATCTCACAGTCCACCTCCACAACAGGAACAGGCAGCCTTGCCTTCCCCGACCATTTATCCCCTTCACTGCCCTCTCCCTGCTGGCAGGGAACAAAATTGAGAACCGATGTCTGGATTTAAAAATACACATTTTATATATCTTAGGGCCACTGAACACCAAAACAATGAAGTCAGGAAAAATGTAACCTATATCCATTTGTCACTATGAGGATTACAACTCATCTCATCAGACGTACCTGGCTGTTATGGTTCCGGTATCCATGATGTCAATATTTGACTGTGACAACTAGTTGTGCTTAGTTATCCAGATGCATAACTAGAAGAAGCTTCAGTGTATGTAAAATCAGCCTGCTTACTTACTATTGACTACATCGTGTCACTGTACACATTGAAGACTCCCCATTAAGTTTCAGGCCATTTCAATTATTCTGTCCCCTGCTCAAGTGTGAGTTTTTTCATGGTAATGACAGTAGCTACTTAAGGGTCCTCACTGTAACCTCCAAGATAACGGCACTGCACCTAAGCAATTACACCACTGACTACCAGTGAGAGGCTCACGGGATACAACTCTTACACACTGTAGCCATCACTCATGTATTTGTTAAAAGTGCAAGTCTACCCACGTTCAGAGCTGAACACGAAATACATCTCTGCCTTTCTCTCTATGGAACTGCAAGTCATGCCTTTACCTGCTGCAATATACCCAGATACATATGCATGTACATGCACAGTTTATAGAATGGGAAAAAAAGTTTATTAATATTTCACTTTTAATACCTTAGCAGAAGTTTGCACACTTTATTTATGAGGTTATATTCACGTGATAGTTTGATCAATCTACAGATAAATAGCTCAACTGATCATGTCACCTTTAATTCTTTTGGGATTATACCTCTTAAGATGAAAGACACATCTTTCAAATAATTTACAAAAAAAGCAGATGTATCAGCTGTTTCTCTGGACTAAATGAGTATTAATGATCACAGGATCCTTGTAAGCCTCTACATGTCTTCTATGTCTCTGTCATTTCTAGCAGCACATTCAGTTAGTGTATGGAAATAGATGCATTCACATTCCTTACTACAAACACCAAGGATTTGAATGAAGCCATGCTCAAGGTCTGTGAAAGATGCTCAACTCATGCCTTACTGCTTTTTATTGTAGTTCATGTGGTAAACTGAGTTCTTTAGCTGGATTACTTGACCAGAAAGCAATCATCAAACATTGATGCTTCCTAAACTACCTCGCATCTCTCCAATCGTGAGTCGGTTCAGCAATTACAGGAACAGAGTCTGAATTCTCAGGTCCTCCTCTTCTTTCTGCAATTGATTGCCATACATCTTTGGAAAAAAACACCCAGCCTTATTTTGTCCCAGTTATTCAGCCTGCAGAATGGATGTGTTAGAGCACACTACGCACAGCAGACACTGCTAACCAGCATCAATGTAATGCAGGATGCAGCAACATGCATGTGAAAACCTCATGTCCGGCTTACAGCAGGAACTGACCAAGGGTCTTGCAAGCACTGAAAGAATTAATCCTTCAGATTTCAGGAAAACAAGAGGTTTCCTGTACTGCCATCTCACCCAAAGTAGGCACAGAGAGAGGATGTACCTCATACATGCTGCCCCATGACCCTGGCACAGAAAAGCCAAAGCTCCTACAGTCTTCTGTGGCTATAAAGGTTCCCAGCCCTGAAGAACAGCAACACAGTGATGCAGAAGCAGAGGCACAATTTGAGATACTTTTCCAAAGGCAAATCATGCTCTGAGGAAGCTCACACAGTCTGGAAACAGGAGGATCTGCAAAGGGCAGAGGTGCAGAGCAGCAGGAGCTGTTAACACAGCCAGTGATACAAGATACTTAATTCACACTGAAAGAGCAGCGCTTGGGACAGAGGCTGGCACTTCTCCAATGCCAGAAGAAAACTGAAACATGGAGAAGTGATGGCAGGTCCATCCATCATCTTTGGATTTCTAACCACCACATTCGGAGTGGAGGGCCCACAGTGAAACAGACTTACCACATTTCAAGTGGGATTGTTCAATGACAGTGTTCCTTACAACAGAAACTGCTGCTTCTTTCAGTTGGGATCACATCCCAACATGACTATCTGTGAGGTGAGGCATGACAGGAAAGAGTTAAAGTAGTGTGGTTCATTTCTAGGAAAGTTGTGTGTAATGAAGAGACAGAGCAGTAAGGCTAGCAAGGGAATCCTCTATAAAAACACTTTCCCACTCCTGCCAAAAAAGCCATAGGTTGTGTTTTTCAGGAATTTATTTTGTCTAAACAAACTTAATGCAGAATTGGCCAAATGCTCAGGTCAGTGTAAACTGGTGCAGCTCCCCTGACTTCTGGGTAGCCAAAGCTCAGCATAGGGTACACCCGAAGTGCCAGACATTCATCATTACTAACATAACACATCACTGCTCACTGAAGTAAAGGTTTTAGTGCTGCTTCAACACCCACACAACTACAGCACATTTATCTTTCCTGCTGTTCAGTTGTTCTCTGCCTCCTTGAAATTAATGTGCAGATTTGTTAAACTGTTGTAGTAACGTACCTTACTTTTACTTACTTCTGGAAAAAAGTTACACTTTTTTCATTCATCTCACAACACACACAGACACTCAGGGTGCATATAATCAGTCTGCAAAATGTCGTGTGACCTAGCTGGCTGAAAGGTGCTCTATGAGTATCATAAATCATTCTTTATCTGCCTTGGCTCTTTTTACAAATAGCACATCTTGGCTTTGTACGTCTTAAATGCTTTGGACCATTTCTTTTGTTTAGGGGGAAAAAAACAGCGGCAAGGATTTGTTTATTAACAGAGAGAGAAAGACAGGTATTAATATTTTTGTGCTGTGGCTGAAAGCACAGTCCCAAGAGGGGCTAAATTTCCAATCTTTTGTATAAAAGCCATTGACAACCTTTTTCACTAGGCTACCCAGGATGTTGTTTAAAGCTCAACACACACAAGAAATTTCATGTAAATTAGCCACCTGAGGGTACCAACACGGACCCATGATTGTAATAGAAACATATTGACATTGGCATAAAAAAAGGCTAATTAACTGCTTCCTTTCTGCCAATTGCACACTAGATGCACGCCGCTGCTCAGCATCTCCTGGGCTGATGCATATACGCCTGCAAATACTCTCGTTCCACGGAGCTCGGCACAACAGCTGCTTAAAAGGTCTGCACAGAAGCGCAGGGGAACAGCAATATGAGGGGATGAGCGCTCTGCAAGCAAAGGGATAGAGAGTTCAAAGTGTATCCCCTTCCTTCACATGGAGCAAAGCTCTCTTCATGCATACACCATTTCTGGAAAATCAGACTTGACTTCATATGTTTTTCTTCCTCAGTACAAAGAGCCATTGAAATGCTGTAGTCCTATGCAGCATGTTTTGGGCTGATAAGAATAACGGCATGCAGGGAATTTAGTCCTTCATTTCACGCAGAGGAAAACAGACTTTGTGGCATATTCTAACTGAAAGACAACCCCAAAGAAGGGTGTGAACTCACAGCTTCTGGAGGTTAAAGCCAGACAATTCATCCAGGGAGTTGCACACTCTGATTAGAGGATCTTAAGATGTTAAGTAAAAACCTGTACACTTCAATGAATGCAACTGAAATAGACTGTGAATTACTGAAGTAATTCTTAGGTGGTACAGGGCTTGATTGCCTTGTATAGTGATTTGCACCCACAGATTGTGCGTATCAAGCAGGTGTAATGCCTGCAGTGAAGGAACAGAGAATGCTGATTTAAAATCATTTTATACACGCATTGCCCTGAACTTAACAGGTATGAAAGTGTCCTACAAGGTAAAGGGGAAAAAATTCAGTCCCCAGAACTCAAAATACATGGCCTTTGTGGCTATTAAGCCCTGTATATTTCCAGATGTCCTGATATTAATGCTTGTTCTTAACAATGCACTAGAGAGGAGTCCATAACAAAACCTTGTGCTAATTCCCACAAGGATCTGGAGGACCTGAAACCCATTCCCAGGCTTTTCTGTTCACCCCCATTTTTTCAGTTTATAATCTTTTCATTCTTTTGACTTGTTGTTTTTTTTCCTCTGTTACATGTAGCAGATGACGAGTTCAACCTCAGCATTTTCCCTGTAACTGTTCTGCATCCACAGCATCACCTCACACAAAGAAAACCTCTATCTAGTCACAAAGATGACGTAAGAAGAGTGACTGCGTAGGTCAGGTGAGTGGTAATGGGACAGTAAGCCTTTCAACTGAGGTCGCTGGAAAGAATCCAAATGGTCTTAACACAAAATGAAAGCAAAATGAAAGTTGTTCCACTTTAATGACTTTTTGGTCAACTGTGAGAAAGGAGTTAGCAGTTTCACAAGAGACTGAGCTCCGTGTCGCAGAAAATAAATAAGTGAAATACGTAAATATAAAACAGTGCAGTCATCTGACGCCAATGCTACCACCCAATAATGAAATCAGGTCTGAAAACCAAACTAGCTTCTCACCTTTTATCTTCTAGTTAAGGATGGAGGTGCTCTGGCGGGAGGCACATGCATTTCTGTTGCCTGTGCTGTCCTCATTCTGAAGAAAAGCACAGGACTCAGTATCTGGGTATGTAAAGCCCACACTAAAGCCACCACAAAACAGGGAAAGAGATGAAGGGAATGCAGGGTACCAGACAGAAAGGTTATCTGTTTGCTCCTTACGCAGATGCAGCCCAAGGAAGAGCAGAGGACGCTTCCCTGTAACACCAGCTCCTGTCTGCTTAATATTTTCTCACTACCAGATGAACGTGCACACTTCTAGGATAAAGCTTTTCATGTGTCAGAGAGCACCAGAAGCAAAAAGAGTAATTTATAAGCAGCCAGTACCCCTACAAAGTGAGCTCATTTCACATTTTTACATTCTCCAAACTCTTCTTAGAGATAACACTTTCCCCTCTGGCTAGAAATTAAAACATCTTTTTTCTCTCCCTTTTATTTCACTGGCTTTGAAAAAAAACATTGTGAGGAAGATGGATGCTGCGGCAAATGTACACTGAAAATGTTAAGAGTTAACAAAAACACTGGCTAGGAATAGGAAATAAGGTTAAGGGCAATGGCCTTCTTTTTGCTCCTGAAAATGTAGAACAAAGGTTAGCTGTTCTACTAACCCTGCTCGTTGTTATTTTTTGACTCCTCACGGTCCAAAGAAGGCCTTGAAGCAAAAATATTGCCTCAAATCTCACGGCCTATTTGAGGTGTGCATTCTCTGAGAACCTCTTCCTTTCATCAGATACAAAGCAGCCGATGAATGAAGCCAGCTATCCCTGCAGAAATGAGAGCACAGGAGCACACACTGGGCTTGGGGTGCTCAGAGCACTCTGGTAGCCATCAGCAACAATTAGGCAATTTATTTCTTCTATTACATCCCTTCATGTTAACCACTGTGTGCCCACATGGACAGCTCTGAAGAAACGGGCCAGAGCTAAATTTCATTAGCCATCACTGACTAAAATTCCAATAAAACAGGATAGGACAATAATGCTGGAAGGCATATTGATACATCACTATCCCCCCCCAAAAAAACCTGTAGTTGACTGTAAAATAGAAAAGGAAGCAAAACTCTTGCATGCTACCTCCCCTAGGCCTCCAGACTCATTCAGACTGGTGTGGCCTCTCTGAATTGTTTTTTTATTTTATTAATAGCAGGATCTGCTTCCTCTGTCTCAGAGCTCTGCTTGCTATTGGAGACTCTCTTTTAAACTGCAAACAGCTTGTGTGCGAGAGGCTTGCTTGCTTCTTTTCTTCTTAGATCTCTGTCTTTAAATGAAATTGTAAGGCTGGCAGGACTGGACTGAAAAAGAACCATTAAACCTTGATAATTTTCTGCTAGAAGAAGCACTTTAAGCCAAACCGACAGTCAGATCAGGGAAAAACATCCATTTTGATAAGCCGGTAATTAAACAGCAAGCAAGCAAGTGAGGCAATGTGATCAGTCAACCATGCTGGCCAAGATGTTACTGTCAAGTGGGACAGCAAGTTTTAAAGGCAAATTTTGCTCATCACCTACTTAAAAGAAAGACAGAAGATGCCACAGGTACTCCACTGCAGAGGAGAGGTCACGTACAGAAAAACAGGAAGGAACCTGGTCTTACAAAAGAACCCAAAACACAAAGAACACGCCAAAGGAATGAGAAAACTGAAGCAGAGAAATATTTTTAGTATTTTATTGATTTTGTCACGTCTTGTGATGTGTGAGCTGAAGGGTAACTGACTTGGAATCCCTCAGCCAGTGTATTAAGTTTTTCAAATGTCCCAGGGCAACAAGCCATCAACTGGAGCAATCATAAAGCTGAAGATTTGGGAAAAGTTGGATTTACATGGTATATATTGTGAAGACCAGAACTGGCCCTGGAGGCCTAGGAGACTTGGAAGTGATTTGTGTAAGAGAAGTCAAAGAAAGGGACAGTACAGAAATCTATGCAGAGGAAAGGGTTTAAAATCACATCAGCTCAGCTTATGGAAACTGAGCAAAGGCAGGTAGGAGAGTCCGTAACATTCAGGCCTGTAAAAACAACCAACTTACATTAATTTAGCTGTTAAGCTTTGCAGAGCTCTCCCACCCCACTAAGCTTCCTAATGCTGCTGAAGCTGTTGCTACCAGTCCCTTTGTCTCCTTCCTTGGCACCCATCCCTGACGTGAAAAACAGGGGATATCTGGGGACCCTTTAAATTCAGGGCTGAAACCCCTGCTCAGGAAGTGGCGATCACCTGGCCACCGCACAGCCCCACACGTCTGTCAGGGAGGAGTGCCAGGTTGAGAGATGCCACACGTTGGTGGTGTTTTGAACACACCACGTGTTCAACCACGAAAGAGGCCACTGCAAAACCCTAGTAGTACAATTGAGAAAGAATGCTAAAAAATCCAACCTCTCTCCATTTTTTCCTTTCTCTGCATGTCCAACCCTTCCCTGCCCAGCAAAGGCTTGGCATGCGAGTCACCCATCAGCGAGAATGACGAAGATTGCCCGTTCTTGGCAGGTTTGAGTGAAAACCAGATGTGCAGCAACGGCAACCCCCATGACATTACAATTTCAGTATGTGGCTACCCAGATATCTCAGTTATCGCCTATCAGACAGATGAAGAGATACGCAACTTTAGCAAAAAAAGACAAATTTTTTATGGCACCAGCTAAAAATATAAAATTGTGTTCCTTGTAACAATATTAGGGCTTATGAAGTCTATGTAACAAAGACCACTACAACTGGTCTATTACCTATTTAATACAAGGCACAGAGGGTCCAGAACAGGTTTTTCCAGAAAGCCCAAAAAATGAAAAATTACCAAAAAAACCCCACTGAAATCACTGACAACATTAAGCAATGACCTCTGACATCACTGGAAATTCATATTACCTCCAATGGATGCTAGATTAGACACTTGTAGAGTTATGCAAATTATTGAAAGTAAGTAATTTATTTAGAAGTTGATACTCTGGGATTTTTTTTTTATTTTGTTGTGAACAGACTAACTCCTAAAAATAGGTTTCCTAGTCAATACTGATGAGCAAAGGTTTAGTGCCAACAAATCTGGCCTACGAAGTACTTATTAAATGCCTCTCCTGGACAATCGTTACACTTAGATGATTGATCAATTTATTCCCACAGAGCTGCCTCAGTTCTCTGAACAAGACAAACATAAATGCTAAGAAGAAACAAGAGTGTTTTAAAGACAAAGATTTAAGAGAGCAGGAAGTCTGTCACTCCAGAAGTCTGTCTACTGAAAGATCGCATTGTCTTTCAACATAAAACAAATTTTGTCAACAGGTACCAAAATCACACTTACTAAGAAAAAAACCTGTGTAAAACATGGAAGAGGAATAAATATGAACCAAAATAAAATTTGCCAAACTGTTTCTGAGTACTTCTTACTACCACTCAACTATTTCTGCTCATAAATTAGCAGCAGTACAATACCCCTTCAAAAAAAAAGAACAAGATATTTTGAAGAGTATCCTTAAAAGGTACCATAGTCACACGCAGTACATATTTAGGAAAAGAGTATTTTAGAGTCTTTTAATATTAACATAGCATGCTTTGATTCCTGTCATTTCAGGTTATAACAAATTTCTGTAATACTCTGCAAGACTAGCCTTTGGAATTGCAGGGAGTTAAACAGCACCCTCCCAGGTATAGTGGACTTTCAACCAGGGTTCAAGACTGTAGAGAGAATGACAGCCCAGAGATAGCGTCTGAAAAGAAAACGACTGACAGAAGTAGGGGTGATCAGGAAAATGAAGACTCATGATAAATAAAACCAAGCTGTCACTGTTCTCAGTTATTAGCACAGGAATGAATGACATTCAGTTCCTCCTCCTCTATGATCTGCCATGTCTGGTCAGGTCACTGACTCTTTGAGCCTTGAACCCCAAAAGAAGGTAGCAGTAGATGGCCAAACAAATAATAAGCCGTGATATGGAATGGGGGTAAAGGGACATCCATACCAGCTTGTGCAGATGATCAAAGTTCACATGTTGAACGAATGTGTCTTCGAGCCAGCTAACATGCTTAGGTCGGATTCACATATTGAAAAAGGTCTCTAGACACGTGTTCCGATTGTCGGTGTCAGTGCTGCTTTACTTTCACTTCACACACACATACCATCACTAGTATATTTTGCTACAGTATTTCATCAGGGCTGTAATAATAGTAATTCTGACTAAGCATTGGAGCTAGCCGGTACCAATCTCTGGTGCCTTCATAACTTCTGTTTTCCCACTGTAGCTACACAGTGGGGAAACAGTCTCATGAGCTCCCTCTTAACATACCATTAAAGATCAAGTGCTTTTCCAGAACTCTTCCCAAACCTATCATAGTCCAAGATGTTACTCTGTTTTACACCAATTATAGTGCAAAGCATGTAGCAGAGCCCACTGCAGAACCATAGGAAAGATAAGGAACTACTGATGGATCATGGAGTGGGGGGGAAAGAGAGGGAAAAAAACAGGAAAAAATACTTCACAAATGTATAAAGAAGGTTCAAAGCTAGGAGGCTCAGTCCAAGTTTCAGACCCTTCCAAATGCACAGGGATTTGAATCTGTGAAATGTAGCTTCAAATTCATAATCCAAACTTCTCCAACACCTCCAGGGATTTTGAGATTTAAGGTTTGCATTCAGGCATACGGACTTCAAAACTGACAGAAGCTTCCTTGTTGCTCTGAATAGTCTGAAACATTAACAACCAATAACATTTTCATTATCACTACTACAGTTTCTCCCAGAGCAGGGAATAGTTTCTCGCTCCCCGCTCTTAGATAAGCCACAGAGCTTCTTGAGTGTTGGCTGCTAAACACTTGATTATTATCCTGTGGGCTTCTCCCCACCTTTTCTTTTATGTACGCTCACTGTGCATCTGCACAGAAGATAGGATGTATATTTTGCAGTGTAGTGTCTTAGCACATAGCTCAGCATGCAGAACGTGTGCTCTCTAGTCTGACTGTCAGTGTTCCCAGCAGCAGGACATAGCTAAATAGCTCTCAGGATAGGGCTTATTAGGCTCCACCGAATAGCCAAGAGGAGCAATAGATTTCAAAAGTGAAAACATTCACCAGGTGGAAAATACTCATCACTGGATTCAAGCAAGGACACTTCTTGTTCTTAAAATACTTCCTCCTGGCTATAAAAAAAAAAAAAAAAAAAAAAAGATAGAAAACCGCACCTGAATTAGTTCTCTCTGGTTTCATCTTCACTGCAGGGAAGGTGCTCTCTGCAGTGCACCCCAAAGTCCTGGGGCCCACCTAAGTGGGGAAACCACTGCAGCCCTGTCCTTCCCATCTGCCCGGGTTTATTACCCAAGGAAACAGGAGTGAGTTGGGAAATTACATCTCCTCAGGCCCTACGATGACAAACGGTTTTAACATCAACAAAACACCCATTGCAAACAGCTATGAAGGGTTCCCAGTCCCACTGTTTAGATATATGGGATCAAATCTTATTCCTTTTATACTGAGCTTTTCATCTGTACTCCAGAAGCCTGAAAGTGGCCATTCTAAACTGCCAGCTGCACATCTTGACTCCTAAGATGCACAACTAAACACTTGAATCCACTGAGTGTGCTGGAAAGCATAGATGGAAAACAAGGGTGATGACCAGGCATTAGGATACACTGTGGCTGTACAACTCAGAGCTGCTTCCTGATGTAAAGCTATTTCAATGTCTTTATTCATAAAGAGGTGTTTTCTAGTACTTAGGCTAAATTTGAGGCTCTTTCTTGCCTCACTGAGTAAATTTGCACAACACAAAACTAACACATCACTTTCTACACCATGAGGCTATTGAACTGAGTTTTTATTTATTGTCAATGTGAGCACTCGGACAAATACCAACAGACAGCAGGAGGAAAGCTGTAGGGGTCTTTTCAGGGCATCTAGTGGATCTAGATTAAGGGAGATCTTCTGCAAAAAACAGTTCCCAGGACAGCCGATGTTTGCAGGATGAGTGAGAAGCTAGGAAGTTCGTGCTGGAAGCGACTGCACCAGCAGGACCTGCAGCTGCAGCAGCAGAGATGGAGGGCTCAAGGAATTTGCCTTCAGAAGGAGCTCTACCCAGCTGAGGCAAAGAGCTGGCTCCTGACAGCGAGGGATAAACAACAGCTTGGAGACAGTCTGAAGGAACCGTCAAGAGTGTCAGGTCAAGAAATGAAATCTATGAGGAGACTGTGAAGTGACAAAAACCACCGTGCCAGAGGCCATGTCATCAACGCCTTCTACTGCACCCCTGCAGAGGGTGCCCCGGCAGGGATGGCACCCTGTGTCCACGGGAAGAGGGATGGAGGGAGAGGGAGACATCATTGCCTGGCCCTCCTGGCTGCCATAGCCAAGGGGATGGCATCGTCAGGGCTGGAACCAGTCCTCTGACACCAGAGCTCAGCGCAGCACCGCATTCCCAGAGGAGCCTTTCCCTGGCTGCTGCCAGTGCGGAGACAAGCCCACAACGCATTTACTGAGAGAGGGAATGACGTTTTTTATATTGACACTGTCCCTAATTTGGGCTTTTTATCTTTTTACTGCTGATGCCTGCCATTTCTGAGACTAGAAATCCCATGTTCATATGACAGCAGTTTCATTTCAGGATTTATTAAGCATGTTTAAATATTAAATAGTCAATAAATGCCAAATTAAGACAAATATTCATTTAAAAATGTAAAAAAGAGACTTCAAGTCAGCAAAAGCCAATGATAGATGAGCTCCCACTCGGGGGAGCGCACGGGCCTGATAGCACCAGAACAGATGTCCCATCCCAGAAGCTTTGTTTCAGCTTCTCTTGGCACTTCAGGATTTCTTTATGGTTTGTCTTTCAATTACAGCCCCAAGTTTATCCTTCCTTTAGAAAAAAAAAAAAAAAAAAAACCAACCAACCCAAACACCAGAATCGCACACACACAAAACACATTTCAGCCCCCTCAGGTCCCGGGGGGATTTAGAAATACCATATAAGTCATCCCAAGCCAAAATCTTTGAATGACTAGTATTTTGTGGATGCACAGGATGTGGCAGAGCAGCACTGAAAAGGACGGGTTTTGCCCTATCACTACCAACTCCAGACGTGATTGTAGCATGGCAGGAGAGCTCAGGCTCCGCAGCTTGCCTGCAGGCTGTGCTCAGCCTCTGCCACCTCGCAATGGACGCGGTCGATACCAGGCGTCACTGAAAACCCCACAGCTGATGAGAAAAGTTTGCTGAGCACAATTTTCACTGCTGAAAGAAAAATCACTTTCCACATTGCTCTGCCTGTAGTTTTCGAGGTACCATGGTGCCTGCTCTTCACTATTGCACTCTTATAGATACGGCAAAGCTACAAGACCCTTTAAATTGCAACCGTGATTATTCACACCATACCTAGCACTTGGCTGCAGTTAGGTTTCTTTGAGAATGTATGAGAGGCGTAAAAAGGAAAGGCACTGTATAGGAAAGTGTCATGCCAGAGAAAAGCCCTTCTATGAAGGCAGTCTTCTCAGCAGAAGAATATGGTTAGCCTGTAGCCCGAAAAAATCGCTGGAGATCCATGGTGAGACTACAGACATAGCTGCAGTTAGAAGCCAACGCTGGGGTGAGGAGAGGGAAAAACACATGCAGGAGCTGATTGAAACCCCAGAGGACTGACTTCAGAAGACTTTGGCTCAGGCTCTTACTTTACAAATCCTCACAGGCTTCATTTTCATACCATCCAGGTTTGCATGATTTTACATCATTATGTAGCATGGTGTATGAGTCAGAACACATGCAGAAGCTTCCTAGAGGTTTTCTCTTAGGTGCCTGTAAAGCACCACGTATTTAAACTGCATTTCCTAAATTATAAACAAATAAATACGTAAGACATCCTGATTTACGTTCAAGGTGGTTTTTTTTAATGTGAAGGTCACCTTGAGAGCTGCAGCGCAAAGAGCTAACTCATTTTATCTCTAGCATCAGAGTCCTGCTTCTGCCTACAGTGGGCAAAGGATTCTCACCACATGAAAAACTCATTTTTAACTCTTGTGCAAAACTGACCTATCACAGGTTTTGAATATACAGCCACGATCAAAGAGCACCGGCCTGGCCACGTCAAAGAGCTGGCTGAGTAGAAAAGTGCAGGATCGCTTGGCACTTTGCATACTTCCAAAATAACTTTGGAGAGGCAATATGGTTTTGGAGATATGGTGGTGGCCCCAGCACTCAGGAGAGCTGGATTCTATTTCTGGCTCTGCCACTGACCTGCTGAATGACTCAAGACAAATGACTTCAACCCATCTGCCAAGTTTCACAGAGCATGCGCAAGACTCACACTCTCCCATTCCTCGCTCCCCCCAGGCTGCCCCTTCACAGCACCTGCATCCCACACCTTTGCAGCATAGTCACGGCCTCTCTTCTGCCTCTTAATCCCTTACACAAGCTACAGCTTACCAGCCCCCTCCTGACACGCCAGCCTGCTGTGTCTGGGGTATTGGGTCCCAAAGAAGGAGGGAGGGTTCAATGCTGCAAGACACACTTGCCAAAAGCACCTACCTCAGCTCACTTTCCATGTCTCAAGGTCTGATGTGTCCAGGAAGGCTTCCTTCATGGGACACAACTCATGGACTATCATCAGCTGTGCACACTCAGTGTTCACCTGCATATATCTCACAGAGATGTGAGAAGTCAAGAAGTCCACTTCCATTTCTAGTCCTCTATTTTTCCTTCTACCACTTCCACTGACATGACAAATGGCTTGGCACAAGTATAACAATTCCCACCATCTGCAGCACAGCACAAAGAGGCTGCAGCTTTCCCGAGGACCTCAAGTCCTTCTGTGCCTTCATGACCACAAATTCCTTTTCCCACCCAGGAGACCCTTCCTCCACAAAACCATCTCTGTAACCACTGAAGTATAAAACTAGTGATCCCATTTCCCAGGGCTGGCACTGATTATTTGCTGGACAACTCTTGAAAAGTGTTTTACTGTCCTGGGCTTATGTATCTTCAAAATACAAATACATCAGCTAAGAAGGGAGTGCTGTAATCTTTGACTGAAAAAAACTACATGTGAACCAGCTATTATTATCATTATTGTTAAACATTACGATTATTTCATTAGTTACTCTGACAGAGGAAAATATGTACTATGAATAGGAGTCACTAGGGGATTCTCTGCCCAGCCTGATACCAACCTCTTATCTGTAAATGGACTGCCTGCAGCATGTTGATTTTTGTTTACCTTTCACAATGAAGAGGTAGAACTCTAATGCATCAGTTTCTTGATTTTTCCACAAAAAAAAAGTGTAACAAGGAAACATAACTGCCTGTAGAATTTAAATTAGGCTTCTGTGCATATATTCATTAATGTTACTCTGCATTTGATATCACTCGAAATCACCAGAATTCTTGGCAGGAGAGAGGGGATGGAGATTCTGTCTTGTTTTGAGGGGAGAAATAGCCCACAGTAAGCAGCAGGATGACCAGCCCTTTCTGAAAGCAATTTTAGCCACTGCTTGCATGATACAGTAACAACAGTGATACATCTGGTTCTTAAAAATAAGCTTCAGCATAAGTTACTTCATGCAAAGTGTCTCCCCACAGCCCCTGGACAGCAACAAAAGAGACTGTTGTACCAGGTCATCAGCACTATAAATGGCAAATACCCAGGAGGAGCAAGGGGATAACAGAATGTGCCTTACAGGAGTGAGAAAATCTCAAAGGGAACCTCAGCCATCAGTGGAGAAACCCTCACAGATTTCTCCCAGCAGTACTTTTGTCCTACATGTAATAACTGAAATGCCAAAGGAAAGGATGTCACTGAATGGGCACTGTGGTTACCTAACAAAGAGTGAGGACAGTGAGCGTGAAAAGTCTGAAAACTACGTGATAAAAAGAGAGAAAAGGGAAACAGAAGGAAGGAGTCATCTGACAGAAGAAAAACTGGGGCCGAGAGACAACAAGTTCAACATCACAGAAGAAGCCTGTTTCAAGATGCAGGAGTTTGAAACCCAGGACAGTGCCCTGACGTAGGAAACGCAGGTTGTCTCTTCAGCAGGGAGGAAGGAGCGGGAAGATGGGACAGGCTGAGGAAGCAAGTTCACTTGGCTCTGTCCAAGAATGCCTGCATCCAGGAAACAAAGGAAGTGAGAATTTTTCTTTCCTTTTAATGAAGGACATAACTTCAAGCAAAAGCTCAAAGGCAATTACAGAAAAGACTTAAAGCTCTGTAATTGAGAGGTTGGATCAACCACTCACACAGGCTTCTCTTAAATCCTTGTTGTGTGATTCATATCTCTGAGAGGAGAGTAGCTTTTTACCACAGTTTTTACCAACCTAAATAATCTTTGGTATTCGAAAACTGTGAAACATGTAGTTCCTCCACCCTTTAAAATAGGGTCCTCAAAAGCATTGAGTAGAGACCATTTCTCCCACTGATCTTCATTCACAGGGAAGCCAAGAGCAAGAAAACACTCACTCCAGCCCAAGCCTTCTTCCTCAACCTTGCATGCACATTCTTTCAGGAGGACTGCTCAGTCCATGCTTACGCCAGCCCAAGGAGCCAGGAGTTCCTCAAGACTGGAGCTTGAGTTCACCCTCAAATTTACTCTGCGCAGGAGGAATTTGTGCCTCTGTCTGCAAAGCGTGTGCCAGCAAGGATCCAGCAGCCCTTCTCAACAAGCTCCCACCACTTACCAACAGAGCAGATCAACGGGAAAATCCTATTCCCTGCTTCACCTCAGTCCACCAACTCACAGCTGAGTGCCAGCGCAGTGGTGCTCTGCCCAGCATTCATTTAGGCACACGTACTGAGCATTTAACTACTTCCCATTTCATGATCTTCTATTTTTGTAATGCTGCCAATCCACACTCACTGTAGTCTGTCCTCAGTGGAGGCACAGATTTATCTGGGGAAACTTCTGGCTGCTCAGTGCACAAATCTTAAACTCTGACTTTGGGAAGGCAAAGAAGTGCAATGTTAACTCTGCCAATATTTCAGGTCACTAACACAACAGAGGTTGCTCTCTTCTTCTGGAGAGCACAGCCACAAGGCTCCAGTGGCTGGCTTATTTTGGAGGGTCAGGGTTATCTAACTGTTTACAGATAAAGACCTGTAACTAGGTTAGCCATGCACGCCTATGAGAAGAGGGAACAGCAGGCTCCAAGGTCCTCTGAGAAGAGAAAGAGCTGTGGGTCTTCCCTGAGCAAGGCAGCGTTCCCCTCCAACAAGCTCAAGGCTTCAGATTCCTTACTCAAAGATGAGTGAGTAAAACAGAAGCACTGAAGAGATGGGCATGACCGAAAGAAGACCAGAGGATTACCTGGCTCTAGCAAAGCCACAGGGAACCCATCCGCTTGAAATGTGAAATGAAAAATTCACCAAAAAAAGTGCTGTGGATATAGGGTCTCGTTGTCAGGCCCTTCACTGCTAGCTATTGATTTTACAGTATTTGTAAGATTTATTCCCTTTTATTTTCACCAGGGGAAATTAGGCTGTCAGGATCTATTAACCCGAAACAAGCCATTATCCCTCTCATGATTATCGTCTTCCAGGGCTGGCTGCAAAGTGGCCCCAGGCTCCATCTGCCAGGGAAGGAGGCTGCCGGCTTTTACATGCCCCTCCCAGCCGCCCTGCCTGTCCCGCCCAGGGTGCGGGTGGATCCCACTGACTAACCCGCAGGGAACGAAGTCAGCAACGTGTGCCTGAAGCAACACGCGCCCCCCCTTCCCCACTATCTCCCAAGGCCAAGCGCACCGAATAGCTCATGCAATCCCATCGAAAAGCATCCCCCTCTCATGTCCTTGTACTGAGCCGTGACACCCCCGGGGTGGTGTGTGCCCTCTGCCAAGTGGCAGCACTCGGACCAGAGGTACAAGTGTGCGCGTGACTCCAGACGACGTATGCGTTCAAACTCAAATGCAGTATGTGTTTCTCCATTTACTTTCTTACAGTGTTTATATCTGCTTGCTTTATGAGAAAGAAGTAGAATATCAAAAGGGATGAACTCAAATCCACAGGGATATAAAGCTCCCTAAAATACAGAAACTAATTTGCTAAACACCAGAATGGTGCTATCTCTCACCAAACTTTGTTTGAAAAATGTGTGCAGGCTCATTAGTGGCACTTCTGAGGAGATCAGGGACTTCAGTCTGTGCCTGACCTCAGTCGAGGCACTTTTGTGGAGCACAGCCATCCTCAGGGGCTGTGTTAATGTGCCTACTAAAACCTCTGCTCTACACTTTCAACGTGGGATTTTCAAAACCCCTTAAACTGGTCAAATAAAAATCAGTTGCGTTTGGATCAGAGCCATACACTGTTCCCCAGTGGTAACTATTTCCATAACAAACTGCAGCTCTCAAATTCAGCCAGCTCAGCATCAGCCAGACACACTAAATAGGAGTTGTGAAGCACAGAAAATTATGAAGCACAGACCTAGAAATAGGATTCATGCCCTCTCAACTGCTAGAGCTGAGTATTTCCCCAGGCAAGAGAGAGGTTTTCACTGGTGGAATGGCAGGCACTATGGGACACACTTTTCTTATTTGAAGTTTTTCAAGCCCTGTGAAAAGCAGCCTGTGCTTTTAAAGCCCTTTTGAGGCTTACCCAGTTGACTGAACAGTGAAGTTATTCAGTACATGTGAGTACAGTGCCTCGTTCCCGAGATGCACACTTAAGCCCAGGAAAATCACTCTACAGTATAGGCTTAGTATGTGATTTTCAGTGCTAGCAGTGTGGTAAAATCAACCCAAATTTCCTCTGGAAAAAGGCCACACATCACTCTTCAGTGAGGAGCATTTCCACCTTAAATCACAATGTGCAAACATCTGCCATTACTGCTGAAAAACAGCTTAAGAAAACCACCTAAAAGACACTTCCCATTCTCCCCTTTTATTTTTCTCAGAAATAACCGAATTAGTTTTGCTCTTATTTGAAAAGATGGGACAGGAAAGGGGAAAAAAAAAAAGAAAAAGAAAAAGGAAAAGCTTTATTTAAGACCAGAAACCAAGTATAACAATTCTTTGCCAAATGCAGCATGCCTCCCAGGTTCAGTCTGAAAACAGGACTTTAAATTTTAAAGCACCTTGATATTGTTATGTGCAATTCTAATTGCATCAGCCCCTGCTAAAAATGTTCATTCTCTAGTATTTCTATCACTTAAAACTCCCGGTAGTTACAGGAAGAGGGGATGTGGGAAGTGTGTCAAGGCGTATGTGTGTTGGCCACTGCTCTGCTAAATCAAGAACAGCCAGCTTCCTCCTAACAGCTGGTTACCAGACCTGGCGCTGCAGGCAAGAGCAGATCCAACTGGGGAGTCAACCACTGCAGCCAGGCCATAACTCCTTGGGAAAGGCTAAGCTGCACCATCTGGGGTCGGCTCACGTCTTGCCATGGGGCCATCTGCATTCCTCTGATGTCCAGCCTCGCTCTGCAGATGCACACGCTAGAAGTGAAAATACAGATTGCTCGTTCTGTGGATGTGCTTCGGATTTTCCCTCCTGACAGCAAACGGGGATCAGCCCTGTAACTTCTGTCTGAGGGCAGGTATATTGCCAACCAAGACACCAAGACAGTGTGTGGGGGGCCTGGATTAACAATAAGACTTGTAGAGCAAGCTCTCATCATGCATTTGAGGCTCTACAAGCTGTGAGCATTATAGCCATGCTCATGATCAGAATTTAACTGCTTCTGCAAAGAAAATGGTGACCTGGAGTCACTTGTAATGAGGCGCTCCCAGTGCAGCCCCGACAGAGTGCCGAGCGTGTAAAAGCCCAGCTGGTAACCTCAAGGGTAGCCACCACCCCAAAGCCCCTTTGTCTTGGGGATGTTTGAGCTAGGTCTAATGTGTTGTGGAGCTTGTACCACTGAAGTGCTCTGGGGAGATTGGAAAGGAACAGTCTCTGACACACCATTCCTCATTTAATTCCCTCTGGAATGGGATGGTGCCAGAGTTGGTCAGAGTAATTAAGCACACCATCTGGGCCTCAATGTCTCAGTACGCACAGACTAAGCCCACATCTTATTAACCCTTCTGCATCCATAGTCATTCACTGAGATAAGTTATGCACTAGGATGAACAAAAATTTGGAGTAGGCGTAAGGGGTGCAGCTGCAGTCTTACACAGGTGCACTCAGCACTGCTGGGCTGAATTAGACACTCTCCAGTTCAACCATGGAAAGGAACAAATGATCCAAGGGTGGACTAGATGCAACCTGAAAATGACCAGCCACAATGCTAAAACCAATGGTTATGATCTTTCAGATTTGTCAGCAGAGGCAGTCAAGCCTTTTCACAGAGTGATATTACACCAGAAAACAGCAGAAGGGACAGCATCAGCAAGAGCAGGAGACTGGTCAGATCACAGCTGTCTCTACTGAAGGGTTTTCCAGGTTCAAATGTTGCAAGGCAGGGGATGAGCCAGTGTCCAGATGGTGTACTGGAGACAGAAAGCAACAGAAGTCCTCACAAGAGAAACCCTGAGTGGAGACAGCGGATGGGCCTCCTTGGGCACCGAGCCCATCAGAAGGAAAAACTTTGGGGAGTTCTGATGAAGAAGCTTTGAAAACTCCCACTGTAATTTGTTTCACTCTAGTCAGAGAAACAGAATTTGGTTTAATTATCTTAAATAGAAATGAGGTTATATCAAGACTGCACGGAATAGTGTCCTAAAGGGCCAAACTTCAGGTACCACAGGAGCAAGATACCGTCATCCAGATAAAGCAGGTGGTCTTCAGGAAAATCTCAGCTAGAGAGAAGATCAGAAGTGGCAAAAGATTTGTTTATTAAAACATGTGCATTTGATCACACATAAATGTTTGTGAGATTTTCAGAATGACTGGATGTGTTCAAGAAAGTGGAGAAGGCAGTCAGAGAGATGTTTTGCTTACCAGATTATGCAGAGAGATTCAGGACTGAGGATGTGACAAAGGTCACGTTAAGAGAGTATGGAAAGACTAAGCGATACATAGGTAACATTCAGGGTTGAGGAGAGGAAGATCAAGTTCTGGTAGAAAACCCTACAGAGCCCCATTTGTGATGTGAACTGTCCTTAGATGTGCAAATACCACAGATCCTTCCAGCAGTAACAGGCCAATCCACGACAGTTGCAGGTAAGAAAAATACCCCCTAAGCCCTGCCCGAGTCAGAACACTGCTAAGGCTTAAGGAATAGGCCTTTGCTTAACCCTCAAAAATACTTCACTGAGAAGTATGTAGAAGCATCTTGACACTGGCAAAAAAAAAACCAAAAACCAAGTACCCCTGGAGAAAATGAGACAGCACATGATAAGCGCACAGAGCTCTTAACTAGCTCAGAAACCCCGCTGTCCCTTCCGCCTACCATCAGACATGCAGCAATGGACAGGCAGAGAAAAGGCAACCGACCAGTTTATGAGCACACCCATGACATTTCCAGGACACATCATACAACTTTCTGGCTAATCAAATATTCCTCAGTGATCCTGGAAGAGAAATTATAATAAAATACTGGCTTTATGTTCTGTTGCCACACCTACTGGCAAGTCAGGCAGGGGCTTCCTCCAAGGGTGTCCAGGAACACAGCCTACACATGCAAAGGAGGGAGAGCATTACCTTCTCTCCTTCTTCTACTGCCAGGGCACGCATTAAATGCATTCCTTTATTTTAATAAGCCGAGAAGCTGCATCTTATTCCCTCACAATCTTGTTCCTTAATATGTGCTCTGCAGTCTTCGACATGCTTGGGTGCCTTGACAAAAGGGAAGAGCAAACGAGGGAAATACAGAGCGTTGAGCAAGGGAACCAATAAATGATGTGCAGTGGCAGACACTGCTGAGGTTGCAAGGAAAAAGTACAGCCTAGTGGATAAAGCAAGCAAGGTCAGAAGTGCGCATTCTTCCCAGCTTTGCTACTGGCTTATGATGTGGTTATGGAGCATCCCACCTTCTTCACCTATTAAAGGAGAACAATAATGCTAACTTACCACAGGGCAGCATAAAGATGAACGATTACTCTTTGGAGAGTGCTTTGAGATCTTGAAATGGAAGGGTTTATGAAACATAATGTCACTGTTTTCCACAGAGGATCATATAGACGAATTTTAATGGGAACAGGTACGTATATTGCCTTTGTGTGGCATATCCATAGCATGCCATTATCTGTTTAGATCTATATTTTATTCCAGTAACATGAGAAGGGACATTTAGACAGTGGTAGCACAATAGGAACAAATGAAATCCCAGGACCTTTCCTCATTGCCATATCTTCCTCTGAAATTCCTATTTATTGCATTTTCCCTGCAGCAACAAAACCACAGCAGCAGTAGCTATTACTGTTCCCATATACAAACCATATTAGACAGCATTTACAATATTAGCTGTCAAATAATATCCTTTCACCTACCACCCACTCCTTAATATACACTCACTGATGTGAGAAAATGAAGATTTGGGTATTGGGAAGGGGGGCATCTCTCCAGGCAGGGATACTATCTGTAGGGCATATGGGGAAGAAACTCAGAACTGAAAAGGAAAGACAAAAGGGCAAAACCTTAAGTATTTTCTGTGGAGATGACTGTGCTTGAATTTTCTAAGGTATTTTTCTGTCACGCTGCTACCAACTGCCTCTTTCAAATGATGTGAAAAGCTATGATCTTTATTTGAATTCCTGCAAGAAACCGATTGCTCAAACAATGCACAATTAAAAACATTTTTTTTTGTTTTGCAACAAAACTTAATATATTTTATATTTACATACTAGCTTTCAGCCTCAAAATCATTTGCAAATAGTGAGAAGAATTTGGCCTCTTAGTATCAGCACGGTACAGCAAAAAGCTGCAGTCCCTTTTTATCAACAGGACAACTGAGGCACAAGTGGCAGGATTAGGAGTGGAATCCAAGTCCCCTGACTGCCAGAGCCACGAAAAACACGACTGCATTCCTCATCTTACATGTGTTTAGCCCAGATCAATCACATCCCCCAGCCCTATCTGCTGCCACAAACATGCCAACCCCAGTGCAAGCACAGATCGCCTGGGACGCTGACACACCTTGAACCACGCCTGCAGTTCCCCATATGCCCTCACGTATTGTGCAAACAGGCATCTGCCTTCCCTGGTGCACAACTACTCGCTGAGAACTTCCCTGTGCCAAATGAATGCACAGAACAGCTACAACATCATCTACAGCAACGAGAGGGGGCAAAGGAACACCTCTGGCCTCCCAGACCACACAACCAAGGAGCCCTGTACCACTGCAAGGACCATGTGGCAAAAGGGAGACCAATCTGAACCGATGGCCCCAGCCCACAGTGGTTCTTACTGACTATTGGGGGGGGGGGGAAGAGTGCTCTGCATTACTCTGTAGGCTGCAGAGCCGCTCACCACCAGAGCCATGTCCAAACTCTGTTTTTCATGTCTGGTTTCTCATGGAGTCTTGTGGAGCTCACGCTCGTACAACAAAATGCTAAAGCAGCTTGTTTAAAAAGAAAACCAGGCTGTCTCCTGGCACCGTGCGGAGCTGTTCGCGTGGGCACGCGGTAACGGCAGCATGCCACCAGATGAAAATGGTGGCACTTTGAGGTCCCTTTTGGAGTCATGTAGATGGCCACACATGGCACAAGGGATCAGAATCTATCCCCCAGCCGTTTTCCCTGAAGAAGAGAAATCTGCTGTCAGCCACCGAGAAACCTCTCACATTCAGAACTACCAAACAAAAAGTAAAAAAAAAAGGGAATCTGGCTAGTGACTTGCAGGCACTCCTGCAGTCCTGTATGTGCCTGTTCTTTCACGTACACCAGGCTATATGGCCATATGTGGTCAGGAAAAAGCTGATGCGTTGAAAAGACAAAGCTTCTCTCTGTGAACACGCAGCTCTAGTTGTGCTGACAGCTTTTACGCTCTCCCAAATTGCTTCCGTAATGCAATTGTTCATCTTCTGTCAAAACACAAGGAAATAAGTTTGCTCTTTGGTGGCAGTTTCTTAATGGGAAAGAGGGATTAGCATCAGCCTTTAATGCAAAATGAGGGTCCACTTCATCATCACAGTCAATTCCACCCAGGACTACGGGACCTAAGCAGCCACCTGCCCTCAGTCCATTGATCCAGTTCCTACATCTTAATGAAAAACTGGACCAAGTAGGAGGAGGGGGGGGAAGGAGGGAAAGCAAAGGCATAGGATCAGTAACTATGTCAAGTAGGCATTATTTTAGGGGACCCTTCCGCTGTACAGGATTTTTTTTTTTCCTTTAACTGTTTCGCTGCTGGTATTTCTACAGCATGCTGGGCTACTGTTCTACAGTGGGAATAAAATAGGATGGTGTGAACTACAAAGGACAATCTGGTATTTAGGATCTTAACCACCCATCCAGGTAACGTCAGTGTCATCATCATTTTCATCTCAGGAATATTCAACTGGAAGGAACTCGAAGTACTACATTCAGCTCCATGAAGGGTGAACATGTGACACCCCCTGTATTACAAAGTTGCAATAGTACACAGAAATCAGTATTCTTGTTGAAACTAGATGGAGTTAACATTTTAATTTTACTGGTAACTATAACGTCAACATTTTAAATAATTCCAAAAATAGATGTAAAGGAAAAGTTTTAAAATTAACATTTCGTGTAGAAATGAAATTTTCCTCAAAACTTCTTGGGGGAAAAAAATCCTTTCAGTCTATAAAGCAATGCTTGCAGGAATTTCCACCCATATACGAGGCTATTAAACTTGCTTATTTTGCTCATTGAGGCATCTTTTTATAGAAGTTCTTTTGTTTTTTTTTCCCAAAAAAGCTGTCAGTCAAATGCTTGGGAGAAGACTGCAGGATGCTGTGGCTGTGGCATAGGCAGAAGTAGTAGTTTTGGTGACTGGAAATCCAGAGCCTGTCCAGAAAGCCTTTGTTTGAGCCAGCCAGCAGAGAGGAGCACCTTGCTTAGGGTTTAAAAGCTGAAGCTGCGCCTCGGGCTGCTGCCTCTATGCTCCAGACCTGGTGTGGGCTGCAGACCTTCCCCTCACTAGTGGTGCAACCACTGTCTTATCAAAAACTGTGCTTGAACTTGCTGATAAAAGAAACAGTGTTTTCAATTTCCCGTAGCTAAATGTCACCGATAAGAACAAGTCAAAAAAATTCTTCATGAAGCACTATTTTAAAATGGCAGGAGTTTTTATTACACCTAGGTTACAGCACAGCTCTGCAGCACGTCCCAGCACTGGGACTTCATCTCAGTGAAGGGGCCACCTGGGGAGAAGACCACCAGTGGAACCGCTGCCCATCTATTCCCCAGGAAATCCCTTCCTGATTGCAGGAGAAGGTACACTTCTTCTTGTTATAAACAGAAGATACTAAAGCCTCCAAACTTATGAAGAAATTACTGAAACCATTTCCTGAGTTAAGGTAAGTGATAGCCACCTGTGCCCGCAGAGAGCCCGATGGGCATCAGCGGGGATGTGTGTGGCTACCACAGCTCTCAGCTCGAAGGCCGCACAGACAGCATCCAGCCAGCATACAGGAGGAGGAACATGGCACAGCCTGGGCCAACCAGGCAGTTACTCCCCCGAGCAATAAAATACACTCTTTTTCTCCATGTTGCAGATGATACTGGTGCTTCCTTCACTCGAAGGAGAAGTGTCACAGCATGGAAGAGGATCCAGCATTGCTGAGCTCACCTTTGCAAAATGGGTGGGGATACCCGCCAGGGACACCTGAAGCAGGGGTGGAGTGGATTAAGACATGAGGGTACATCTACGAGTCACAGCACGGAGATTGCCCCAGCTCTGGTGTGGTGACAGCCCTAGGTTGCTCAGTTTTAAGTAGCTGTAGCTTACGTCTTCCTGCAAAGAATATTTTGATTACCTGTGTCCATTCCCCATCCCAGTTATACAGTGCTTTACATTGTAGGACACCCAGCACAACAAGTCACACCACCTCCTCCAAGACAGCTTCCTTGCTGCTTTTTAATCCATGTACAGTCCCTGAATATCACAGTGATAAGCGCTTTATAAAGGGCAATAAATAGAATCTACGGATTTTGACACTTGCTAGTGTAACAAGCACTTTTCAAGGATGAGGAACAGCAAAACGTTCAGCAAATTGCCAGTATCTGAAAACCTAACATAACTCTCTAAAACAGAACCTCATGTAAGAAAGACAAGGCATATATTTTTGAGAGCCATTATCACCCACAAATCCTTCCTTTTGACCAAGAGAAAGATACTGGGCTAATGGATCTTTTATAAAATATTCTCTCACTAACAGATTTTTTTTCTTGTGAGAGTTTCAAAGCCATTATAGGTGCATCAAAGCCACTGCCAGAAATTACTGGTTTAGACTGAAAGACTTGATTCTTAAACAGAATTGCTATTTAATAATTTTTTAAAGCATCACTGTCTCTTCATTTATGTACCAAGGAGAAAGAAATTAAATGCTTTATAAAATATTCAAAATCTTGGAAAATCATCCCACAAAGACATTTTGACTTAAGCAACAGTTAACGTTGCTAAGTGACAATGAAGTATTTATTCATCCATAAAATATGGATATCAAGGGCTGAACTTGGGACAAACAAGCAGTGATATTTTCTAAAGCATCACTCACAAAGTACAATACTAATATAAGTTGGAAGTAATCAAGTACCTGACGTACTTGAGACAACAAAGCAAAGCATCAGCCACAAATTCTGCAGCTGTTAAAAATGCTTTCATACATGTTCTGTCAGGCATTTCTTGGGAGAGTTTCAGAGACGGGACCAAAATTAAGGAATATTTAAAACTGTGCTGTGTGTAGGAAAATTCCTCTCTGGAGTGCCAGGTGATCCTGATATGCCAGCTGAAATAAACAACTGCCACTCCTCATTGCAGAGGAAAAAAAAATAACGATGACAAAAAAGCATCTGTTCGTAATACGTTCATCCCTTTACCACACCACACGCTGTGCAGCAGTGCAGCAATTCATGACGTTGCCACTGAAATTACAGTAACCAGGCACCAGGCTTGCATGCTAGCAAGACAGCTCCTGACATGTCCACAAGCTATGGTTTCAGGCTGTCTGCAGACTCAGGTGGACCTGCTGACTCATTTTCATAGTCTTCACAAAGATCAGTGACTTCCTTTACAAAAATAAGGGTGTGAAGCTGGAGAACAAATAATGACCCAGCTCAATTCAAGCCCCAGGAAATAGATAGCTCAGGAGCTCATAAATTGCATTCTGCCCATCCAATAAACACATTATTCTTATCAAGTGGGAAGAAATACCTTTCATCACAGCTCAGCAACCCTGAAGGTGACCTGTAAAGGGACAACCAGCTTCATTTTGAGCTCTTTTTTTATTGCTCTGTGAACTATGAGAAGATTTTTATTTTTAATGCATTTGCATTTTACAAGGTATTTTCCTGCTGGTATCTTATACATGAAGTCTGGGCATTTTTGGGAAGATGTTATAATGACTTGAGAAGCTGTGAAATGTTATTTATCACAAAGACAGGGAAATTGTAAGAGTGATTAGCAGAAGGGTTTGTAATCAGGCTATTTAAAAGTTTGGGGACTTGGGGGTTTGTGGTTATGATATTTGTGTTCAGATGTGCGAAGGAGGTTGCTTGCTTATTAACACACTTTCTAATATCAGAGTTACATAGCATTTGAAGGAAAGCAAGCCATTTTTAAAGATTCTTCTCCATTCAGTTATATAAAGCAGATGATATGCTGCTGGCCCACCAGCTCACGTGCTTTGTCCTGATGCAGGCTGAACTCTGGACATGCATGAGTGTCCTTAGAGAAGATCAGAACTTACTTTTCTCATATTTTCACAACTGCTTCAGACTATCACAGGTAAGCTTGTACACTCTTCTAATTTGTGTGAATTGCCAGTAGTCCCAAAAAGTTAGTAGGACAGTCAAAAAGCAGCACTGCCCAGGAAAGAGATGATAACATCCATTGAACATTTACCTCAACATTGCCGGCATCAGGAGAGATCAGAGAGAAGCCCAAAGGCTAGTGTCACCCAAGACAACAAATATTACGTTTCCTGCTGCAAAACTTGACCAGGTGGCAACAAGAAGTACCTATGCTAAAGCATGGGATTTAGGCTATTATTACTTTTCAAATTCTTAATATTTGTTTCCTTCTGAATGCCTGCATTTTGTCTGCAATGCAGAAAACACATTTTCTCAGACCTTAACTAACTGAAGGAAGCTTTATGGTTTTGATCTGTTTTGCATACTCAGCCTTACAACCTTAGGCACTTACAAGGCAGAGGTTTAAATAAACTTTATCTTTTCTAAACAGCAGTTTGCTAAACGACCTTGCTTTCCCCACCAGAGACCTTACACATGGCTCAAAGTTAGAAGAGGGAGTACAACTTTCTAAAAACCGCAGCTCTGTCATATGAACCACAGACATACAACCCAGAATAGAAAGAACAATATTGGATATACATCAGGCCAGAGCTTGTTCAAAAGTTCTTGTATTTGTAGGTAAAATTTAAATTTTTAACAGCACCAGAGCAGGTTCTGGGTCAGAGGGTGAGAAGCAGCGGATACCAGAGGGGTGAAGAGGGCTAGGAGTGAGCTGAAGGCTCTCAGGAGATGGTGGATCTAGGCAGGGACCAAGAGAGAAGAAAGAAGTTTTAGGGAACCTCCTTATTCATAGACAGTCTGCTTTTCCTCCTTGGCCCTCTTCTTCTATCCCCATCCTCTAGGATACATCACTTCCCTTAGCCTAACCTGAGACCCCTAAACTGTCACTTCCAACACACTTCAGCAATAAAGTCTCCTCCTCCAATCTTTTTCCCCACACAAAACTTTTTGCTCTCTCCTTGCTTCCCCATCTGCTAGAAAGGGCTTAAGAGGAGGAAAGGGCAGGGCTGGCCATCAGCTCCACTCTTGCATGACATAGGGCAGAGAAAGGGCAGGATCAGGAGGGGCAGAGTCCCCACAGAGCAGGGATTTCTGCTCCCCTCGCGCCAGGAGCGTGGCAGGAGTAGAGGTGGGGGCTGTGATTTTTCACAATTGGGAGATATGATACCTCACAGCAGTTGTCCCCTCCAAACTCCCCATGTCCCTTCCCTGGCAGCCTGAACAGCCTGGGCTCTGCTTGAGGGGTGGCTCCTTAGAGCAAAGGGGCTGGTGGAGCAGACTGCAGGAGGGGCACCAGCCTGATGACAGAGAGAGCTGGGAGCTGTTGCTGGAATAAAGTATGGTAAGGCAGGGGCTGCAGGTGTTGGGCCAGGAGGAGCTCCTAAGAGGCATTGCAAAGCAGAGGCAGGGGGAGGATGGAAGAGCGCCTCTCCATTTCTCGAGGAAACCAGGCTGGCTGCCATCTCAGCCAGCTGCCTACTTGTCCTCTGCCCTGGGTCAGCTCTGGACAGGCTGACTGGACAGCCTGGTTCAATATGGATTTCATAACACTCCAGCTTTGAGGGAAGTGCTGCTTCTGCAAAATGCCCCACTGTGCCGGGTGGGAGTGATGCCAAGCACAGATCATCATGCACACTCCAACCACTGGGCTCAAAAACTATCAAATCATGAAAGAGTGCCAAACAGGAGGCATCTCCACAATGGGGACTACACAGTGCAGGAGATAAATGGGCAATATATTAAAACAGAATAAATCCAACAAACTGCAGCTGGACTACGAGGAACCTATTAGAAAGAAGCTATTAGCTGCTGATTGAGCCGAGCCAAATAGTGCTGTGAAGCAATCCCTCCTTGAGAAACAGGTATGTAGGCAGACAGAGCTTGCTGTGAGAAAAGAAAAGACAAGAAAGGGAAGAAAGAAGATAGCCAACTTTTCCAGAAGCTCCACCTGTGTTGTGAGAAAGAAAATATCAAGTGCCATATCCCAGAGCTGGGAGCTAAGGATCAACTGTCATCTTGTCTTGATCACAGAGGAGCTGGCATCAGCCATGCAGGCACATTAGCTTTAAACTGCTGCTTCTTCTAGCTCTGCAATTGATCTGTTTTATGAGATTATGCAAAATGTCTGAACTATATGTGACTCAGTTTACCTAGCTCCAAAATACAGTTTTTGCTTCTTTTCTTCATTGGGACTTTCTAATTAACATTTGCAGACTGCCTTGGCAACATAGGTGCTAACTATCAGTATTCTCTGCAAATGTACCCAAGAGAAAAAACATTCCCACTGATGGTGAAATTGCATCTGAGGAATCAGGCAGAGAGAACCATGAAGTATGTTCATCACAGATTATTTCTTCACTGTTTGGCAGGCCATTCTCTCCCTAGCCAATCTTAGGAAGATTGCACTTTCTTTTTTTGTCCAGCACAAAGGGCTGGACAAAAGGGCTTCTTTGTCACACGTTCCTTTGCTGAGGGATGCAGAGGCCAACTTGAGGGTGCGAAGGCACAGAGGTTGAAAAATCCAAGAGGAAGGTTACAAGGTCAGTTACACTGTACACTATTCTGAAAAATCTACAGTCCCTGGATGTTTGTAAAACAATGCCTAGAAAACAAATAAAAATACCCAGTTTCATTCTAGGAGTTCATATAAACCAGGAGAGGTTCCTAACTTCCCCTGCCTTTATTTAAAACAGAGAAGTTGGAATGGGAGTGCAATGGGTTTGGAAGGCTCTCAGCAGGTCTGGAAGGTGCGTGCTTGGGAGGGCCCACAACCCACTTCTAAGCCAGCAAAACCCTTTCCCAATCCCTTCCCACTTGGTGCATTCATCTGCCTTTCTGTTTCCTGCAGCTGACTTCATTGGGAAGGGGAAAGGCCTCCTACGGCCTTTAAAGCTCAGGTCACAAAGTGCAACAGAAACACTCTGTCGGTCCCCAAAGGGAAGCAGAAAGCAGCGTCTTAAAAATCACAGTACTGCAAACAAAAGCACAGTCTGAGGGGGCAGCCTGTGGACACAGTGACTGTTAACAACCTGCCAGCTCAGCTACCTGGAATCAGCCTGCCCAAAGTTGGGTGACTAGAGAGAGTCCAAGTGAAGAAGAGGGGATTTAAGGCTCTTCCTTCCCTCCCTCAGAGCAAAAGATCAGTGGTGAAAAATGACATCTGTGTCTGCCCTTTCACTGCAGCCTGTTCCCCCCTGCTTTCCTCTAGTGCATCCATGTGGCAGCTTGAGCCCTGTCTGCTACCCCCCTGCTGAAGGTTCAGACTTCCGTCCACGCTGCTATTCCCAAAATGGCAAAGGAGAGTGGAAAAATGAGAGAAAGCAGCTACTTGCAAAGTGAGGCAGGCTGGGAGATGCTTGCACTGCTCATGGCCCCGGGGTGACCACCTCCAGGAAGGGAGAAAAAAGTAGTGAAAGAGGAGAAGGAAATCGAAGAAGAAGAGGGGAGAAGAGTTAAGACAGGTGTGGAAAGACAAAAGAACTATAAAAAGATGGAGAGGAACACAGGAAAGGAGGGGGGGAAAGAGAAAATGGAGAAGGGAAGTTATTTACTGAATTGAGAGTCTGAGCGTGGCAGTCCTAGTCCCTGTGTCAGTGCATTTACCAGGGAACATCTGTGTAGTGTGTGCAGGCCATTTTTTAAATATGGGTGGTATAACCCTTAAAGGGATACATCTCTTAAAGGACTGAGCACAAGATCAAGGAGGATTCAGAGTTTCAGTACTAGTTCTCCAGATGCCCCTGAGCAAGTCATCTAACTTTTATACCTCAACCTTTGCGTCCTTCGCAGGAAATGGAGAAAATCCTGTTATCCTCACAAGGGGGTAGTGTTTTCATTCCCTGGGAACCAGGAAGTCAGTTCTTAGCTTTAAACTTGTTTCAGAAGAGCAAAATTAGTTGACCTGTACTAAAAATGAAGGGACCTACATTTCCCAGAGCTAATACAGTCATACCATTAGATGGCCTGAAATTTAACAGATTAGCCCTGGGTAATAATAACAGATGGCATGGCAGGGCACACACATGGCAGAACAGATAGGCACCACTTGGTCATCTCCCTGCTCTGCTGTTACACGTGTGGTGCTCCCAAGTTGTATTCAGCAATGGGCATTGTCCCCGGTTTGCTCCACTGGCAAAGTCAGCTTTGCCTGGAAATAGGACAAAGACTGAAGAGTTGTGCTGTCAAGCAAAAGAACATGGCTCAAAAGCCACTCTGGGACTCCTTGTTATAGTTCCCTTCGCAGGAGCCATAAAGTGAAATCGATTAATACCAGAAGTAGCAAAGAAACGGGAAGAGACAGGGAGCAATTAAAGGTGCCAGTCAGAAAGGGGCAGGGAAGGAGGGAACAACGCAAGTCATCATGAAAGGGTCACAAGCACACAAAGAAAAGAGCACAAAGCCCCTTCAAAATGGGACTACAGACAATTTTCCAATACAAAACCTGTTGAGAAGACACTGCTTATACGTTGCTGGGGCAGCCTTAGAAGAAACAGAGTGCCAGGGGAAGAGAGCATCTTTTCTCCATCCAGCACGGTGTGGTGGCCTGGCAGTACAATGAACTGATATTCAAAGCAACCTTTGCCACTTCTTAATTTCCCCTTTGCAAACCCTCCGCTCCTCTGCACCTGTACCCCAGCAGAACAACCTAGCACAAGCCCTGCTAGAGGTCAGATTCATTACCAGCTTCCAGCGGAAGCAAGAAGATGGTCTTTCAATTGGTTCTGAAACAGTAATACTGTGGGCATGGGGTGGGAAGGTCTATCAACCCCACTACCTTGTGAGCGAAGTGAGCTGATTTTCCCTTCAGAATAGGTTTTCTGTCATTGCCTGCAGCAGAACTAGCACAGTGCCATCTCGTGGTACTTTTGAATGACACATGCTAGGTGAAAAGCCAGCCTAAAGCCTAATAGACAAATGTCAAAATGGAGCTCATCACACTGCATTTGTTCTAGGGCCTAAGCAGTAACACCAAGGACCGTGAGCAAAATGCCAGTGTGGGTGAACAGTGAGACAACCCCTGCCGTTGCCATGAGCTGTGGTACGAGGCTGTGGAGACGGCTGGTCTCAAAAAGATCTTGTCCCCCCTGTTCAGACAGCTCGCCAGGCATGCACCCAAGCAAACGTAGCCTTCCATTTCACACAGAGATCCCACGCAGACCAGGACCAATGACACGAATTCAAGCAGCAGTATTTCCAATTTAGGATTGGAAATAAGCACAGGGCAGGCTGTACTTATTCCAGACAGTAAGCAATGCTCTGCTCACTGCCCACCTACCATAAAACCGAGTGTGCACTGCAGCGTGGCACTGCACTAAAGCCCCCTCTAATCATCTCTGATTACACCCCAGGGGCATATGTAAAATTCAAAGCCCTAGAACTGCACCCATATTGTGGAGAAACAATATTTTTTTTTTTAAACCAGCACCTTCCTTATCTGAGATTCTGAAGATCCAGAGAGTTAATATAAACCAGCAGCAAACAGGGAACAACAAACTTGCATATAAATATCTCATCAGTACATAGAAAGACAGCTATGCAAAAGCATAAGGAAGCAGCCTTGTACATCTTACTGAATTTCATTCAGCAAAAAGTATTTTTAGGATACAGTGGTGATCCCAAAGATTTTCTAGAACTACTTTTCTTCCTCAAGATCAACACTGGATGAATGGGCGCACAGAAACCAGGCTTGCACATATGCTTTGGTTATGCTCTGTTGTTTTAAGCAACTGGAAGGGTACTAAATCCCAAATTAACACGGCCCTAGAGACTTCATTTCACCTTCATACGGAAAGCTGGATTTTGATTCTCACAGCTAGCAAGTAGAGCTCATTGCTGCACCTAAAGTGAGAGCCTCACAGCTGTTTACTGCCTGCACGATGTCCAGTTCAGCTTCTGCAAAAATACACCTGCCCGCTCAGCACTAACCCTTCTAGCCTCACCCTTTCTGTGGGTCTGCAGACCTCCCTACAAAGGAGTGAAGGTAACATTAACTGAAGTTCTGTCATCAATGAAGGTAGATGGCAAAGCCTGAAAAGCAGAAAAAGTTTTCTCTAGTTATCTGGGACTAGGCTATTAATTCTCCACAAAATGACAAAGAACATGAGCTACGTCCCCACATTTGCTCCTCTTCCTGCATATGCCTACAGAATCTTTCCTAGGTAGATGCTACTTCTTTTTGTCCATGCTTAGCACAAACATGACTCCAAGCAAGTTTTAGGGATGGGAAGAGTGAGACCACCTGACTTTACAAATGGCTTCATAGATGCACTGCTTGTCTCTTCATCCCCTCACACACATTCTTTACTCCTAACTCTCTTGTTAATGTATTAATATACCTGTTGTTTCAATCTGTCATAAAAATCCATGTGCTTGTAAAACAATGATCAGTCAAGATTTATGTAAGTAACTCAAATTTGAAAAAGCTTGAAAAGACAATAAACATGAAATAACAGCAGCACTGGCATATGGTTGAAAAGCAAAATCCTAAACTAACATTTTAAAGGACCTTTTAAAGAAAATTTCACCTGTTC
This sequence comes from Leptosomus discolor, assembly GCF_034619465.1. Lineage (NCBI taxonomy): Eukaryota > Metazoa > Chordata > Aves > Leptosomiformes > Leptosomidae > Leptosomus > Leptosomus discolor. The sequence continues at coordinate 155,198,158 of NC_141391.1, forward strand.
ATGAGCCACAAATTTTTTGTCACTTTCATAAAAGGGACAGAGACGACAGAGAGAGCAAGCAAAAATCTCAAAATTGTTGGAGGAATGGGTTTGACAGAACGACCGCAATGCATACAGGAACACACCCGCATCCCCGTACACACTGTGTGAGGGGTCCCCACGTGATCTTGAGCTTACCAAATAGAAAACCCAACACCAGATCTCATGTACGGTAGGCTTCAAGGGTAAGGATTCCCTGGATTTTGTGCTGGGAAGAGATGCAAAGCCTCATGTACCTCAAGGATGCAAGCAATCAGTAACAGGTTAGAAAAAAAATCCATATAGCCTCTGAGCCTCATCAGGTTTGCAGCCAGAGCAGGAAGAGAAAGCTGTAATGACTTTCATTACAGTTATTCTCTTCCTTATTGAAAGCTATTAAAAAAAAAAAAAAATCACCAAAGGGAGGATGAGGATGGTGGCAAAGATGACCAAAATTTACAGCAGTCTTACAAGGCACCCTAAATCAGGCTCAGTGCTCTTTCAGCTCTCAGCACTAGCTTAAAAATCTACAGAGTGCAACAGTAAATAAAACCCTTTTCTGAATGTATAGTACCATCTGATCTTTCATTACACATTGTCCCTCGATTTACATTAGCATACATGTATGCTATATTAACAAATACATATGTGTACACCAATGCCTATATATACACGTATATATGTACTTACGAAATTATTTCAAACCTTTACAGTGTTTTTCACTGTAAACAGTGACAGCACTGTGAATTTAAGTCAGGTGAAGCTTATTTCAGTGTCTCTAACCAGAGAAAACCAGTTCAGATGGCTCCCTACAGGAAACAGGCAGTATGGAATACCTACAGGTTTTGTCAGCAGTTTGTCCTAAGCACAGCTCAGACTTACAGACCAACTCTCCTGGTGACCCACAAGACACAGATTAGCCACCAACAACCTGGACACGTGCGAGACCTACAGGATAGTGTCCATCCTCTGCAACCTTAATCAGCCTTTTGCTCACATCACAGAGGAAGGATGTGATACTGGAGTGAGGGTAGTGCCTTGCCCTAGAGGGCTTTGTGGCTTTGCCCCTTGTGAAGGTTGGAGGATATGGACTGGAAAACACCTCAAGTAAATATGTCCCTTAATATTTAATAGGCACAAAGGAAAGCGTGGAACAGACATAGCTTCAAGGAGAAGATTAAATGAATTTATTGTCTGCCTGGCAGAGGGTACACAGAAGGCTAAACCGAAATTTTTTTGTGTCCTAATGGCCTGTAGGGATGAAAGTAAATGTGTTGGTTTACTGGGAATAAGTGGCTGTCATCCTTTACTGAAAGTAGTTCCATTAGGTGGGCTCACAACGTCATTTAATTTAAAATTGTCACATTCTGGTATGGGTCTTTGTACCTTCTGCCTTGTTCATCTGATTATATATCCCAGTGAAAAACAGTGGGCAGATAGAGCAGAGCAATACCAACGCAGAGGCCAGCGTGTATTTGCAGCCCCGCCCTGATGCCACAAAGCCACTTTCCCCTGCTCTCACACCACTGCCCCATTGCACATTGCATGGGCTGTGGGTCTCTGTAATAGTCTGGGCTGGGAAACTAATTCAGCGGAAAAATAAGCATTTTCCCCCTCTCCGGGTCCTTACAAAGGGGGATCAGCTCCCTGACCTAGCTCACTGTACAGACACCCAACATATTGCGCTGGCACCACTGAGGAGATGGTATAGAGGTAGGAACAAGTGAACAGGAAACAGTGCACTACTGATAGAAATATGCACATCAAAGGACTTCTTAAGAGACAAAACCATGAACTGCGCAGTGTCTTTATTCCATATCAAGTAGACTTCATAGCTTACTTCCAAAACTTTATACGGTCATATATTCTCTATATGCTACATGTTAAAAAAGATCTTTTTGGAACAATATAAAGAGCTTTTCAAAGTGCTGCTAGGACTATGTTACTCATTTTTTCAGCTTAAGCACCAGGTGCCTTAGTTACAACCACCCCAACCACAGAGGACTCAGAGGGAGCCATTAAAACTGGAGGGGAAAAAAAAAAAAAAAAAAAAAAAAAAAAGGAAAACCAAACTTAAAAATAGCTTTCCTAGATCTAAATATATCCTAACTCTTATCTCAGACCTTCTGAAAGCTGTAGGAGAGAGTTTGTCCCACTGGGAAAAGAGGGTGACTTCCCTCCTCAGTGGCACAAAATTCTTTTCTCAAGCTCTGCACGGCTGCAACTGCAGAGTTGTCTGACTTAGACCATGTCATATCATTATGTCCCAAGGATCAAAGACAAAATGATGACCATTTTAGGCCGTGTTAGTAACCCTGAATGAAAAAAAAAATATAAGCTTATGGTAGGAGAGGAAACACTACTCTGCCAGGTTTATTTTTTATTTATTGTTAGATTTATTTTTTTTTAAGATGCTGGAACACATTCAGAAAAATAAATTACTGAACAGAAGCCAGTTGATATATGTGTTTAATTGGTATCACATGACTTCTCAGTTTAATATCACCTCTACATCTGTGAAGGGATGTCCATGAGTGTCTAATCCATAACTGCTGCCAAGAAACGTTGAAAGAGTAATTTTCTCTGTTTATGTAGGTCCTACCTTGTGTTATCTTTTCCAGCTTCAAAGCAAGCAAAGGGAGCATCTGTTAACTGAAAAAAAATAACCAATTCCCAGGGCAGAGAACACATTATCCAATATTGTGCAGGTGTTTCAATAACGCACTAAAGCCAGGTTAATTTTACACCTGTTGGAAAAAAAGAGCTATGGAAAAGACTTAAATGACACTCATACAATGTGTCTCTATCCCACATATATCTCATGGCATAATGACAAAGCATGGAAATGTGATTTATATCCCTTGAGAAAGTTCACAAATATGAGAAAATATAAAAAACCCAAAATAAAAAGCAAAGCGAAACCTTAATTTTCATTCCAAAAATCTGACTCCATATTAGCTCTTTCACAGCTAGTTATACAGGTGTTTCAAAGCTTCCTTTACATTCAAGAGCCAGAATTTCACTAGCGCCCATAAAGCCACTATTTAGAGCTTTTCTCTCCATCTGCCCAGCCGTAATCCAAAATTCAGTCTGAAGTGCTGCATTTTTACCATCACTGCGTATTATACTAATATAGGTAAGAAATCAGACTGAAGAATATGCTAGCAATTTACCAGTGGGATTAAACTGACTCTTTCATTTTTGTTCTTTAAAGATCACGTTGCTTGCAAGGAAAAAAGCAGTGATCCCGTCTCTATTGTTTTTTTTTTCCTTTGAACAGTTGGCAAACACAGCTCTATTTCCCTGTTCTTCCAAAGCCTTAGATGCCAACGTAATTCCTGTTTGGTTTCTGCTATGTCCATACATAAGTATTACTGATCTAACCAGCTGTTACTTGGACTTTCTGAAGCACCTGTGACAGTACAAGAGCAATGAAAACTTTAATAGGAAAGGCGGTTCCTTTTGTTAGAGCAACTGATAGAAATACCAAGATGCAGTCAGGCACACAACTCCTTCTCCAAGAGGAAGAAATTACCTCTTCCTAAAGATATTACCTCTTCCTACAAGACTTCTTGCAATTATATCCTGAAACCATTATACCTAAACCAACATTATCAAGAGTATTTGGGTGCTGTTCATAGACCATACTCTGATCGCATTCACATAGGACTGCCTATGGTTAAGCACTTGCTTTCATCTTTATACTTGCAGCTAGAATTTTCCAGCTTCCCTTTAGGGAAGTTTTCAATGAAATGGCAAGTCCTGCAGTGAAGCATGAAAGCAGGAAAAGTTAGATCTCTTCTTGGTGTACCACTGGAAGCTTTCACAGAGGACACTTCCCACTGTCACACTTCACGTACTGCATCTACGTGGTAGACTACGTTTACCTCTCGCAGGTTTTTAACCGGGCTCTATCTGCTGCAATGCGTTGAACAACTGCAGCTTTTTTGCCAAGTCCTGGCAGGCTTTGAGATCGTACAGCTCGTCCTTCACCACAGGACAAGGCTCATCACACCACCCATCCACTTCATAAGCAGAGCTGTAGCTTCAACTTGAAGTTGGTGCAGCCCTGGAAACTATGCAGTATTTAAGTTCTTCAGCCTTTGAGTTCACTCAGCAGAAATGAGTGCATTGTCACTGAACATTGCTTCTCTTCAACATTCCGTTTAAAATATTATTTTTAAAAGTCTGCCACTATGAAAAACACTCTAAGTCGCAAATGTAGCTCTGCAGCTCCAGTTCTCACCAACAACCCAGAGAGCTGTGCTTATGTATTGACACCAGAATTTAGCCCCTACAATTTAGAAGCAGGCCCAGATAAAAATACAGGGTTTGAACTTAAAGCATACTCTTAGAGACATATTTCTTAAATAATAATTCAAATGTCAGAAAATTAAACTGAATCAACTACATAAATATTTAAAGTGATTTGGTGCTAGAGATTTATGTCTGACAAACTAGCTCTACTCAGAAAATAAGCACAATTTATAGACTCCACATATATTCACTCAGCAGACTGGAATTCCACTTCAGGTTGAACTTCTTTTTATTCTACTCATCTTCCCCCAGTTACACTCATCTACACTTCTGCATTATTTACAGGACCTTCATTTACATAGTATGTAAGTACCTTATAATTTATAACATCAATCACGGAAGCAATATTTATCCCAATTTCACACATAACAGCTGAGGTGCTGCAGTTACATGGTTTGCACACAGCCACATCAGCAAGCATCAGTGATGAAATCTGGAACTCAAGACTAAAACCAAGCCTGCACACTGCCTCTCCTTCCAGCTTGTTTCTCTGAGGGTAATTCTTTTTTATGCTCCTGGTTCCCTAGCTTCTATACTGATTGTCAGCAAGGTGTGTTATCAGCATGGTTTAAAATGCAGCGGATCTGATAGCAAAGATAGCTGTTCAGATTATCAAGCGGTAGCGATTGATACCCATTACCTCTGGGCTGGATGTAAGCTAAAGTTTTAGAGATGGAAGTTCTTCATCTTTGAAAATTAAATAAAAAGATGGAATCAGCAGCTGACCCTGTATTTCTACTACACCCCTGTCTCCATTCAAAGGTCAAAACCTATCCCATTGAAAAATGAGGAACAGGGACCTTCTTCCAGAATGCCTGGATTGCTGCACTGGCTTGCTGGAGCCATGGAACAGAAACAAAGGAGCTGGAGCCTGATTCACCAGTGCCAGACCAGCGGGTTGGCAGAGGTACCAGTCCTTTCTGGTCCCATCGTAAGGAATGTGCCGGGGACACGAGAAGTTGCAGTGGAAATGGCTTCTGGGGTGAAAGAGACTCAATAGCCCCAGAGCAGCTTCTAGGGCTACCCTAAATCCCGTCAGGCTACAAAGTCATCATCTTTGCTTTTTCCCAGTTGAAGCTTGCGTGCTGCACCCCTCCAGTTCACAAGAGGCTTTGGTAGGAGCGGAGTCGGTCCCTGGCACTGCATTGCCTACTTACAGCAGCAGCAGCCAACACAAGGACCACAGATGACTGCAATACCCACAGCAGGGACATGGAAGTGCATGTTACCTCTTGCAGAGTGTTAATAAGCGTGACACGGAGTGGGACTGCAGCAGAGTAAAAGAGATTTTGTCCAGAGAAATCCCCCAAGCCTCCACAGGTGTCGGTGTTGAAGGAAGTAGCTTAGAGGCACGAACCAAACCGCTTATGCCTCCCAGATGTTGTGTAAACAGAGATGTGAGGTGCAGCATGTAGTTTTGGGGGGGTTGTTAATGAATAAAACCCATTAATCAAGCAACCCACTCCTAGATGCTTCCTAAGAGTGTTCCAGTGCTTGTTACATTGCCCCTTTTGGTACGGATAGGACCCCCTCCAGGCACTGCATAATACTAGCACCTAGATGATGGACATGCTAGCAGCTCAGCTTGGAGAGTGGAGAACCAGCAGAGAAGCAGGAAGCAATGGGAGAGCAGAGGGCTGTCTCTCTTTGATCAGAAATCAGATTAATTTCCTTCGCACTTTTTAAGCAGAGGCTTTCATGGAGCAGGGTAATTGCTGGCTCTCTATCAGGCAAGTTTTATACCGCTTTCAATATCATCAGATAAAAGAGATAATAAACTCATTTTCTTCCTCTCCTCTTTATTCCCTGACTCATCTCCCTTGCCTTCTACTGCACTTTGACATTCCGTCCTTTGCCACCAATTTTCACTCCCTTCACTGATTATTTTTAGCTTGTGGTACTGAATCTGTCTTTCCTTCTTTCTTTTTTGTGCTCTCCTTTCCCTTCTATCTCACTCCACATACTCACTGGCTTCTTCTCTGTCCTTTGCTGTCCTTCCTTTCTCTTATCTCTGCTTACCCCTATACCAACACAGAGAGACGAGTCTTTTCCTCTCTTCTTGCTTCCACTGGCTCTTCTAGGAGACTGTTAAAAGTGAAGGATATAAGCAATTATCTGAGAAAACCTTGACATGCTAAATTAAGAAAACAACCTAGGAAGCTTTTGGCAGGTGAATATCATGGGCAGGAGTCATCTTCCCTCATTCACTAACTTGCTGAACAGTGCAGAGTGACCCTGACATGGGAGACACCTTAAGGCCTGACGTTTTCCCACTATTTCATGTACTTCTGTAATGCCATTAGACATCAGCTAATCCACCTGACTGGAAAGCTGGGTCTTTACAGCATTCTGATAAATCTCTCCTTTGAAGCAAAAAGCAAAAATTTTGTTTCTGTTTCAGAACATTTCTTGCTTCGCATTATTAATAACATTTGGCACACTACGGCCCTTTGGTTGCTAATCCTTACAACCACTTCTTGCCTCCAGCCTGTCAGGTAGGAAAGCGTTACCATTTCAGTTTTAACACTACAGACACTCAGTCAGAGACAGTAACTGAGCTGGTAAGAGCCACTGGAAGAGCAATGTCAGCACGAGGGAGAAGCCAGGAATCCCTGCTTCCCGAAACCATTATTCCATCCAACTCTCTGGGGAAGAAGGAGGCGCTAATAGCATCTTATTAGCCTATGTGTAGGAAAGCTCAGTGGGAGGTACGGCTTGCTACACTCCCCCGGGGAAAGGTGAGGAGGTGACCTAGAAGAGGGATCTAAGGGCTCTGACAGGCCTGATATACGGTGATCTAGAAGCAGCCTAACTGGAGAAAACTTAAGGGTAAATCCCTCCCAGCGATGGAGACATCCAAGCTGAATCTCCATGTTAGATGCAGAAATAGAAAGGCTGTAGAGAATCACGTAGAGATATTGAAGGCAGCAGGACACAGGCTAGCTCAGGTCTGGGTGTTAGCAGGCTTTTTAGCGCAGGCACAGTGCCACGGGGAGGCAGTTCTGCTCCCTCCAAGTGCAAGGTGATGCATCCAGAGTTTTCACTACGCTGTAACACATCGAATAAATAGCACTGTATCGCGTGGGGAATCCTGCACCATACCCAAGCACACAAGATCTTGGATTCAGGCTGATGTTGCATTATCTTGACCATCTTAAAACCAAATCCCAGGTGTAATGGGGTTAGCATGGCAAGGTTTTGGTAGAAGGGGGGCTACAGGGGTGGCTTCTGTGAGAAGCTGCGGGAAGCTTCCCCTATGTCAAATAAAGCCAATGCCAGCTGGCTCCAAGCTGGACCCACCACTGGCCAAGGCCAAGCCCATCAGCAACAGTGGTAGCACCTCTGTGATAACATATTTAAGAAAGGGGAAAATTACTGCGCAAGAGCAATTGCAGCAAGAGAGAGGAGTGAGAATATGTGAGAAGCATTTCTGCACACAAAGGGCAGTGAAGAAGGAGGGGGAGGAGGTGCTTCAGGTGCCAGAGCAGCGATTCCCCTGCAACCTGTGTTGAAGACCATGGTGAGGCAGGCTGTCCCCCTGCAGCCCATAGAGGTCCACAGTGGAGCAGATGTCTACCTACACCCCGCGGAGGACCCCACATTGGAACAGGTAGATGCCCAAAGGAGGCTGTGACCCCGTGGTAAGCCTGCACCGGAGTAGGCTTCTGCCAGGACCTGCAGACCCGTGGAGAGAGAGGAGCCCACACTAGAGCAGGTTTGCTGGCAGGACTTGTGAGTACACGGGGGACCCACGCTGGAGCAGTCTGTTCCTGAAGGACTGTGGAGAAGAGTCATACTGGAGCATTCGTGAAGAACTGCAGCCCATGGGAAGGACTTCTATTTGAAAAGTTTGTGGGAGGGACCCCACGCTGGAACAGGGGAAGAGTGTGAGGAGTCCTCCCCTGAGGAGGAAGGAGCAGTAGAAACAATGTGTGATGAACTGACCGCAGGGCCCCATTCCCCATCCACCTGAGCCGCTCAAGGTGAGGGGTAGGATGTAGAGAAATTGGGAATGAAGTTAAGCCCAGGAAGAAAGAAGGTGTGAGGGGACAGGTGAGAGTTTTTAAGACTTGGTTTTATTTCTCTTTACTCTTCTCTGACTTTACTGGTAATAAACCGATTTATTTCACCAAGTCAAGCCTGTTTTGCCCGTGACAGTAATTGGTGAGTGATCTCTCCCTGTCCTTATCTTGACCCATAAGCCTGTGTTTATATTTTCTCTTCCCTGTCCAGCTGAGGAGGTGGAGTGATAGAGCAGTGCCGATGGGCACCTGGCATCCAGTCAAGGTCAATGCAGCACACCAGGAAAAGGTAAAAAGTCATCCTAAACAAAATCCATGTAGCCCCTATTAGATCTTCAGAGCATCTGGTTGTTTGTGCATGCCATTACAGCCTGACAGAAAGTCAAAAACATTATATTTTAAAATGGGAGCCTTTTAACTCAACATTACTCAGATTGTGAAAGATTTTCTGTTGAAACATCTTTTTAAATAAATAATTAGATTTTTCACAAAGTGGTGTGGAAAGTATTTACTTTCCTTGAAAAAAAGATTTCTTGTTGGAAAAATAAATGATAAAGACTTCCTAGCATTTATCTGAATTTTGGGAAGTTTTAGCAGTTTGTAGCCATAAAAGATCAACATCTAAAAAAGCTTTTGCCTGAACACTACAAAAGAATTGCTGGAAAACACCAACATTCTCCTTTCAAAACAAGCATTAATATTTTTGTCAGGAATTTTAATAAAAAAAAATCATTCTCAAATCGCTCTTATTAATCATACTTGGAGCAGTTACAACTTGATTCATTTAAGCAACCAGCCCCAGTTCATGTTTCCTCTTGTACATGATGTTATACTACCCACTTGTTTTATTCCTGCAAACAAGTCTTGTTCTACTACACTAACACAAAAATGAATAAACTGAACAGTATTCTGCTTTGCACATCAAAGTAACTATTGGCTAGTCTCCTTCTGATAACCCTCCTTCATGTCTTTCTGCAAAAAGCAGAACACACCCACCTTGTATTTTAGAGCAAAGGTTTTTTTAAAGATTTTTGCAATTGGATTGTACCTTAAGTAAATTCAATAGGAAAACCAGAGCAGGTAGGGAATGCTGATGCTCTTTCCACAGATGCTTTTCTGTCTAGATTCCCCCTTTATAGCTCTTTCATCCCCTATCTTGTTGCCAACAACCTGTACAGAACTGAAGAACAGAAACTTGATATAGATTTTTACGAATCATAAGGATTTGTTTAAAAAAAGGTAATCTTAGAGGTGCATTTCACACAAAATCAGCTTAAATATGGAATTTTGGAAGCTGTGGCAGAAGAATTTTTCTATTCAAGTGTGTTTATTAATAATTGTTTTCTTCTTGTTATTAATGTAGTGCTCCTGAAAGCTGCCAGATTGACAGCTCTAGAGGCATAAATCCTATTTATTCACAAAATAGGTCAAAAATAGACATTGAAGCAAACACTTTCCCACACACTCATCTCAGCCAAGAAGGCACTGTGGCTTGTGCAGATTCAGTAATGCCAGTTTTCTGTGCTCAGCTGCTAGCAAAGGTACTTTCTCTGTTTAACTGTGCTATGGACATCCTACTCCTGTGAACTATATTCGCATGTCAAATCTTTAAAGAGGCATCACGTTATAAAAGCTTTTCTTTTAAGAAAAATTAATTTATGACCTGATGATATACATTGAGGCTCAACTCCCCTGGGAAGATGAGAGATGTACCAGTTTTCCAGCCTTCGCATTTAATTCCAAACCTGCCTGCTGTTTCTGTTTTAGTTGGGGTTTTTGTATAAAGCAGGTGTAGATAGAAAACAAGAAGATATCTTGCTGCTCTTTCCCATGCACACACCTTAAAATAACAGAAGAAATAGTATGGTCACCTAGGACACAGGTTCCTCCATAGTAATTTCCAAGTATTAGTAGCATTCTCTGTCTGCAGTTGACAACAACGGAGACAAACCTTCATTAGAAGATATTCACTTCCATCAGTCCTCAGAACACATCTGGTTCCACATGAAAATACCACCGTGCTAAGAGCTGATACCATTTCCACACTCACCCATTCTTTCTCTGTGTATCTTTTGTAAGCATGTACTGACATTCAAAAACTGTAAATTAGGTTTGGCTCTGAAATAACAGCAGGCAGCATTAAAGTCGTCGTGGAAAAAGAATTCAGCTTTGTGTTTAAAAAAGCCTAACAAAAAAAAAATATCTACTGGCAACAAAGAAATTGAAAAGGGAAGCGATGTATCAGAAACTGGTATTCTCCATCACAGAGTATGTGACAAAAATGGAGGCACCTTCTCTACAAAAATCATGTCAGTCACAAACATCCTCATCTGTACAACAATGAAAATGCAAAGCAACTTTCTGCCTCCCATGAGACAACCTGGCCTTCAGCAAGCCCGCAGGGAGTGAGGTAGGGATGACAGAGCAGCGCGAGGCTGCACTGTGCTGCTCTCCTCCTCCCCATGTTTGGCGAGCTGTGTCAGTTTTCAGCAACTGGCAAAAAGCCAGAAGGATCTCTCAGATTATTATAAAATCCCAGAAAGAGTTTACAATGAACAGGCTTGAATGAGGCAAGTTTTTTTGTGGGTTTTTTTTTGTTTGGTTTTGGTTTTGTTTTTTTTTTTAATGTAATTCCTTGCGCATGTCTTTTTTAACAGCACTAACTGGAACTCCTGCCAAAAACTTTCAGACAGATGAGATGCTTTCGAGTTGCAAACAAGTGAAAAGATGGATGATGCTTCCACGCCATGACACTTGTATCTCTTAAGTAGCTCCTTCAATACTGCTGACTCCTCATAACGTCAACGCTTCAAAAACTGCAGCCATTCTAGGATGCTGTGTACAAGTACTCATGAGCCAAATCCAATATGCATGGCATACACATGCCCAAGCCTGTTTTCAGCAGTCAAACTATATTTTAAGAGGATTAAAAAAAAAAACACGATGCGGAAAAAAAAAAATATCCCATTTTCACAAGACATCTTACGTATACCCATATGCGAGGGGTGCCTCATATATGCCGCTCAGGTGGCACAGTTTTATTACCATCTATTTCCCCACTTGCTCAGAAACACTGTGTAAAGAAGAGTCAACTCTTCCCTCCTGAAATCTGTTGGGTGTAGAGGGGGGGCAAAACCCCAAAATTAAATCCAAGTTCAGCTCGAGTCTGCTCTCTGCATTTCAGAAGAAGGCTCAGGAACCCTCTTGGGAACCCATGTTCTGCAGTTCATCTCAAGCAAAGTTATCCCAGTGCCTCTCTCTCCCTATATTCTAAGTCTCTTCCTTCCACAAGCCAGCAAAATTAAGATAACCTCTCCTAGCAGAATAAATACCTGCAAGAAGTACAGGATGACGCCAAAAAACGTTGTCAAGTAACTGCTGTTTGTGAAGTTCAGTGTGGGTGAAAATTTGCCATACTGAAGTCCCCAGTTTATTCACACAGCAGAAACAGCTCACGGAGTGGCAGCTTGCAAGCGCAGTTAAAAAGAAAAAGAACTCATCTCAGCTGTGACCAGGAGGGAGCTTACCTGCCAGACTGAGCCCAGCACAGTCTCTTGACTGATTCAGCTCTTGGCCTGTCTTCTGAGACTGCTGCAAGGTGCCAACTGCATCAGTAGTTGTGTGAAATGGTTGGGGAGCTCATGGAAAGAAAAGGGAGAGCACCTGCCTCTCCACACTGAGGCCCTTTCTCTTCCTGCCTGAGCAGAGGGTAACTCAGGGCTGTCGTGTTCTCACTGACAGCATTTGTATATCAGTGTTAAGACACTCGTTTAAGGGCACTAAACCTTGAGAAGGCATAGAGAAAACGTGCTAGTTGTCAACATACATGTGACGAAAGTTACAGATTCCGTCAACCTCTCAGACTATCCAGTTGCATTGACTGCCACAGTTTTTCAGTGCAGACAGCAGTATCCATAGTTAGCATTAGTAACTGCCTAACCACAAAATATTCATTTATATTCGCCTCTTGCACATGTGGGACATCTAGGCAACATGATGAGTCTGCCCTCGGTCCCATATATATGCATGTGTGTGCTACAGATATAAGGGAGACAATAAGAAAGAATAACTGGAAAGACACACTATCAGGAATGAAAACTGAATATTGTAGCAGGGGGGATTTACTAGCTACACTTCAACTCAGTCAAATCACATCACATGGAAGGAAAAGTTAAAGCATTTTGAGCTCTTGCTTGAAACAACAAAATGCCAGCAACACAGTCCCATGATAAGCAGAGAACTGAGGACCAAACACCAAGAATTCTCTTGGTATGACTGTCATCTCTCAAACTAGAGGATATTTAGGACTCAAGAGGACGTGATACAGCAGAAATGCAGGAGGAAAGGCAGTCTCATTCTGCATGGACTAGTTTAGGTAAGTTCAGTAGGAAAGCAAATCCCCTCCTCTGGAGATGAAACAGAACGTGAACTGTAAGGCGAAAAACCCAAGTGGGTATCCTTAGATGTCAGTACAGTTCTGCTCTCACTGCCCTGTGAGAAATGGTATGCAAATACTTGTAGGATGAAAAGGGAGTACTGAGTAACAAAAAAAAAAGAGAGGGAAGTTCTGTAGAATATTTATGGCATAGGGAAAGCTAGATAATTTCAACATAAGATCATTGGAAACTGAAGAAGAGTTTATTCAGACACTATAAGTCTCCTGTCACTGGGAGAGGGGCAACATCAGTCTGTGTCCAGAACCACTGAGACTGTAGCTAAAAAATTCTGCCTGAATAGACTAGAAACGCCTCAGCCTGACTGTTTTTAAGAACACTCAACCCACACACACACTTCTGAACTTGAACTGACGTCTGTGGATAAGGAGCTCTACTTCTAAATTTATCTCTAGCCACTTAACTAATTCCAAATAAAACACCTTCGATATTTTGTGCAAGCAGCCTGTTTAAGTGTCCTGAAGAAACCCTTGACTACAGATTAATCCCTCGGGCACTCCCCGGCTAAGAGTTGTTCTTTCTTAAGCATTCTTCATGGATTTTTTAATGTAAAACAAGATCTATCTTCATTTACCAAAGGGTTAACAAAAACTCCAATAATTAAATTAACAGCAATCGGCTAAGGGGCTCCCCAGTGCAAAGTCTAGTAAATATCAATTCCTTTTCTTCTCCAGGATAATGGACCAGCCAAGAAAACTTTCAACTGTCCCCTGCAGGGCTACAGCTGACAGGCACCACTGTGTACATGTACCGCCCTGTCTCTCCCCTTCCATCCACAGCATGACTCCTGCTCCCCATGGGAAATGTGACATTATATAAGCAGGCCAACTCACTTCTGTTTTTCCTGCTTTCTCCAAGGCTGAGTCTGGTCTAATATGACAACTGAAGCAAGTGATTAGAAAGTGAGACCTGACAACATGTTTTAAAAGATCCAAAATAATGCTGGTCCCATAAAATACGAACTTCCATGTGAGCTCAGCAGAGCACTGAGAATGGCTCTCAAAATCCTCCCGACTCCCTGACATGTGCTTTCTTTTCACCATCCCCTATGACTGAAATCTCAAATGGTCAATGTTCTTTCTAACCAAGCAGAGAGCATCCGCCCACTCTCCAGATGTTAAAAAGCCAGTTGAGACTCTAGAGCGGGCAGTAACCACCACAAGGTTAGATCAGCCACAGAAACCTGTTTAACACCCTTCAGATGATGCATGATATGTCTTGGTCTAATTCCCCTCGAAGGAGGGCCATAAGTTGGGAAACAGAGCTTTCAACCGTCGCATCCACACTGGGGAGGCATCCGTGACAAAAGCCCAGTGCAGCATTTATTGAACAATGCCACCAAGATGCTCTTGATCAACGATTAAGGGAATCGTGCTGCATCCTGAGCAATTGCAACGCCAGCCAAACATATCAGACTATTTAGGACAGAGCAGGATGCAGTCCCAGAGGAGGGGGGCAGCTGCTTCTTTCCGCAGAGAGGGAAACACGTGGGGTTTTTTCCCAAGCAGAGAGTCATCGTCTTGCTGCTGCTGAGGGCTTCCCAAAGACATACTGCATCAGCACATTCACCCATCAGTTTGGTTCTGCTACTGCCCGAAATAGTCTTGTTTGTCTGTGAGCAGCCACTATGTCTTAATCCTGGCAGTGAATAAAATCCACAGTGATTATGAAAATAATTTGCTGTTGTGATGTAAATTTATAAAGCGCAGTGCACACTATTTGTTTTGCACTAGGGAATGTATGTTTGTTACTGAAAATGTGAAGGTGAAAAATTATTTGTTGATTTCCGCATTTACAAGTTGATTTAAATTTTACATCAAATGTTTACTACGGTGATATTGAAATTTGCAAGAATCAACAGCAATAATCAATACTAGCTGAGAACATCCACCGTGCCACATACTTAAAGGATATTAAGAAAGTGAAGCCTTAAATTTGTCCCTAAGGGAGTGTGAGGTGACACATGACCCACAGTAACAGCAAACTAACTCAGTCTTTATCATCAATATTTTTAATGTAAACTGAAAAATACGAGCTTTTTTCAATATTAACTACATCAAAACAGAAGTGCAAGCACATAAAGAGTGAGTTATCAGTGCATTACTGTTAATAAATAAATTCTGTGCACCGTTAATAATAAATATGCTAATAACATTCAGTTCGTAATGCTGATATTCCTCAGATACTAGAACTGTGTGACAGCTGTGTCTGAATTTTATTCTGTAAGTGATTCAACTAGAATAATAACTAACTAGTTATTTTCTTCTCTTTTGTAAGTAGAATGTAACAAAAGATACCCCTGTGATAAAGCTAGCACAAGGTTAAGGAAATGACATCAAAAGATTGCAAAAAGTAATTCCATCATGCAGATAACCTCCTTGCCATTAGACTCTGCAGCAAGCACATGTCAAAAGCTCTCTCTACAGTTAATGCGCCTCTAAAACTGAGGTTCATGAACTCAGACAAATTTTCCTACCCAAGAAATAATTTGCAAGAAATTCGAATTCAAATCACGGCTTGCTCTACCACACACTCTGTAGGATGTTGTGACACTGCGGTACTGGACTTTCTGCAGCTCTAAAGATAGAGCCGTGCAGTCAGAGTCTGAGAGCTGCCAAAGCAGCGCGTGAAGGACCTGAGCAGCCCCGGGCAGGAGAGCGTGCAGAGTAACTGCTGCCTGCAGGATCCTGAGGCTGACAGCATGGGGACGGGGGCAGATTGCTGACATGACATTGTGTGCAACATTAGATCTTGCTCAAAAACTTACCTTGTAATCAAACTGTCAAAGAACAGACCTGTCATAGGTGTGCTCTGGAGCTTGGCTGGTGAGAAAGCAGAAGCCCAAGTCACCTCTCAACTTGGGCGCAGGAAGCCCCTCACCACCCAGCCACAGCCACCACCACAGAGCTCCTGCTGCCTCCCAGAGACGTCAGGGACTCATGCTGGGAAAATGCACTGACAGCATCTCCTGGAAAATGCCCCGGCCTACGTGCTGCAAGCCTCATGCATGAGCAAGGTGCTACTCTGCCCTTGTACAGGGGTAAATGGATATGGAGAGAGGACATAAAGGAAACAGAGCAAAGACAAGGTGTACAGACAAGTTTCACCAACACAATATAAGAAGTTCACAAGCACTGCCCTATTACGTACTTTCTAGTAGCAAATTGCTGTCTATCTCCCTTAGGGAAACACATTCAGTAAAAAAGAAAAACCTATATCTGATTGATAAATATCTGATATCTGAACATCAGAGAGATGATAAAGCCAATGAAGGCACAGGAACAAGGCTGACAGGAAGCAGTATGAGAATTTAATAACCATATTGACTATTATAGGAAGGATTCACAATGACTTTTTAAAGGAAGGATTTCAGAGCCTGGCTGCTATGACTTTTGCATGGTAACTTCTAAATCCTATTAGGGAGTTAGAGGAATTTGTTTGTTTCTTTAATTGCTAGGGATTAGAAGCCAATAATGGAAAAAAACAAACTCTGAGTACTAATTCATGCTACAGTTTGGAGAAATGACAATAGATGAGTATAGTTTCTTTTTAAACATATAAACTTGAAAATTCAACTCATTGCAAGTATATACTATTTTCTGTAACTACAGTCCCCAATCTTCTCCTGAAAGACAAGCTGGTTTTCCTACATTCGGTCTACAGGGAGTTCTGAAAATAAGCAATCATCTTTTTCTAAAAATTCTGAATTCTCACACATTTGTCTAGTGTGCTTTCATAAAAGTGAAACTCAAGAACTACATTTTTATACAATAATGAAGAGACTTGATGATGACACTGTCAAACATCTTGCTAGGACACATAAAACATCAATGTGAACTCACAAGACAGCAAAGCCAATGTTGCCTGAATAAATGAGACTTTGCCTGCAGTAGAATCATGTTCCATTTGGAGCTAAATCAGAATTTTCGCATTACTAACCCACTCCAAAATCCAAAACAGGCCTCTGCCAGTAATCACGGTAGTCAGAAAGAGGCTGTTTCAGGATTGAAAACGGAGAAAAAGAGCAAAAGTATATTGCATAGCCCACTATGAAATACTGAGGTCTGTTAGCCCTTCTATACTTGCTAAGAGCTGATACCAGGCGTAATGGGTTTGCATGGCAAGGTTTTGGTAGCAGGGGAGTTACAGGAGCGGCTTCTGTGAGAAGCTGCTGGAAGTTTCCTCTGTCCCATACAGCCAATGCCAGATGACGTTAAGACAGACCCACCACTGGCCAAGGCCAAGCCAATCAGCGACGGTGGTAGCGCCTCTGGGATAACGTGTTTGAGAAAGGGAAAAAGTTATTGCGCAGCAGCAATTGCAGCCAGAGAGAGGAGTGAGAACATGCGAGAACAGCAGCTCTGCAGACACCAAGGTCAGTGAAGAAGGGGCAGGGAGGAGGTGCTCCAGGCACTGGAGCAGCAATTCCCCTGCGGCCTGTGGTGAAGACCATGGTGAGGCAGGCTGTCCCCCTGCAGCCCATGGGCGGTGGAGCAA
Source organism: Leptosomus discolor (assembly GCF_034619465.1). Taxonomy (NCBI): domain Eukaryota; kingdom Metazoa; phylum Chordata; class Aves; order Leptosomiformes; family Leptosomidae; genus Leptosomus; species Leptosomus discolor. The sequence continues at coordinate 155,215,466 of NC_141391.1, forward strand.
ATATCTGCCTACACCCTGTGGAGGACCCCACATCAGACTAGGTGGATGCCTGAAGGAAGCTGTGAACCTGTGGGAAGCCTGCACTGGAACAGGTTCCTGGCAGGACCTGTGGCCCATGGAGAGAGAGAAGCCCACGCTGGAGCAGGTTTGCTGCTAGTGACCCTGTGAGGGGGAACCACACTGGAGCAGTTCATGAAGAACTGTAGCCTGTGGGAAGGACTCATGCTGGAGAAGTCATGGAGGACTGTCTCCTGTGAGAAGGAACCCCACATTGGAGCAGTGGAAGTGTGTGAGGAGTTCTCACCCTGAGGAGGAAGGAGCAGCAGAAACAGTGAGATGAACTGACCCAACCCCCATTCCCTGTCCCCCTGCACCACTTGGGAGGAGGAGGGAGAGAAACCTCGAATAAAGTTAAGCCTGGGAAAAAGGGAGGGGTGGGGGGGAAGGTGTTTTAAGATTTGGTTTTATTTCTCATTACTCCCCTCTGAGTCAATTGGTAATAAATTATTTTCCCAAGTCGAGTCTGTTTTGCCCAGACTTTGTGACTGTAAATGCTGGGTGATCTCCCTGTGCTTATCTCGACTCACAAGCCTGTTGCTGTATTTTTCTCTCCCCTGTCCAGTTGAGGAGGGGAAGAGTGACAGAGTGGCTTTGGTGGGCACCTAGCATCTAGCCAGGGTCAAACCCATCACACCAGGCAGGCTGCTACCTGGACTAGCAGCCACATGCTCCAGCAGCAACTGCTGCCACCAAATGTTGCTCCTATGCCCTCTGCCAGCCCCGTTAAAGGCCGCCACCATACTCCACATTGTCCCCCTTATCACTCTGTGAGATACACCAGCAAGCAAATGAAGAAGGGATGATGCGCTTTTAGATGAATGTTGCCTGTCCAGCTCCAGCTGGTAGTTTAAATGGTTCACACCGAGAATTATCTTGAGCTCTTTACCCAATCATCCTGCTGAGGAGTCAGCTTGCACTACTCACCTCTCTCAGATCAAAGTAAACTCAGTCTCTTCTCTATCCTTTGACTGTCACCACAGGCAGAGGCAAGGAAATGAACCCAAGTATCTAAGATACCATCGTTCAAATAACCAAAAATTCTCTTATCAAGAGGTACCTGGCACCATCCTCGTTGCTACAAAGAAAAACTTATCAGGCAAAGAGAAATCAGCTGGGAAATCATGCCATAGTTACACATAGAAACAACAGGGATATGCATATGGATACTAGATAATTTAAAGTGAGAAAGAGTTTAAGATTGATGCATTTGGGAAGGAAGGGAAAAAAAAGCAGGAAAGATGAAGAGGCATAATTCAAAATGTTTATTGGAAGGTGTGAGGGAAAGGGAATTCTACCTAAGAAGCAACCCACTCCCCCAGACCGATACTCAGGCTTGTACTGCAAGACTATTATTTTGAATAGCATTCCTGAAGGAATCTCAAGTTTGGTAGTGTGAGCTACAGCTGTAGCTGTAATTATGACTACTCATCTCAAGACGGAAACTTAGTATTCAAGAGGTCCTTTGACTTCATCTGCCATTTGCCACATGTCTTTCAAAGCCAATTCACACCAGGATCACCAAGACAGTTTGCATGCATCATTTTTTGTGCTGGTTCATCTACTCCGGGAACAAACTATGGGATTTTCAAGATTCATCTTGACTTTCAGGGTCATTTGGGATCCTAAGTAGTCCAAGTGCTTTTAGAAATCAACACAGTATGGTAATTTATCCCAGAATTAGAGTTCTCCTGCTTTTGGAATACCAACATCCACTGTATGTGTGGTGGAAACTTTTCAGGCGTAGCAAAACATGTCCAGTATCGTGGTGCAACTTCGCACACAGCCTACTCTCCATTACTTGGTTCCTAGACAAAGTTCTCTCTTCTAGTGATAAAGCAGCATCTTCACTGGAAACCTCATGTCTAACACACACAGAAATAAGAAATACAGGCAAATCTGCCACAGGGACATCTTAGGCAACTGCCTTTACTAGGAGGTACTGCACATAAGAATAGCCAGATGCTGACAGTCTTACTCAGGCTGCTGAGGAATGCTGAGCCCTTTCCCACTGACCATCAGGCCTTTCGACCATACTTCATGTCAGACATCTCAAAATCAGGTACTCCAATTCGTTTCCCTCTGAAAAAGCATATGCTTTTATAAGTCGATGTCAAAACCATGCTCCAGGTACAGGACTGCTTTCTATCAAAGCTAAAAGGGCAGCTTTGTATGTGGGCTTTCCGAGGGCTGCCTAGACGTCACATTTTTCTCTACAGCTGCTAATTTTGCATGTGCAGAGGGTATCAAATACGCTTATGAGGTTTTTGTCACTCCTTTGTAAATACAGCCTGTATACTAGTGTACACACCTGCTCTTGGCGCCGAAGAGTTCAAGGACATGGAAAAAAAGACCATCTTGCCTTCCTGTTTCCAGGCCTAGGGCTCACCAAAATGTCATGACTTACAAATGGATGGAAAGCAATGCCAGCACCACAGACAAAAGGATTTACAAAAGAATTAATAAACGACTCACTTCTCTTGCCTCAGGACTTTTCTGGGTAAGTTATTACTCTTTAAAGCAGTGCACTGTGAGTAAGCTGCCTGACTCCCATTAACATTAGTAGCAGTGACATAGCATAAGCTTTATGTGCCAGTTTTGAGGATTAATCAGAGAGTTGTATCTGTAGGGTACTCACTTTGAACTCAGCAAATCTGCAACAGAACAACTCTTCTTTGTCAGATTCTTCTTTGAAGAAAAATCGCAAGGAAGTGGGTGGGCTGCCAGCTAAGCCTCCTCTTAACCCACCAGCACTTCCCCCATAACTCTAACAGAACAGTAAAGCAACAAGTGAAAATATTAAATAGCTGTCTCTTGCTACATCTCCAGCAATATCAGCCAAAGTAGGGGAGTAAGAAGGGATAATTTTTTTGGGAGCAGGAAGAAGAAAGGATAAAAGAAGTCACATAAAAATAATGCAATAAAAATATGCTATCAAGATGAGATTGGGTTGGGGTTTTTTTATGCAGGATGAAAGCTGGAACACTTGAGAATAATTTCCATGTATGGATTTAGAAGTCTAAAAATAACACCTCATTTAATATAAAAAAAAATTACAACTGACCCTAGAATAGATGGTGATGAACACATTCAACATCAAATTTTCTCTATTCTCTCTTCCCTTCTGTGCTTGCTGGCACCTTTCCCCCAGCCCAACCCTTGTCATTTCCCTGAAGAGGGAGGAGAGGTAATTGTTTCTCAGCAGCCTCAGAGCAGCTTTGGCAGAGCAGGACAGCCATGACAGCTAAGGCTTCGCAGCAGGGCGGCTCCCTCAGCTCGGGGCTTGTTATTGTTTGCCTGAGGTGCTGGGATTTTTCCTCACTTGATGTTACAGTGAAAAATTTCCACCTCCTGTGGTTTCCACGTGACGCTGCTCCGTAAGCTTTTAGACCTCACTTTCTGCAGCTCTTTTGTTCTCCTCCACTCAGCAGTAGCACATCTCCCCAGAACGGGCTTTTGGTTTGGTAAAACCCCCAGAAGGACCCACACAGGGGCACCACCAGGGAAATGGGAGTGTAGGGATGCAGATGGCTCTTGAGCCTTAGCCTTACCTTCCCAGGGGCTGGAGGCAGGCCCACAGCCCCTCTGCACCACTCCAGCTGCACCACAGCAGCTCCTTCAGCCCACTCCTCAGGCAGCTTGCACGCCTTCAGCTTACAGAAAGCCAAAAATCACTGACTCGGTGCTAAGTCTGTTTCTCCCACTTCACAACTGAATGAGAGCTGACCAGTCCCTCCAGAGGGTTCTTGCTCTCCAACGAAATCTGCTGGTGCAACAAGTTCTCAAGGCCATGTCTGTCAGGCCCAGTTACAACACACTCGCATCAGGCACCAAAGCGCTTCTAGCTAGCTGTACGATGAGAAGCATATAAATGCATCACATGGACACTCTCTGCCCCAAAAAACAGAGGCTGGATAAAGCCAAGGACCTAAAGACTGGGGCCATGAGCTGAACTCATACCCTACAAATGGATGCTAGTCTAAAGGATCTAACCTCCTCCAGGAGAGCACAACTGAAGCAAGATGTGTTCTGACGTGATGGCAGCCCGGGGAGCAGAGCTGCATGGCTGCATCTGCAATAGTGCTACCTTTCAGGAAAAGCAGGGCAACATTGCAGGGGAAGGCTTGAGACACAGCAGCAAAGCTGTCTGAAGACAAGAGTGCACTGCACCAACACGGGTTCAACTCTTGCTAGAACAACAGTTTGTACACGGTGATTAAGCACACTGGCGTGGCTGTAACTGGGAAAAGTGCCCAGCACTTGCCTGCAGTATGCCTGGTTTTAGCCGGTACTGTCAAGCCTCTTGCTTTCTCAAGCAATACGTGATTTCAGCCTTCCCACACACACATACCCCCAAATAAAGAGAAAACTCATCTTATCGCAGGAGCCAATGTTCTGTTCCTACTGTCTGTTCATTCACACCAGAGGCCCACTAGAACGCTCACATCCAACCGCATCTCATTTACTTTTATTGATGATGCCAGCATTGTAGCAAGAGAAACAAAACAACACATTGAACTCAGGACAACTGAAAAATCAGTTTTTCATTCCTTCATGAAAGAGTCAAGCATCAGCTATTGATATTTTCTAGCAGTAATATTCCACTTGCACTGATTACTCTCCTGTGTTACCTGTTGTATCATCCCAGACATTCACATACAGGTGGGTATAAGATGGGTATATACAGCAGTGCCTACAACAACGTTTTTCTAACTTGGTGCTCTAAGTAGCCAGTGATCCTGCCGGGAGAACTATTTTCTTAATAATACTGTGTACTGACAGACTTTTTAAAGTTACTTCACCAAGACCTGTGTTTTGATACTTGCATGCAACAGTGAGCAAGGCTTTCAGTACACAGCACTCTGTTAAGAAACAGAGTCCAGTGAATCTCACACACTGTCTAGTCACGCTGCCTTCAAGCTATACCTGCAAGGTTCATTGGGCTTCAGTGCACTAACGTGGCTATGTCCCACATGGTTGACTGAACGATCTAATGACACCTAAATGAACTATCATCCTAGACTTTTATGGAAGTCAGTGTACCAGATGCCCAGTTGCACATGATCTGGTACCAGTCTACATTACAGATGTTGACAAATATCAAAGTATAGTCCCACCTCCAGCTCTGTCCTGGATGCTGTGCTCTAGGGCATAGACATGCCCAAAGCTGTATGGCACTGCAGCCAGTGTCACAGACCACTGGTAAACAATAAAATAACAAACCTAGCCCTAGTCAAATAGTTTGGCCAGGATCCATCACAGTCAAACCTCAAGGCATAGCTACCTGTTGCGTGATCCTCATGTCTGTGCTGACATCATCCCGCTGGTGGGGTCATATATATATACTTGCAGGCAAGAGCTCTCCTATGGGTCCCTTGATACTTTGGGTTTGGGAGCTGCCTGCTAGCTATCAACATCAAACGTACTTTTAATTGCTGTTTTTGTTTTGTCATTTAGTTGAAATGAAGAGATTGATCTCTATCGATCTGTGGAAAGGCTCACTTTGTTTGCTCAACCTTTCTGTTGCTTATCAGGGTTGTGCCAAGAGCTTGACACACACCGACTGAGAAGCAAATTTCAAGAAGTAATGAGTGAGTGACAGCAAACTCATGCCAGTCTCATTCACTGTCAGACTTTGCTGCAAAAAGAAAGTGACAGAGACAACAGCTTCTGGTTATTGTTTCAGTGGTGCTAGCAATGTCAGGAATTTGTTTGATTTTCCCATGAATCTAATGCATCCACATTGCTGCACAATAAACAGAGGAGAGAGGTTCTCTCTATACGCAGAAGATCATCTAGGTATCGCATTTGTATTTCCCTCAGCAGCTTTTCCATTATTCTCTGTTTTCTTTTAGCTTCTCCACAGGTGTTTATACACATCACCTTGGCTTCCTTGCTCATATTCTTAAAGGCACCACTAAAAGCTCATCCAATTTCATCCTCAGGAAAAAAAAACAACAACAAAACCCACAACAAAAAACAACCACACAACCAAAAAAAACCCACCAGTGTCCCAGCCATACAAGGAGTTCCTCTCTTCTCTCGCTACTCTCCAAGGCTATAAGAGTCCTGCTCCCACACCCAGGAGTGTTTTCTCTACTCAAGCCTACAATACAGGAATAAAAGACTTGGAAAGCAGTAATATTCCTCCAGCTGCCAATCATGCCACTAGACAGCCACCCACCAGATGTCTTTCCCTTTCTATTAACATCAAAATGAAGGTGGCTGTCAAAGCAGGTGACTTTCTGCTCCAAACTAGGTCCCCCCAACCCCACCAAGATGAGATTGCTGTATGGGTCAGAGCCCTCTGCAGATGACTTGGGGCCATGTCAGCATCCTACCTATATCCCCTTTGACTGAAGCTCCTTCTGCCAACTTCATAGCCAAGTTCACAATTCTTTTAAGACGTTGCCGCCTAGGGATTAGCTCTCCCTGGTCCCCCACCCAGATGAAACCCTTTCAGGTAATGCATCTCTTCTGAGCTCTACACCACCAGGTTTAGAGGCCTCACAGACCTTAATACAGGGTCTTAGCCCCTACAACAGTATCTACTATGCCTTCTCTAAGCATTGCTTTTGTACAGCAACAGATCAACTGTTTGTGAGAAAAGGACAGCAAAACACTCATCATTAATCCAATAAGATGATGACAAATGGCCTCTCTTCTGGCTAGTAAAATACTGAGTCTCCCCTGACAGTGATTAAAAAAAAAAGAATATCCTTAAATTACACTTAATGTCATCTGATTGCCATAAAATGGGGATTCATTTACCTCTGGAACTCTGTTCTTGCGTAGGAGATGCCTTCCAATAGAAAGCCAAGGCCAGAATCATTTATCAGAGAATAAAGGATTTGCAGCATGTCTCGTATGAGGAGCAGCTGAGGGACCTGGGGCTGTTTAGCCTGGAGAAGAGAAGACTGAGGGGAGACCTTATCACTCTCTACAACTCCCTGAAAGGAAGCTGTAGTGAGGCAGGGGTTGGTCTGTTCTCCTCAGTAACAAGCAACAGAACAAGGGGAAATGGCCTTAAGCTGCACCAGGGGAGGTTCAGGATGGATATTGGGAAGAATTTCTTTACTGAAAGGGTTGTCAGGAGCTGGAACAGCCTGCCCAGGGAGGTGGTGGAGTCTCCATCCCCGGAGGTGTTTAAGAGATGGGCAGATGTTTTACTTAGGGACATGGTTTAGTGGTGTTGATAGAGCTTGGACAAAGGTTGGACTTGATGATCTTGAAGGTCTCTTCCAACCAGAACTGTTCTATGATTCTAACTAGCATCCAAAGATATACATCAAATGATCTAATCCACCTATGCATCACACAGATTTTCAAAGTGCTCCTGCTTGTGCTACCCTTGCTCCATCCAAAAAGCTTCACTTAACAGAGTTGTCAATTCAGCTTTTCAGAGAACCACCGATTCCTCCTGGAAAACTTTGAGAGGACTACTCTGAAAAGCTAATCCTATTGCCATATTAAGTAGGTTTTTTTGTTTCTCTGCCCTGTTCCTTGTTACAAAAGGCTTTTACATGAATTGCCCACTTAAAAAAAAAAATTCTTAAATCCTTTCACATGAAAAATCTGGTCCTCCCTGGAAGTGGTGTCACCACAGACTTTTCCACTTCATCAACTGAAGACAGTACAGAGGACTAGTGCTCCAGTGAAGGGTTAAGTGTCAGAGCCAAGGCTTATTTACTGAATAAAAATCCTGTTTTCATGCAAAGACCTAAAGAGCAATAAAACACATCAAAAATAGTCAACATGAAGGTCCTGATATGCTGAGTTCCATAAGAGATGAAGATACTCCTGAAAAGAGCCAAAGACCAGTTCAACCTAGGTTTATGTTGGAATAAATCACATGTAGCTCTAATATACCCTGGCAGTGGATTGTTCACAGCTAGTAATCGCAGTACAGGACCATACTTGTCAGTCAGTTCCTTACCCATGCTGTTTTGGGATGAGGCGCAGAGCTGGCTGTGGCCACTCTACTGGCTAAGGAGGATTCACCATACAGGACAGGTTCTGCCCAGGCCATTTTGAAATTGTTTGCCTACAGTTTTCTATTCAGTGTGCACTTCTTCCAGATTATTTTATGGTTCTGTAACAGGACTGGTAATTATTAGTTCTCACAATGTACTCATTTGATTACTTTTCAAATATAGTGACAGTTAAGATTACTTGCAGGTAAAACTCTTGAGTACCAGTATGTTATTTTTGCTGTGCATATCAGTTGTCATGACAATCAGCGAGGACACTGGTTTAGAGTCCAATTCATATGTGGCAGAAAGTCTACAGCACCTACACATATTCTAATGGAGATAATTTTTTAAATCGTTATTGTTTCTAGTTGCTCACCTTCAAATATCTCCAAGGACCTGGTTTTATGCAGATGTTGAGGAATCCCCACTTTGTATACATTAATTCACTACCAACCTTTGAAGGTTCTTTTGCCATTGTTTCTAAAAGAAAAATCACCACTAACGTATGTAATTAATTCGGGTTTTGGACAGCAAGATTTCACTTTTTTTTTTTTTAATGTATCTTTGTGAAACCCATTATCCTTGATATAGGAGTTGGCAATGATCTTTTCTAGGAGATATGCTGCATAATCTCTGGCACTACAGGAGGCAGCATCGTCTAGCACTTACAGCAGTGGTAGTCCAAGTTTTGTTTCTGGCTCTCCCACTTACTCTCTGTGTGACATTTAGCAGGTCAATTAGCTTCTCTGTAACTCTTTCTGCATGTGAAATGGGTGTACTTGGGTTGTATTCCTCCTTTGGCACCCTGTTTAAGTCAGAAGGATACTGAGTAAAAACCATTGCCCAAGTGTTTCAAGATACTAGGACGGAAGGTGCACTACACACTGCCAGTATTAACAGAAGAGTGTAATTGTGGAATCTGTTCCTTTTCACTGAAATATCAAAAAGTCTAAAATCTCAAGTAGCTTTTTTTTTTTTTTCTGAAATCTATGGAGTATGTTGCACTCAGATGCTGATTTCACATTATTTTTGTCTCAGAATATCTGTTCTTGTTTCAGTAGAATTATTATTCCGGTATAAATATCAACAGAACCAAACTCTTAGCTGGCAGCCTATTGCTCCCTTCTGATTAGGATCTTTGTGTATACAGATTCCTTCCGATACTGGAAAAAAGATTAAACCTTGTCTTGGCTGTTTAACACTTTTCTTCCCATGGCAAAACAATCAGATATGAGAGTGAGTTATAAGGAATGGCATTACATCATGCCCAAATATGTCATTATAACATGCTGCAGAACGGATTCTACAAGGAAGACTGATTTAGCATGTGCCTAGATAAGCAGCTAGTACCAAGCTAATGCATTGCTAAAGACTGTATCAGACTAAACCAGTAATTCAGCCACCTCTATGTCCCCTCCCATAAAATTTTAATAAACTCAATTTTATGGGAGGAAAGAAAAGACGGGGACCCTACTGAATTATTTACAGTCTTAGTTGTGTATGGCAAAGAAGCCCCTCTTAGGTCAGTAAGTGATATTCTTCCATCGATTTCCTTCTCTCAGAATATCTGGGTGAGAATCACAGTTGGGGGGGGGAACCAAACAAAACAAAAAAAACCAAAAGAAACAGTGATGCAAAGGGCAAGCCAGAAAAAGACAAAGCTGATGGAGGCAGAGATGAGGGTTTGTATTTATGAAAGGGATATTGATCAATCACACACACTAGCGGCAGATAGACTCAAATTAGCTGTCATAATTCTGGTGATGCAGAGGGACACGCAGGCTCAAGCTCCATTAAATATAACCTACATCCAGAGCAGCCAGATGAGATTTGTGAGACTGAACTCTGAAGTCCCACAGGAGATACCTGCAGTTGATTTATACTCCTGATTTCCTATTCCCTCACCAACTATGCAATCAGTTCCTGGAGGTGGGCAGGGAATAATTGAACAGCTAAACTGTGATTCACCCAGCCAATTAAGGAGTCTTGGGATGGGCCCTAAGACAAATCCTTCAGCTTCATCCAGTCTTCCTGGGCCAGAACTCCATTCGGCTCTGACAACGTGGCCAAAGTCATTATGGACCGATAAACAATATACGAATGAGGATGTAAAGCTGTATTATCATCTTCACACATTAATATTCACACATTTTGGACCCTGTCAGAGTAGCAAGTAGGAGGATGTCCTGGTCATACATGAGGATCAGGTTTATTCTGTGATTTAGTGTACAAAAAGCATCACTGCAAAACAGTAATTAAAGTCACAACCACTGCCTAGTAGCTATCAACATATAAAAAACACCTACATGTTTCAGCCTGCAGCTTCTGTCAGGGTCAAAGCCAGGTTGTTTGATTCAGAGTTTGTTGGCCCCTATCTCATGCTGGCTGCTGTGATGTTCCCTTGTGGATGGTGCATGGCTTTATGAACAAATCACAATAATCTGCTTTCCAAAGTGTTCCACTTAATTCTTTCTTCTTGCACTGAAGCAAGGAAGCACTTACTTCTCATTACTAACTCTGTGTGTGGCATGTGGCATGTAATCACCTTGGAATATTTAACTGGCTGGCTTTCATCTCACTAACAGTGTGGGGTGGGGTATCAGACTTGGGTATAAATAAACTGGGATATAAATCATCATAAACCAGGCATTAAATTGGTATATAAATCAAAAATTATAGAAGTCAGATGGAAGAGACCCATTAGATCATCCTGTTTGTTCTTTCCTGTGTTCTCACCCTAAGAACGCACAAGGCATCATTCTTGATTAGCCAAGAGACATAGAAAAACGCCCATCTCTCCCCCTCTGTGTCTCTCAAGAGGGAGAGAAGGGAAACAGAGAGCTCTGTATGCATATTAATAAAGCTATATTTTGACTGGCTGAATGACTGGAAATGATTAGCGATGGTATGTTTTACCTGTCAACATCTCCACACTGCAACAGGCAAAATGTCTCTAACACTCTCTTGCAAAAAAATCACCAGTAAGGCTGGAGGGGGTTTGCTCTCAATTTTCCTGCACCCAGAACAGCTCCATAAATACCCTAAGACTCCTTTAAATGATAAAGATAAAAACATGTCTTCTTTTTTCCCAATATGACAGCAGGAGACAACGTAAAACATCACCTAAGCCAAGATGAATCCAAATATCTGCACTTAACAAATACAACAAAAAACAAAAGCAAACAAAAAAATATCAAAACATTATGAAGGCTACCAAGTCAAGAGTACCAAAGTTAGGAAATACAAGAATGCGACCCTTTGAAAAGGTTGGTGTGAAAGTTGAGAACACACACAACCCCTCTAGCAAAGAGCAGTTGGAGCTGTGATCAGTCAGCTGACATACAGCTCCTCCTCCCTCTCATACAAGCACTTGCCTCTACACTTACCCCAAAAGTCCTTGGTGGTAAGTCAATTAATCAAAGAAATCTCTTTAGACATGGTCCCTAGCCATGTTTTCCTCATTTACTCTGACCTAGTGTGAGCTGGGTGACCATTTGAAGTCTGATTTACAGGGTGTGGAGCACTTACAGTTGCTCTGAAAGTCAGTGGGAGCTGTGCTCTGAACATACAAAATGCTATTTAATACTAAGCACTGTAAAACCCAAGTCTTCATCGTTTCCAACTGGACACCCAAAAACCCCAAACCAGTTAACTTTGATTGCCAGGCCTAAAGCGGAAATTATAGACCACTTCAAAAGGTTATTATATAATAATATATTTATGTGCCATGCTTCAGTACAAGAATTAGAAATGTGACAAAGCTTACAAAGTGGTTAACTCTGTCTTTGGATCAGGAGCAGTTTATTCTGCAATAAAAAGGCCAGCAACTACATATTAAGCAATGAAAAAGAAACCAAATATTGAGGACATCATTGAATAGAAACAGAATATCCCAAATGTATAGATCCTCTGTATGCAGGGGTCCTCTGGAAAAAACTGTATATAATTACAGTAATTAAAGACTTGATAATCAGTGTGCTCAGAGAAGATAAACTAATGCCAAATATGCAGCCTGAACTGTGTCATCTCCTAACTTTACATGCTTATGTTTGCAACCTTAAAAATGCTCATCTGATTTTAAGTTCTTAACTTCAAAACAAACAAACTGCAAAAGGAGGAATTCTAGCATAGGGTTTCTTACTGATTCAGAAGAAAGGCAAGTGGTTCATCAGCAGAACCTTCTGATTCACCTCTGAGCCCCTTGATATATGAGCTGGGGAAAGAACCTGCTGGCTGAGGAAGCAGGATAAGACCTCCCCTCTGCCAGTGTTTCACGGAAGTGGTAGCAGTAGATGAACAGTAAGACTCCTGACTTGTGCACTTTGAACAGGGCTTTGGCAGAGATTCTTCCTTATTCATTTCCCCACCCCTCACCACACACAAACAACAGATAGCTTGGCCATTTTTTGCACCTTTCTTTCCAATTTGTTCCAGTCCACCACTCCAGCCCTTATCCCAGTCTTAATGTTCAGTAACCCCTTGTCTCACCTCTCCCAACTCACCTGGACAAAGTTTCACTCCTTTCCTTGTCCTCATTTCCACCCTTCCCAAATATTTGCCATATTTTCAACTCTGACACCCCTGTTGACTCAAGACTAGGAGGTCTACTAACCTCCTCTCTTACTCCTTCCCTGCTTTTCTGTCTCTTAAGAAGCAAGGGTAATATGGGAAATAAAAAGTAGCATGCAGTTGGGAAAGCTATTCACTGGTGTAGGTATTAAGGTCACAGCCATATTAGCAGATCCTAAGATGAAGCCTAGCAGAAGGCAACAAAATCCCTTACAGATTTCAAAATAGGTCTTAGATTTTGATGCCAAGAAAACTTTTTTTATATCTTAGCTTGAAATAGCAGGATATGAAGAAAACCCTACAGCAGAGAGAGAGGGAAATGAGAAGGTCTGTCACTACCACCTGGTCATTAGCTATGGGAACAATGAATATGATGGAGATCCAACAAAGCTAGACCTCCAGGCATGTGAGCACCTGCCGCCTGACTAACCTCCAGGATGGCTGCCCCGTCTGCTTTAATAACCAATGCATTAAGGAATGACATCATATTGCCAGCCAAATGGCACTGACCAGCAGGACGGTGTCATACTTCAGGGTGTACCTCCATCTGGGGTTCAAGGTAGCTAATTAAAAATGAAACAGCATTTCCTTGTAGAGGAAGATAGGAATGGAAAGAGACCCAAGGGAGTATGGGAGAGAGAGTGGAAGAAAGGAGCAAGAAAAGTGGGATGCTGCCTATTTATTTCAAACACTGCTTTCAGTAGTATCAAGGGAAAAAAAAAAAACAACACAAAAAACAAAAACAAAAATTCTCTCAGGTCAGCACTTAATACAGATACAACAATGAAATATTTATTGCTGCTTATAAAAGCATATAGGGTCAAGCCCATGAGCCTACTGGTGTTACTAATGCACTGTCAAGCTATCAATTGAGCTTCTCTCCAAATCTCAACATCTTATTCCATGGAACAAGAAGGCTTGGGAAGCCTGTAGAAATTAGAAGTATAGACATTACATTTTTTTCCAGAGTGCTCATTGTTGCCACTGCTATCAGCACCATAACCAGCCTCCACAGAAAAAGACTTTTTCCAAACCCGCCCAGTAGTGTTACTGGTTATAAGGAGGCATTTGCGTGCTTTGTAGGCCTAAATGAGGAAGCATTAATCTCCTGCAAAGTTTGGACCGTTAAGGATGATAAAATTCATTCCGCTTTCAGCATACATGCTATATGAATTAAAATATTACCACTCTCTTCATCCTGTAGAAATCCTTCATTTCCTCCAATACTTGCTCTTCCCAGAATGTGCCAGGCTATTACTTTTGACTTTACAACTCATTTTTTATGCAAATGGCTTTCAGACCACCACAAACACAGGATTATTGCAGTTTTCAACAGTGCAGACAAACGTTATCATTACAATTAACACAAGGCATTATGGTTCCTCTTCTCCTGACAAAGCAGCTCCCCATGCCAATGCTCTAAGTTCAGAGCCCATAGTCTGTGGTCCCACAGTAGAAGAGGGGGAGGTAAGAGACTAGCATTGTGGGACCTCCTTTGCCTAACAAGGAGCATTTCCAAAAACCACCAGGAAATTCTAAACATTCCTCAGGAAGCATCAGCTACCTATTTGTGAACTGGTTCTCTCTAAAGCAGTCGGGTAACACGGTTTCTAAGCTGTGCAGGAAGAGATCAGTTTCCATAGCAATTTCAGCCACTTTTTGCCCAGATGTAGCACTCTCCATGTTCCTGGACACAAAACATGGCTGCTATGGAAGACAGGCCTAGGTAGCAATGGCAAGCTGGAGAAGAGCAGACAAAATCCCCACTTTTGTGTCTGCATTTAATCCAAAGTCCATATTCATTTTTGTGATATACAGGTAGGAAGGAAAAGTAACAGATTTAAAGACCCAGCTATCTACTTCACATGATAAGCTCTGTGAGTCAGTAAAATAAAAGCTTTTGGAGAGAAGGAAGAATTTTTCATCTCTCTCCTAATGTGGAGACTTCCATGCAATACAGCGCAAGCCACTGAGAGCTCTGCCATACAAAGGCTCTGAGCACCACGCAGCATTCGTCCATTCCAGCTACCAAGGCAGGAGAAAGGGAAGAGGCAGTGGTTTGACTTGTTCTCCGGGAGAAAAGAAATCTTACTCTTCAACAAGACACATCGGCAACTTGCTTGTTTGCAGCACATCAAAGCCACAATATTTTCTTCACCTGCCTTGGAGAGAAAGTAGCCCTGGAAAAGTTCCCACTTACCCTTCCCTTGCCAAGACCACAGTGAGGAAGACTTCAGAGTGACCCACAAGCATCAGCCCTGTGAGGGTCCAGGCAGGTCTGAGCCCACAGCAGGCTAACCCACAATCCTGTAGTACCTACACAGTTGTTCTTGCCGAAATCATTCAAGGAATAGATACAGAAAGGAGTCCCACAGCAAATACAAGTATGTTCAAAGGTAAAAGTGGGAGAGGAAGCATAAGGTATAAACTAAAGCAGCTAGAGGCAAAAATAAAACATCATCATGCTAGACTGGCTCTAAGAAAGTATGAAGGCAATCCCTCTCCTCTTACCTGCACCTTCCTCCCTTTTCTGCACTATTTGGCTTCCTCAAAATAAGTTTCTAATTCCACCTCCCCCAGCAAGACAACTAAATGTACATAGCTGGCTTGAGCATACTTAGAAATTCCTCTCTGCATCCATCCTCTATGCTATGGTTACCCTTTTTCACAAAACAGTTGTTTCTGAAAGACTTCAGCAGAAGATCAATTTAGAGTCTGGGTTTTTTATAGCCTATTTGCAAAACAAAACCAAACCAACACCACAAAACACCACCACCACCCCCCACAAAAAAAAAACAACCACCCAAACAGGAATGACTTTCCTACAGTCCTTCTCATGGTATAAAACAGCATCAAGCCAACAGGTGTCTGTTTCTCCAAGTAGTAAGCCAGCAAACTAAATACTCCCTGGGCTTTACATGCCTTACCCCTCACAATGGCGTTAGAGAACAACACTGTCAGTTCCTGGAAGATGCCAAACTGAATACAGCACATCCCCTCATTGCCTTGGTGGTACTACTACCATTTTCAAAGCAAGCATAGCCTTTCACCTTCTTTGCCATAATACACCAGACAATGGCTTCCTGAAGTTTTTAGGACAAGAGAAAAAAAGTTAGCATCAACATAGCCTCCTTTTTATGGTCAACTCTCTTAAAGCACAAGCATCCAATTAAGGTGCTTATTTCATCATCTGAAAATGCCTCTCACCCCTCCCAATACCTGTACCATATTCTACAGCTAAAACCCTTGCCATGATCACTTTCCCTGTCTCTTATGAACACAAGCTTGTAGCATACTGAAAGTGAACCTACAAGAATAGCATAAAACACATGGAACTGAATATGTGAATAAATGTAGAACTGTTCAGATTTTCTTGGATTTTTATTCCAATAACATATACCTCCATCTCTAAAAGCGTCAGTGATGCTGCTGGAGTTTTTCAGAAGCCAGAACTATGGATCAATTTTCTGTGTACAAGGCTGGGGCCAAAAAGTGACAGGGTAAATGCCTCATAGTGACTCAATCATATCATTACACTGGCATCTTCCATAAAGAAAGTTACTCATGCTCAAAGCTGTTGGACACAGTTTTCCTTCTCTTCTCCCTTCCCCTCCCAGCTCATATAGCCACTCATTTTGTCTAATTAGATGAACATTTATCTCCTGACAGGTGAGAGCTGGCAATACAACAATCATCCTTCCCTCCATCCCTGTTTAACCAGACAGCTGAAAGGAAGTGATTACAAGGAAGTGAAGTCCTATTTCCCTGGCTTACGCTGCCGTAGGCGATCAATTTGGAGCAAAGATTCAATGTCAAATTCAAAATGTCAATCAGAATGAAACAAGATAAAATAAAAAAAAACTATTAAGTCAGCTCCCATCGTTCCTCCAGGTCCAGCTGCTCCCCTGGGTTCTTCTAGCATAGCTGACAGCACAGGTAGAAGAATATCCTTCTGTGCTGACTGGTGTCATGAGGTCCTCAGCCTCAAATTAATTGCCCCTCACCCACTCCTGCAGTTCAGAGAAACTGCTGGAACATCAGTCCTGCCCACTAGTCTGGGAGGAAAAAAAAAAACCACAACAAAACCCCACAAAAAACAGTCTGCTAGGCATGGCTGGAGCCCTTTCTCCTCTGATTCTGCAGCCAGTAAACAGGCAAAGCAACAGTTTTCCTTCCCAGGCACCATGGTTTGCTGCCCATGCACCACGGAAGGAAACTGACCACTACTGAAATACAAATATGGCAAAGGACAGCAGTGGCTTCAGCCTGGAAGAGGCATTTTTCTTTAGCAGGGTGGCCAGACACTCTGGTTTCACCTTTGCTGTTCCTCTGAAATTCTCTAGAATGGCATTTTTCACCAGGAAATACTTTTTTTGCCATCTCACACTACAGATCTGAGAAATTACCCATGGCAAGAGCAGGAAGAACCACAGGCCTGGGTCCTGCTCCTTTTGCTTTTTGTCACAACACTCAGCAAAATGGAAATTCTGAATAGGAAATTGTTCAGAGGAAAATAATGGCCACATTGACTTGGAAGCACTTCTACTTCAGGATGAGCAGTGGTGAGCTGAAGTAGCTGTGCCCTGGATGAAGCTAGTCCAGAGGTGTAGAACCAGGTCAACTGCTAAGACAGGGACTAAAGTTACAGAGACTTTCTGAAGGGACTTAGAGTCTTACCCCACTTTATGCCTACTCCACTGCAAAGTGAGAACATCCCCCTCAAACAAAACACAATTTGAAAATATTGGTATTTCCCTTTGTCTTTTAAAGCAGGTGTTCTGGAGTGAAACAGCAAGGTCGCTGTTCCTACAGAGGAAATACTCATATAGGTTCAATCTTAAATGCAGTGATCTTCAGACCCTCCAGTGGCTAACCCCATCAAGCACTCACCATTGCACCCAAATGCTCTGGAGGACAGACAGCTTCAGCAATGTCTCCTTCCCTGTCTTTAGATACGGAGATTCAGACTCCAGTTCTATCTTCATCTACCTACACTTATCTGACTCATGAACTCACAAGAAAATCTAGGTCAGAAATATGCATGCACACCCACAGCGTACCCTCCCCAGGAAGCGAACTAGGAGCCTCACCCTGAAAGTAAGTGCCTTGGACCAAATCAGATATGTAAATGTGTGAGCACAGTGTGTTTAGACTGCCACTTTGGAGACTGACAAATGCCCTACTGAAGGTTCTCATCAGCTGCCAACACATCACCCTCAGGAACCTGCTGATCCCACCATGGGACACACACACCAAGTGTCTTACATGGCCAGGTATATTAGTAATGATATTTAAGGGTGGGGTGGATACAAACACAGCTTCAGAGTAACCCTTTACTTGAGCCATTGCTGAGATAGATGAGTGTATTTAAGACAGTTATTAAATACTACATTAAATAGTGAGATTCCCAGTGGACGGTTGCAGAAAAATAGTTGTTGCTCACAGCAGTGGCAAAAGCACACATACACAAACAAAAGCATAAACCAAAGACCCTTCCTACTGCCCTATGAACCCTAACAGAAGACTTTTTGGGTATGGGGGGGCGTGCATTCCTTTTTGTCCACAGATGAGCAACATTAACATAAAACTGACACCAGCAGAGATGACAGGTGCTAGCAGAAAACCTGAAGGCAACCAAACCACCTGATCTTCTGATTTCAGGGACAAATGAGCACAGCACAGTATTTTGCAAGACCAGCCTCTTACAACTTTGAGAGGCACGAGTTCGATATTCCTTTTCTTTGTCAAGTCACAATAAAAACATGTATTTATCCACACAGATGGATTTCAAAAAAAAAAAAAAAAAAAAATTAGGAGTTTAGCAAGACCCTCTAGAACTTAGTGCTTTACCAGATTTGACCAGGCAGGCCTAGAAGCACCAGTGAGTCTCAAACCAGGCCTGACCTTACCAATGCAGGAAATAGACTGTTTTGTAATGATACACTTTCTCCTCCAGAGCTTAAAAGGACCCTCCGAAAGCAACAGCAACATAAGACAGGAGTGAAACAGAGACTGAAAGCCCTGAGAACACCAGGGGTCTTACACATTTCTCAGACTGACACAGCCTGGTCAGCAGCTGCTTACTACCACCTTTCAAGGTTTTCAATCAGAATCAGCATCCCTCAACCCCTGCCATCTTCAAGGAGCTGTTAACTGCTTCCACTGAGACAGGGGAACTCAGGACATTCATCAGTCCCCACTACACGTTAACAAGAGCAAGTTGCAGTGGCATCCTTCCGTGTGAAATCCTACCTCTTCCATTTTATCAGTGAAAACCCTTTTCTATTTCCAAGATGAGAAGGAGGAAAGCTTTAAGGCCAGCCAATACATCCCAAGGCAATTCCATCCCTGTCAGATCTTGTTGCTTCTGCAAATGTTACAAGTTGGTGACCACTGGCTACAATTATCACTGAGGGCTAAGCTCCTCCTTTGTGCCTTAAAGGTTGAAGAATTTCTCTTTCTAGATCTTCAAAGGACAGTGATGCCACACTTGCCCAGGAGCTGCTGGCAGCAGGACATACTCGACAGTAAAAGCCAGCAATGAATTCTCCTGGAAGCAGGAAACTCAGCAGCAGAATGAACTGCATGAGAATATGCTCACGTACAGAGCATTCTACTGAATTAAAAAATAGGGCATTGATTTTGTTATTCATTTTTGTATTTAACTCAATATTAATCTCTGCATACAAATGCCTCTTCCCCACTGCCACTTTCTCATGCCTCAGCAGAATTTCTAGTCAGCAGCAGAAACAGAGATGTAGGTCCTAAGAACAAATCGATCAGTCTGCTACAAAGACAAACTGTATGCGAGAAGAGGGCTCTGAGCGGGCTGTCAGTCAAAACCTCTGTGCTCATTTATCAGTGAGTACCTCCCTTAGTCCGCGTGTGAGAAGAGCAGAGAAGAAAGCCAGCAACACTTACGCAAGGCATGCCACTCATCCTGACGGATTGTCTTGGTGATGTTGTAGGTGAGGTTCTTGGGAATGGTCGCTGAGGAGTAGTGGTACTTGATGTACGTGCACCGCTCAATTGCTCCTGGGAAGGGCAAAATGCAGAAGAGAAAGTGCCATTAAATGAATGCAACATGTCATCCCAGCTGTAGACCAGATGGGCTTGACAACCAAAAACAAAGGCTAGGAGCAAAGCAATCCCTACCATCAGTCCACCATGACAACTAATGCTATCTTTGGCACAAGCTATCTGTAGGGGAAGCTCACATCCAAACTTATGATACACCAAAGGGCCTGCAGTAGCTGCCAGAGCGTCTGCTTTCACTGTCAGATACATATTTGTGGAAAATCACCCCTTCTTTCATTTCTTTTCTCTGAATCAGGAGCTAGCAGCAGGCGTACCAGCATTTACTGTGTAGAAACTGTAAATTCACATCTTAGCTTATCGTCCAGTAATGTCTCTCAATGCCCATACTCCAGGAGATACACAAAGCAAACAACTTTGATCTTCCCTTCAGTAATAAAAAACAGCACAGGAAAAATAATATGTAGAGAGAACAATTTTCCTGACCCCCTTCCACCACATAGCCAAGACGACAGACACGCAGAAAGATACATAACAGACTACGGTACATCTCTTGAAGGCACCCAGACACTTTCACAGCAGGCTCAGAAACAGAATTTATTGGCACCCCAGAATAATGAGCCTCAGATGGCAACACGAATGGCTGAAGTGGGCAAATTTTTTCCCCAGCAGTCAGGATTTCATCTGCGTTCCACAGAAAAAAGCACCACGTGCTGCTTCTGTTTGTCTTCTGGTCACATTATTACATTCTCCTTTTAAGCCCCTTTCCTTCCTCTACAATAAACACATCTCCAGGCCCTGATCTCCTGGCACCTCTCTGCATGGTTATTGTCCTTAGAGGAATGGGTTTGGCATCGCCTGATGCTTTCCATGAATTATAGCCTAGCCAAGTTCCGCATCTGATCAGAAACCCGTGATAGTGCAACTACTCTCACATTGATGGAAAACAGTAAGGTTTCCTACATCCCTTTTGCCAGCATCCTCAACTTAAGGCTGGCTTTATTAGAACTTCTCACTAAGCAGTCAGATTCAAAGCTCAGGAAAGTAATTTTTCCATTAATATTACGGTATTTTGGATCAGGCCTGTAATAACTAAATAGGTATCCCTTGATGTGCTTGGACACACTGTTTGCTACTAGCTACCACTGGTCAGAGAAGCAGCCAAGCTGGAAATGCTTTTGTGTATTAAAGATACATTACGATAGACACTCAATAGAATAAATGAAATGAAGCAATGAATTATATAAATAAGAAAGTGTGCTATACACGGAGAGGCAGGTGGAGAACATTTACTGTCAGCCTGAACTGAAAAGACAGAGCCATTAGCCTCATCGCAACAGCTCAAGGGGTTAAATATGCTTTTATGCCACTAGAAATACAGGTTTCTAGCTCCGGTTGTAAACTATTACTTGGCATGAACTTAGATCATATACCATGACTTCACAGCATGAATAAGAAAACACATGAAACAAAATGATTAGTTACATCACAGTCTTCCAAAGTTAGTGCAATACAAACACTTGAGGTCCTCATTGTTTGCTCCTCTTAAGCATTCTTCACATTCTGCCTTTGACAGCAATTAGATTAGACAAAGCCAAATATTATAGGGGGAAAAGGCAAAATATTTACATATGTATCCGCCTGCCCTGACAGCGTGATGGGCTTCTGTGTGAGTCTGCACCATCTGGGCACCAAATGTACGCCCAGAATTAAAGTTTCAAACCAAGAACAGTATTTAAAAAAAAAAAAAAAAAGACAGCTAGCGTGCAAAGAGCTTTAAAAAAGCCCCAAATCACAATCTTGCCTTCTTATAGGTTTTCCTATCCCCTTTTGTTCAGCTGCTTTCATGGATCAGAAGCATCGCCAAGAAAATGGAAAATGCTTATTTGTCAGAAAATAATCTTTAAGTTATCAGATACCTGTCCAGAGAAGAGATTTATATAGAATAGCAGAAAAGGACACAGAGCCAAGATTCAAAATAAAAGCGTACAGAAGGAAATAAGAAAAATCCTGTCCCATTTCCTATAATTTCTGCTATAATCAAGAGAAAGCACCTCCTCTTACACCAATGAGGCTAATTTCTAGCAAGGTCCACCAAACTTTTTATTCTTACTGCAGATACTGTTAGCAGTAACGCAGTGAGCTGTTCACTATCTTGTATCACCAAAGCCTAAAGCAGAAAGAGAGATTACGGTTTGAATTCAGGTCATTGCTTCACCAGATACATATAATTTGGGGCTTGTTCTACATCCCTAGGGCTTTAATGAGACTTAAGTGCATGTTTAAAGGCTGTTTATAACTAAGAGTACAACTGCAGTGGCAATGGTTCATTGGCAGCTGAAGTACAGGCAGATTTGAATGGTAAATTCCACAACAATATTCTCTCCAGCCACACAATGTATTTCAACACTGTTGACACCTCTAAATAACATGCTATCTGCCAATAAACATCACCACTTCAACCAAGAGTCTGTAGAGACCGGAAGGTAAAGTGCTCTTCAGTGTACATGGTGAGATACGTTCTCCTTTTTCCCCTACTTGTTTCTGAAATTTCAGGGCTGGACACCACGTGCACTCAGCAGGGCTGAGCAGAGTACAGAGAACACCCTTGTACTGGCAATTGTCCCCGATACTTGACTTACACAGGGAAACAGACACCCAGGTCGGACAGGCAAGGATGCTGCTCCTGGACTTTCATGCTTCTCTGAAGCATTAAGCATAGGTTCACTGTTAGAATGGGTTAGCCTAATTAGTTTTTTGTTTCAGGGCTCAAAATATTTCAGTCTAATCCAAGTGACTGTGCTCAATAAAGGGATAAACAGGTGAAATGTAATGGTCTATGATATACCAGAGGTCAGCCCACATAAGCTAATGGGGCCTTTTGGCTTCAGGCTATTAAACACTCCTGTGAACGCTGAGTTTAATACACTCAGGATAACGTAGTCCAGAGTGTTTTAGAGTTTTCTTCTATTAGCTTCCTGCAGCACTTCAGTTACTTCAGACTCTAGAACAGAACCAACTGCTGGAAAGAGCATGCAGCCATCTTCACCTACATGGCCACCGCTGATAGGAGAGGCAGGAAGGGTCTCACTGGGAACCTCAAGTTTTTCATGGCCCAAATTGACGCGGTTTGTGATTACTTGGCATTTAAACATGAGCCATTTATCTAGACCTGCTCTCACAAGTGCAGGAGAGTGACCCTACTGAGTTAATGCCACTACATCAGTGTTTATCTAGCTAGAGGTGAGAATTAGCTTTTGAAACTTAGAAAACAGCTTTCATTTCCCTGGACCTGCCGAAAAGGATGAGTTTATAGCAGTGAGAATTTCATACTTTATGATGTTTCCCTACTTGTCCTACATAGAAGAGAACTAGGTTCAAACCCCCAAACATCCAGATCCTGGAGGACCCTGGGAAAGCAGAGGCAGTGACTGCAGCAAGGATCAGAAGTACTGCTGTCCTGGAAAGTCCTCTCAGGAAAACCCTAAGAAATCCTTACCTTCAGATGAATGAAGAGTTACATTCACTCCAGTCTTTGGGGTGGGAGGGGAAGTAAGAGTATGAAAAAGCAAAACCAAAACACTTTCCCTTCCATATCCTCAATAGGGTAACTGCTATTTAGGGAACATTTCCAGCCTTCAGCACTAACTTAGAAAGACAGAATGCAAGTGCAGCTGAGCTCTGCACTTGGCTCAAATAACTGGGAACAGTATTTATACAGCAAACCAGTAAGCAGGTTTTTTCCACCTATGCAGCTGCCATAGCAAGTGTTATAACTGGCCACAAGAAACACAAAACAATCACAAAGCTGCTCCACTGACAGATACAGGATACCACCTGAAGACATTGTGCGATGTTTTTCTATTCCATTTTCAAAACTATCCCAGTATCCTGATGGTAGTTCAGCTGCTAGTGAAACTCAGCTCCCACTGCATTACTAGGGCTGTAAACACTACCCCAGTAGAGGCCCCAAACTATCTGGTAATGCATAGGGTGGCCAAACCATTCTCCTACTCTAGGATGAATAGGGTTGAAATCACTTAAAAGGAAGGTCGTACTGCTGGTATCAATACTGTGTTTGTCTGGCGAGTAAACAGACAACTTCTTTCAGAACTCTTGAGCCAGTGTCTTTCTTCATCACCAAGGCCACCCCATTTAAATACAATAACATTTCAACACTTTTAAACTGCTCCAAGGACGAGTCTTGATCCATGGTTAATTTCAGAAATAGAATGAAAATTCAAAATGCCACCAGGGTATTGGTCACATCAGTCCTAAAATTTGGATCCCAGGAGTGCCCAGAGGCATCTGCCCCGTGAGGTCAGCTTGACTTTTGCAAAGGTGATTGTCAAGTTTCAGGAATTTGCACTGTCGCTGTGATCATATAGTTCAGTCTTCTGCATAATACAGACCAACTCCTCTTAGAGCTGGTGACAGAAAGTAGTCCTTCAGATGGTTTTTCATGAAAGCAGTAGTCTCAGAGCAGTTAGGTAAGCGTCAGTAATGTCACTTCAGGTCTAGCCAAGATGGCACATAGAAGAGTTACTTGCCCGGGTTATCTGACTGTACTCCCCCCTCCTGCCAACGAGGGCTACAAGATTTCACATTTCCCCCCCAACTGTCAGGGCTGCAGATTGTGGAACCATCCTTAACATTCAGGTATGGATTAGCCCAATGCCTGTGAACAAGTTACCTTCGGTAGCTGAAGGGCTCACAGCTACACATGAGAATTTCTCGCACTCTAAGACTCTTTGCAGCAATCCTTGGGTAAGAGCAATCAGGAATCTTGGACAGATGCAGGGAACCAGCAGCTCACTTGCTCTGGATGAACTATGGCATGGCCATTCCAGTCTTCATAACAAGCTAGCACTGACACGGCAGCCACCTTCCTTTCCGTAACACAGGCGGTACCCATTCTTCTCCTGTAGAATGTATGTTGATTTCTAAGAAGGATCCAGCTGTACAGCTAGTATTTGTTTTATTACATTTCCTGCCAAGGCTTTTGATATGATGAGCTTCCCTGAAAAGACTGACATGGATGTTCTGAGCCTCTGCTACCTCCAGGCAGCTTTTCCTTCTTCTGTGGTGTAGATACCTCTGGATTAACTGTTCATAGCAAGCAATTTATTCCACAAAATTCACCCTTTGTGCTAGTTCTAATTTTTACAAATCTGTATGAGAATTACTACACAAACATTTCCTAGTAAAAGGAATCTTAGCCTCTGGCTTGCAAACCGCACTCACTACATATATTTGCTATTCATTATGAGAAACTGCCTTCTGTATGAGAGATTGCCTTAATCCCATGGTTTGGTTACTGTTCCCTCATTGGATGACTATATCCATACCAAGCAGAGAGATGATGTAGATCAGTCATTTAGCCTCTAATTGTTTCACATTATCTTCAGAAAATCTGTAGAGCAGAGACAATTTATAGGGTTTGTTTTTATTTTTTTTACCATAACATTTCAGTAAGGTTTCCAGGGGCTATAATCATAGTTAGGGCTAGGATCAGGTTACACAAAGCAATTGCATGTGGCATATACATCTATTAATGTCTTAAAAGTCTTGTCTGCCTTTGAAAATTTCATTGTTAAATTGTGCTAGCATTTTATGCAGCCTGCAAACCAGCCCCGGCCATTCAGGCTGGTGCAACTTAAGAATTATCACCCTCAGCTGTATGTGCTGCCCTCAGTCTCTTAAATCATTTCATATGAACCATCAGAACTCATCTGGAGGTACCTTAATAGAGGCAAGGTTGTTGTTGCAGTTTCAGCATGCATTAACTAGCCAAACTAAACCCCGGAGGAAGGTAGGAGGAGAAATTAGGCTCTACCTTGACCAACTGCTATGACAGAATTGCAATCAGACATACTGACTAGTTAATGAACTCATGATGAGTAACTATCTTCTTAATGAAGACAGTGACTTCATTAGAAAGTACTGCAACACACTTCACAGGATTGTTTAATTACCTCTGGAGTAATACTAACCGTGAAAGTACTGATTACATATTTGTGGTATATTTTGGCATTAATATATTAATGACAAAAATATATGAACATCATTCTTCTGCATTAATTGTAGAATTATTTATGTTAGAAGGGTCCTCTAGATGTCAACCAGCCCAATCCCCTGCTCAAAGGAGGAACAACTTGAAAGTTAAAAATCAAATTCAAAGATAGTTCACAGTGCTCAGGGTCTTGTCCCATTATGTTTTAAATACCTCCAAGAATGGAGGTGCGCAACATCTTTGAGCACCTGTTCCAACATCTGACCACCTTCATTACGAGGCTTTTTTCCCCCCCAATACCTAATCAGAATTTCCCTTGGTGCCACATGAATATCTTTAATACTAGAATACCTAAGGATAAAGGTCTAAAAATCTAGGAAAATTATGCAAATAACATCACCTTAATCAACGTCTGATGAATATTCATTAACTTACAGCATAAATAGAAGCCAATGTTCTAATTAATGGAGCTCAAGATAGATTTTCAGCCACAGCATGGGCCAAATTTTTAGAACAGCATTCCTGGCTGTCTCTGGCATCATCCTGAATTGCAATTCAGCTTGGTCTGCCAGTAGGACTTGTTGCTACTTGTCCTAGAAAAAGAGAAACAACTTCTGGTACTGTTTGTTGCTTGCCATGGGCTGCAAGGAACTTGGGCTGATGCCTCCCTTCAGTTGATAGCTTGGGGTTTGCGTCTTTTGGGTTTATGACGAAGTTGCTCGACCCTAGCTGCTACCTCCACAAGTGGGTAGAGGTGCACTATCAGCTTGTACTCACCATTTACAGGTTTGTGTAAAAGTCAGAGAGAAGGATGTGATACTGTCCCTTTCCCCATTCACAGACCCACCCAAGGGTCACATATTGGTAGAGACAATGAATGTGTCTATGGTAACACCTAGCATGTATCAGGAGTGCACTTTTGAAAATGACGTCCTGATCATCTCTAGTTACCACGCATAACCATGTCCATAACACAACATGCTGCAAGATCATGCCAACTGGATTCTTTACAAATAAAGCTAAATTGGAAGATGAGCTAATGGGAACTCAACTAATGGTACAAGAGCAGAGCCAGCCTGAAGCAACATCCCTCCCTGAAAACACACACAAATATTAGGTCCTAAGCACCAACTGTTTCTCACAAATCCACCTCCATTGTGCCATGCTATTTACAAATGTAGATCTGACCTATGCTGCATGCTGGGTCTCTGCAGTTAGGATCATCCTAGTGAGGACTGCCAAAGGAAATTCAGCCCTGAGTGACCACAGCTGTAGGAAAGTCACCTGGAAGAATGCCTTATCTACCTAGATGGTTGATCTCCAAGACTGGAGAAGTATATGGAGCAGCCACTACGGCATGAACAATACCACAGCAAGAAGCACAGGTCTGCAGTCAAGTTCAGATCAACTGAAAAGTTTTGTACAGCCACAAAACCATATTAAACTGTAATTTCTTTTGATACCTTTAAAGAACATTTTTTAAAAATTTATTTCAATTGAAAATCTCAAAAATGTATTTGGAGAATTCTAGCACACTGACATTTTTCTTAATTTCACAGTATTTTTTCTGACTGAAACCATCAGCCATATTAGATCAAGCTTCACAAGTGGTTCTGCTCCCTTGCAAGCCCTTCACTTCAGAGCAAATTTTCTGCATGAAAGTAAATAATTTGCTAACTGTAAGTACATTTATACTAAGCATAAGCATACTAGGCACCTATACCTTTCCTGTTGGGTAAAATGCAGAAAGCCTGCTAGGCTGCCAGTGGCAAAGGGATATTTCAACAGCCAGAACTGTACAATATCACTTAAGCTTGCTTTTTACATATAGATCTCTTTACTGACCACCAGAAAATATAATGAACACAGAACTTTAGCAAAACATACTCAGAAGATAAGAGTATCTTCTGTTTTACCTGAAGGAAAAGCTTGCTTGTATTCACCAAGCTGGCAGCCACTGAAAGGATGAGACATTCATAAGATAAATGTTACTTTGTCCCTGAAATGGCAAATACCCAGCAAATACATTAACAGAATGTACAGCTTAAAGATTTTCATTAGGAAAATGAACAAAGGTGTTTTTTTTCCAGAGTGACAAGCAGAAGATTCCTGCTCTTTTTTCCTCCCATTTTTCTTTTACAGTTCATCTCACTTGATTTCCAAATAAAGGTTCTCTCAAAGCCTGTAGCTTAGTAAAACTTACTAGACAATGCTCAGCTGGTAAAAAAGTCTTGTAAAAACCCAGTGAAAACATAGCAGGGGGGATGGTTGAAAAGATCCAACATACTGTACTATACTGTAATATCCTTACAGAAATGGGGTAATGGATGAGAGTACACCATTCCCATTCTTCCCAAGTCATCTGGGAAGAAAACCTGCCAGGTAGCTTTCAGTACTGATCCATTAGATCTCTAGAGATATGGGGAAAAAAAAAAACAAATCAGATACAAAGTGCACATGAAATGGAAGCAGTCCATGAAGCTTATGGATCTCCAGATGCACACAACAGCTTTGTCATGCATGGGCTGTACGGTGACCAGATTCCACACAGGAACTTCCAAATATTTCAGACTGAAACACCTACATTTCAATTTCAACTTCTGTTTCCACCAAAATATCTAAATTTCCTTTTCAACCGCTGTGTGAGTAAAGATAGAGGTGCAGACGTGTGTGCATGCACTGAGCAGACAGCAATGCTTTCAGTGCAGAGGAAAAAGAAAGTGCCTGAACAGCTTTTGCCAGGCCTGTTCCCCACATGCTCACTGGATATCCCAGCAAATAGCAGCTTGCTTAAAGCAACCGGCTGGCAGAGGATAAATATTCCACCCATGATAAGAAAAGAATCCAAGTATGAGACCAAAAGCTGAATTTGCATTGGAAAGTGATGAGCTCACACTTTCTCTCCAGGGACCAAGGAAAGGGGGCTGGCAAGGAAGCTGGAGCTAGAGGATGGTTATGAAACACTTTTTTTACTTCAGCTATTAATAACAGTCTCCAAGCCACAGGGCACTTGAGAAGAGGAAGGCATCTCCTTGCTTCTATTAATCTTTTTGTCCACCTATTTGCTTTGGTCTGGCCACAGGGGAGAGGGAAGCAAAGCACGAATGAAAAGTTAAGGAGGTTAAAAGGGCTGAAAAATATTTGCTCCTACTTGTTTGGAGGCAGAAATTAAATGATCAATAAAAAGTCACTGAGACAGCAATTACCAGTAAAAACTCACTGATGACCCAATAGCTCATGGAACAAAGCATTATCTCATCACTGCTGTCAACCCAAAGAAAAAACATAGCAAAGGCTATGCTGTGGACAGGTTTCTTTTATATGAATGTACATCACCCGATTCCCATACAAAGATACTCCCATAAAGCTTAGTATTTATTGAACCAGCTTTGAAATATATTTCAAAGACATGTCTGGGAAGCAGGGTCCCAGATTGCCAAGAAGAAAATGAGGATGGGCCGACCAGTATCACTAATTCTGCTGAGGATCTGTAATCACGTGCAGTGAAGTCTAAGGATGCCCATCTCTGTACCTTGGAAAGCTATTTTATATGCTGCTTTACAACATAAATGTGCCCTTCTACACACATTTACTCCTCTTTACTTCTTTAAGTGAAAGGATCATAAGCCCTTCTTTGTGTCTCCATACTGTTAGTTTATGACTAGCTCCACAAATTTCTAAGCTGGAGAAAGCACTTAGCTTTCCTGTAGCACTAATATCTTGTAGCACTTCAACCTCATGCTTAAACAGCAAAAATCACAACATGACAGAGAATCATTCAGATGCTTTGCATTCCGCTTTAGTCTCTTAGGTCTCAGCTTAAGTTCCCTAATCTCCCAAAAGATCCCACTTACAGGCTCAGCCTCATACAGCACCTACAGCAGTCTCTTAAGAACATCACTTAAATGAAAAGACTTATGTGGGCTATGTAACTTGTTTTCACGTAGGTTTTGTCCCTCAACTGAGCTTGGGGGCGGGAGGCGGGGCAGGCAGCAGGTGTGGTGCAGAGTTTCACAGCTTTCATTTGGACATAAATTGTGGTGAGGAAAAAGGAGAGAGAAGGATAAAGTTCTTTGCAGGGCTCGTATATTAGGAATTCACAGGAATAAAACCAAGGAGACCAATTTTTTAGAATAACTGTATTTTTCCCCTATCTTAAGGACTGGCACATGATCAGAAAGCATTTTGCTTATGTGTTGAAGCTAAGATGTGGTTTCCTAAATCACATGGTTACATGTAAGAGGTGAATTGGCTTGCCTTGAATTTGGGGAAGTACACCACTGTTAGCATGGATCCCATTTTGCACATCTTAGACAAAAGGTAACTGCAAGAAACCACAGGATTTGAAAGTATTGTAGTTAAAAAAACAAAAGAAACAAAACAAAAAAAACCAACAAAACCTACCAGAAGGCAACTAGCCCATCAAAGAAATTTGTGAGGAAGGAATCCAGCATCAGCTTTTCAGCAAGGCTGGGTTTTTCCCCCATGAGAAGACTACAGCATGGACAGCCCAGAAGGGGTGCACCCTGCTATGCCCTGTTCTCTCAATCTACTGGACATTGAGCTTGTAATCTCCTCTGCTGCTAAGACAGACTATCTCCACCCATCAGGGACTCTGTTAAGACTTTAAAACTATGCAAACAAAAGACGTTGGACATATTCTTTCTTTGGTAAAGATTCATTTCTTAATAAGTACATCCTTATCTTCTGGATTCCCCAAGATTCACTAGCCTTTTTTTGTGCTGTCCCCATTCTAGTAATTTCAAATAACTGTTAGGGTAGTGTGGTTGGAAGAAAGGCATTTTCAAGACATCACTTCATACAAAAAACTTATTTCCCGAAGGTACCAAATGTATGTGCAGTGTAAAGCTAACAGACAAGATCACTCCTAAGTGAGCAGAGTTTCCCTGCAGGTTCATAATGTCTTTTTCCCCATAAACTCTACCAACTGAATATCTGCTCAGATCACACAGCCTGATGGACAAAAGCTACTAAAACTACCTTGAAATAAATCTTGGGACTGTTTACTGGCAAGTAGAGACCACTAAATTATAAAGATAATATGTATAATGGCTCTCCAAAGTAAGGAGTTGTTTCATGTTTGACCATGCTCTTTCCCTGTGAAGTAATTCCTTGGATTGTCTTTGTTCAAACTATTCATTAACTGTAGAATCACTCACTAAGTTACAAGGATGCACCATCTTCCTTTGTAAAGGAGTATGAATTCAGGAGGACAAAAGTTTTCACAGTTGACTGCCCTTTCCTTGCAAGGCCATTTGCTGCACTATTGTAACTGGACTTACTATCGTACACAAGTGCTTGAATCAAATAAAGGCCTTAAGAAATTAAATGTGTAAATATTTAGGAAGTAGTCCTTGAATAGCCAAACAAACTGAAATACACAACTAGAGGGAAAGGGAAAAGATGATAAAGACAATGGTAAGAAGATCAGACAACTGTACTGTGAAATCCAAGATGAGCTAAAGCAGAATTTGATCATTCTAAAACCTATGAACCACAGAAATTGTTAATCTCTTGCAGTTGTCTGAAATTGTAAGTGGTTTCTCCCTTACAGAAGGAAATTATTCTTGAAAAAAGTATTTGAAATAAGAAGGGTTGGTGGATGTGATCAAAAAATATTTTTCCAATTGAGTAGGCTGTGCCCTTATCCAGCGATAAGTTTTGCAATACCATCATATGCCCTTGTGTCCAGAAGGCTTAGACATTGAGTGATGCTTCACAAATGATATGGTAATTCATTTTTGGTGCTAGCATCAAGTTCTGGCTGCACTCAAATGTATTTAAGTCAACAAACTTAGTGCTGGAATCTCAACATCCCTGCAGACACTGTGCACCAAATGAGCAACACATGTTTCAGAGTGGCTGAAAATACTGAAAGGATAAACGATCTTGTATGGGGGAAGAGGGGGCCAGAAACTGAGAAGGGACCAGTTTATCTCCAGCCCCCATCTTCCCTTTGCTTATTCCCAATACAAACCTGTGAGGACCAGCGTATGCCAATAGCTGCGAGGTACAGGAAAGTTAGTGGTGAGAAGACCTATTCCCAGCATAGTCCTCAACTGGGAATTAAGTTCCTCTAGCCAAATCCCAAAGGTATCTAGTCTCCAAACGTGTTAGCTAAGACTCATGGCATTTCTTTTAAGACACGTGTGAGATGTGCCATTTAATACAGAAATTAAAAAATGGCAGAAGCGAGCCCAGCTTATGTAACAAGGCAGCAAAACAGAGAAAACTGAAGTTGTTCTAATAACATCTATTACTTTTTTTACCAAATAAAGTTACAGGTTGCTGTAAAACCATGTGACCCTAGCTTAGACCCAGAGCTGGTGTACGTTTAAATGTAGAAAGACTATCGTGGGATGAGAATTTCTCATCCAAGAGACACATGTTTACTGCTGGGTCAGTGCAGACTGGGGAGCAGACTAGGCTTTTGCTGCTGCTGTTGGGTTTGGAGTTTTTTTGCAGAGGTAGAGGTTGCTTTGCTTTGGGAGGGTGTTGTGACATGATGTTCTTGTCTACAACATCCTCTTGTCATTTGGTAAAAGTAATCTACCACTTGCATCTTCCTGGCTGATGTGTCAAATCAAATTAGAGAGTCACAGTATGAAAGTCTCCCACTCACTGCAATGTAAGATGATCTGGCCAAGATGAGCTGGACTAAATATTTCTGCTGCCTGTCAAGAAGGATTCATAGCTTGAAAGACAATTCAAAATGTACAGAGTGCCATTAGTTAATATAACTCTATTGATGGCAGCAACAATCATGATCTATAAGGTAAACATCACACTTCTGAAGACATTTATAGAACCATAGAATCGTTTAGGTTGGAAAAGACCTTTCAGATCATCAAGTCCAACCATTAACCCAGCACTGCCAAGTCCACCACTAAACCACGTCCCAAAGTTCCACATCTACATGTCTTTTAAATACCTCCAGGGGTGGTGATTCCACCACTTCCCTGGGCAGCCTGTTCTGATCTTAACAACCCTTTCAGTGAAGAAATTCTTCCTAATGTCCAATCGAAATCTCCCCTGGCACAACTTGAGGCTGTTTCCTCTCATCCTATCACTTGTTACTTGGGAGAAGAGACCGACCCCCACCTCACTACAACCTCCTCTCAGGCAGTTGTAGAGAGCGATAAGGTCTCCCCTCAGCCTTCTCTTCTCCAAACTAAACAACTCCCATTCCCTCAGCCGCTCCTCACCAGACCTGTTCTCCAGACCCTTCACCAGCTTCGTTGCCCTTCTCCAGACACGCTCCAGCACCTCAGTGTCCTTCTTGTAGTGAGGGGCTCAAAACTGCACGTGTATTCGAGGTGCAGCCTCGCCAGTGCCGAGTACAGGGGCAGGATGACCTCCCTACTCCTGCTGGCCACACCATTCCTGATACAGGCCAGGATGCCGTTGGCCGCCTTGGCCACCTGGGCACACTGCTGGCTCATGTTCAGCCGGCTGTCAACCGGCACCCCAGGTGCTTTTCTACCAGGCAGCTTTCCAGCCACTCTTCCCATTTGTCACTATCCACCTTGTCCCACCACCCCTATGCCTGAAAGGCCAGCAGAATCCCACTGAGGCTTATAGCCCTAAGCATTATTCAGCCCTTTACAATTCAAGAACCTGCTTTATGATCCTCATTCTGAGAGGGGAGGGGTCAACCATATCCAAAAAGACCCATCATCATACGTTGGAGCAAGAAGAAAGCACTTCCTAGCACCACTTGCAAGGTACCAAATAGCTCTAACTCCACATTGGAATTCCACCAGTTTTGATCATTGTTTCACATTTGGAGGGAAGGGGCTATGGGAACAGGCATTTACTCAGATACTGTCAGCTCAGGATTTATTTTCTTTAAGTCTTTACTCCTAGTCTGAGCTATAATAAGTGCCTGTGTCTCAGTAGTATCTGGTAACACCCGATGGGACAGAGGTGCTCTTGAGGCAGAATGCTGTACAAACACAGTGAACAGAATCTGTGCCCTGGAAGACTTTCACTGTTCCTGTTTTGCACCTTCTATCCCCATCTAGTTGCTCATTTTGTTTAATATGTAAAGGTAAGTCTTGAACTGTAGTGTTTGATTTTAGAAATTATTAACTCTATGATTCAGCATCCTATGGGCTTCTGGAATCACATTTTTATCTGTACAATTAATTCTAAATCCAAGCGTTATTATAGACCCTTGCATTCTATTAATGATTTGCTTTCTATTCTAATTACCACTCTAACAATATCTTGCACAGTATAATTCTTAATAATATCTCAAAGCATTTAATAAAGACAGTATTGTTGCCCAGCATTAAGTTACATACTATCCCCCCAAAAAAAGTCAGGCTTTCTGTTTTCTACCTTTGTACACTAACTTGTGGACACTAATTTGTGGACAGTACAATCAATTCCATCTGCAATAGGTCTAAATGCAGGCTTTGGTCCGTCATTCTGTTAACTACAAATTATTTAAGAGACAAACATCCCTCTCCAAATATCCCAATTAAAAACTAAGGCAATAAAAACATGGATAGCATGTCCCAAGTTAGGGACTAACATCTTATTACAGTAAGGAATTCTTCCTACACTAAATTACACCGTGGCTTAGGAGAAGGACCGGGCAGATGCTAACCTACCCCCCTAATTTTATTTCCTCTTGTTTTGTCAGGGGTTGTGTTCAGCCTTTCAGACTCCAAAAGCACAAGGCTTCAATGCATTGACCGCAGATTCAGGTGAAGATGATCCAGGATGATTCTTAACATGCCTCCACTGGACCATCAGCCACTCTGATGAAGAGTACGAAGAGAACATGTCAACTTAATGGCAAACACATTCTTTGGAAAACATCCAGACCTTTAAGAAAATATGCCATTAGCTTTATTCTTATCCCCTAGGGTTCTGCAATATCAGGTTTAATTACAACAATTGTGACAAAAATCATAGTAAAGAGATATAGCTGCAAGCTGATCTTGTCCAGAGATTCCACTCACCAGGGTAAGAGCCAAATGCAGCACTAGGAAGAGACTGCAGCACAAGTTCAGTGGGCAAGCTACATTCAAACCACTTGCAGCAAAAGTACAGCCTAACTCAAACGGAACTAGAGATTAAGGTGGCGGGTAAGTGTCCGAGATTCAGGGAAGTGCTCCCAGGACAAGGAGACTCAGGAAGAGGAAGCAAAAAGCTAGTCTCACATGGCAGTAGAAATGCAGTGAGGGTAGACAAGCGCCAGACTCACCGGCAGGCAGTCAATGCCCCAAACTGTCACACAATAGACTTGTTTTTCGTTGCTGGAATCAACCAGAAACAAACACTAACATGGCCTTCTACAGCAACTGATTAGCACGATCATGCCTAGAGAAAAGGGTGCTCTAGCTTACACGCTTAACAGGACGGAATATAGCACTTGTGCTTGTAGCTACACAACTGTGCAACAGGCAAGAAAAAGGAGCTATCAGCACAGAGCCCTAAAAGAAAAAGGGAGAGAAATAAAAGACAAAATAGCCCAATTTCTGAAATCGATAACATCATCCTACATCTGCATATGACTCATTTGCAAACATGGTGGATTTTACACCTTAAGGATTAAACAGCTTTTCTAAAAATATCTACAGCAGCTGCAGGATACAGGGATAACCATTCTCAGTACAGGGACACTGATTTGGTAAAATATTCCAATCCTGGGATACGAGGAAGTGGACAGCTTGAACTTGCATGAATGTGACTTCATCCACACACAAAAGCCTTTGCCAGGAGCATGCACAGGGGTGAGACTGGGTGTCACCACTTCATAATGGATTACATTAAAAAGAAGATACCTCAGCAATATAGAATCCCAGAGGTTTAATAACTGTCTTTCCAAAATGAGTGAGCAAGTGGCCCAGAAATGGAGAATGCCTCAGCAGACAGAAAACAGAAATTTCTTGGTAGTATTTCTCACCTTCCAGCAAACACCTTTCCTACAGAAAAATAACCGAGTAACCTTAAGGAGTGAAAAACAACAGTATTCATCCATTCTCCACAGTCTTTCAGCTATGGAAGAAAGATTTGGCCTTGAAAACATATGACAATAAGGTAAAGAAAAATATGCAGGACTCCATGTCATACAGACTATACTATCTAAGAACACTTTGGTCATCATCAAAAGGCAGGAGAAAGAGAAAATATCTTTGTTCTCTATTTAGATTTCCTACAGA
This sequence comes from Leptosomus discolor, assembly GCF_034619465.1. NCBI lineage: Eukaryota > Metazoa > Chordata > Aves > Leptosomiformes > Leptosomidae > Leptosomus > Leptosomus discolor. The sequence continues at coordinate 155,251,309 of NC_141391.1, forward strand.
CTTGGTGAGATTTACTGTATTTCAGCAGTGCTGTGGCAATGCCTAGGAGCCTCAGTCTTGGTCGAGGTCCCCATGAGGCCAGGCACTGTACAACCATGAAATTAAAACTGTCCAAGACCCAATTCAAGTGTTTTTGAATGTCTCCAATACCACACCTAATAAGCTGACTTTGTATTGGAGTGGAGAGGTGTTCTTAAAAATCTGTGAAAGAAAATAACTGTATATATAAATATACTCAATGTCCAAGAAAAGACACACTCAGGTGGAACGGCCTCCTTATGCTCAACTGTATGTCTCCCCTACCCCCAAGAGTTCTTCCTTGAGGACAAGCCTGTAATTTTATTATTAATATTATCCCAGGGCAGAAAACAGAGTTTGAAATAGTCCTGGTTTTTAGAACACTCATCATCCTGTACCCCAAGAGAAAGTAAGAACATGTAGACACTTGAGGGCCCACAGGGAAATCATATATGGCCATGCAAGCTGCAGATTGCCTCTGCAGCCTGCTTTGAGCCCCAACATGCTCCTCTGATTTAACCAGATGCCTTTCGTCTGATTATGACATATTAAGTCTGAGGTTTTTGATCATTCCATAGCCCTGATTCCATGCCACAAAGTACAAAAATCAGTAAAACGGTTTGCTGCAAATGACTGCACAAGACCCATGGCAATAGGTCTTGAAGCATTTCAGCACCAGACGGCTCCACATCTTCTCACCACTGACACTGCAGACCCAGAGACCCAAATATGCTGGCCTGGGCATCAAGCCGAACATGATTTCCTCTCAGCTATTACTCCCAATCCCGTAAAGTGAATTTGAGTAATATCATGTGCTCTTTGTGCATGATAGCTGAAGGATGCCAGTCTCACTTCTATTAGAAGAGCAGACTCCTGTCACCAATACTCTCAATAAGAGATTTTTAGGAGGAGATGTATTTTTAGGGTTTTTTTTTTAAGCCATGCTAGATATAGTCTGTTACTTATCTCTATCCAGAGAATTCTGGTGCCTACTGGATCCTCAGCCTACTGTTAGAAAGGACAGGGATAATCACTAGAGTGCCTTGTCAAAAAAATGTGTACCCTCATACTTGCAGGAATGCGCATACTTGCAGCTGTGCTGCTTCAGGGATGTAGACAGAGAGTCCTAGGCAGGGAGATGAGATATTCACACGAGAGATGTCTTGGCAGGCAGACCCAGTCTCCTGTGTCATGAATTACCTGATCAGAGGAAGCGCAGCTTGCTGCAAGATTAAAAACAACTGTCGCTTTCATTGGTTTAACCTTTGGTTCCTCAGCCCTGCAGTTCACCTCGCTGAACTACAAACAATCACAAGCCATGCATATTTAGGAGGGGGCAATAACTTCTCACTATTCCAGAAAAGGAAGTTTAGTGTGAACTGCATTATTTAGCATGAACCCACACCAGACGATTATGAAATTAATTAGCAATAAAAAATTATTTCATGTATAAAAGCCTTTTATGAGATAAATAAGCCAGGCTCCAAATTACCATTAAAATTAACTTCCATCGATGCTCTGCCAGTGCTGCTGAACTAATGCTCTTTGCAGAAGCCAAGTGGATTGTTTGATGATTGAGTGGTATCAACCAACATGAACTATTGTGCTAGATGCTTCATCTGGAGATCAAAGGGTTTTATTTTAAAGAGAGAAGAAAAAAGCAGCACCACTATGGTTTCCCCCTTCTGCATCTCTCCGTTTCCAATGCACAGTCTCTGGCATGACTTGCACTCTTTCCCACAGTGTTCTTAAATACAGAACCCTCTGTATTTAAGTAACCACCAAGCGAAAAGGCAAAACAAAAATCCAATCCTCTGAGAATTAAAGCTCTGAATAGAACAGACCACAGACAAGTAAAGTGTTATATTACAAAGCTATCACACAAATAACTGCGGCTGAGTGATGTCCAGGTGAGTGGACACAGCCTGTGCTGGTTTCTTTCCCTGTGGCTCCCTGGCAAGAAGAAAAACCTCTTTTCAAGGTGGCTGCCTGTTTCTTTCATACATTTACAAGCAGCACTATTGGGTCTTTTTCAGCCCTCTTCCTTGTCAAATATCAATTTGAGACAGCATGATGCTTATATTTTCCCTAGCTTATAAACCACCCAATTTTTTGATCCATGCCAGTGAGCTGCACCTGGAGGCAGTTAAGCAGTCAGATAGTTGTGACAACGGTGAAGGAGCATCAAGAAGGGGAAAATTACATGAGAGAATTCTGACTGCCCCAGAAACTCTCACACAAATTCTCTCAGGTCACTGAAAACACTCCCCTCAGTAGTCTAAACTGAAACAAGTGTCTGGGTGAACAGTTAAGGAACTATTCTAGCCTTTGTGATTTGCGCCCAGACATCATCTGAGTATTTTGCCTTTGAGTCACACAGGTAAGGACAGGTACACAGGCTCCATCTCAAGGCTTGGTGGCACCAGAGTTTCTCTGTACTGACTAAGTCCCACTGTAGTAACCAAAATCAAATAAGCGGTCTACCTTCATTTCAAAGTAGTCAAAGTCACTACAACACAATCCAAATGTGGGATGTTAGCAAACACATCTACTACAGTCACAGGGAACAGGATCATGAGATTCGTTAATATTAGCATCTTCATTAGCACAAGAGTTACACCTGAAAGGGCTGGAGCACTCAAAGTGCATCCATTGCTTCTCTGTGCTCTTTAAGGGCAAAGAAGGATCTACTCCAGCAGCTGTAGCAAAACATAATTTCACTTGGCTATAGCATGCTCTCCATGCTAAATCCCAAAATACCCTGGAGAGGCAAATAATTAAGGGCAGGTACAGAAAGGAGTTAAGGGACAGACAAAGGGTACATTCTCTTCTGTGTTTTGAGATAAAGTGGAAAGTCAACGAGGCAAAAAAAAGCTCATTCTGATGGCAAGAGCGGCAAAGACGACTCATATCAACGGGGCAAGACTATCAACTCTGAAAAGACAGAAGGCTAAGAATGAGGCCAAACAAAAACAAACATAGGTGCAGTCCTACATTTTGGTGAGAGCCAAGAAGAAAGGGCAAAAATTCTCTTTTTCAGGTATTTATGGCTGGGATGATACAAAGCAGTTGCTTGCAATAGTAGAGGACTATAGTGATTCAGCAGCTCTCCCTAGTCCTACACAGAGATGTCAGGAGAAAACAGTAGGAATTATCTGGATTTCTTGGACTTGAGGAAGGAAAACACATGAGTAACAGCATTTTAATTCTCCCTGTATATTCTGCCACCGTGACCACACTACATTATTTCAAGAACCCTCTACTCTGCTAACATTTTTAAGAACAATCAACCACCTCTAGCCTCCATTCCACTATACCCACCCTTCCCCACCCATAAGACTAGCTCAGTACAGCCATTCGAAGCCTTCTGTACAGCACCAGAGCTATGCTGCCTGGTACAAAAGAGCAGCAGGGAATAGTTTAATTAGTATTTTCTCCTGAAGGGTAAAAATTATTCTGAAATTACTTTGCCTGGTAATGTACTGCATCTTCTTTCACTCTACTGCAGATCTGGAACAGTGATTCCCACTTCATGCATTTGCCTTAGTTTAATTTTTTTGTTGTTTTGTTTTACAGATTTGTTTCTATCATGATGAAAGCTAAGTAAAATACTACAAAAGCAGGGGAGAAGGGAATGGCATTATTAAGGGAAACTGAGTTTTCTCTTACTTTGCCAAAATAAGTTAGTCAAGATGGGTGGGAACAATCTCAGTGGAAATGGAGAACCTGCAAACTATTTTATTTTGCAGGGAAATGAATTCATTGGTACAATTAGAAAGTACCAGGGTAAAAATTAAAAAAATCAATATATTTCACTAGTTGAACGTTCCCTGCCTCGTTATAGTTAACACAGGTACTTCTAGTAAGGTAGCACTGGAGTAAGGACTGACTTTTTGAGCAGAAACAGTTGTGTTTAAAATTACTTTATATTTGATATGTCCATAGTGCAGGTGAAGTCTGGGCATCACTGAGGATCTGACTCATACTATGTCCTCCCCATGCCTAACTCACCCCCAGGTAACACTAGAGATCTGCGTTCTGTACTGATCCGCTTTTTTTCTGTTTGACAAGTGGCAAGTATTTAGCAGGATGTGAACTGCTCAGGTTTATATTCTCAACCTCCAAGTGACTCCATAACATCTTTGGCTTTAAACTGAAAGAGGGTATTTAGATTAGCTACCAGGAAGAAACCCTTTACTGTGGGGGTGGTGAGGCACTGGCACAGCTGTGGCTGTGGCTGCCCCCTCCCTGGCAGTGTTCAAGGCCAGGCTGGATGGGGCTTGGAGCAACTTGGTCTGGTGGAAGGTGTCCCTGCCCATGGCAGGGGGGTGGAACTAGATGGTCTTTTTTAAGGTCCCTTCCAACCCAAACCATTCTGAGGTTCTATGATCTTAGGAGGCAGAATTCATGCACCTTGATCACTAAAGCCAACCTCTTCTTTCTTGTTTTTCCCATACTCATTTTGCCCATGTAGACCTTTCTCAGTATTTCCATCGCCTTGCTCACCAGGTGACTTGGTTCATTGGCTCTGAATGCTGAGTGAAGCATTAGCCACTTCCACCTTTCAAAGCAGGTGTGGTTCACACACAACACACCAACAGCAGAAGCTTTTACAGCAGTCAGGTTCTTAAGACATTCCCCTGCCAGCCTGGGTAGCTATTCACCAGCCATCTCAGTTAAACATGAAGAGCAGTTACAAACTTAGTGCGGTGCACATGCAACTCACATTCCTGAAAAGATGCCCAGCAATTACAGAAACAATTAAACAAACCTTTCCCTGCTATGCAGTGAAGTGCATTTCAATAACACTCCTGTGTACTTATTAACTGTTTTCCCCTGGAAGATCTCCAGAATGATAAACATTCATTAACCACCACAAAGTACCTGCAAGGTACTAAACTACCCAAAAACTACATCAAACAGGTGATCAGAGACAGAGCTAGAGGCCATTTTACATTAGGACAACTTCATGCTGCTCTGCTGACACACAGCCAACTTGCTACGAGCCATTCCAGCCCCAGAAGAGTTACTTTTCTTGCAGGAAAATATACTTTGGCCAACAGCATCCCTGCATTTGTCAGTCATCCCAAAAGCTTCAGCCCAAGAGAAGAGAGGGGAGATCCAGGCATCCATGAACTGATAATATTCAACTAACACAGCAGCTGAGCCAGACCACAGGCTGTCAGCACAAGTAACCTTCAGCCACCTCTAATGTGTTCTCACAGGCCAGGATGGAGAACAGGGTGGAGGGGCAAGCCAGACACAGCCAGACCCTATGTTTTCTCACTGGATGACAGAACTACAGTTTAGCTAGCTGAGTCACCCACATCTCAGGAAAAGAGGACAGAGACCCTTGCAATTGTAGCGGGTGGCTCCCACTAGCCACACCAGGCACAAAAGCTTCTCAGTGAACAGCCCATAGCATAAGACTTCACTGGAATTAACAAAATCCCCTAGAACACAGACTCATGGGATAGTCTGTATTTAAATAAGATTTCACATTATTATTGTAATAAAGGAAAGATTTCTCCCGAAAAATCATACTAAAGGAAACTTCAGTACATTGTGTTAGATACAAACTGCCCAGTATTAATATAGTTTAATTTTGCTACAGAACTGGAACAAGCTATTCTGTTGTAAAAGGCGGAGGTTACCCAAGAAGATTCAGACACCAACATTTTTTGTTTATTTCTCTGCACAACTGCTAACATATCACCAGGCTGTTCCAAATGCTGTTCCAATGTAGAAAAAAAGACTTTAAACAAAGTTTACAGATAATTTGCACTGAAGAGTACTACTGTATCTGATGCTCAATCAGGATAACATGAAGTTTTGGGAATTTCATTTGTATACACGAATATATGTGCATATACCTGTTTAATTGAGCCTTATTAATGTACTTTATTTTCTCATTATAATTATACAGTTATACAGGAAAACATTCAAAAGCCTAGATGGCTCAGGAGTTCACAACAAGCCATGAACTGCCAAATTTAGTTAATAGTACAAACCCAGCTACCCAGTTTAAGTCAGTAATCTGGAGCAGACTGAATAATTTAAATACAACTTTGACAAGTTTTATCCTTTTTTCTTTGTTAATTGTCTGCTAACAGGCTGTAAAAAAATCTGAGATTTATTCATTATTCAAAATGATTCATAAACGCCTTCACTGACTAAATCTTAACCTACAAATATCTTAAGCTATGACTGTCACAACTAAGTAAACAATTTGCAATTCATGGTGTAACTTATGTAATTAGTTTCTTCACCTTATGTAACCAGCTTGAACAGTTTAAACAGCTGACAAACACGGCATACATTTTCCATTGCACACTCACAGTTAACAGTTGAGTGGTTACAGGAATCACCCTCCCAGGAAATAAACAATGCCATGTGATTTAGGTTGCACATACCAAATCTTTCATTTGAGGACATGCTGCAAAACTCACTTACTTTTGCCCCCACCCAATGAATTATACAAGCCTTCAAGCTATAAATCAGTTTTCCACATATCTTTACACTGTTGTAGTAATATTAAAACAAATTCCAACTAAGCATGATTTTTCTCAAATTCAGAAAATGCCACTCTTCTTTATTCCATCTTCCCTATAGTACTTCAAGATTTGGAAAATGCATGTTTACCAAGAAGATGTTGCCTTTTTTGTAGGACCACGAAGCGTGTACAACACACTCCGCATCAAGTGTTGGGGTTACACTAACATGCCCTCTTCCTGATGCTGCACTCCACTTCAGGAGTTTAAGATAAACACATGAAACTACATTACAGAAGATAGCTTTAAGCAGTTCCTCAAACAAATTAAGAGCTTCAGGCAGCCAGGGTTTACCATTTATCTCAGAATCCAATTCCACAGCTTATCAAAGTCAATTCTCTCTTGTATTGAACTAAAATTTTACATTTTGGTTCATTATTAATTACTTCCTCTATGTGTTTCCCTAAACTTTCCTTCCACTAGAACCATGGAGAGCTTGGTGATCTCCTGTCTTTCTCTCCATTTTTGTGCCAAGGTACAAGACAGATTTTGATACCATCAATCTGGCTCTCAAAAGTAACCCTTTTAATTGTGAATGAAGTCAGGAGAAGGAAGGTGACTTTAATGGGGCTACTACTGAACATGAATAGAAACTGATATATGGCCTTACTGATTTAGCTTTGAAAAAAAAAAAATTAACTCCTCATCCCAGTGTCCCAGTTTTTACTGCTCTTTGATTTCCCACCAGTATTATTCTGATAGCAGAGTGAAATATTTCTGTGCGGCCAGACAATAGCTATCAACAGTTATGCTTTGCCCTCTTCACACCTATAATACATTTTAAAATCCTGTCAGTTTAGTATCTGTTCTCACACAGGTTACAACTGTTCATATTTTTTCACTAAAAGGAACTATTCCCAGACAGGACTCTGCCCACCAGCAATGAGAGCTTTACAGAGTACAGGCTTGACACAGCAAGGGCCACTGTGAGGGCTCTGGCATTACATCTGTGAAGCCTCTCTTGCCAACAAGCATAGGGCAGTGGTGAATCAGATGCCAGGATCATTGCCTCCATTAAATAATGCAAGTCTTCTGCGGTTTTTATTTCTGCTACTTTCCACAACTATATACTTTTATGGAAACACTACTGAAAATTTCAATTTAACAATTAGAAAACTAGGATTTCATTATAACAACTTCAAAGATTATACAAATATGTCACTGAAATTTAATGCAGGAAAGACAAAAGAAAGTGAGCCTATCTTGAACTACCCAAAAAATCCCCTACCTAAAAAGACTGGGACTATCTTTCCACAACTGTCTTCTCATTTTTCAGACAGCTCTAACCTCTGGGACTCCACCTGCCCCCAAGACTTTCCTTCGCCAGTGGTAACACATTCCTGATGATTTGCCCTGAATGTATAAGCAGCCATGTGTGCTCCCACCCCCCCACCCCCCCCCCCCCCCACCATACACATTGTCTTTTGTTCCTTCCTGCCCATGTTCCACTGTGCTATTTTAGTCTTTCTCTTCTGTCTAGACAATTTTTACAGCTATTCATATTACTGCGTTTTCCTAATAAAAATTACCCCGTGCAATCTGCCATCATGGGCCCTATATGCCATTTAAGATAAATTTAAACACCCAAAATAAAGCTGAAAAGGTGCATGGGCCTTGTATCTTTCGGTTATGCAAGAATCACACAAATATGAAATCCAAAAGCAAGCTATTCCAGTTCTTCAGAGCAGGCTTTATTAGATTCTTTTCTGAAGAAAGTTCCCATGCTATAGATGATTGTCCCACCGACCCCAACTTGAACAGTATATCCCAGGCAAAAATCATCTTTTTTTATAAGACCATAGTACTCACAAAGAGTAGCACCAAAGTCTGTATTATGCTCCAACTGCAAAGCAGCAGGAACCTTTCATATTTTAACACTCCCTCCCACAATATTGTGACTTCTAAAAGCTCAGCTCCAGGAGTCTAGCAGTTATACTCAGAGGACAGCTGAAAACATACCCTAAATATCTGGTTACTGACCAATAACCAAATAACCAGAAGAAAATAAAAATTAAGCCAATATTTGTCAGCCTAAACCTCTAGAGCTAGATTGACTTTTTAGCACATTTAAAGTGGATATTGTCAAGTAATGCACAGAAAAAAAATTCAGATACGAAGAAGTATTAAAACCTAGACCTCAGACGTAAATCCTGCATGAAAGAGACGGCCTTTCTCACACTTTCCCCATTTATAATATTCCTCTCAGCAACACTGGCACAAAGTAGCAGTTATCCCCCAAAATCTCATACAATGTGATACATACTAAAATAGGGTTCATTTAATATTTTCACTTACAATACATAAAATGTCAATTCAATTCAGCTGCTGCCATTATAGCTTCCTAGTGATAGTTTGCTCTATGGATGCGTGATCTAGTGCTCTTGCTATTTGTTACTTGGGGAAAAAAAGTGTTGCTATTGCATTATGTAAGGGACCATCAGAAGGTAAGAAAGCCGTTAGAGCCGTGGGTTTCAACCTATTTAAACTCATGGACCTATAAAGCATCTCAAATAGAGGCAGGGATCCCTGGATAATGAATTTAAGCCTAATGACAATAGCCTCGCTTTTCTCATTACCTTTCACAAACCGTTAGAAATAGTCACTGGACCATTGGCCGAAGACCATTACTTTAGGGCAGCGAAGAATTATATGCTGACACATACAGTGCTGCTGACCAAGTCATAAGATGAATAATTACATATATTGCAGCAAAGCAGAAACTCCCATGACTGGCCAGTCCCAGGCTCTGTGCTGGCATACAGGCACCTATGCGAGCAACATCCCCAGCAAGAAGTGTCAGTGCAATAAAGGAAACTACACAAAGGTCCCAAATAGCATGCAGAAGTATTTGCTGGGTAAAGGCCTAAACAAGGATGCTGTATGAGAACTTTTAACTCCCACCTTTCCGTGGCAAGTCACCAACTCCACATTCAAAACCCCCAAACTGGAAAAACACACAGCTAAAGAACACGATCAGTCCTGTTAATTCAATTGAAGCTATTTTTGCTGATCCATTTGGCCCCTGAACTAAGATCTTGGGAAACCATTGATAAATCCCTTACTTGTTTAAATCTATTTCCACTTTCTCATGAGTAAACGTAAACCAGACGTACATGAAACACTTTCCCCTCACTGCTTGTTCAGCAGTTCCACTGGCCCAGTCATGCCGGGCACTGGTTCCCTTCAGGCCCACAAGCTTGGAGCCATTTTGGCCTCCCAGCACTGGGACAGCCTCAGTGAAAGCTCTTGGGCAGATGGAGGCCCCACGCTACAGCCTCCCCAGATCAAGTGTAAAAAAGTTTAAGAGCCAGCCTGCATGACAACAACCCTCTGCCGCCCCTGCCCAGCCCCAGGCAGCCACCAGGCAGGGGGTCAGTGCAGTGCCTCCCTCACAGGCAGCCAGTTTCCTTATTGGGATCACACACAGCTGCTTTACAAGCCAAGCCTGCAATAGTTCATCCCCCAGCCCAAGCACCAGCACCCCTCAGGGGGGCATCACCACGTTGGGTGGTTCATGTGAGAAACCCCCCATGGCTCCTTCTAAGAGGTGATGGTGCCACAAACCAAGAGCAAAGGCTCCCCAGGCCAAGGGAAGAGATGCCATGTCACACCCCCCCCCCCCCCCAGCTAACATGGTGTTTCTCAGGCTGCACAGCTGAGAACTGCACAAGCCACGAGGACATGGGGGAGGCCCTTGCAGCACTGGCAGGTCCCATGCCACCTCCCGGACCAAGGGAGCTCCCCACCTAAGTGAGGAGACACCCTTGTACCCACAGAGCCACACTGCCTACAAGCAGCACCATCTGTTGTGCTCCTGCCTCGCTCGCCCCTCACCGCTGTGGGGTCCCAGGCAGCTGCTGCTTGTCTCCCCACAACCTGCGTGCAAGGAGAGCTGTGTTCAGTCCCGGACACCACTGGAGCCCACCCTGCTGGTTCGGCCTGCAGGGGCCGCAGCACCCTGGTCCTCAACCCACAGGGACACCCCAGCACCAGCTCTCATCAGCCACAGGGAATTCCACGTGCACAAAAACACATCCTACACACACCACAGGGCCCAGGCAAGCACATACCTTGTTCAAATGGCAGGCAAAGCCTTATGAGGAGCACAGCTCCACCAGAGCTAACATGGACGGCGCTGGTAATGGGGTCCATCAGCACAACAAGGAGTGAGCCAGGACCACAGCACACCCCAGAGCAGAGCTCAGGAAGGGGCTAACAGTTCCAGGGTTGAGCTGAAATGGCCCCCTGGCTTGGGGGGATGGGGGGTGGCTCAGGTGGGGCCAGTGAGGGCCATTAAGGTCTGTTAGTGCCCTGGGACAGTACCGCCTCTGCTGAGGGGAAGCTGTACCTGCCACACTGCCATCAGCCCCCTGTGGTGGTGGTGGGGGTTGGGCTTGTTTTCCCCATGGAAACGTGGAGGAGCTGTACCCAGAGCAGTGCTCCCCACCACTGTTTCGCTGGCCACCCACAGCTGGGTGTCACTGGGCTGAGGGGTCGCAGCTACTGCAAATGGTGCCACCGGTGTCCAGTCAGGACGTGGCCCTGTGACAGCAGGCCTTGCGTGAAAATCGGTGTTTCCTTTTCCCTCAGGAAAACTTCAAACTGATAAAAGACAAACAAGCCCCCTCAATAAATTTTCTCAGGATTATTTACAACGTTCACTTAGTGGAAGCAATTAACATCTAGGGGCCTTATGTGTCTCCCCCTCTAGTAGTAAACTGCCACTGAAATAATAAATGAATTGTCAAGCAAACAGCAAGAGAAAAGTGCCCAAAATTTCCCTGCAGCAGCGCTCAGAGGACACGTGCTTCTGTCTCTTGCTCGCCTTACTCCTCCAGAAACCACTGGCACCTGCAGCCAGCTGAGGCAACTCCCTGCTCATCTCTTTGGCTGCTTCTGCTCACCCCACCTGCAGCCCTGCAGCAGCACCCAGGCACCTTTCACGCCTGCTGAAAATGCCCTCCGGAAATATTTAGCAAGCAAGGACCAAAGATCTGATCCAGAGCCACTGACTTCAGATGCAAACAGTCTGCCTGTGCTGCAGGTGAACAAAATGAAAGCAATCTGAAGTTTACCTGGGGAAGAAACTAAAGTTAAAAGGAACGCAGATCTTGCCCCTGAGTGTGGGGGCTTCTGCTAAAGGCCACACTGCAGGCAGAGAGGAGCTGGGCCTCAGGCAATGATGAGATCTGTGAAGTGGCACAAGAGTTTCACCTTTAAGGAAGAAGACAACCTTTGCTCTTAATTGTGTGGCAAGGCACATGATGGGACAACTCAACAGATTTTAATGTATTTAGACTAGATATTTAGACAAAACATTTGAAAGATTGGGCTATGTTAAGAAGGTTCCTGAAACATGTACACTGGCTGGGAATATAATATGGAAGTCATAACCATGTAGTAATAAACTAATATACAAATTAGATGTGTTGTGTAAGAAGAGGACTGGTTGAATAAATGATGCGTTCACAAAGATGATATTTTTAATATCTCTTGATCACCTTGTTCTGTCAGGCCAGAAGTTCACAACTGTGAAAGGGATAACAAGCTCCTACAAGACTTGTGGCATTAGTGGGCCTCTTTGGTGGTACTGATGAAGCAGATGACTGCTACCTCTGTGATTTTCTGAAATATTCATTCTCTTAAAACTAGTATTGACCAGTCTCTATAATCTCGTATCTGATAGTCAACACTTTGGCCTATTTTTGTTTGGCAGAATATATGAAAAGAAACTGATGGCGTGGAAGAAACAAAATGTGTGGTAGATGAACATTGTCTCAGACAGGTGAAGAGGTAATCTCCAGTTCACCTCTCTTCTGATGCCGGCTGACTCCATGCAGTATAGCCTCCAGGGCCTGTTACCTACCTCTGTAGATACTTTACCAACAACAAAATCTGAAGAGAAAGTTAGTACTACATACTTTGACAGCAGAAAGTGCTTTGTAGTTTTCAGACTAATTTGTCACTTCCTTGTGTGTCTTTTCTCATGATGTACCCCTTTGAATCACACAAAGTAATTCTTCTCCTCTTAGCATTAACACCCACCAAATATTTGTAGTCTCTTAGCGCATCTCCGCCTTCATCATCTCTTACCCACATTTAGCACTTCTAATCTTTCCACCTAAATCAATCCTGAAGCCATCCTGATAATTTTTGTTGCTCTTCTTTGAACTCCTTTCAGTTTGTTGAGACACTGCAAGTAAAGTTTTGTGCAAGGCTGGGTGTGATAGTTTTAGGTGTGAATGCATCAGAACTGTACAGAGTAAATCTATTACCACCTTGAGCTGCAATACAGTGTTCCGTATATGCAGCTCAAAACCATATTGTCACTTTTCTGCAAACAAGCTGCTTTACAAATTAGAGCTGATCTCTAGGCTTTTGCTTCTTTCTGAGTGAAATGAGTTCCAGATTATTTTCATATCTTGCTTTTTCCATTAGTAGACAGATACAGAGCTCACAGGCTCAGAAAACCTCAATAGGAGGAGCATCAGAATACACTATAATAATCAGAAAAGAAGGCTTCAATATATTTTCCAAAGTCTCCATGGCACTTTGCCCCCAAAGAAAAAATTGGTTTGTCTAAATCCTTGTTTAGCTTCTGTGTGCACAGAGATTACTCTTGGGACAGGAAAGGACCACCAAATCCCACAATTGCACAGTCCTGAGACCACTGTGGAGCAGCACCCATCGCTATACACAACCTATATACCCTCGGATTATGTAGAGCTGCATTCCCACAGTGGAGGAAGTTGCTGAGCCTCCAGTCACAGCATCACAGGGAGACACATGGTACAAAGTCTTTCTGACAGATGGACAGGAGATTCAGCAGGCAGAGAGGAAACTATACTGGAGAAGGGGAATCAAAGCCACCCAATTCACACATGGAACAAATTAAAGAGTACACAGAGGAGGATACCCCTAGCCCTCTTCAAAAACCTCCCAACCTTGCCTTATTGGTAAGGTGTAAGTCTCCTCTCTTACCCTGGCCTGACTGCTGCCCACGCACTGTCCTGAGGCTCCCTGAGAAACCAGTTACCTGTGTGTTCCTGCTGTGGGAGGCAAGGACTGCCACATGCTGGCCAGCTCTGGCTCTTCAAAGATAGGGAACCTTATGAGTTACACTGTACAATTTGCATGGGAAGGCACAGGGTCAATGCGAAACAGGCAGGGGATGAAGGCTGGGTTAAATAACAGGCTAACTTAAAAGGGCGAGTGTAATAATAACAAAATGGGACTAGGGAAAGGGACAGAAAGGAAGGCAGCAGAGAAGAGCAGGATCAAAGGACCATTTCAAACACTATTGACGCAACACGGAGGAGTCCCAGACTGAGTCGCTAGTAGGTAAGTAGGTGTTTGAAGGCAATAGCCAACAGCCATTTCTACTGTGATAAAACCCAGCCACGCGTCTGTTTGAGAAGCCAACAAAATCTCCTATTTCTCCGGACAGAAACTGAGTAACTCTGACAGCATTGTGACAGTAATACTCCTTCCTTTACTAGCGCACTCTTTGCCAACAGATTTCAAAGTGCCCTACAAAGCAGGTATCTCCACTGCCGATAACAGGTATGTAGGCTGAGGCTCAGGGGGCTGAAGTTGCTTCCTAAGGCAGTCTAGCAGCATATCAGGGAATAGAGACTGACCACTGCTCTCCTGCTCTAGTGCACGAGTTGCAAAGCAATGCTTCCTAGAAGCATGGTCTGCTCCCCTCTCCACCTAACGGGGATCACTTCTTCAAACTGAAGAATACACGTCCTCCGGCTTCTTATGGTTACCCTGGTGACAGGATAAAAGCCAGGTGACATCCACTCTTCCCTTTAACATTCATCATCAGAAGAGAGGAAGGTAGGTGTGGTTAAGGGGAAGGACCAGAGCCCTCCCAAGCAGAGAGATATCCCGCTTACCCTGCGCCAGCCCACCTCCCTCCTCCTCGCCTGACTGCTCAGCATGCTAAGTACGTGACAAGTGGATTAAAATAACATGTAAGACAAGACTTTTCACTCATTAAAAAGAGGCGAGATCTCAAAGCAAGCTCAGACTGCATCCTCACCTCACCCGGAAGAGATGGAAGATGGCATCTTGTCGCACAGATCGCTGGCGGTTTCTGTCACAGCCCATGTCAGGATGCCACACATGTACATTAAACGCACAAATGCACATGTCAAGGAGCTCAGGAGGGTGTTCAGTGCCTCGTGCCAAACCCCATGGGGTACCATACACAACAAAGAGAGCTCTGGGGCTGGAAATCCCCAAATCTGACCACATTTTACATTGGTCAGGTGATCACTTTGCAGAGCAGAGCCCCACACATTCCTTTCTTCCCCTCCCCCCCCCCCCCCAAAAAAAAAAAAAAACCCACACTTTTGATCCCACAAACCCGTTTTGCTTTGGAAGCTAGCAGATGCGCACACAGGTGGGGGGAAGGAAGGCAAAAGGGATTTCTCCCAGGCTTAGTATCACAGGGGCTCACCAGTGGGTTTATCTGGAAAATATTTTGCTAAAATGAAATGCCTTTGTGGTGGGGGAAAGCACTACATAAAAACAACTCCATCTTAGGAGATCTGCTCTTCAGATCATCCTGTTCTGGCTTGCTTTAGAGATAGCATGCATTTAACCAATTAACGACAAACAGTCAGCCTAGCTATGGATGAATGGCTTGGATTAATCTTTTTTGTCTTGTGTATGATAAACACCAACTTGTCAGCTAGATCCTGTCTGTTGAAACTTTATTAAGGATGATTATATATGAGTCGGTAAGGACATGGATTGACTTTCAGATCCCAATTCAAGTTTAAGGCCTGGCTGGTTAGAAACTTCACCTTGAAAACCAAGTAAATTTGATCTGGATGCCACTGAAGAGAATAAATACAGAGCTTGGTGATGTCATTTTTCTCCAAAGTCACTTTTCTGTCTGCAGCAGGATTTTACCTTTATTTGAATGAAGATCTTCCTTTTGACTTTTCTTGTCTTTGCACTTTCTGAACAACGTAAGAAGAAAAAGAAGCAAAAGAAACAAAAAAGGAGGAAAAGATAATTGTCAGTTTTGTGCAATGACATTTTTAGCTGTGACACTACATATAGCTGCAGAGGACAGAAACCAATAAAAGTTATTTATAGGGTTTTTAAGTTTCGTAGATAGAGGTCAAGATGTTTACCCGGGCCATTGCTGCAGTCAATGGGCTGGAGGATGTTTTAGAGGAACCGAAGTGGGATGAAATATTTACAGACCCATAATAAAGTTACACATTTTGAAAATTTAATGCATTTAATTTTCAAAGTATTTTTGCTTTTTTTCACATTCAAAAATATAGGCACTGTCAATCAAAAAAGATATTTAATATCAAATTAAGTGTGCAAGATCAAGCTAGCAAAAATAAAGATGCTGTTTAGGAAAGAATGATCCCTCAGATGCAGTTGGCTAAATGGAAAAATCAGGAAAAATTAAATTTTAATCAAGCCAAATAAAATTTTTAAAGCTTTTTAGTGAAATGTTAAGACAAAAAAATCTCATTTTAGCTCAACCCAGAATGTTTTGATCAAACCATAATGAAATGCTCTGATTTTTAATATTTTTAACTGGATCAATTCTTCCTTGAGAAATATTCCCTAAAAAATTAAAGTCTATTTTAAGAATACTAAAAATTGTCACCATTTCCACAGTGATATTTTTTGTGCTGAAAAAAAAAATTACTTTTTCGCCCTTTTGTTTCCCTTGACAGTTCCTTACCTTCTAACACTACAGTGACTATTTTGTCACCATACCTGAGAAAAATTCACAAGAGCCTTTGATTCTTCCCCAAATCAGTAAGCTTACCTTTTTTGAAAAAATATTTGACCAGCTCTGCAATGCCAATAATTCAACAATGTCATACAGACGTCATCCTTCTTTTTTCTGATGTCTGATTACATTGACCTGAGGCTTTATTCAGATTTATAATACTGGAGACAAGAGTCTACATTTCTTTTTGTTCCCTGGGTAGACCATTACTTGAGCTATTTAGGAAGGAAGGATGCTTTTATAGCTAAGGCATACAACTAGGACTCAAGATATTTGGACACATTTCCAGCTCTAGCTCAGGTTTTTGTGCAATTGGGGATAGGGCAACCTGACTTTCTTGGCAAAATAAGGAAAACAGAATATCTCAATAATTCTTTCACTGTTTAGATTTTATGCTTTGAGGCAGTCTTCCTCATTACCACAATAGTCAAGCCAAAATTAGATACACAGTCCTTAATTGGGGACTAGGCCTTTTGCAGGGACCCTTGGTAGAAATCTCATGCTGAAGCTCAATTTTAATGCTTTTGAGGTGAAGTCGTTTTATTTTCGGTTCTGCTTTTTAGCAGGTGGAAGCTGCGTATTTTTTCCCATCAGCAGAGCTCACCATGAGCTGGTGGCACCATCCCTGGCCACCTGTACTCCTCCAGTTCAGTGATACTTTTCTCATTTACTGAAACCACTGTTTGCTTCAGCTCTCCCAAGCCCCGGGCTGCCTGGATGAGCTGCACCTCGAAGGTTCCCACCTGGCACCATATGCCAGTGCCACGCGGACCACATGCTGCGTCAGCAGATGCTAACAGAGGGCTACAGCCCCTGTAGGCTTCCCCCGTATATCTATGCCATGCTGCAGCTCCACTGAGGTCCATCAAGATACTCCTGCCCACGTTTTCTGCTCCTTTTGGAGAATCCCTTTCAGTAGGCTTCATGGCCACCATACCACCTCCCTTTCTGTGCTACTGTGACATGGATAGTTGGGGGACACAAACACCTCTGTGCAACCCATGTTCAGCTACAACAATACAGCCTTACTCTGAAAACCCAATTAGCAAGAGCAGCAGACCTGCGGCGGCCTCTGCTCAGCATTGCCTCACGAGGAGCCATGCGAGGCATTTTGCACCCCTAATCACCCCAACAAAGAGCATGCAAGGTGCTGGGCAGGGCCAGTTCTACAAGGGTGACCAGACAGCAGGATCCAATTCATACCTGCAGCTGCAAGACCACGTGCAGCTGCAATACCACGTACAGCTGCAGAGGTAACTAGAGCGCAGGCATGGAGCAAAGCTTTCCCCCACTGTAAGGAGAGCTGCAAAGACACGATGAAGTCATGGCAAAGGGTCAGCCTCTGAGAAGGCGCTCGCCACTGCTGTTTTCCTATAGCTGTGCACAGAGACATGTCAAGCCTGGTACAACTGTCAGGGCTTGGGGAGAGGAGAGTGATGGAAGAGGGGAGGCTCTGCGGATTGAGCAGCAGGTAGTAGACAATACATGCTTACCAAGATAAATTAATAAATAAAGCAAAATCAAAATTAAATATCTCAGTTACTAAAACAGGGGCTTTTAGCTGACTCAAGCCGAATGTCTACTTTGGTGCTTTGGTTCTGAGAAAAATGAGCTGTTTTGGCTTTCCGGGCCAAGCCTTCCCAGCCTGGAAATCTGCTGCCTGTAGCTTCAAGCAAAACGGCCCAACTGCTCTCCCTCCTCCTGGGCCATGGCTCTCGATCTGTGTCTCGCCCCATCTGTACCCCAATGAAGCCAAGTACCTCTGGGTAGTCATAGCACGTCTGATGGTGCTCTATGGCTCGGAAAGACCTGGCAAACAGCATCCCTATTTGTCCACAGTGTGATACCCTGTGTAGACCAAGGCTGAGCAGGTTGTCGCATTGTCACACTAGGTAAAAGATGATGTGCTGGGCACAGCCTGGGCTGCTGGTCTCTGCCCTGCCTCAGCAGAGATGCGGGCAGAGGCTGCCAGAGAGGCTTTACGCCATCTTTGTGTCTTCTGAAGATGGAGGCTGTCTGAGGAGCGGGACCGTCCCGTGCGTAAGTCAGAGCAGCCCCAAAGACTGCTCTAATTTATGCAGGCCTGAAATAGCTTTTACAGCTTGTGTTATTTTCATTCTCTTGAAAGTGAATAAGCACAAAACTTAAAGTCTGTTCTCCTTGCACTTTTGCTGAGGTTTCAGTCCAGCTGTACTGACCCTGGCTCTGCTTAAGACTTCCCAAAAAAGCACCATTTGTGATGGTGGTTTGGTAATGCAGACAACTGTCTGCTAATAATTGACTGAGACCAATACATTTCACGTAAGCCACTTATGGTAATAACTTTTAGTCACTAGTGATGCGAGCAAGGTCAAATTAAAACCCATGGGTGAGAGACTGCATAGTCTGTTCTGAGTCCCTCAGGACATCTGTTCTCCAGTGGTGATAACTGAAGTAGCAGGGTGGCTTGCCGAGAAAACTTAATTTGCAAGCAAGAAAATATCTTGGAGCTTGTGTAGGGCTGTCAGCGATGTGACTCTGCTGGGCTGGAAATATTCTGAGCAAATATGATAAGGTGAAATTGGCCAGCACCAAGGCCTCAGCGCCATGTCACTCCCAGACCTCTATTTTAAGGGTTTAAGAGAAATTTAAGTGGTGTAGAAAACTAAATTTCTCCCCAGAGGCAGAAACTGACTATCCCACAAGCATAACAAACACCAAGTAATTTTAACTATTTTCTCCCTTTCCTCCCCTCCTTTTAACTATTCACATACCTTGCTCGCTCTTCTAAAATGAAACGAGGTCTGAACTGCATGTCCCATAATGTCAGTATAGTAAGAAATAAAAACTGACCATCCGTGACCTGAATTATAACTGAATGCCCCCAATCATAAAGCAAAGAGCTCAGCTCATCTGTGTTTAAGGGATTTTTCTCTCCCTTTCACCTCTTGCAAAGCACAACCACTGCACTATCTTCTCCAGAGGCCACCAGCTCCTCATGCAATGGCCCAGAACTTGTTGCTGCAAAGGAGGTGCCAAGGGCAGGAGATGTGGGAGCTCAGGAACTAAATATGGAGCCCAAAAGGGCTTGTTCTGTTATATGGGTTACTTAATAGGGGCTGAGCAGTGAACACTTCTGAAGTTTTGGCTAGTAAGTGCTGATTCCCTGCAAATTGCATCCTGTGACTATCTATCTGCAGGCTAGGGAAAAACATAAATGAAGTTCTTGCTTTTTAATTGAAATACAGCAAATCTCTGTTTTTTTAATAGTTTGCTTTCCCATATGGTATAACATCTATGTAGGAATTTTAAAGTGACACGATGCAGCATGTCTGTGTTTAAAATAACAATAATAACAATCTTATCTCAAGCCCGCAGGATGCTGAGGGGTTCAGTGTTGGGTGAAATGTTACCCTTGCAGAGGATAGGCTGAGGAATTTGTGTGCAGTGGGAGCTTGTGATCTGTGCACAGGGGTTTAGAAGAGGGCTGCATTTCATGACCTACAAAAGAGGAAAAAATGAGATTTACATTCCAAATGTGCTGAGCAGCCCTTTCCCTTTAGTTATTAGAGGCACTCGGCATATAATTCATAATCGCCTAATGGCAGGGTGGTGGGGGGAGGTGTACCAATGCCGTTCAACATCAAAATCCCTCCAGGAACAGCACTAACGGGGTTCTGCTCTTATTTATATTGTGACACTAAATGGCTGGCAGAAAGATACCAGCAAATATCAGAATAAATAATTCAGTAAATGTAACGGAAGGTCACAAACACTAACAAAGATGTTTCTGTTTCCTCTCCTTTTCTCTCTCCACATCCTTTATTTACATGCTCTTTCTCTTCTGGTCTCCCCCTCCTGAATCTTCCTTTTTTGTGCAACGCTTCTCCTTTTTTTTTTTTCTTATGTACACAAAAATATGACTTAATATGCAGCTTTACCATTTACCTGCTTTCTAGCCTCCAACATGCTCCTGATGGTTTTCCTCCATCTGTCGT
Organism: Leptosomus discolor; assembly: GCF_034619465.1. Taxonomy (NCBI): domain Eukaryota; kingdom Metazoa; phylum Chordata; class Aves; order Leptosomiformes; family Leptosomidae; genus Leptosomus; species Leptosomus discolor. The sequence continues at coordinate 155,271,630 of NC_141391.1, forward strand.
TCCTTGCTATCTTTCTCTTATATTCTTCCCCTCTTATATTGTCTGCTCCTGTCATCATCCACCACATCCCTTCTTGTGGGACAGCTGGCAGTGCTCACTTGCCAGGGTTAACTCAGCTCTGAGATATGCTATAGTAAAATGCTGCTGAAGTTGATAAAATCCTCTCGGCTTGATCACGGAGCAACAGCAGAATATGGCCCCGCATTAAGAGCACTCCTAGTTTATTTCATTGCTACTCCACCAGATCCACCCAGTTACCCAAAGCATGGCAAGGATGTGTGCTTTGAAATGGATATGTTTATGGCTTTGCATACTTATACACACAAAATACTCCAAGTTTTGATCTACATTCAGGAAAGCCAGAAAACCCCTTGGCTGACACACAAAATCTGAACTCTTGGTGTCAGTCAGTCGTAGTCTAATGCCACAACTTCCGTGTAAATTATGAGCCCAGGAGGCAGCTCTGTGATTATTCGCTCAGATACCCAGCAGAGTACAGGCCACAGGACTGTCCTGAATTCATTTCCGTTTGAAGATACAATCTAAGTTCTCAAAGTGTTTTCAGTGGACAATTTGCCACCTCTGAGAGCAAGCTGTTCCTGGGGTTAATACATTCCCCGCTAACCAGGGAAGACATTAACCACTGTTGGCCTTATATCTCGTTTGAATTCAGCTGGTTTAACCCCAGCCTGCCACTCGTGATGAACCCAGTATCTGCCTGCTAGATACAGAGTCCTCTCTGAGCAGGATGTCTTTCTATACGCAGTTTTATAGCCTATGATAAAGCCACCCCTCCATCTTCTCTTTGTTAAGCTTAGCTGGTTGAGCTCCTTCAGCCTTGCGTTACAGAGTATGCCTCCCTGATGGCACCATCGCTTCGGCCCTGAGCCCTCTCTGCTGTCTCAACCCTTCCTGAGTGTGTGAAAGAATCGAAAAGCCACAAAACTTACATCGTTGCAAAACAAATACTGTCAGCCTTATGAAGCCTTTGTAGCCCAGCGGAGTGCTGTGCAGGGATGATGTCTGGGCCAACTGTACCCCAAGACATGTTGTCTGAGGCACAGCTGAGGTACATAATTTACTTCCAGTACAGACACTAGGATAGATCAACTATATCTATAGGCCATCTCACTGTCCCAAACATATGTACCTAAAGTACACATTGTTTCTGTCCACTTTACAAAGATATCTAAACCATTTCCACAGAGTCACCTGGTTTTCATTATTATTACTCCCCAAACTACTATTAGTATACTTTCTGGATCACTCTGTCATGGTTTTTTTCTAGTTCTTTAGTAAAAATGTTAACTAACCTAATGCAAAAAGCTGTTACCTGTAGCACCCTGCGAAATGTTTTATGTCTATAGAAAATTTCATTTTAAACTCTATAATTTAGCCAGCTTTTTAATCCATTTAATGTGCACCATGTTGGTTTCTGTAGCTTATTAATCAAGATGTCATCTGGTACCGAGTCAAGTGCCTAAAAGAAGAGAAGGAATATTCAATCAATGCTAGCGCTTTTATCAACAAAAATTAGTTTAATGAGATCTATTGTTATAAATCCATGTTGATTAGCGTTAGCATATCTGCATTTAATTTATTATTTTATTAATTAATTACATTAGCTGCTACATTACTTTTCCTAGTATTGCTATATTTACACTTTTCAAGAGTTTGAATAATATCAGCTTTCTCCTAGGTCTTTGATATTTCACCAGTATCCTGACAAGTTCTAAAAATCACCATTTATATAAATTAAGTCTGGAAATTTCCTTACCCAGCTCTTTTAAAATGCTCAGTACCAAATTATTCAGATCTATTAAATTAAAACGACTGACTTTATTAACTGTGCTCTGCCAGTCTAAACTACTGCTGGAGAAGAAAGTATTTTGTTGTCATCATATGGCAAGAATAACTCATCCAGCTTTTTTCCAAAAGAAGAATAAAAATAATTATTAAACATAGCCTTGATTTCCACTTTTTTTTTTAATCATTTCCATTTGGCAAAAGACAAATACTATTGTTAACATTTCTATCATTAATCTGCTTTGCTATTACAGAGTATATAATAACTTGAAGTGTCTGATTTTTAATAGCTTCTGGAGCTTTATTGCCTGTATTAACACAACTACACATAGCTTTCCCTTCTTGTACTTCTTTTCCTATCTAGCTTTTACCATTCCTCATTTCTACTTTCCAGATATTTCAGTATGTTGTCCTTTCTTCTTCCTGTATGTGAGAACAGGCACATTCACAATTCTTACTTCCTGCTACTTTTAATTCCCCTCATAGTGAAGTAATTGTAGTTTTTAAAAATATGGTCTTCTTTCTCATGTATAGCACCGTGGCTTTTTGCAACATGCAGTAAAATGTTGTCAATAAATTCCCAATTACCTGTTAAGATTTTTTAGATTTTACCTCCAAATTAATTTAGCCCTTCATTATTTTCAGCTTTGTGAAAAGTTATACAGTTCTTTCTCCTTTTGCCTTCAACTTTCAGGCCTTTATTTTCATTGAGACACTTGCAGGGTTCTGTGGGATCCACTTCTCAATAGGCAAATATCTACATATCTACATATTCAATGTTTGCCAGCGTCTGCATATGCAGTTGCAGACATGCAGCGCAGGGAGAAGCTCGTGCAGAAGGGATAGGAAACATGCAGGACCAACTCTTCCAGTGCCAGACCAGCAAGGAAAGATTTCACAGGCCTGAACATGCCGTCATGTCGCCATACGGTTTGACATCCCCCCCATGCCGTTAACACCGCGCTGACCCCGACAGTCAGCAGCCTGGCTGTAACTTAAATCCCCCGTACACAAATATAGAGTCATCAAAGTGTACTGAGAGCTACGAATTTGTGCTGAAAGGAACAATTTAAGTGAGTTAAGCAGAATGATTTAAGTCACCCCTAGCTATGCAGTGCTCTGCCACCCATGGGTAAAGCAGGCAAGTTTTGTAAGCAAATCGTTTCCCAGCACACGGGCTTAGTCATCAGTGAAAGCTGCTGGCTCGCTCCCATCCCAACTGTGGTTCAGCTGCTGCTCGGAGGTCAGCTCTGCAGGCACTTGATAAAGCTTCAATAAAGTGCTCTTCTTGCAGCACTTGCTGATTTACACATCTTCTGCCCGCATCGGCCATTTTGCTGAATAAGCCCGCATAACGGCAAGGACCGCACGCACAGAAGTGTCAAACTTTCCCTGCCTACAGTAGGAATTAAGCTCCTCAAGCCTGGGCGTCACCAGGCAGCTTAAAATAAATAATTATATTCAAATGAAGTTTTTAAAAGGGTGGGGGAATAGAGCTGCAGAGGGCGTAGTACAAATATTAGTATAGATAAGTCAACTGGGCAAATAATAATACATGGCATATCTATTCCAGTCAGTTTCTGAGCTGTATTTCCTTGTGGAGATGTGCATGTCTGCGTTTAGATGCTATTGTGATGGGATGGTATAAAAATTTCAGTGATGTGAACATCGTGGTACCCTTCTCCAGCCTGTGTAACAGCCTGGCAGATCAGCCCCCCCCCAGAGAGGTCACGATCAAAAGGCCTGACCCTACCTGCTCATTAATGGGGGCTGCACTTAACTGCAGTGAGCAGCTCTGGCTGAAGCCTTGCACTCCTGTTCAATTGCTTAGGCTACAAGTCAAAATGGAAAGTGACTTGAAATGATTGCAAATCCCTCTGGGAAAAATGAAAGAGTATCAAGCATAAGATGATGGGAATGATTTGTTCGACACAACGTGCATCAAGGAAGATCTGTGTTATTTATTTGTGAGTGACACTGTTTCAAAGGGAACATTTACATTTGCAGCTTTCAGAGAAGAAATGAGTTCTGCAGAGACAGCAATGTTTGAGGCATATTGGACTATCCAAGGAAAGACCCAACATTTTCGTTTGTAAAGGCAGTTATACGAATTTATATAAAGTCTCAGGTTATTTTTACTTGTACTTTTTTGGGCAGTAGTTCAGAATAACAACCTTAAAAAATTCACTTGAAAATTTATCAGCCCAGGCACAAAATCTTCTTCCTTGCCAGGAGCGTAGTGAAGAAACAAATGAACATCATTTTCCTCCCTCCTCAGGAAAAAAAAATACATATCCCAGCCAAACAAGCAAGTGGAATTTGGCAAGACTGAATTGTTGACATGCTTTTATTATACCAACAAATAAAACATTAACCGCAAGTGTTACATGGCACTTGCCTTGTATGTAGGTCATTTCCTTTAGGCAAACCTCCTGCTCAACTCAAGAAAATATTTCAGGGGACTCACATGGCAGTGAACCTGTGCAAGAAGCAGTGATTAGTAAACTCCTGCGAGGCTCGGTCTAGAAGGCCTTTCTTCATTTTTTCCTCAGGTCTTTTCACAAGCAAAAATTGATGCTGGGCAAAATCTGTGTCCCACTGAAGTCAAAGGAATGCTTGCTTCCCACTTCAGCAAGACTGACTTTGCTTCCCTGGACTTAAAAGCAGTTTTGCTTGAGCAAGAACAGAGTAAAAGTTATGTGTGATCTTCAGCACATTGCCCTGGGCTAACTCCAGGGAACGCAATCCTCTCAAAGCCCAGCTGCAGACATGAGAGCTTATTTAAGACTACTTTAAAATGCAAATTACACTGGCATGCTCGTCATATGCCTATGGATCCACTAACATGGAAAACTGCACAGTCCAGAAATATCCATGATCTGAGGAGGCTCACCAGAGCCAGGATGCTGAGAGTTACAAGTGAAAAGCCCAGACAAGGGTCCATCCTGAACTTATGCAACAAAGAACAGGCTACCAGTGTGGATTTCCTCTGATTTTTCATGCTTTTCTCGGTTTAAGTCAGAACCCCCAACCTTTTAATATCGATTTTCTACAGGCTCACCAACAGACCGTCTGACAGACAGCCATGAATTGCAAGGATATAAATATGTCTGAGGGCTGTGGTGGCCAGAGATGATACAATAAATGATTACTCTAACAGATGATATCTTGGTGCTGCATTTTGTAGAAGCAATCTGATTGCTGACTATTCCAGGCAGCAAGGGGAAAAAAAAAGGCACCGTGATAACTCGCACTTAATGATTTTGTCAACCTGAGCCTGTCCTGTCGTGTCGGTGCCACCCACAGTGCCAGACCCATGGTGACACCCCTGGGCTTACACACAGGGCAGAGTTACACAGGTCCTGCGGAAACAGCCGTCAGCAAAGCAGGAGCAGTTCTCCCATGGGCAGCAAGAGCCTGCACAAGCAGAGCACTGCAGGGGGATCGCAGTCCGTACAAGGAGGGCATGTGTGGCTGCTTCCCCGCCTCATGCCACGGAGCGCAGGAGGCACCGGGCAGTGCAAAGGGGAGCTGTCAAGCCAGTCTTCCTCCACAAATTGCCCCACAGCAATGGCTGTGGAAGACCTGCGTTTGCCAAAAGTCAGCCTCCGAGGGCAAGGCCAGCAAGGCACCTTTGGCAGGCGTTAGTGCTGCCTGGAGGCTACAACCTCTGTATTGCTCTGTAACCCTGGCCCTGCCTCCTCTTCCCCTTCCCTTGCTTCTTGGTGCAAGGCGATGCCTTGGAGACCAGAGTCACCTGGAGGTCTTGCCCCTCTCCTAAGCTCATTTGAAGGAGTTAAGTCCAACAGGCTCTTGCATCCTCTCATACTCCTCTGTACACATGCCCTGTGCTAGTCACAACCTCCTAGCAAAGCTGCATGCTTTGATACATGCTATACTCTGCCCATGACAGCACAAGGGTCAAGTTCAGCTATCTGTCCTTGCCCCCAATGGAAACAAGCTGATCTCTGCTGTATTTTCACGAAAGCCATGTCCCATCTAATTTTAAATGTCTCTTGTAATAGCTGTTTTTTCTTCCCCAAATAACTTTTGCAGCCCTGCAGTTGAAGTCATCTGAAACTACAAGATTGGAGTTTGAATGGCCCTTGATGTTATCAGTGAGCTGAGCCATTGCTCCACGCCTCAGTCACCGTTTTGCCTTTCCATCGTTTGCTGAGATGTACGTGGAAATCCAAAGGAACCAGTCAGTCAAATACAGTGAAGCTATCAAACATACTGCTCCTCTTCCTTGGCGGAAGAAGCCTCACTAAAGCTAGGGGAATATCTAGGTGACTGCAGCCAGTAGGGGGATTTAGGGCCTCCACAATGCGTGACGAAGCTGTCATTAAAGCAATAGAGCAGTACTGGGATCTTGAAAAATGCAAAGATAGTAGCGTAAACAATGAGGAGGTCTTGTTTTATTATAAATTATTCCCAGCATACCACAGTACACTCTTGAGCCTCCTGAATTCACTGTCATCTGCAACGCTCGTATCCCCTTGGAGGAATTGCTGCGTTATCTAAAAGCTCAATTACGCAAACTTACTCAGGGTCCCTTATGATGTTGGGCTATAAAGCTCATGCTGTACATTGATTTGTCTTCTCCTCCTCCCTGCCCGCCTCAGGGCCTCCTCTCCCATTTCATGTACATTGGCTTCCTGGATTGCAGAGGGAATTCTCTCAAGGTCATACCAAGACGTTTCAGTATGGCTCAGCTATGAAAAATGTATGTAGTCCAAAATACTGTTTAAAAGCAATAGACCGAAAATAATGCCTGTGGCCTGAAGGAGCACTGATTTATTTAAGATACAGGGGTATATATGCACCCTTTCAAAAACTGCCTGTACTTCACCAGTTAAACAATGAGAACAAATGAGGCTGTGATCTATCAAGCGATCCTTCGTCACTCCCAGCACAGGCCCATAATCCTTCGGTTGTGATTATGCAAAGGAATATTACATTGATCCTGTAAAATATCTCTGATTGGATCAACGTTATTTTCTCTCGCATTGACAAGGTCTTACCAGAGAATGACTATAATTCCACTGCTAACACTGTCTTAGTGAAATCCCCCAATAAATCCTCCAAGCAGCACTGTTAGTAATACCTTTATTAGACTAACTAAACAAGATATTTATATGCAGGGCTTTCCAAAGAACTCTGGCTCCTGCTTCAGTTTCTAGAGGAAAACTTGATCAAAAGTGTTCTGCTGGAAGACTTGCCTGCAAGAAGGCTCTACACAGGTGTAAGTGGCGGGTGAAATTACCCTTTCAAGATTAACAAGGTTGGCCACAGATTTGCCCTTGTCCTGCCCATCCTATAGCGAGGACCCAAATGCATCTTTGGCAGAAAAATCATGTGGTGTGTCTGGTTCACAGGCAGGATTGAAGTTCAGGGCCTCCCCGCACCTTCCACAAACATGCTGTCAGTACAACAGCTTGCTAACAGTCAAAGAGGAAACATGGTCCTTATGTTCCTGCTATCATTTCAGTATTTCTTCACGGCCAAATCCTGGCCTTCATACTCAACAGAAGACCTGCTTGCCTTCTAGCCACTGCTGCCTCTGCTCACCCGTGCTTCCACTCTCCTCTCTTCCCCTTCTCTCTTTGTGTAGGTCTCCTCTAATTTTGTCTCCATTTTCTTTTCTCCACCACTCCAAGCTTTCGGTCCAAGTGTTTTCATTCCCACACTGACCACACCTCTCCTTCATCACTGAAGCTGAATTGTCATCTTCTGGCTTGAAGGGCAACGCTTCAGCGAGACGAGCGGCAGACTCCAGTGATCACCTTGCCAAGTCATTTTTTTCAGGCTGCCTGAGTGCTTAGGTCCTCACTGCATCTCTGCTTTCCTTAGTTTGTTTCAATAAAGTTATCTCTAAAGCTGTGAGAGCTACAAATGTACCTCCATCTTACCTTCCTAAACCTTTAAATAGAACCATAAGAATCATGAGTAAACAAAGTACAGTGTCTAACATAAAACTCAAGAACAGCTGAAAGACCAGTATATACAGCCATATGTCAAATTAACAGATGAAAAAGCTACAAAGACAATATATCAACAGAAAAATATCAAACAAACAGCATGGCAGACAATATGCCTTCTTAAATCCTTTGAAACCAGGTTGGCATCTGTGATGAGCAAACTCTGGCTCTTACATGTTTCATGTGAAAACTTTCTCCATATTCTTTACAGCAATATACTGAAATGTCAGAAGAGTCACTTCTCAGTTCCCAGGCCCTTCGAAACAAAAGCAAAATAATTGATATTAGCCTTTGAAAAGAAACAGCCTGATGGTAAAAGACACAGCTGATGACTATAGAGAGGACTCCTGCCCTATCTCCTCCATCCACGTCCAGTTTTTCACACGTTGCCTCTACTTTCTGGTTCAAATACCTGTGCACCAGATGCCTAAACTGTGATGTCAACTTTGAAGGTCATTGCCATAGCTGTGATAGATAGCAAAATTTTCTCAAATGAAAACTTAAACTCAGGAGCACCGACGTGCTTTAGGGGGTAGATTCTGTGATAAATGCTTACGGCTGTGAAATAGCATCGTATAGGCAGCCCAGTCTGCGGACTCCAATGGCCTTGGTTAACACACTGTCACATGGACAGGGACCAAGATGCATGAGACAAGCTCAAGGACTCCCACCCGTTCACCAACCAAATCTACCAGAAAGTTTCTGTGGCCTCTTCCCACGCCATGCAGAAGGATACACTCCCGCTCTGGAGGAGGGATGCAGGTCAAACTGCGTTTTAACACAGACTGAAACCCTGGAAAGAAAGTGTTGACATGAATGAAGAAATGCTCGTATCTGATCCCTAAGTGTTGGGCCAAGTCCTACCCTGGTGTAAGTTGTCACCAGGGTGGACAGAAATGGGGCAACTTGTGTCCTCTGAGAGCTGGACAGTTGGATCTTGTTTCAAAACATGGATTCTAAAGATATGTGGTGAAACATTATCACAAGCAGCCTGAAAAGTCTTAGTCCTCAGAGGAGGTCTTTCAGTGCCTAAATCAGGTGCCCACAATGAACATTCAAATAGCTTAATTTTCTAGGTGGTAGATACAATGTACCACCCCACCACAGCAATCAGGTGCAGGTCACCTGAAATTGCAGGTCCAGAAACTCCCAAAATGCCATAAACTACATTCAAAGGGAGGAGAATCTTTAAAGAAGGCATGTCCTTCCAGTCATCCTAATGCCGCCAGCCAAAAAATACCCCCTGGCTGAAGTCTGGTAATACTACCAAATGGATGCCATGACCCCTTGGTTCAAAGCAAGGCTGGCAGCATGCAAAGCAGAGCTTGGGCCTGAAGGCTTGCCCGTGCCTCAGTACTGCGGGCAACTTTCTGCTACGAGAAATCCTGCTTCGTTCCCCTTTCCCCCTCTTTGTACTTGTATTCTTAGAGACATGTACAGGAAAAGAAGACTTTGGTGCTGAAGAGTTCATCTGCCCCTGCTGCTTCTTCTCAATTTGAAGGCATTGGCAATGCAATTAGTTGTTGTGTCACAGGCGGGATGCTAACAGTAACGGATGAACAAGAGGAGGAAAGATGTCCCACCAGTTCCAGTGCGCAACAGAGTGCAGGCAACACTGGTAAGAACAGGACAGGTTTCCTAACTGCAGGGATAAAAAGGAAAGGCTGGGGGGAAGACAGAAGCCATCCCTGTAGTGCCGTCACTGTCAGTGTGAGGCTGGACCTTATGCTGACATACACCTCTCGTCTTTCCAACCACTCAAGTAGCCTCTCCCTCCTTCCTTTGAAGACACTTAAACAAGTTGCCCCACTTTTCCTCGTGAAACCTCCTGTTTAAAAACCTCTCTCCCAGATTTGAAACACGTCCCCATGCTTTCCCCAAACAGAAGTTTCCAAGTCCTGAGGGCAAGACACTGCATTCGGCAGCCACTTCATCACTGGGAAACATGGACCTTACAGAGAGGTCAGCATGAGATGGCATTGTCGTGCTCCCATCCCGAAAAAGCTCATGCCACTGCTGGGACTCTGCCCATTTCCCACCAGGATCAACGAATTACAAGGAACAGCATTTGAAAACTGGAAGCTCCTCAGGATGCCAGGTAGAAAGGATTCCTCTTGTCTCTTGGACACAAAAGATTATTTCATAGAAAAAAAAGATGGGTCAAGTCTACATAAATGAGCAGAGAAAACCATTTATCTTTACCCTTGTTCCAAACACTCAGCAGAGTATAGAGGCTTAGCGTAGCGTCCCTCTGCCATAGATATACGTCTCCTAAAAAGCAGCTGTCTCACATTCACACGGCTCAGTGCACAGGCAGAGGACCTCACATCCAGCTGCTCCCATACAGACAACACCAACAACCTCCAGTCTCCCTCCCTCGGTCTCTGCCACCACCCTTACCACTTCACCTGGTGCAGAACGGAGGCTGCTCTTCATAAGGCTGTGGTCATTCCTCAACAAAAGTAGAAAACAAAAATTCCTTCTCTCATCCACCTTAGATACAACCCTCCTTCTCCAGGTACTCCGGCATAGAGCTGTTTCTTCCAGTAACACAGAAGGCAGCTTTGCTACTCAGAGTCTCAGGCAAGGTTCCCCAACCACCCAGACGGGCAAACCATTCCAGCTTGTCTTCCTCCATACTGATTGATGAAGCCCTACTTCCACCTTTTCTGGGAGCTGAACTGTAGCCCAAAAGGGCTATGTCCCAGATGATGCTTTCCCACCTTCAGTGCTGTGGAGCCTTGCCCCAAAAACTTTTGTGAGAACTGTGGTCTGCTGCTGCACACAGAAGTGAACAAAGCCCAGGAGTGGGTGCCTTTAGCCCTCATAAGCTGATGGATCCTGCGGTAAAATCCCTCCCGCTGTAAGGAAACTCACCCAGCATCACCAGCCAAATGGCTGAACATTTTGTGAACTGAAACACACATCTCATGGTAATTTAAATATGTGCAAATAAGAGTTTAATTCTGCTGCTGCCAGCCATCCCGAGCATTTAAATATAGTACGGAAATGCTCTTTTATTTTATATAAACTATTTTAATGAAGAAGTTAAAGGCTCTGCATTCTCCTGGCTTATGAATGCAAATGGCTGAGAATCTAACAGGCCTTTGCTGTCATTGAGCTAAGGCAATACGAAATGAAAGCAGACGAGGCAGCCAAGAAACAAAGACCCTATTGGCTGTGTTATCTAAAGGAAAGCTATGTAAAATGTGCATTAAGTGCACACAGTCCGCATCCCAAGTCCTTCCTGGATGTGTGGGGTGTCACAGGAAGGAAACAAAGTGCAGCTCAGATCCAGGTGAAAGAGACAAAGCAGCTCAGGTGGCGGAGCTGGATTTGTCTTAGGTCCCTTCCCTCCCATCAGACACCCCTGGCTGGTATCAGGTGGCCAGGTGACAAACACTTCTTCCATCAAGTCCTGCTTGATACAGAGCCGAATATGCTCTTCCTTGGGGGAAAAAAGAGAAATTAATAGTAATAACAAATTAATCCTTCACAGTCCTATGGCATGTTTCACAAGGACACAGCACTAGAAAGGACTGTGTCCATTTTTCTTACAAAGCAGGCAAGTATATCATATAATCCCTCTTCCTAAATATATCCATCTTCATCCTTAAAACCTGTTAGAAGTGCTGTGGCCTCCTTCCAGAGCCCCACTACAGCACAGCTTCCAGCCTACGTATATTCATGGCCCTCACACACACTGTTTTCCCTGCTAATGCTGTCCTTAGCTTAAACACATCTTCCCCCTGTCCTATGTTTAACCCCATTTCTTCTGGACAACAATCACATTTGTAAAATAGGTTTTCCATTGCTCTCCTCACACTGGTGACTCCACTCTGGACCTGTTTTGAATTCATCTTGCTCAGAGGCAGTTGACAAGAATAGCAAAGATTATAAGAGAGAAGGCTTGATTAACACCTAACCCACGACTTTTAAGATTTCTCTACTTGCAGTATCTGGCCAGCTCTGTTCTCGAATCCCATCCACCTTTCTCCTGGTCGTGGCTCCACCTCTCTCTGTCTGCACTTCAGGATAGGTGTGCCTTAACAAATCCCTTGTCCCCACTGAGGTATGCTCTGTGATCACATCCCAACTGCACGTTGGGTGAGATTCAGGTATGCACCTTTTCCACCCTGAAAGAAAACCTGCTGCAGCACCCGGGCAGGGAGGAAGCCACCTGAGCCCCTATCTCCCCGTAGCCTGGATGTCTAGGGGACCAGAATTCCGGTGAGCAACACTGAGGGTGTTTGCCCAACAATGTAAACATGTCCTCCAGGATCAAAAAGTCACGTTGAAAGAAATTTCACATCTTTCCTATGACCCAGTCCTCAACATTACCCAGATCTTCGTATATAATATTCCAGGCCATCTTTCTCTAGGCAATGTCTCATTCTTGTGGCAGCAAATGTCTTAAATTCAATGTTTTGTGCCCAGCCCAATGAAAGCTATCACCTCCCCTTACAGACCTCACTCCAACATCATTAATGGCATTGTTAAATAAAGTTGGTCCCTTATTTCAGGAGCTCTATAGTTGACCTTCATCTTGATACTCCCTCCCTCAGCACTTGTTGCTTTCCTTTGGTCAGTTCCTTAAACACACTGTAAATCGTTGACTAATTACCTTAACATTGTAACAAACCATTTCCTCAGGGGCAGAACATAAAATCCTTTACCAAAATCCCAGTAATTTAGGTTCAAGGCATTTCCTTGTCTCGAAACCCAGTTATCTTCCTAGCAAAATATATCAGGGCAGTTTGGCACACTTCAAATAGGAAAACATACGTTGCATGTTTATTTCCTTCCCCCCCATGCATTTAATTAATCTTTCCTTTAGAACTTACTTTAAACTCCACTTGGTATTATTATGATGAAACTAAAAGGTCCGCTGTGGTCCAGACAACTTTTTTTCCTTCTTTAAATATAGATTTGCTACTTTTCATTCCTAAGGCACCATCCTAATTAGACGGATTTATTGAAAATCCTTTTTATTGGACTTGCAATGTCACGTACCACATCTTTCAGAAGCCTGAGATGGAAATTACCCAACTTCCCAATTTGAGCCCATTAAAGTGTTTGAGTTTTTCCATTTCCCCTGTTCCTGTTCGCTGGCTCCTTTGTCTCTCTGATCAGTTAACATTCCTCCCGATCTCTTTAACCATCATGGAATACCATATGAACAGAACTGGGTAAGCCTGAGGACTGGTGAATAGAAAAGGGATGAAATTTAACACAAAACACCAGCTCATGCAGTTAGGGACTAACAATGAGAAATTTCTTTCCAGAGGATGTTTGCATTATTGGGCAACTGTCCTCTGTGTTATACAGGGATAATTCCACTCTTCAGAAGTCCTTTACAGTTAAAGATCAAGAAGTACAGTATTCAGATACTGTCTCAATGGGAACTACCTAAGTACCCAAGACAAAGCAATGCAATTGGATCATCAGCTACCATAAATCAGCACCACCCCTTCAAAGTCAGGCTATTGACCTTAATTTACACCTTTTAACATCTGATTGAAAAATGCTTTTGTTTCTTTTGTTTATTTGTTTCTGTTATAATATTTATGTCATTAAATGACCACCGGGCAGAAAGCAAAAGTATCTACATTATAAAGGCTCTTTTGCATATTCAAAGATATGTACTGATGAATGGAGACACAGAGACAAGCATCGTACATTCATATTTAAGCAGAAAGATCTTTTCAAATAGCTTCTGTTAGCCAATAAAATTAGCATAACTGTTTCATCCTATTAGAAAGTCTAGAAATACACTTAGGAAGCTTTTTTTGAAATGTCTGCTGCTAAAACTCAAAACCAACAAAAGGTCTCAGACTTAAATAAGGGCTGTGACAAGAGATTCTCAGTGACTTTCATTTGATCTGGTGGGATATCTTAATGCGACCCACTTTGCCGTACACATGGGACATCCCAGATCCTCTGTCCCTTTACGGTGTTTCAGCCTGCGTGATTATGGTAAGAAACAAAAGAATCACGGGGCACTTTTGAACAGGTAGGTCAGACACTTACTTACACTGAACAGAGGTGGCACAAGGGGATCAAGGGGTTTCAGAGCCTGAGCGTGTTGCCTGTCATCTGACAAGAGATGCTGATAATCACCCAGCTTGGGACATAGTTTCCTTCTCAACACTGAGTGCAGAGTCCCTCTGGGAATGACTGAGGTAGAGTTGCTGGAAAAAGCAGGCTGGGATACTGGGAAGATCCTCTCAGCTCTGCTTTAAGGGGGTGTGAGTGCCAGTTTTCTGGCTTCTCTGGCACCCCCAAGGCACGTTAAGCTACTGCAGCTCGTTCCAAGGTTACATCTTCACTGGAGTCAGAAACAGAGGTGGGCACAGATCATAGCAGACCACAGCAGACCACTCAGTAAGGAGAAATTTGACCATGAGCCCACCAGAGCAGTACCTGGCATGTGTCAGACTGCCACGGGGTCTGAGCAGCTACTTCTGACCCAAGACTCCCTAGCTGGCCTGACATTTATATGTGGGGGCTGGAGGCTGCAGCGCTTCAAGTGCAGAAGCACTGGTATGGGGGTACAACAGGCTGAAAAGATCTTTTCCATAAAAGCCCCTCAGGTCTGTAAATACCTTTCTCTATCCACCCCCACTTTGTGGAAAATATCCTGAATCTGTAGTTAATATTTGTTTCTCTGCAGTGGAGGTTCAATCTGAGACTGGAGTGCAATTGTTCCAAGCACTGGACAAACTTGCTGGTTTCTGCTGGGGAGAACCATGCTGACACCTCCGTGAGGTTACACAGGATGAACTCGCAGCATGAAGGCAGGGCAAATTATAGAAGAGAGTTGGTAGTAGTGACCTCTCTGCCCCTTAGGCTTTCTGTTTTAGTGTCTCCTCCGTTCAGTTTACGACCCTATTTGATCCTGTCAGTCACCAAAAAGACAGGGCTTCGTACTGGGCCCTGCGCTTGCCCCCCATCCTTCTGCTCCACAGCTTGGACCATACCCTGGACTCTTTCTGCAACAATCATTGGCCACTGCCCTCACGCTAATCTTGCTTGGCCTTTCTGTCACCTCAGATCATCATTATGAAGGACTTCCTGCCTGCTTTCAGCCTTTTATCACTCTCTTTATCATTTCTTTCCTTTCTCCACATGCTGATGTTATCCATGCTGCACTCTTTCATTCATAGACCTTCTGTCCTGCATTCCCCTATTTACTCCTGCCCTGCTATCCCAAATCCCACCTGACCCATGCCAGTTGGTCTCTGCTATGTCTCACACAGCAAAGCATCTCTAAGGGGAACCCCGCTGCCTGGCTAACTTTCCCCACTACAAACGTATTGTTCCCCCATTCAGTTCTGCTCGTTTCCTAGACTTACTACTCCAGCTCAGCTCAGTTAAATCTCAGTTTCACAGCCATAGTCACCTCTTTGCCACATTCGGCTCATTCCTCAGACCCTCCTGCCTCCTCCAGCCCCCACTTCAGCTGTTACGCAGGATTTCACCCAGTTCTTCCATGAGAAAAAAGACAGACTACAATATTCCTCTTCCAGTAGCTTTGCCTTTTGTTTCCTCTTCCCCTCCTACTACTCCTTCCTCATTCTTCTCTCCCACAGATGAAAAACCTCTTATGCAGCTCTCTTCCTTCATTTCTTTCATTTGCCACTGAGCCAGTCTTATTATCCTATCTCCTGACTTTCCTTATGGCCATTCTTGTCCTCTTGTTCTCTCTTCTCCTTGACCTCTCACGCCCCTTTGCCTCTTTACTCTTATAATGCAAGTACCATTCAATCTCTTTCCTCTTAAAATATTCTCATCTTAAAACATTTTTTCAACTTAAAACATTTATTTTTCTCTCTAAATACCATGTCTTTTTCTTTCCTCCCTTTCATCACGAGCATCTCTGAATACACCAGGTACAAACGTCGCCTGGAGTCCCCCCCCCACCAGTTCAGTGCAGCTTCCTCTCCTTTGCAACTGCTGCTGCCAAAGTCTCTGCTTAACGTACTGGGCAAATTTCAGCGTAGTCTGAATACTCTATTCTCATCTGCTGCAGCATGTCGGCTACCTTCAGTAGTCTCCTGGGCTGTTTTAACCTGAAATGGTGTCTTTCTTCAGCTACCATGACATTACTCACTTCTCTTGTACCACCTTTGAATCTGCTCCTTTTGCATGTCCTCCAGAAGATACTTTTCTTCTCCTAGCTCTGCTGGAAGGAAGTTCAAGGGGCTTTTCTCTTTCTGTATTTTACTCCTTGGTAATTTCTATCACAAACTCGGTTTCCACTACCATCTCCATGCAGCAATTTTCAGATTCACTCCTCTAACACAAACTCGTCTCCCTAGGTCCACACCCACAGTCTCTCTAATACTCCCTCATAGACATACAGATATCAAATTGAGCTTATCACAGCTAAAACAGAGTTCCTAAAGTTCTTCTCCCTTCTTCACTATATGCTCTCATCGGTAATTCCCCTCTTGATCATCACAGCCAACATTATTACTTTCTTTATTATTCTGGTCAACACCTGGAGCAACATCTTCACCTTGTGTCTCTCACTACGTCCATAGATCCAGGGGATGTCTAAGGTTTGCATATTCTTTCTCCATCCAGGCTCTCATTACCTCATGCCTTTATTACTACAATATTTCTTTTTCTGACCTTTACAAATGTGATCTTGCCTTCTGTGTATCCATTCAGGATGCTGCTAGAAGTATCATTTTCCTAACACATCACTCTGACCACGTCATTTCTTTTAGCAGCTGTAGCCTGCTGTCCCCATATCTGTCTCATTAGTGTAATCTACTTGTCTTCATTAAGGAAATGTCAGCTTCTTCCTACAGTCAACCAAAGAGGTCAATCCCCATCACCTACTTACTGATTTTTCAAGCAGACATGACCCATGATTTTTTGATGCCATCCCTCAATCTTTGGAAGACCACCTTATAAACATCTGCACCTCTTATTCATTATCCTTCTCTACAACTCTTCTAGGAATCCTGCATTTCGTGGTTCTTACAAAAATGTGGTCAGCCTGCTGGTGGTTTAAAACCACTACCGGTGACAGTGAACATAATTACCTTGTCATCTCCTTGTACTCTCTCATAAGACTGCATTACTTGCCAATATTTAAAGTGTAGCAACACGTCGAAAGGACAGGGACATTTTTCTGATCCATGATTTCTGATCCATGATTAAAGCTCATAAATCCTATGGTAGAACTCTAACTGGAATTAATAATAATGAACGAAATCCCTATTATACTGCTACTGAGCTGAGGTATGAGAGATTAAGTCACTTGCCTCAGGTCATGAAGAAAGACTATGGCACAGCCTGGACTGAATTCGAGCTTTGTAAGCCCTTCCCTAAGTGCAGTTCTACCTTTCTTCCATCTATTTTGGTAGTTATCTACAAAGGATTATGATTTCAGCAGGCTCAGCTGGGCAGTTCTGAATATTTATTTGTAGAAGAACTAGGCTTTATGAGAAGGAAAATGGGGAAATTTCCATTTTATAGTCTGATTTCTCTCCTGCAAAGAAAATATGTTCATTTATATTCTTTTCTTTTAAGTGGATTCTATTCTGAATGGTTTGTTAAGGGCACTTGGATTCCGGAATCAGCATTATTTGTCTATTTATTCCTTAAAAACTAGGGAACACCATCTCCTTTCTTTCTTCTGCTCTTAAAGAGGTGAATATGTACTCAAGGGTTCCAGCAACACTTTGTTAGCAATGAGCCATTAAGTAACTTACTTACATTATAAATGATTGACATTATTTTTGCAGAACCTACAAAACATAAAGTCTTCTTCCTCATTTACTGCCTCTGCAATAGTTAATGAACTCATTCCACTCTTGAAGTTTCTCTGAGTGCACAGAAAGACTTTTTCAACGAGAAAAAGCAATATTAATATGGATTTTTATTGCTGGAGGTGACAAAATAGTTCAGGTCATTTCATCTCTATTTAAGTAAAATAATCTTTCATATTTGTATTTTTACATAAATAGAATATATCTGCACTCATACTAAATCTTTCCTCCAGACTTTTAAAAAACTTTTTAAGCGATAGGCAGAAAGGATAAAAACGCTGATATTTCTCAAAAGGACGTTGAATTGAGCATGGATGCTCAATTAAATTAACAGGAATTAAGCATGCAGTCCTGCAGGCAGCTCTGCAAATATCAGTTTCTCTTGAGAAGGGCACAATCCAGTCATTTTTACTCAGGCAAAATTTTCATTTGTCTTCACCGGCAATGTTGCTTGAAAGCCAACAGCTTGATTGAAATTTGCCCTTTAAAACAGAATCATTAAAAACAGTTGCGGCTCTGTTAAATTACATACATGTTCTTAGCATTTTTAGCAGATATATATTATCAAACTAATTATCTCAGATGTGTCAGCGGAATGTGTCAGGTTCTCATTACTTGTGGTAAAGATACTTTTTAATGAATTGCTATTCAAGTTTGATGCAATTAAAATATTAAAATTGCTTATTTAAAATACGATGGGCCAAATCCTCCTGGAACTCACATGCAGGAAACACCAGTGATTTCATCCATTACATGATTTTAGAAAATCTCTGAACAAGAGGATGTCTTTGGCGTATCTTAGAAACATGCAGTTGTTTTTGATTTCCAGTCTACATCAATAGACTAAGAATAATTACAGCATCAAAAACGGTGAAGGCTAAATACCTGGGTAGCCTAAGATTCAACTCAAAGGCTGTCTACTGCTTTAATTTCACTGGATCCCTCCAGCAGAACTCTGCTGTCACAGAAGGGAACACAGACCTTGCGTTGGCCTTTCTATCCAGGGACAACTTTAATCTCAAAGGAAACACTAAAGGCCTGAACTTGCTGCATCACCACGTTCAATAAAACATTTACTATTGACTTCACTAGGATCAGAATCAAAACTTCAATAAGGTCCCTTTTATAGTCAGTCCATTTGGAAAACAGTTAGGATTTCAAGCATACATTTTAAACAAAGCATTTGGATTCTTTGATGTATGAAGGATACATGAACTTTACCTGGCAAAACCATTGCATTTTTAAAATCAAATCTACACTATTGCAAGGTATTGCAAGGAGTTTTACAAAAATAAATCTTTTTACTCCTAGAGATAGCTGCAACTAGCCTCTCTTCAGGCTTTTCCTATTTTGTATAAATAATCCCTAGTGATGACCAGAGTAGTCCTGCTAAGACTTTCTTCCTCAGCTGTGCCGTATACCTGACAAACCAAAACAGAGAATGCTTTCATCCCAGAAATCTTGTGTACTCTTTGGGGTGGAGGTAGGCTGCACAGGAATTACTTGTTTGGTTTTTTTTTCAATGGTGACGCGGGCTAAGAATACTCGCAACAAAATGTTTTAAAAATAGGATTTACTATGACTTCCACAGATCTTGGGGGAAGAAGGAAGGTAAAAGGGGGATTGAAATAACAAGGTCATTGTAATTTTTTTTTTTTTAATGAAATTGGATTCCAGTGGCAGGCAGCAGAGCTTGATCCAGACAAGTTTAACTGGCAGCCTCCCAAAAGCGAGATGAAAGGTCCTCTGAGTAGTAATTGTCTAAATGGAACAGACTCCACTTATTGTGCAACTTCTTCATCTACTTTATTGTACCTTTATAATTAAATGATGTAATTCCATTTTTTCCTTTCTTGTTCTCCTCTCAACTAGTGCAGGAAATCATCTGAGCAACATTGCTGTAGGATGCAAACAGACTCTGTGGCCTCCAGGTTTTGTTCTGGGTCACTCCAAGTCAGTACAAGGAGCTGGTGAGCTGCTGGTTGCCAAAGCAGGACATGAACTCTGCCTTCTCCCGGCCACAAACGGACACTTACCTGCATTTCAATTCTCTACTTGCTTCGTGGTGGAGGTCCTTGGTTCACTGGGATTTTTTGGTAGGGTGAGGGAATGCTGCTTTTGCTAGAAACTCAGCGGTAAACAGGAAAACAGTGGATCTAGCAGGATATAGTTAATATTCAAAGGGGCATTAAGCAGCAGGGCTACTTAATTCACAGAGGAGACTGGACAGGCGCCTGAGAATCAGAAGAAGCTTAGAGTATTGTACTGAATAAACCCAGAGCCAGTGTTTCTTGAGTCTGCAAGGCTTTAGGGCTCAAGAGTGAAACTCTGGTCCCAAGATGCTAAAAGACTTGATCAGATGTGAAAGCAGAATTGGAAAAACAGCTTTGTAAGCTCTTTCTTTTTGACTGGTCCTTCTGTACAAGAGTGCTTTCCCTCAGTCCAAGTAGCCCGTTCACAGGAATAAAGATTATTCAGGTGAGTAAAAGTTAGCAAGACTGGGCCCTGGGTTTGCATGTTCAACTCCAATAATTTCTTTATTGACTATAATGTCTGTTGGTTTTGGTTTGATTTTTGTTTTTCATTTGTGATGACAAAGAGAACAAATTAACTGCCTAGTTTTGATGCAGCTTTAGAATATTCTTCAGGCCTTTGGTCTCATGCCTGCCTGCCTCTCCCTGAGCATGCTTACTTGTGACAATCTGTTTTAATTCATTGCCTCTTTATCTAATTGTATTACTTTGAAATATGCACCTGGGTTCTATGGAGACATAAAAAAAGGGATAGGAGAAATATAAATAGGATCAACTATTTTATATATGCATTAGTGTCTATTATATCTATACATAAGAAATCTGAAGTAACAGATCTCCAGTTCTTCTAGCAAAATCCAACATAAAGGTTTTGATTTATTTGCCAAAAAGTAAAAACTAATAAATACAGAATATAATTACAGAAGTGACACAGCCTTTTCAGAAACAGTACTGTTTTTTAAAAGCACTGGCATCAGAATACTGCCAAGTACCACAGGGCCTGATCCTGCCACAAGCCATTGCCTACAGCTTGTATTAATTTCAGCAGAGTTCATAAGCAGAATAACTGCAGGGTATTTGCAAAGCAAGTTAGGCTCTTAACGGCCATTTTTTGTCATCCTTTGATAGACAAACCTACCATTCTCAATACTGGAAGTTTTGCCTAGGGAAAAATGTAGGAACCCAAACCATCCTGTGATTCTATGATCTATCTCAAAATAAATGGATCGCTTATATCCTGTCCAGCTTAAAAAAACCCAAACAACCCTTAATAGCATTTACATTCAATTACATATAGCATTACACACAATATTTGGGGCCAGAACCTGCATTAGGTTATCCTGTTCTGGAAGAGGTGTGTTAGATGAAATTAACAGCTGGCAGAGGAAGGACAGTAAAAGGCCTGTGTACCAGTAATATCCTCTTTTATATGGTATTTGCCCTGGAGCTCATACAGAGAGAGATTTCATCTGTGTAGGAACATGTACCCCAGTCAGGGTATTTGATTACTACAGGTAGAGAACATCTGCAGCTCTTCAGACCTGCACAGGGCGTGCTCTGCCCAGGCACCCACTCCTGCAACTCCAGAGAAGCATCTGCCATGGAAGAAAAACTAGAAAGGCAAGGAGGTGCTGTCAGGATGAACCTAGAGTACCTCCCTCATTTTGAACTCATAGCTGTTCTCAAACATTGGTAGCAATGGCAAATGTACTTATTCCACTCTCATCATATAGCTGGGGATCGTAAAGAAACACTAGTAGCTGGCCTTAGGTGGGAACAAGGACACCAGCTGACTGCCCACGTAAATCTGGCTCCTTCTAATTCAGTGATTCCAGTGTACAAGGATTTTTTAACAGATGAGTATCTTACATTACTTTTTGGTAAGGGGAGAGTAGAATCCATTTGTTCTTTTTGATCTACCAAAACATAAAATGGACAAGCAATCCTATAGTATTTCCAGTTTTATTTCTGAGCAAGTCAAACACTCTATTTTAGCAAACTGCCATTATACTTGCTTTTCTATGTTTTAATCTGGAGGTACCAAGGGAACACACCTCTATAGCATTAGTGTTAAGGCGTGTGACTCCTCATCACAGCTGAGAGTTATAGTACAGGTAGATCCTCACTCCAGAAAAAACATCAAACAAACTATAATGTTGTGTTACGAGTTTCCTTCCTTTAACATTTCTCTCAACATACAATGAAGTTTATTAAATGTGTATCAAAAAACCTTTCAAGAAGGCAAAGAGTGACACACACAGATATTCGCACATACCTCCCTTATGTGCACGATTTGCACTTCTAACCTTGGGGCAGCGACTCCGCAAAGTGGCTATCTGGCCATCTGCAGCACATATGTCCAGGAATATGTGTGCAGGAACGCACGCTGTACCTGAGCCTGGGAATCCCTTGCTACCTACCAGCTGAATGCTCTATATTTAGAGTTGGTTCACTACACACACACACATACACACTCATTCACACACTCATACACACACACGAACACGCACAAATTACAGCAGGATCTTTCGAAGACTATCTTCTCCTGCGCTTAACCACCTCATCTTGAGTTGCTGCATTTTCTCTATGGTTAACACCTCGCAGAGCTGCTGGTACACATAACCCAGCGCCAGGCAATTTCAGCAGTTTCTGGCAGGAGAAACGGACGTTCCCGAACCCAGCACAAGGCAGGTGATGAAAGAGAAACTAGCGTTGCTTATTTTAAGATGAAAAACCCAACAACTGAAACTCCATTTGCCAAAGGTGAGTTCTGGTGAGATGTTCGCCCGCTGTCAAGGTTGAACTTCTTTGTTTATGCCCCGAGCACAGGGAGCACATGTGGCAGAGTGATCAGCCCAGCACATCCTCGCCCTCACCTAGTTGGAGAAGAGGAATCCCTCCCTCGGCACTGAAACCAGCAGCAGGGTGCCAGGGTGCTGACAGGCTTTGAACATGTTCACTTGACCATTACAAATGGGACTAAAGCCACCAATTAATTTCATAGGGGTTGTTAAATAGCAACTAGACATCAAGGGTCACTAGCAACACAGACAGGATCCCGACTACTGATAGAGGTCCCCCGCTACACTACCTGTTTGTACTGTTTCAGTGCAAGTCTATACCACGCTACTCACCTCTACTGCTCCCTTGTAAAACATACAGAATAAAAAAAATGTATACATTGGCAAACGTATGTGAGAGTATATCCCTCGTGAATAATTAGCTTTAAGCAATAATTCCACTTGCAATGTCTGAAGAGGGAATTAATGCAGGGAGTTTGAGGTAGAGAACATGCTTAGAAAGCAAGTATTTTTAAAGATTGCATGGTGTAAGATGAAATGGTTTCACTGCGATGAAAATAAAGCGCTGGGGAATCATCTGAATGCAACAGAACAACCACGGGAAGGAAATGTTATTTTGTTGTAGAGAGTAACCATGCCGTGGGTAGCAAAGATGCTGTCATCCTTTACTGAAACCCTCATCATCCTGCAAAAACATACATCTCTTCTAGACAGGATGTTTAGGCTGGGTTTTATGTGCATCTCCCCTTCCTATACTTTGGACCAAAGAAACATTTGAAGCGAACTGACCATCAGCTTGAACTGGTACCTTGGGGGAAAAAAGAAGAAGGACTAAAACCCAAGAAAAATCATAGCACAAAAATGCTAAAGGCAAACAGATGCATCTTCACCCCAAGAGAAAATTATTCCTTTCTAACACTCCTAATAAATTCATGTAATGTTTTGTAGACATTGAAAATATTCCAAAACACAGCTCAGTGTAAACAGCAAGCTGGGTTTCCTCCTGCTCTTTAGCATTTCTCTTTGTTTACTCTCCATTTGAGGACAGAAAAAGCCTACATGTGAGCACTGCAAATGGTGTATTTTGGGACCGATGGGGCATTTGGTAAGGGAATGATGAAATACAGACATATGTAGCCTCCAGTAAAATAATATGTACTTTGCCTGTGTCACCAGGTTTGAACAAAACTAAAAAAAAATATCCAATGTCTGCTATATCAATACTTTTTACTTCTATGTCGAAAATAATCTGATACCATGGTGATGGGCAGGCTATACTAAGCTTAGAGAGACAGAGGCATGAGAGAGACATTCTGGGGTGTGCCTGCTCTCATCCCCACTGCCTTTCTGCTCCCAAACCCTGCGCCTCAGCAGTAGAGATCCTGTGGGAAACTGCCCTAGCAAGGCTTCAGGAGGCAATACCCAACCGGGCCAGTTCACCCATTGCAAGGAGAGGTACTTGGCTAGAGACACCAGCTCCCATCTGTGAGCCCAAATGGCTCTGCTCAGCCTCTGCTCAGCTCAGGAGGGCCTGGCACATTCATTTGGTAAAAAACAGCCCTTACCTTTGGCAATGAGCTCCTCCAGCTCTTGGTCGAATCCTTGTCGGTGGCATTTCCTCCAGAGCCCCATGTTGGTCGAGTTGTACTGTCTCATGCACTCGTCAACTGCGCTCATAGCAAAGATCTGTCTCCTGTTTCTTGCCAAGAGGAGTTTCCCTTCCCAGCGGTCCAACCTAGACCTGCTGGCCCTGAGAGGCAGGTTGTTGTTGGAGTTATAAATGAAGCCAGGATCATTTCTCTTAGTGGTGATGCTCTTGCACCTCTCTCTGTGCTTCCTGGCATCAGTTTCATACCAATGGTCAGAGCAGATTGCCACAGCCAGCATGCCCAGGGCACACAGAGCTAAAGAGAGGCCAGCATACAGCAGTAACCTTCCAGCAGCCATACCTCAGCTTCACAGAAACACCATGGACATCTTCACAACAGGCAAAGCCCTTGAGTGCGAGGTCACACAAAAACCTCCGGAGCAGCTGCTAGGTGTCACTTGGCAGAGACTGCCTCAAACATCCCCAACTCCCGTGGCTCACATCGACGCTGCGGAGGGATGCTGACAGCGCTACAAAGTTCTGCCCTGGAGGCAGTCCTGGAGTCTCATCTGCCTCTTCCCCTCTGCGGAGGAGACCTGGCGAGGCGAAATGCAGCCTTCCACCTCGAACGGGAGCAAGCCAGGGACCCACCTATACAAAGATGTCCTGCTCCCCTCACCACGAGCACCCGAGCAGCAGGGGCCGAAGGGAAATATCCCCCTGAAGAGACCTGAAAGCTACGGCTGATCAGTCCATTAATCTCTTTCAATCTGGCCAGCTCAGAAATCCAGAAGAGATGGCTTTCAGATCAGCAGGCTCACCACAGCATCATCACAGGACAGCAAAGTTCAACAGCTAGAGATCTCCCGCTTGCAAGCCGCTGGTTATCCCCGTTTCAGGAATAGGTGAGTTGCCTTTTCTTTGTCAGTGGCTCAGCAAGAGCACATCACCGTCTGGGCTGGCGGTCGCTTGCTCGGGTTTAAAGCGGGGTCGAAGGGGAGGGAGCAAGAGGGGGAGCAATCTGTTGTTGTTGCTGCTGCAGCCGCGGCTTTAAATCGCGGCTAAAACATAACCTCCCCGGCTGGATCTGGGAACGCAGGCGTGCCCAGGGCTCTCCCCCAGCGGGCTTCGCCGACAGTCACTGGCAGCTTGGCTTCGGCAACACCTCGGCTTCTCTCCGCCAGCCCTGGCCATTCACTCGCCCGCTTTTGTCGTCGGCACTGTCATCCGGGCAGCGTAACGCCGCGCTCCCTTCCCCCGGAGCGCCCCGGCAGCGCTTCGGCTCTCCCGGCGCGGCGGCGGCGGCGGCGGCGGCGGCGGAGCGGCACCTTCCCCGCTGCGGGCCGGGGTGAGGAGAGGCGGCGGGGGGCAGCCGCAGCCCCGCGGCAGGACCCGCCGCCCAAGCGCGCACCTCCCGCTAGGCAGCACCGGCCCCGCTCCTCGGTCCCGGCATCGCTCTTCCACGCACCCCCACCCCCCCGACACACACCCCCGCGCCCGTTCCGCCGGTATCCGAAAAGCTTCCTTCGTCCCCGGCGCTGGGATGTGTTGTTGTGCACAGTTTTCCTAACACGGCGGCACGTTGGCCATCTGCAAGATGAAGGCGGGCGGGCAGGGCTACGGCTGGCTGAAAGGATGCTCGGGAATGGGGAGGGGAGGGAGGTCGGGGGAAATCAAACCAAAACAAACCGGGAGGGGAGGGGGGAGTGGGGAGTGGGGAGGGGGGGGGGAGGGGGGAGGAAGCTACACACCTTGCACGGGGAGAGGACGGCAGCCCCTAACTGTTGTCAACAGCTTTTGGTCTGCACCATTTCTCTGCCATATGGCCCGATCTCCACGTCGGAGCTGAGATGTTTAGCTCAGCAGCTTCATACGAATCGCGTCCCCAGCATCAGCAGTTATATATTCAGACATCTTTTTCTTTTTCTCCTTAAATTTCCACTCCCTTTCTCTCTAATGGGAATAACTCACCCATCTTGTAGAGATCAAGTGCAACAGAAGGCGAGCTGGAGTCCCCAAGCTTTAGAAATCTCATTTCACCGTTTTTAACCCAAATGAGAGCGAATCCAATCTTCTGTACACCTGGGAATCTTTCCTTGTTCAAACACTGAGCCCTGCAGCCTTGGCTAAAGCCTACAGACAGAGAATACAGAGCGCTGAGCCAAAAGCCAGTGATGTCACCCATGCAACGTGAGACTCATTTCTTATTTCTCTAGCCTCCTTAAAGATAAACTGCACCACTTCCCAGGCAGGAAATGTCGAACCCTTACTTTCTTAAGAGGGGAAAATGTAAAACCTGGATTTGACTGGATCCTGCTCATTCTTGGTCACAAGCCATTGCATTGTGTCAACAAAACCCAAGACAAGCGGCAATGTTTCTTACTGCACCAAAAATCCCAACCTTCTACGTATCACAGAGCGCGAGCTTGAAACAAAAAATGTGGAAGACCTTCTGTGTGATCCAGAAAACGGAGACCTCCAGACTCTGAACTGTGCCGTTTAAAAAGGAAATAAGCACAGCCATTTCCCTTGCATCAAAAAGCCCTGGATCCTGGCCCATCCTGGCCTTTGAGTACCACAGCATCCTGGAGCTGGCAGAGGGACCTAGTTACCCCATCCAGAATTTGGCTCCCACTCACCAGCACCTCCACAGCATGAACAGCAAACAACGCGGTTGCTCCTACTGGACCAAAAAGTCCACAGCCCGATGCCTTTCCCCAGAGGAGTGCCACAAAAATCTACATCCATGCTGGATCCTACCAGCTTTTGGCCCCTGAAGCCCAAGCTGTATCATCTGAATAGAAAGTGAGCACAGCCTTTACTGGAGCCGCTAGGTCGGTGATAGCCCTTGGCCCCAAGGAGGGAGCACTGGGATTGTATTAGCTTTTAACCCTAGCCACCCAAATTGTACTTGCTGCAGTGGGAAGAGCAGAGGGGGGACATAGTAGCTCTTCGTGTATCAGAAATACATACCTGGATTTTCTTGTGGAATACAGCTGCATCAGAAAAAAGCACACAGCTGGATCATACCAGTTTTTGGCCCCAAACCCAATTGTATCATCAAAAAAGGCAAGACGACTCCTTCCATTTTACCCAGCAAAGCCGGGTCCCAAGCCAGCTGGGATTTTCAATGGCATCTCTCCCATTAAACCATTTTTGGTTTGAAGTGGCCTGTATTGTCCAACCCCCTCACATGTTTATGAAACTCATAAAGGAAAGTTGATCATCCAAACCACAGACATTGCAATCACCTGCATCTGCTGAAACACCTCTATCACAAAATTTTAATGTTATGTTGCGAATATTAACTGTATCTGGAAAGCTCTAGGTAAAGTTAATTGTTTTATTGTTTTATTGAGACAAAGCACTGGTTTAATTTTTTTAGCAGTAACTTCCCTTTGCTGTTTGTAATCAAAGCAAATATTTAAGGATCTAAGTTTTTGTAAAAATCGTTAAGCACAGGTGGGTCCACTTCTATAACTGGATTTGTCAAGCAACTACATGTCAGTCCATAAAAAGAATTAAATTTTATAGTGAGCTTGGAGCAGCCATACTTGTCGTCTGTTCGGAGATAAAATTTAGAGGTTTGTGGTTAAAAAGCTGCTGGCTTCTATAAGAAGATAGTGAACAGGTTTCCTGTATTGCACCCACACAGAGATGAGAGTGCACCTGGATTTCTTTGTCAATTTTTAGCATCAAGTCCCAGGCTGGAGGATGAGAACAGGGAACAAGCCTAATTTTACCAAATGTGTTTTTTGACTGATAGGATTGTTGGATCTTCGATTTAAGCATGAGAATCTGCTACATTTTTTTCTCTAATTAGACTGAACTGTAAGACAGAACTCTCTTCTGGAAGACTCGGGGTAAGAGCAAAATGGAGGATCCAGCAACTAGAGCTGCTTTTCTCATTATCTTGGCCAAAGATATGTTAGGGGACAGGAAAATCTTATCATGTAATCATATCTACATTTATTTTCTAGTTAAACATTAGTATTACAGTCCAAAGAGCCAAGATTTGGTTGGACCCAGGGAGGTCTAGGTGCCAGGTTTTTTCCATCACACTCCAAGGCAGTAAAAGAGTTTGGGGCAGGGGGACTTTTGTACCTGGAGAAGCCAGACTTATTCCCTCTTTTCATTCTTAAACACGGGTTTGAAAGCCAAAAATTGGCATACAGTTCCAGGTTTTATCTTTTTCTCTGAAAAGACTTTTCACTGGCAGTTTCTGTGCATTTTTATTTTTTTTCCTTGCATTTGTAGCTTTATCAGATGGCAATCTATATCCTCCCGCGAGTCACCTTAAATATATAAATGTAGGAGAAGGTGTTGGCTTTCAGATGAGCTCCACTTTAACTCTTAGAATCTCTCCCTCATCATCATTATCCCCTTCTTTTCAGGAGGGGCAGAACACTGCTTGCTGCAGGCATTAGGAACCTTTCCTCTGTCTCTTCCCGGGATTATTATAGACAGCCCCTTCTCAGTGCAAACAGATCATTATTAAATTCTCTTCCTCCCACCCCACCCCCGCCTCGCCACAAGGGGAAAAAAACAATCCTTGTCGATCTTCAGATGAATGTAAGCTAGGAGAATGGCATTTAAAAAAAAAAAACCCTCCACGCACACTTGGGCACGCTACATGGAAACCGCTCCCTACGGTGAATTAAGGGCATCTTGGCAAAGGGAGGGAACTCACGGGTCTTAAACAAATCGGGGAGTGAAAATGCAGTTTTAGTAAAGGATGAAAAGCTGAGGTTTTCCTTTCTGCAGGTTACGATTCCAGTGATCCACAGGGAAAGCTAAAGCACATGGGTGCACAGGAAAAATGTCTGAAGGCATGGGGCAGAGAAGCGGAGCCCAGCGAGTCTGTTCAGAGCAAATTCCTTGTGACAAGCCCTGCGCGCTGCCTGCAAGACCTCACCACAGATGTTATCTTACAGATAGGGCCAGTCTCCTCTCCATTCCCTCCCAGGATTGTTTCCGCTTTCCTTAGCATCCTCCAGCAACCATCACCCACCGCCTTCCAAGAAAGCTTCAGACACAAAAGCAAAGAGAGCGCCTGTACCAAGGTACACACAGGCGGGGTGTTGGGTTAGAAGGGGGAAGGGCAGAGTTAATGGACAACCAATTGCAATTTGCTTTTCTTCGGGTTTTTTTTTTTTTACATCAAAATGACCTCCACCATATTTTCTTCTTCCTCCTCTTTTGTTTTTTTTTTTTCTTCTTTTTTTTTTTTTCTTTTAAAGAAAAAGAGTTCAGTGCCATCTAGTGGGGGAGGGGATTGAGCAAGTCAACGTGCTTCCCGTTTCTAGGGGTCTGGGCCACTAAATCCGTTATTCAACAGGGAGAGATGATCCTCAGTATTTCCCTTCTCTCTTCGCGACTTTCATTCCCCAAGAGGTGGTGTTTAATTTACACGGGCTCCAGCCTTCATTCTTTGTAATGAACCACCTACTGAAGCCAAACGAACTTGTACCAGTGTTGTATTACTTAGAGTAGCAGTGGCTCTGGAGGCAGATCGCTGCTCTAATTACAGGATTTCAAATACAAGACAGTAATCAAACCAAACACTGATATAACAAATTATATCTACTAATATTTTTTATCGTTCCAATGCACCTTGGATCCTGGTGTGGGTGAATCCCCAGCATGCCAGCCCTTCTACTAACACAGACGTAAAAGATGCTGCCTATCCCATAGAAGCATCTTACAATTACACCCACAAACACTTGACCCATCAGTCAAACAGATTTTGGGGTGTTCAGGTGACTCAGGGCCAAGCAGAGGCTCTATAAAGGAAGATCTGGACCACAAAACATCATGTAAAAGCTTGTCATCTAAAACCTGGGCATTTAAACCAGTTGTTAATGCTCCTTCTATTTTATTTTTTTTTTTAATAAAGGCATTTTCAGAGGGAAACATTAGCCAGCTGCATAAACACGAGCTAGCTGTACACACACACGCAGAGACACACGGAGATTAGGCAGACAGCTATGTACACACCAGTGCTTAGCTGTGCACACACTTGTATCCAGCTGTACACACCAGCACCTAGCTGGACGTCTTCTGCCCTCCCTCCTGCCAACTCCCAAAAGGGATTTGTTTTGCTCTCTCCAAAAAAAGAACACTTGGATTGCAAAGTTGAGCGAGTTAGTGAATGCCAGATTTAAGATCACCCATGCAACAATAATTTACCCCTTATGCAAACACATTATGATACAATCTTTAATTACATGATTTTTGTTTCCATGGGACTTCTGCTTTTTTCAGCACAAAGGATGGATGTTGCTTACTTAATGAACACTATTCAAATTTTCTCCTACCCTTATCATCCAATGTGTGGTGCATGTACTATTTACTGCAGAGTATCCAGATCTTGCATTGAATACAGAATGATTAATTTCCTCATGAGTTTTCTATAGTGGTGTTCTCATTGTAGTGTTTGAGGGTTGTTTTTTTTTTACAAACATCAATGAATTTATCTTCACAGTTTCCTGCTGAGGAACAGAGATAAAAGCCAATATTTTCAAACATGTCAGTGTATTTTGGGTGCTCAATTAAAGAAGCTCAGAACCAAAACTTTCAGAGTGCTTAGCACTTTCCTCCCTCAGAGAATAGCTTCCAGTCACCTTTGCTCTAGACACAATGGGCAGTATTTCTACAAATTATTGCATGGGTGACTGAAACTGGAAAACAGAAAATGGGGACCACATGGACAGTAGTTGGTAAGGATGTAATTTATTTGAGTCACCTAACTTCACAACAGCAGCTCTTACGGAGGGTGAAATAAAATCCAATTTTCAGTTTCAGTTCAACTGCCTTAACTGTGTGACCATGATTTTTCCTACCTGTATTCATCTGCTAGGCTCACTACAAACACGCTAGCCTCCAAACTCTTCACCAAACCATCTCAGAACTGCAGAGTCCTCGTCCTTCTGTCAGCTACCATGAATGGAAACAGTTTGTGTAGAAAGCAGGATCTGATCATGTATCTTACTTCATGAATGCAAGACACAAGTGAATGGCAATTCATGGACAATTTTTATTCTGGTGTTTTCTCAGAGTCTTGATTTAGTGACCTGAAGTTGTGATGAATAAGCGAAGCATGCGTGAGCTGAGACGGAATTAATCAGGGGGTCAGGAGCTAAATGGAGTGTAGCATCAAAAGAACAGATTTGTTTGGAGAGGAAGCAAAATGAATTGCTAGGCAGAAAGCAGGAAGACATGTAGGTGAGCACTCCTATATCATCTTTTTCAATAAAGCTGGAGGAATGGCCAGCACTAAATCGCCTCACACAGAGACAGGCGAAAGACAGTACCCAACTGAAAAGAACTCCAGTATAATGTTGTTTTTCCAAAGACAAAACAAAACAAAACAAACCTGGAGCCTTTCCATTAAAATTGCTTCCTCCTCTGAAAACGTATTCTTCATTATTCAGCTGTCAACTGTCAAAACTATACCACTGTTAACAACCTAAGGCTACACTGTGGACACAGCTAACTATGCATGATAACCACTGCTTCTCATCAGAACATATCTAAGAACATTTTTAATCTCAGGCAAAACAAGGATGAACTTCTTTAAAGTAAAGTATAATTAAACTTTCCCCCAAACTGCCCAGCACGGACATCACGCTTGGAACATGTCAGCCTAAACAGTTAAAGTTTATCAAAGCTACAAGCTACTGAAAACAAGGCCTGGTAGCCAAACTTACTCAACTGAAGACATTATCTCTGCACCACCTCCACACAGACTGAGTGTTCACAAGCACCGTGACAAACTGCAGAATAACTTGGAACCTGTCGCTCCACCTTTAAAGGTGTGGCCATGAGTTTTAGCTTTTTCAGCCAGGTGATAGGATCTAAATGTGTACCACACTCACAGGGGAGCACTACAGGGACTCAGGAAAGCCAGCCTTATCCTGTCTCTGTTGAGTCTTGAGTAAGCACTCAAGCTCTTGCAATGTCAGAGGAGCATCAAGAAAATATTTAAAAAAAAAAAAAAAAGAAAAGGCCTAAGTTGCACATATGTAAGTCTCTGTTGATAGAGGGAGTTCTGCTGGGCTAGGAGACAACTCAGCCAAAGCACACAGGCAACCTTCAGCCCTCAGGGCTATTTCAAATTCATCTCCCTACAACAGAAAACACTTCTCAGACCTTGCTTTTGCGAGCAGAGATTCAGCTTCACTCTGGTGCACTCTCTGATTGCAGCAGCCACGTTGTTATGCCTCCTGCTTTTTGTCTTGTCAGCTTGGTAGTCAACATCTTCATATTCTACAGCTGCTTCTCCTCTGAGTTGGACTAGGTTTCACATGAACTGTCTCCTGGAGACCTGTTTCCACAAATGCCTAAGAGGTCTACTGTTCCATACAAGCCCCGCTGTGCTTCCCCCAGTTTATGTTATGGATACATCAAGCCCAGCCTCCCACCCTAAATCCTGCTGCAGGAAACACCCATTGCCTGCTGCAGTGATGAAGGTGACATTGCTCTGAATGCAGGAGTTATATAGCAAGGTCACTTGCTGCCTAAAGCTGGCTACAAAAGGAAGATGGCTCTCTGACATCACCAGATGTCATTGGGCTCAGCTGAAAACAGGAGATATTACTTCTCATTAAAATTCATAGATCTTGCAACTTTTATAGAAATAGCAAGAGGAATCCAGGATGGCAGAGATAAGATAGTAGGGCCAAAGAGTACTGACTCAGAGCAAAAACTCAGACTTCTGGCTGCCAATAATAAGCATATTTTGTAAGAAGTGACTTTCATTCTTAAAGCTACATCTAACACATTGATCTTCAATACATTAAAGCCTGAATAATTCTGATTTAGCTGTACTGCATCAATATTTAGTTCATATAGGCAGTCTTATAGGAAGGTACATCTGTAGTACCGTTAGTTTGCTTGATGTGGTAAGTCACATTGCATGACCTTCCCTACGATTCTGACAGATTTCAGAACCCACTGTTCATTCCCAGGGAGAATTCTGGACATGGGTTCTGTCAATCAGCAGTGTTTTGTGAACTAATCTACGGAAACACGGAGCCACAGTCTTTGTAGACCAATAACATGGTCTTTGGTAATGAATGTATCACATCTGTGATTGGCTCCCAGCTGTCAATTCAATTTGTTGCTTCTTTTAGTCACAAAAGAAAAATAAGGATTAGTTAAAAATCAGAATTCATAGATTGTAAGAAATCATCACAGAAGGGACCGGGAGGAAGACCGGTAAGCGAAACCAAAAATAGCACCTGCTTAGGAAAACTATATTCTCTAAAAACACTCAATTTTGGAATATGACTCAGAAGTAAGACCTCAATCTTCATGTATTTCATTTGGCTGTGAAGTCGTAGCAGAGTAGATTCATTTAAAACCAAAAAGAGAAAAAGATGTATATACATATACATTGTGTGTCTCTGTAAAAGCAGCTAACATCTAGGATGATAAACTCTCTATTCAGACACAAGTATGCTGCTATCTTCAACAGTTTTGCATTTACCTCTCCTCATTTATTATCACCAACAGTATTTGCATGAAAATGAAGTATTTGGTTCTTCAGAGTTCATTCATTTGTGCAGTTCATTTCCCCACATGAAACTTTAGCACTGTGATATCGCAATTGGTTGTTGAGGAACTGATTAGATCACAAAGAGAGGATTAGAGCTCCAGGTGGGAAACGAGCAGCAGGAAGAGATGAATGCCGAAGCAAAAAGACCTATTTTCCGTGCAATTGCCATTGGTTTGTTAGTCTTAAGGAATAAAGAGGAGGAAAGAAAATCTATAAGTTTCAGCAGAATTGCTACCAGTGCTCACTTTCTAAGAGATGGCAGCAGCTCCTCAAGGACTATTCTTCTTCTGTCAACACTGAGTTGAATTCACAACAACAGTTAGTTTCACATGCCATTGTTATTTTTCGTTGGAAATTGCAATCCAATATGTTATACCACTAAATCTAATACACCAAATGAGGCATTTACAGAAACCTACAGCTTGATGCCTCTCTTCTAGAGCACCTTTCAGAAGCTGGGCATCTCAAAGTGCCTTACACCAACAATGTAGATGATTACAGTGCGGTGAAAGGATGCAAGCTCTGTAGGTACAACACATTTGAGGGAAATCACAGAATCACAGAATGGTTGGGGTTGGAAGGGATCTTTGGAGATCATCTAGTACAATCCCCCTGCCAGAGCAGGTTCGCCTAGAGCAGGTCACACAGGACAGCAGATGTTGAATGCCTGCAAGGAAGGTGACTCCCCAACCTCCCTGGGCAGCCTGTTCCAGTGCTCTGCTGCCCTCAGAGCAGAGAAGTTCCTCCTCATGTTTAGATGGAACCTCCTATATTCAAGTTTGTGCCCACTACCTCTTGTCCTGTCACTGGGCACCACTGAAAAAAGTCTGGCCCCATCCTCCTGACACCCACCCTTTAAGTATTTGTAAGCATTGATATAAGATCCCCCCCTCAAGTCTTCTCTTCTGCAGGCTAAAAAGCCCCAAGTCCCTCAGCCTGTTTTTCTAAGAGGGATGCTCCAGTCCCCTAATCGTCTTAGTAGCCCTCTGCTGGACTCTCTTCAGCAGTTCCTTGTCTCTGTTGAACTGGGGGGCCCAGAACTGGACACAGCACTCCAGATGAGGCCTCATCAGGGCAGAGTAGAGGGGGAGAAGAATCTCCCTCGACCTGCTGGCCACACTTTTCTTGATACATCCCAGGATGCCATTGGCCTTCTTGGCCACAAGGGCATATTGCTGGCTCATGGTTAACTTTCTGTCCACCAGGACTCCCAGGTCCTTCCCCACAGAGCTGCTTTCCAGCAGGTCAGCCCCCAGCCTGTACTGGTGCGTGGGGTTATTCCTCCCCAAGTGCAGGACCCTACACTTGCCTTTGTTGAACTTCATAAGGTTACTCTCTGCCCAGCTCTCCAGCCTGTCCAGGTCACACTTTCCTCCCCATATAGCTGACTTAGGGCCAGAGATCAGAGTTCCAGTCCTGTAGTCAAGAGGATTTGTGGTTGGAGGCCCCACGCAGCAGCTGACCATTTGCCAGTGACTTGCATGCTGGCAGCAGCAGCTACAATTGTGAAGACCTGATGGAAAGCTCAGTTCTGCAGGCACAGCCCTGTGTTGCCATTTTTGGAAATCGAGAGCAGAACTGAACCATGGCTAAGGCAGAGTGGGGCCACTGCAGCCAGGCTGGACACAGCTGGGTTTCGAAGCTCAGTAGCAGTTAGCTGCTTGTCTGCTTAACTGATGGAAGAAGAGCACTCCAAGGCATCTCCAGGAAGCTCAGTGTAACAACGGCTCAACAGGAGGACATCTCTAAGACCTTGGCAACAAACTTAGCTCTGCTTTGGGGACTGTGTTAGCACTGAACACAACCAGGCCATTCACAGAGCAGGACTGAGCCTCAACCACTTAGGGCAAGCAGCTGATAACAAAAGGTCTTAACGCCTCCAGAGAGTAGTTTGTGCAGACTGCTCACCACAGCAGGGCAAAATGAGGAGTTTGGGGTATTCAGTCATCTGCAACATAGTCATTATGGCTCATACTCTGAAGTCGTTCCAGTGAGAACTGCTGTGCCATGAAAGACGTACGTTTATTCACCTTTGCTATAAAGGCCTCTAATAAGTACCCACCAAACAAGAAACAAGGAGGAATATCAAGCTTTAGTGGCTGTACTGTGATTGCCCAACAGGTATGTTAAAGAGAATGGGCTGCAAGAAGCTAATTCCCTTGATTGTTTCCAGAGAAATGGACTAAGGAAGAAAATTACCCGAGGACAAAAATGGAAAAAAGGAAATTTGGGACTCAACAGCCATAAAATCTGAAGAAGTCATTTTTCACAGGAAAAAGGGAACAGATGCCCAGAGAGCTTGTGTAGGAGCAGGGCTCGTTCAGCCTGGGTACTGCCATGGTCAGAGAGAAAGAGCTGAATCAAAAAAATGTTTGCAGCTAAGAAGACAAGCACAAGCTGCAAGATCCTGAATTCTCCCGAAAACCTGCCTGCCAGACGGAAGAACACTCCTGCAGGCTGAAGAAACTGAGGCTGGGAAGTGCATGTAAGATCGATTATGTTTCTCTAGACAGACAAATTATTGAAACAAAGAGCAACGCTGGTTACTAGTGCTGTACAAGATTGCCGCATGTATCCTGGGGCTACCCTGACATAATAAACGGCAGCTTCATGTCACCCGCCAGGACTGGAGTGAAGAACTCCAAAGTAAAACAAAAAAAAATTATCTGTTTCCATGGCTCTGCCTCCAAAAGGCTATGGAAGCAGGAAAGGCTGATCAATGATGTTTAGGTCTACAAAAAGTGCTACTGAGACGACTGGGTACCTGGGAGTCCAGCCAGATCTTGGAAAACCTGCTGACTTGCAAATAGAGGCAGTCAGCGAGTGAGTATCTAGAGTGCTCCCAAAGATCTAACAATGTATCCTGTGGTCAGCATTGGTCAAGATACCTTAAGACAAGAAGGGTCCTAAATCGGGAAAACATGGAGAGAAATCTCCATTGGAATGCACCATAGAGGTCAACAGGGATATCAAAGTCTGCCAAAACTCAGGGGAGCCAACAGCTCACAAACCCAACAGTCTAGATCCAAGACAGCCTCTTGACAAAAGTTCAGCATGCAGAAACAGAAATGTGAACTCAAACAGACCTCACCAATCTCCTTGGACTTCCTGTTTCAGAGATTGATGTCTTCCTGAAAATTTTGTTGCTGCAACATTTTTACACTTGGTCAAACAGAGTTAGAGATGGTGAGCTGTTTTTGACCCCATTTGAAAACTTTGGTGGATGTCCTTTCAGATGAGTTCTGCAGGGAGTGATGGAAGGGAAACTACAAAGGCTCTTATCAGCAGTGAGCCACATGTCTCCATTATTTCTTCTCTTTCCAGCTGATTCTGTCATTTTAATATTTTTCCTTTTTTTTTTTTCCTCCCTCCTGCAACACTTTGTTCCAGCCAAGAAAGATGCATCTTTATTACTGTTGGCTTTAAAAGTTTTATGTTCATGTTGTTGGTAAAGTAACAATAATACTCTACTTCTGTATGTTTTTCACTAGGGGAAGCTGAAGCATTTTCTAAGAATCAATTATTCTTCACAACCCATTTCTGAAGCAGCCATTATTATCCCCAGTTTACAGAGGGATGAAATGGCAGATAGGTTAATTAACTTGCTTAAGGTCATCCATTGAGTTAGTAATAGAGCTAAGAAAAACCAGGATTCAACAATTCTCATTCCCAGTCCCTTGATCTAACCACTAAGAAATATTCCTTCTTTTTCAGTCTTAAGTACTTCATTTAACTCACTGAACCACAAATTAGTCAGCCTAAATGACAAGCATGTAGATGTGTGGAGATCTACAGCATCTTCCCCCGACTTGCCTGTTCAGCTTCATGCACCCCCTGCTATGCTGAACAGCTCGTCTGCCATTAAAAATGGATGGGCGACAGTCCTTCTGGAGAACTGTCAATACCGTTTCAGGCATCAGTCCGAGGGCATCGCGAGAGAGAGAAAGAGCACTTGCTCTCTCTCCCCAGGAGGCGAGAAAACTGCCTCCGACAGCCCAGCTGTCTGGGAAAGCAATAAGCTCAAGAAGCCAACAGGCTCTGAAAAATAATTTCTGTTTTTCTCTTATGCTGCATCTGCCTCCCGAGTGTTTCCAGTGTTAGATGGCTGGAGCGGCAGTATTGAATAGCTGCGTCTTTGTAGATTTCACTCTGTGGCATTAGTTTGATGAGTTATTTTGAAGTCAAAATATCTTTCAAATGCCCACCCAAAGTCTGTCAGTCTCTTAATACAACACGTTCTCTCCGGAGGGATTTGCACTGCTAGACGTCTCCATGGCTCAGCGTGAATCGCTGAGCAACAAAGTAAATTGAAGTTCACCAATTAATCATGATCACGTAAAAAATGAGTAACAAATGTGTTCTAATATATGTAACATATGCAGCCAATGCAGTTTAACCAAATACTCAGAGGGTCCTTCTACTTAACTCAGACGAAGATGATTTTGTTCCCTCATGTCAGTATTTATTACAAGAAAATGTTAGAGATCATCTTGCAGCATGAGGTGATAGTTCTAAGCATTAGGAGTAAAGTTGATTACTGTGTCATACAGGAACTACTCAAACGCCTCATTTCCAAGATCAAACGAAACAAGTTCAGACTCTTCGTTCTTCATAAGTGTCAATAAACAAGCACCAATGAGCAAACTGGCACCCTGATCTTTTTTTTTTTCTTTCTGGGTATACTTCTGCCTTCTCAGGACAAACTCACAGTAGCTCAACTGTTGCATTTTGTCAAAATCCTAGCTTAAGGCTATTCAACATTCAGTTATAAAAACTAAAATACATACACAAGAGGAATTAACAAGACAGGTAATTCCAAAGCACTATTGATCAAATAAAGTAATTCCAGACCAAATTACAGCCAACTATTTGTAAAAAGGTCTTCCCCATACTTTATCATGAGGTTTCTTCCTCTTTTTTTGCTGCTCTGCGTGTGCTCCATGCATGTTTCTTCACTCCCTTGATGTCTTTCCTTCACAACAGTCCCCATGCAGAGAATGCCCAGGTTGTCTCCCAGCCCCATGTCAACTCACTCTCCATTAATTCATTTTTAGGGTTTCACTTTTTTCACTCACCCCTCTGCCACTGATTTTTTTCTGAATAATTGCTGACAAGTCCAAACACTTTTCTCTGTTTACGACAAGAAGCTCAGGAGGATCTAACAACATGTCCATAGAATCCATCTCATCACAAGCCCCCTCCTGTTGTCAGCCTCTGCTGCTTCCTTCCATTCCCTGCTATCATCATCCCTTAGTGTGTCAAGCCTAATCTGGACTGTGAAAACCTCAGGGTGGGGACGTTCATTTACGTGTCCAAAAGATTCCACACACACTTACTGCGCTACTTAAGCATTACTTTGCTCTGCATAGCCGTCTAGATACCAGGAACTGGAGCTCTGTCTCTTGTGCACCCCGTCTCATGACTACGCCATCGTTCTGCACTGCCATGAAAGTGGATGAGCTTCACAGGGATGAAGGAGTGGAACATAAATGTCTTCCGCTCCTGTTGCCTCCCCATGGTGACAACTAAAAAGAATTGGCAAAGAAATACCTTCTGTGACTAGAGGCACGATAACAAAGAGCTGGGACAGCAGGGCAGCCATCATCCTGAACGCTAAGCACTAGCAACTAAAACAGGAGAGCAGCCACCGGTACGCTGCTGACGGTAGCTGCTCCTGGGGATGCACGTTACAGCACTGCTAGGCAGCCAGACTGGCGTCACCTCAGGGAGAGTGACTTGGACAGCGTCCTCCACAGTGAAGCACATCACCCAGTGAGCTTAAACTCCCTGGCCGAATCTAGGGAGACACAGTCCCTCAGATGAGGTGTGCAAGACCGTTTATGGCTACGTGGATTGCAGAACAGACCACGCTCCACCTCTGCAAATTTGCAGATGCGTTGAGTTGTCACTTTGTTGACTGTTGTGGCTTTGATATTCCTTCCTGAGTGTCTGTATGCTGCTTTACTGGCTAACACGCTAACCCTAGATGGGTGCTTTGCAAGCAATTCTCCTCACAACCACAGTAATAGCAGTGACATAATAACAAAAACGTGCTCTTGTGAGTGCACACTTTTACTCTGTTGCTGACCTCACATTTAATATTTTCATGTTGTTGCATGACCGACAGGAGAAACAACTGATTTTAGAGGAAAAAAGGCAGAAGAAATTAACTAATGGAGGCTGGAGTGACTCCTTCCTAGTGATCCAGACCTCTGATGCGTAACGACAAATGAGGCAGTCAGTTTGCCTACTGCCATAACTCTCACATCAGCCTAATCCACTAAATATCTCTGGCCTGAAACTCAGCAGAGTAACTTTAGACAATCAGAGCCCAGGGTGATAATGTTGCAGCAAACCAGAGATGGAACCAGAACCATGGTACTGGGTCCATTTTTCGGTAAATCGATACTTTGAGGGAAAGAGGAAGATGTATTTCAGTGGTCTATACGACAAATTTCTGAGTGTGGGTAACACACAAGAAGAATTGGATCTTTTCAGTGAGAAGAGACGAGATCAAACTGACGTAATTACTGAAACAGGCAGGATGATTTACCAAATCAGAACATTAAAATATTTTGCCACAATCCTTTTAAACAAATAAATAAATTTGAAGACGTAAGAAGGTAACAGTGCACATTAAACCACCATCATTATTTTAGAGATGCAGAGACAGTGACTTGTCCCAATTAACCCTACTGAGGAGGGGTGGAATGGAGTGGAGATGGCTACAGAGACTCAGGTTGCTTATTCCTCCAATGTACAAAAAGTGTGCTCAATTTGGAGTTGTACGAGGAAAAAGCCACAAATAGCCAGCAGCCACGCCTCATTAGATTTTCTAGAACTTATTTCCTATGACAGAAGTTATTCCAGTCTATATGGACCAAGTAAAGTTTAAACAATTTAATCATGGGACAAAAAAGTGGTGGCTGCTTAGGAGCCAACAATCACAATTTGATTAAAACAAGTGAAAAAGGACAGTTGCAGCCAGGGAAATACTCTCCTACACACACAGAGATGCTTCAGAAACAATATCTCCATCAAGATGAGAGACATGATGAGAAAAATACAATTCAAAAATAGAGATAGAAATGTAAAGAGAATTCTTATGATCTTGCTGCATAGTCCAAATGTCATGATTGCATAATTAACAAAGTGGTCAGTTTTGGCTGAAGGACAATTTTGGCTCAGCAGCAGGGCAAAAGGAACACTCAGAGGTTAAAAGCACAGTACAGAACAATGTGGAAAGGCAAAAATATGGGGAAAAAATGCTCTGCAGTGAACAAAAAATGAAGACTACAGAAAACACGAGTGATATGACTACAGATAGTACAATGGGGAGTGGAATAATGACAAGGTGTATGACCAGATAGAGACAGTAAAATAGCACAGAAGTGGCAGAAATGATCAAAACTTATATTCCCTCTTTAGAAATATAAAGAAGAGGCACTTTATTATCTAGTTAAAAAAAAAAAAAAAAAAGCCGCATTTTTCAGTCCATTAGTAATGACGATGGAAAAAAATATCTACAAGAACAAGTGTTTTAAAGTTAGGATATCTAAAGAATTTCTTTGAAGAACAGACTAAAGAAATCCCAGGAATTTTAATTTTTAATAAATCTTGTGATGTGAAGGAAGTTACAGAAGGTCACGCCAATATCCAAAAGTGGCAAGAGAGGTTGGCCACAAGGCTGATCTGACCGGGGCAAGCGTGGAAAAGGTGCCCGGAAACGAATGAAGGACGGATTACGGAGTAACGATGTATTTAATGCCAGTCAGTATACGCTCTTCTCGGAAACAGATCCAGCCAGACAAACCCAGTTTCATCCTTCGATGGCACTGCACATTTGGCTTATAAACGTAATCACATAATTGCCATTTACTCAGATGTTTGCAGAGCGTCTGATTTAGCACCTCCTGGCACTGATTAAAAATTAGCATAAATCCAGCAGCGGGGAGACTCACGCGAAGCGGGCTGGGGAGGGCTGAGGGCCTGCCGAAAGCGGCGGCGGGGCAGCGTTCGGAGGCCCGGCCGCCCGCCTCAGGGCTTTCCCGCAGCGCCCCGCTGCTCCCCTGGGTCCCCACCGTGCTCCGGGTTTGGGGGCGTGAGGGCGGGTGACCGTGAGGCGCGGGCGGGGGAGCTGCACCGCCCCCGAGCGCCCCTTGGTGCGGGGAAAGGGGAGGCAGCTCCGCTGGGGCAGCCGGGGACCGGCGGGACCGGGACCGGGGCCGTGAGGGCGGGGGGGGCCGGGGGGCGGGCGGGAATAGACAGACAGCGGCCACCGCTCCCCGGCCACCGCCCCGCGCTTCACGGGGCCTGACGTCAACCGCTGCGACGCCTGGGCGGGAAGGCACCGCGCATGCGCCGCGGAGGACGCTCTGCCCACCGCCCTTCGGGGGCGCCGCGCCGGCCGTGGGTCAGCCCGGGGTGCGGGCGGGGGTCGGGCCGGGAGGGAGAGCGGGCGGGGGAGGAACGGCGGCCGAGGGAACGGCTGCCCGCTCTCGCCGGCCTGGCGGGTGGAGCGGGGCCTGGAGCCGTGAGCAGCACGCCGGGGGCGGGGGGGGGGGAATGGGCTCCGGGCGTCCGCCGAGCTTGCGCCGCCTCCTGGGCCCTGAGGCAGGCTCCCGGGAGGCCCCCAGGGTAGCGGGGAGCCGCTGGCGGCCGTTACCCTGAGGTGCGGTTGGAGCCCGCGGGTGGGTTTCCACGCTTGCCTTTCTGAAGGGAAGCAAGGCTGCGGAGGTGGAGGGGACAGGCCTCGCTGGAGGGCTGCGCTGGGCCGTGCCTGGCTCGGGTGCCCTTCCGGCCGGGCGGAGGCCCAGGGGCAGCCTTCTCTTCCGCGTGTGGTCATGGAAGAATCAAAAGTAATTCTGGAAACGGGGAGTTCTCCTGGCATATGCTAAGGGAGGAGGAAGTGGTCTGAGACAAGCTGGTGGATCAGGAAGGAAAAACCCAGCCTAGGATGGGAAAGCGAGGCTTTGAGTAGCGATAAGGAGTGGGGAGCAGGTGAAGAAGCCGCACAGCATAGTGGTTTTGCTTTTGGTTTAGGTGTTTTAATTACCAGGAGGTGATCCTGAAAATGTCATCGCTGTACGTGACAAGAACAATTTGGAAGCATCTTGCAGGATCCAAAGTCGTCCTAGAACAGGCTTTGGATAGCTCTGGTCCTTGGGAGTTTGTAGCCATCACCTTTCTTATTTCTCAAACGTTCTTACTCTGGCAAGGATTAATGGAAGTCTTCAGCCGTGGCTTGGGCTACTTAGATTCCTTCAGCAATTCTGAAGTGAAAAGCAGTCCCTCAGACCACTGGTTTGCATTGTTTAGGAGTTAAAGGTGTTTTCATTTTAAGGCTGCAGTTGGATGAGATGAAGCAAGCTTTGTGTTTGAATTGAGTCTGGTGATACTTTCAGAGTGAAGATGTGAGGAAGAGTTTTGGGGACAATTTGCTGCTTTATCACTGAACGTAGGAATTAGGACTGGCTGCTCTGAAGTGGCTGATTTAGCAAGACTTAGTGATCGTTCACACATGTAATAGATGCTCAGGTTGAAGTGCTGCCCTGTGATCATTTAAGAGCTTCTGTCATCTTACACTAGGCCTGCTGCCTTGAGTTCTGTGACACTTTGCCTTCCCTTTTGTTACTCTTCCCATTATTCTCTTTGACTCGGATTACTTGTATTATTTTCAGGCTTGACTTTTTTTCTCAGCTTCCTTTCTAGTGCTTTGCTAATGGGAGTGAATCAAAGTAGTCAGTTCTACATCAGGTCCTCCAGTGGGCAGATGTGTGTAAGTGAGGTTATGAACACTTCAGATTTGTGTTATTAAACACCAGGCTCCCTGTTACCATACTAAAATGACTTAGTCCTGTCCTGCTGATTACTCTTGTCCCTGCTCCGTGCTCTTTAATTATTAATGCTCACCTTCTGGAATCAGCTGTGCAATACTTCTTAAAACAAGAATTTTAAACTTTAACGTAAGTGTGGTGCACTTGAACAAACTCTGCTTAATTTCTCTGGAGACTTAATGTTATCACTTATTCAAAAAGGCACAGTACAG
The DNA here is from genome assembly GCF_034619465.1 of Leptosomus discolor. Classification (NCBI taxonomy): domain Eukaryota; kingdom Metazoa; phylum Chordata; class Aves; order Leptosomiformes; family Leptosomidae; genus Leptosomus; species Leptosomus discolor. The sequence continues at coordinate 155,315,231 of NC_141391.1, forward strand.
GCAACATACAGCTTCAAATACAGGATTATGGGTCTCTTATTCTTGTCTATTACATACATCCCATTCTGCAAAGAAAGAGTAAAGTGAAGAGGAAAAAATGAGGAGGGGTAAGAAAGCTGATAGAAACCCCTCCTCCACGGTCCTTTAAGAGAGTGTGGATGTTATCTCTGATGGCCTAATAACAGTGGTTTTGTCCTCAGAGCATTTTTTGTTGCAGAGGTGTCTTTAGGTGGGAGACGGCTAAAAGAGAATGAGAAGCTGCTGATGTGGGATTTTCTTGCAAAAAAATGAAGAAGAATTATCATGGGGAAATTATTTCTTTTCTCACTTAATAGATATCAGGAGCAACTGAAAAGAGAATGGAGGAAAAAGCTGATGGAAATGATCAAGGGAAGGGAGTTGAGATGGGAAAGATCTGTGTGATTCATATAGAGAAATGTGATTTATTTATTTTTACAGTTAATGGGCCATTTTTGCTAGATGGACTGTGACAGTGTTCACACAAGTGTTTTAAATAGAGTAAGAAATTTTCATGAGGAAAAACTTCCGGGTTGCTTCCTCGATATATTTGACTGATGTCTTACCTTGTGCTTGTGTAGGAGTCGGAGACATCGCAGTGGGCACCATTTTTGGCAGAGTTCACACTGCAATTGTTGCTGTGACTGGAGTTTGAAGGAAGCCTTAAGCAAGCTGAGTGGGGTCTGCTAATAAAATAGCCATGGTAAATTGTGGTTCAGTGCAGGTACTTTTATAGTCTGTATTGCTGTCTGTAGTGTCCTAGTTAGGCTGATAGTTGTACCTGAGTTAGTGTAGATGTTCTTTATGTGCACGATTGTGTACTAAGAATTAGACTGATTTCATGCAAGGAATGCATGACTTCAAACATGTAAGCAGTGTATGATGAGTTGTTTTGTTTGCCTTAGTTCTGGGATAGCTTGCAGTGCTCAGTCATCTTAGAGTTGTGGCTCCCTTGTGTTTCATTTTGCAGGAAGGTCTGTCTGTCTGTGCGTGCCCACTCTTCCTTGGGAGATGTCCAATGTTTCCAGTTATGCCCTTCGAATGGCCCGGCTGAGTGCTCAGATATTTGGAGAAGTTGTCAGGCCAACTGACTCCAAATCAATGAAAGTAGTGAAGTTATTCAGTGATCAGCCTTTGGCCAAGCGGAAGGAGGTCTACAGCTGGTATCCTCCTCACAACACCTACTACGCGCTCATGAAGAAACTCCGTTACTTTGGTCTCTACAGGTAATCTCTGTGCTTATAGGGCAGGAGCAGGACTGGGGATGGGAAAGGGGTGGGTGTGAGTTTTGTTTAGAGGGTTTTTTTTTTTTTCCTCAAGGAAAAGAGAAACATAGAAAAAGGTTTAGTTCAGGATATGATGTATGTGGAAATATGCACTTGATTCTTACACTGAGGGCAGGGAGAGTAAAATAAGTGACTACTGTCTAAGTAACTTTTACCATAATTAGAACCTTCTGTGAGAAAGACTTCAGGTGTAGTTATGGGCAACGGGTTATATAAGAAATAGTTCTTGCTTTGGCTTTGTGGGGAAGGGAAGAGAGCTTTTTCACAGACAAGAGATGAGTCAGTGGTTCTGAATATGGTAAATGAATGTGCTACAAAAAGGTGATATTACCTTAATGCAAAATTTCACTAAGACAGCCTTACCATATATTCCTCAATCATTGGACAGCTAATAAGTGAAGTTTAGAAGAGAAGACAAGCCTGTGTTAGGCTGCAGGGGCTTTTTATCCTTTAAAATAAGTCAAGTTAAATTAAATTCCAATGTGGTTTAAATAACCTTGTTAATTCCAGCATCATCCAAAATAGTTGCCTAATTTATAAATGAATTTCCACAGTCTTGAGTAGGAAAAACTGCACTGCTAAAGAACATCAGCAGAAGTCAAATGCAGTTCTTTGACTTCAGTCAGGTAGCACTAATGAAATCCCTTAAAAGCAAGGCTGCTAACCCTGTAAAGTCAAAACAGATTAATTTCTGTTGCTAGTACCGCAATGCTAGCCATCAAAGATTGCATCCAGGATGCTCTTGGTTTAGGTGGACCTGCAAACACATTTTAGAATAGCTGTTTGTTGACACAGAAAGCCTCAACGACACAGTGATGTTCTTCGCTCTTCTCCTTGCCCCTCCTAATGTCAAGCTCCTTCTCTAGCTGCTGTGTATACAGAGAGCTTGTAGAAGACCTGGTTTTCTTGTCAGAAATACGTAGTGAAGAGTCATAGACTAATAGGGCATGATAATCGCAAGCTTCTTGTTTCTCTTTTAGAAGAGTTGTATTTAAAAATAGCAGTGCAGCCATCTTAGGCCACTTAGGATGCAGTTGTGACTTCTGAAAAATGCCTTCGCACTGGAAAATACAGGGGCAGAGATTAAATAGGATTTATTATAACATTATTGAGGATCCATTATCTCTGCCAGCTCCTTTATCTTCCTTCCTGTTTTATTCTCTTATTAAGGTTCTACCAGTAGCTGATGCTTTCTTCATAACTCATTTCTGAAGTCACCTGAGAGCAGTGTCATGTACTGTAATTACTGCTTAGCATGTCCCTGTTTTCTTAGACGCTAATGACCTCAACTTGGTATCTAGCACAGAAACACAATGTGCTATTGCTGGACTGCTGAGCTAGCTGAGAAGGGGGGAATTCTCATTCTTGTCTCTTACTGATTTTTTTATCTTTTACTGCTCATTTAAACACAGTGGATCGATAAATGCGATGGAAGTAATATCTGTGCCACAGCATTTGTTGCTGAAAAGGGCGACCTTGTCAGTTCTGAAAGTACCAGAGGAAATCTTTCATGTTATTCTGTCCAAAACTACAGCTAGCAGTAACATGGAATACATTGCAGTGAGTTTCAATGTGGACTTCACTGTTAAAAAAAGTTTTGAGGGTTGTTTTACTATCATACTGTTCAAAGAACCTCTCACATCTAGGTATTCCAAGAAATAGAGTAAACTTTTTCTTTCCTCCTCCATCTAGGGATGAGCATCAGGACTTTAAGGAGGAGATGAGGCGATTGAAAAAGCTCCGTGGGAAGGAAAAACCAAAGAAGGGGGAAGGAAAGAGAGCTCTCAAGAAGAAATAGTGCCACTTGGACAATACAATGAACTCTTCTGGCAATGCTGGAGAACAGCTGTAACCCAGGCTTTCTGTCCCCAGCTGGAGAGGGCTTGGCGTGAGAGCTGCCTGTGGGGGACAAGAAGCACACTATGAAATACTGGAGTCCACCTTGGAAGTGCACTTGGGTCTCTGTGGTTTTATTGGTTTTGAATTTCTATTGTAGCACGTTAGTCTGTCAAAGCCCTCTCTTACCCAAGAAGTAAAAACAATAGTAAAAAAAGAAAAAAGTGAGTGCTCGGTGTTTTTCTTGCAAACACTTGTATCTGTTTCATTTTTTCTGGATCTGGAAATTTGTTTGCTTCTCATTGTCTGTTTTACTTTCTTGGATTAATATCAACACTGTTTTGCATGTGGCCACAAAAAAAAATAAGATTTCCTGCTTCTACTGCTGCTTGTCTTGCCTATTATAATGAGTTTCACTTCAGGTAGCTCTAGCGTTAATTCTTTAAGTTGCTGTTAGAATCTAGTGTTCTGCATTTTGCACTGGATAATGTTTCATGGTCCATTGCCTGCCCACAGCACTGTCATTGCACCCTGAATATTTAGATACTGCAACAGCAGAGGCTGAAATATGAAGGCTCAAACCGTTTTCCAGTTTGAGACCCCCTACTAATATTGAAGTTTACTGTAATAAAAGCATTTTGAGTTTATTTTGATTGCCTGGAGGACACTTACGAAATATTTCATAAGGTGATGAACAGTTTTACTGGAATTCAGTACGTGGTTTTATCACTAGTCTCCTTCAGTGTCGCTAATGTTAACAATTGTGTGCATCAACCGTTCTTACCTGTCAGTCCCTGTCAGGGAATAGAAAGCACAGAACGCAGCTGTGCTGCTCTGCTTGGCCACGTGTGCGTCTTGCCTGTGTGTGCCCTGACACAGCATCTTTTAATATCCAGACGATGTCAGCTTAGAGGAACATCCTTGAGGTAGTAAAGGAGAGCTATTAAAAATGTAGAGTGATGGGAGCAGAGAGCGTTTGCACAGTTGGCTTGGGGTATGCCTGATTCTGCGTACAGAGGCATTCTGAAGCAGGGAGCAGGACTGACCTGCTGACATTTCTAAACCAAGCTTGTTCAAATTTAAGTGTATTTGAAGGGATCTGTCTGACCATTGAAATTGGTGCTCTACATAAATTTGTAACAGCTCAACAGCTGTACTTCACCCCGGTTGGTAGTTGAAGAGATGCTGATTGTATTAGAGGTGTTTCTGGTGAGCTGTGTAGTTCTTGTCCAATATCCTTACTGGTGTTCTAAGCTTGAAGAGAAGCTGATTTTAGGAGATCTGCAGTGTTGTGAGAGAAGCACCTGAGTTCTTACCACTGTCAACAAAATGCTGCAGGAGTTAGTAAAACATATATGCGCTCTGTACTGTAGCAGTAAGTTTCTCTTACTCTTAATTTAAAAATCCTTCTAGTAACTTACAACTTTTGCTCAACTTCAGTGTGCCTATGGCATTTTAGTGTCATGTACTGTAATTACATTTTAATTAAGTTGGTCTCTGTGGGTCGTGACCTGTCTGGTGCTGAAGTACTGTGATGGGCCCTCTGAGAAATGCTTGGTTATTGGGACATGTGTGTGCAGCCAAGGGGAAGGGGTCTGGTCCCCTTGAATTCCTCTTCAGGAAGAAGAGTGGCATGCAGCCATGTACTAGGGAGGAGAGGGAATTGCCCAAGTAGGAAGATTGCTGCTGCCTGGCACGGTGTTTCTGGCTGTGAGGGGTGAAGTTGTTCAGCTTGCTTTGGTGGAGAGAAAGAGTTCTGAGCCTCTTCAGCAAAATTACTGTGGCGGCTTTGGACAGCTAGTGACTGCACTTGTAACACCTTTGTCAGCAAGAGCTTGATGTCTTCTAAAATTAAACCAAAGATGACTTAAAATGCTTTTCCTGCAATTTAAGATGAAAAATCAACAGCATCTTTTTTGTTCCTGTGAAACACTTAAACCTTTAACAGTATAAACATGCAAGAGAGGGAAAGCAGTGACACATCAAAAAGTGAACTATGGTCCTGCTCCAGGAAAGCACGTATGCATGGCCTTAAACTTCATGTGTCGGGGGAGGGCTGGTTAGGAGTATACACACAAGGATAAATGAAATACTTGCACATCATGCTTGGCCGTGCTTATGCTTCTGAATCCACATTTCACCTACTTAAGACCTGAGCATCTACAGAGCCTACTGAGGGCAGTGAATGCTACAGGTGTTCTGTATCTTAGCGTGCCACCTTGCTGGACGCAGATACGGACAGTGTAGTATTAGATAATTAGGCTGGGGGTTCATACCTGCTCTTCAATGTCTGCTCCAAGCCATCTAGCTATTTATGGATTTTGAGAAGTTCCTGTCATGAACAGGAAAGCAAAAGGCTTGTTTGGCTAGTCATCTATAACGATCCCCTTCGTCTGCAACCCACCAGAGCAAACCTGCTCTAGAAACAAAGCGTTGCCCTGGGAACATCCTTTGGAAAGATACTTAGAGCAGTGTATCCAAACAGAGAGAGAAACTGATGGAAGTGCCTGTGAAGCCTGCAGATGTGAAACAAATGGACTGAATTGTTGATTTTCATCTTTTCTCTACAGTGTTTACAAAAGCAAAGTGGATGGAGTGAAAAAATTATAGCTTTTTAAAAAAAAGCAGTATAAGAAAGGTTCCCCTGCGTAATTTTTCATGATCTTTCTTCTGTACTCATTTGCTAGAACTAGGTCTTCTCAAAAATGGCTGTTTCACATCCTCTGAGACTTCACCATAAAATAACAATGATTCAGCCATTATTGGAGCATATCCTAGTGTTAGGATAATCCATCGCTTGCTGGGAGTGTTAGCATAACTATTTTGTTCCAGAAAATACAGCCCTCTCCTCTCCGCAGCTGGGCAGAAATAGCACTTTCCTACCTCCCTTCTAACCCATGCTCTGTCATTTAGGAGTAGACATTGCCTGAAGACCATGTTTTGTTAATCACAAGGTCTAGACAAATGAGAAGTCAATCCTGAAGCATCGTGCTGGGTATTAATGCAGTGTGTGTATTTCAGAGGGGAAGGAGAGTTACAGGCCTATTCTGAGGGGTAAGGATGTGAACACTTACGCTTTATACAGCTGTTGGTATAGTGGTGCATCCATTTAATGTACAAATAATCACGTTCAATTAGATTTTTATTTTTGGCTTTCCCCCTTGCAATGATTCTTTTCACCATTCAGACTGCTATGGTTTGTTACAAAATTCGCTCTTTTCCTGAGGGTGCGAGCTGACTGTCCTTGGCAGATGTTTAGATGGATGTTTTCATTCTTGATTGGAATAAACCTGGCTACCTGATCCGCGGAGGACTGAGAACCAAAACCCTAACCTCTTCCCAATCCTGAACATCTTTATGAATCACAGAATCACAGAATGTTAGGGGTTGGAAGGGACCTCGAAAGATCATCTAGTCCAACCCCCCTGCCAGAGCAGGTTCACCCGAAGTAGATCACACAGGAACGCATCCAGGCAGGTTTTGAATGTCTCCAGAGGAGGAGACTCCACAACCTCTCTGGGCAGCCTGTTCCAGTGCTCTGCCACCCTCACAGTGAAAAAGTTTTTCCTTATGTTAATGTGGAACCTCCTGTGCTCCAGCTTGCACCCGTTGGACATCACCAAGAAGAGCCTGGCTCCATCCTCCTGACACTCGCCCTTTACATATTTATAAGCATTAATGAGGTCACCCCTCAGTCTCCTCCAAGCTAAAGAGACCCAGCTCCCTCAGCCTTTCATCATAAGGGAGATGTTCCACCCCCTTAATCATCTCTGTGGCTCTGTGCTGGACTCTTTCAAGCAGCTCCCTGTCTTTCTTGAACTGAGGGGCCCAGAACTGGACACAATAGTTCCATGAAGTTCTGCTGACTCCTTATTTCACAGTGCTTTTACTATGTCTGTCTTTAATTATACTCTGGTATAATATAGTCATGGCTGCTGAGTACTGCCTTGATAACCACAAGTTATTTTGTAAACAGGCTGACCCAGTTGCTGCATATATCCTATAGGGTGTGCAGCTATTGCTGGAACCTCTTACTATTGACAGTCCTGCAAACAGGCAGAAGTTCACTTGCGTATGACCGTACGTTGTAATGGTGGAAGGAAAAAAAAAGCAGTCTTGCCTTCTGGCAAAGGTACGAGCATGTTAAAATACACGTGCTCTGCTCAAGAAAGTATTAACTTGAAAGAAGTTTCTGCTAATGTGGAAAGAGTTTATTCTACTTACTAAAGCAGTGCGCTGAGTTTACACAGGTCAGCGAAATGCACCTGAGTTACTCTATGGTTTTAGACAAATGCTTTGTCTAACTTGCCTACGTTTCCTCAAGAGTAAAATTAGAATAATGATCGCCTAGTGAATAGTGTCATGAGGGTAAGCTGCTTCTAGGATGGGAATTTACCCCAGGAGAACCTTGTGAAAAGAGCAGCTTAGCCTGGCTGCGGTAGGACTTGTACCTCTGCATACTTCACAGCTTTATTTCAGAGAGTTGATTGTATGCAACAGTTGCTGACATTTTTAACACGTAAAATAAACTGTGGTAAGCCAATATAGTCACAGTATTTTTAGATTTTAGAGACATTAGATGTTGGAGATTCAAATGCTGAAAAAAATCTTGGTCGGAAAGTATAAATTTAAAAAAAAAACACAAGTATTTCTTAAACTAAATATTTTTTCAAATTTTAAAGTATCTGCATACATATTCCTCTACCACCTTGAGTTTGAAGGCCATTTTAGGATCATTTTTAAAAACAACAATTCTGTATGTTTTGGAAAAGCTTCATAAATCTGAAAGGCTTCTTTGATGAGGGAATGACTGTGTTTCGTATGCAAAGAAAACAGGTGCTATGGCCATCTCAGATTGATTCCTTTAAACTCAGTTCTCCTCTGTAACTCTTTGATTGTGACACTTCTTGTACAATCCCTTTGGAGTAGATCCTTGAAACAAAATGCTTCAAAGGGACGTTCTCTCTTTTTCATCTTGATATGGAGATGTGTGAGAGCAGAAACTCTTTCTGTTTAACCTCTTCTAGGGGCAGCATCATTTCTCTAAACTGTCCAGACAACCATGGAAATCTCAAAGGTTCTAATAATAATGAAGAAGAAAAAAAAAAAAAAAAAAAAAGGATTTATTAGGCATATAAGAGGAAGCAGAAATGAAAACAATACCCTTATCTTAGAGGTAAAACTTAAATGATGTGTGGGGGCCAGATACTTAGAATGGATCTTTCTGTGCCTGCACAGCTGGGATAGCATGAAGAAAAGCATTCTTGTCTTTTCACTTCTTTCTCCTCCTCACTTCTCCTTGTCCTTTTCCTCAAGTGCAATAACAGTATGTCTTGAGTACAGAGAGGAAGGAACAGACATGAAAACGTCTGAAAGAATTTGCTTGTGAAGGCTCAGTCACAGCAGAGCACAGCTATAGTGTCCAAATGGTGAGGAGCATGACTGTAGGCAGATGTTAGAGGGACATCACCACCATGCTGGCTGAGAAATTATTTAGGGTTGTCTAAGGGGATAAAGATGAAATCAACAGGATAACGATCATGACATCAAAGTGTCTTTATACACACCGCATTGAATTGTTCTGGGTGGAATACTGGGGAAAATTCCACAAAGTGAAATATTTAGAAAAATTGAGAAGATTCCCAAGAAGTATGTTTGGCTTCTGTTGTCTGAGTCAGGCAAAGCTAGGCTGAGCCAAGTGTTATAAAACACAGCACTGGGACCACTTTACTCCTGGAAGAGGAGGAGGCAGACTGGATGACCTCATACGTTTTCTCATATCATAGCTTGGTCTCTGAAAACAAATCTCACCAAGAGCTAAAATAGGATTTTTATATCCATTAGGTTTTCTGTCTATGTTTGAAAGTACTTTACTTCATCCCAGGGCTCCTAAAGCTGTTTGTAAATATTTCATGGAGTTCGAAGGGTCTCTCCCACTTCAGTTGTTGTTTCTGCACGTCTGATGTTTGCCTTGTGGGCTGTTTCAGTAAATGGGCTTTTAATGGTATTAGGAACAAAAACCACCTGAGGTCCAGAAAGTCTAAAAACCATTCTACTGCCACATGCAATGGTGTGTCGTTGCAAATGCATAATTGTAAATGCATCACATTCCTCAGTTTCCACTGTCTTGCCTGGATAAAAATGAACGGGGTCACCTGGCCCCCAGTTTTCAAAAGTGGATGCCTAAAATGTGATTCCAGATTCAAGCGCCTACAGAAGTGGTCTAACTTTAGAAGCTGTTTGAATAATTGAGTATCTCCAACTGGTATCAGTGGGACTTACCTCTGCATAACAGAGGTTTCCATGGAGAAGAGAGCTGCAGGTGGCCTCATCCACTGGGAGGCTGGAGCAGTACAGCTGAGGTGTGCTGTGCTGACATCTGGGCGATGCTGTCTTATTTACAACCAGCAACTATTAGGGACAAGATGCAACATTTCTGATTTCTGTACCTGCATGCAAAGGGACCTGTGTGTGACAGGCAGCATCAAGCTGTCGCTCAGAGTATTTCTGGGAGAGCAGCAGGCAATGACAGAAATGATCTGAAAGTGTGAGGGCATTGCATTGAGTACTGAGCTGGCTAGTTAACAGAGAAGTTTATTATATATTTTGTGGGTTTTTTTAATTATTTCTAAGATGTCAGAGTTGATGCTGGCTTTTTATTTAAGTGAAAGAGATACGACTGGTGTTTCAGCTGATGTTACTTAGTATGACGTTTAGTTTGTAGCCATAGAAGCATGAAGGCTCCAACCTAAAGCAGTATTCAGCTGCCTTGTTCAATCTGGCATATTTGTATCGGAGAGGAGCCTGTGAATGAGGCAGTCCAGTTGCCACCTAGACAGACGACGTTTCTTGTGTGAGTGGATGGGAGGCAACTGATATGCAGCTGCGTGTGAGGCAGAGTGTGTCATTTCTTGGCTGTCTGTCCTCGGTCTGTTTGGTGCAACTGATGTGCGGGTAAGCATTGTTCACAAGCTTCAGGCTTCACAAATGCTTTTTGAATGAACAGTGTAAACCAAAAAGTATTAATTAGGCTAGGGAATGTCGGAGTTGTTACTGACACCTAGAAAGTAACACTGCAGCCTCCTTGTTTTTCTGCTTTTACACTTAGTCATTCTGCTTACATGCTGTGACGTTTGCCAGAATAGCACTCCGTTGCTTGACATCAATACAGCTGCCAGTGTGATGTGTCTCTGTAATTTCAAACTCAAGTTGTTTGATAGCATCACCAAGTTTATTAATAAACATTAATGCCCTCTGAGGACAGATAGCAGGGTATTGACTAGGCACGCAAACCACTTAAAAATAAGACAAAACGGAGATCTAAGCTGGAGCCTTGCAGAATTCCCCCAGAGGGGGGTAACAGAAATTGTGTTCATTTACCAAAACAAATGCGTCTTCAGGAGAGAGAAGTCATATCATATTAAAAAGGAGTAACCACATCCGAGGGCCTTTAGCATAACCAAAAGCTTCAAGCAATCCATAGCATCAAAAATGTTGAGACGCCATTGACCACTGCACCAGAAATTTTGCCTGTGGCCAAGTGCATACTCGTAGGAACGATGAGAATATAGCAACGTCGTTTGGAGACTGTCCTAATTCCCACATGTTTGGCAGGCCGCTTGCCTTTATACAGGAGAGACTAAATGTCTGTGAGGTTTGTGTAGTCTCAGTGGTAGTTAGGATTAAAAGACGAGGATGGATTATGAACTGTGATACTGACTCTGTCAGCAAAAGACACTTCTGTTTAAATATATAAGATGAAGACATATATTACCATATAAGCATTCATTTAAAAAGGTTATCCATCCTATTTGGCCTATCACTGAAGAGCAATAACTCCTAAAACTCCAGCAACATGGGGTATTGCCCTGAAAAATGTGATTGGTCACCATGTTCTCTCTGTCCCATGTCAAAACTGCGGTTTCTGTATTTGATTAATATTATTGATTTAGCCTTTTTGGACCCTTAAAGTTTCCTTACTCCAGGCCAATATCAACCCTAATGGACTTTTTCTGCTCAGTGAAGAGGCTAGAAACTGAAAGGTGCAGTTACTACCTAAACTGTTATTAGATCAGAGATGTCGAGAGTTACCCACCTGTCTGTAAAGTGCTGAAGAATCAAATTATAGCAGGTATTCAGGCCAGGGGAAGCTCAGCTAGCCTGGATATTATGAAGAAAAATCCTAAGACTGGAACATAATTGAACAGTCATTTTCTGAACAGCAAAATAACTTGCTTGAGGTGGTACCCTTTCCTGCCCCTTCTTGGAACTCACTCAATCACATTAGTGGTTTTTTTGTGCCTAAATGGGATGGTTTTGAGTTATGAAATGTGATTATTCACACTGGAATAATAATGCGAGGAATCTAAAATGATTTAGTCGTTAAAGCTGATCAGCTTATCACTGTCCAACACAAAGGACTCAGAAATCAGATATCCAAACAAGCTGAACGCGTTAAAGCAATGACGAGGGGTGCTGAGGTAACAGGAGGGTCTTGACTAATCTTCTCAAATGTGAGATTTGGTCCCAGTTCCAGTAAAGTACGTCAGGCAGGAAAATCAATGCTCCTTACTCCTTTGTTTCCCTATTTTCATCTGCTTCTTGTTTCCTAGGAGGGCTGCACCTTCTCCTCCAGTGTCTACTTCTACTATCTTCTCTCTGCATCTAATCTTTTATCCCATCCCTCCCCCTCCTTTTCCACTGGCTGCTACTTCTGTTCTCTTAATAGGAGTTTCAGGGCTTGTGCTCTCTCTTGATGGTCCCTTATATGCCACATCTGTCAGTATTTACACTACTGTTCAATAAAACATGTAGTTTTCTCCGCTTCCCATGCTAGTACACAAGCGAAGACAGGAGGCCAGCAGAGAGAGAGGCAGAACACTGGGATGCAGCACATACACTGCTGGTCGCTGAAGTCACTACTTAAGGAAGAGAACAGGTTAGCAATTTGTTCTTGCGATGCCGAAAAACATGCAGGATACAGAAAGAACCTAAATGCAAAGTCACTCTCACATCCCAGTCCCGTCACCTTTCCTGCTCCCTGCCTCCCATGCTTTGCCTCCAAAGGAAAATGTTTTGCTTTTTACTTTCTGAAGGTTTGGGCTGTGGTTTAGGGAGAGAAGAGCAACAGTTTTATAAATAATGACTCTAAAATAAATTATGCTTGAATCAAATGAAAACTATGTAAACATTTCCAATATCATTACAAGAAAATCCAGAATATGTTATTATTTATATATAAAAGAAAGTTTGTTAGATGAACATTGCTTTTAATGGTAGAATGAAAACCGAGTTAAGAACTTGGTGGACTCACTTTTTTTTTTCCCTACCTACTTTGTTCTCCTGGTCTCTACCCATCCTCATCGCTTCTGCTTGTGTATTTAACTCAAAAGCAAAGAGCTATGAAGTCTCCATCAACTGAAAAAAAAAATGGATGAGCTTGTTGAGCTGCCATGTTCAAATCACCACCTCGGTATTACCTAATTTCTCACTGAAGGTATGAATTTTTCAGGTTCAGCAGTGTCACAGAATGGTAAATCTCCTGGAACAGAAGTTTTCAAGAAGCTACCAAAGGGAAAAATACTTATGATCTGTACAGCAATAGTTTAAAGAGGGGGAGGGGAAAAAAAAAAAAAGCTGCCTTGCTTTCTCTATTGCCTCACATTGGAGCAATCAGACAGTGATCCCTAGAAACATGAAAAGATGTACAGTATATCTTAAAGTGAGTGGGATAATAAACCTATATAGGTGCTAAGGAGAAGTGAACAAAAGTTCTGGGTTCTCTCCTTAAAAAATATCTTCAACATTCTTTTCCTGGAGAGCAAAGCAATTTTCCTAAGTATGTAGTATTCTGACTAGTAATCAGAAAATGACTGAACTCTGGACAACAGCCTAATTTTTGTTCTGCTTCACATTTTCTGGCCAAGATAACAGGGAACGTGACTGTTTTCATTAGTATCTGTGTTCCATCAACATCTGTATTTCCACTGCTAAGACTGAGGATTAGTATGGTATATAAACAGTTCCATTGCTTTAGATACCTGAAGTTGTGCATTTTCAGTTCGTACTACAGCATTTAAAAGCGTCGTGTATATTTTAACGTACTTTAGAAGATCTGTAATTGTTTTGTTGTGGTGCAGCATTTTCAAACGTACATGGGCCATATGCAAATGCTCCTATGTATGGTACAAACACTGTCTTTTCAATGTGTGAAAAGGCTAAGCAGTTTTGGGGAATTTGGGCAAATTTTAAGGGCACTTTAGAGATCTAGAGTTTAAGATGTGTTGAATTTTCACACCACTTAAAAAATCAGGTTTTATTATCATACCAATGTAGAAATTGATAGGACAAGAGGAAATGGCCTCAAGTTGCGCCAGAGGAGGTTTAGATTGGACATTAGGAAAAATTTCTTTACTGAAAGAGTGGTCTAGCATTGGAACACGCTGCCCAGGGAAGGGGTGCCGTCACCATCCCTGGAGGTGTTCAAAAAACGTGTAGATGTGGCACTTCAGGACATGGTTTAGTGGGCATGATGGTGTTGGGTTGGTGGCTGGACTTGATGATCTTTGAGGACTTTTCCAACCTTAATGATTCTATCATTCTACGAATATGCAATTTTTTGATTAAGAAACTGGAAGGCTGGGGTTTTTTTGAGATACTGGCTTCTATTGAAATCACATCACAAATGAGACTGATATTAGGCTTCATCTAATATCTCTTTTGGACATTCTCATTTTGGAGCATCTCATTAAGATTAATTCTTTTAAAGGGGGAAGAATAAAGATGTGTTCAAATGCTCACAATGAGGCAGTTGCTGTCAGGTAGCCACATAATTTTTTTTTACTATCTTGTTAAAACATTGTTCTCTGTTTGTTCAGGTGTTGATTAGACCAGATAAATGTTCTGGTGGTGGGCAATCTAGGTGAAGAGTCTTTTAACAACTGGACTTATTTTCTGAAGTAAAATTAAAAAATTCCAAGGAGGATCAAACCCTGTGCATAACTAAGAATTTGATGGGAGGTGGCAGGGTTTGTATTTACAAGTATGCATCACCTGCTGCAATACCAGATAAACTGGCTGTGCTGCATTGTAGGAATCAACCAGCCAGTGCCCTGACTGGCCTACGGATTTGATAGCAGAAACCAGCCTTTCACATCTAGCTTATAAGTTTGATTTTGACCTGTGTTGATAATGAAAGCTAGTCTCTGTGAAAGATGTTGTTGATATCAATTTTCAACAGATAGGATTTCATATCAAGAAATAGTTAGTTATTAATGATTTATCTTCCACCATAGTGGATTAAGCAGAGAGACCAAAGATGCCACCATGTGAAGGAGTAGGAAATTCCATTTATCACTAGGTGTGGATTACCCGAAACAAAAGGAAAGTATAGCATAAATAGTAGATTTCTGTCTCCTTCCTACACAACTATCTTTTAAAACGGTATTCTGGTCTTTATTTTAGGTGGAACACTGTTTTTTCATCTCATGTATTTCGGGTGGTAACTCTGCTGTGTTCCCAGTTTTGGTCATCAGCTGTCAATATTAGGGTTCAGAATTGCAACTCCTCAGGTAGTACATCAAATGTAATAAGAAAGTCTAGCAAATATATATTTTTGTGAATGCTAATCTTCTGAAAGAATTAAAAGTTCAGGAACACAGCCACGCAAGATTACTAAAAGCATTGGGAAAGGTATTACAAGTTACAGATTGACAGCAGGCTACTAATTCCACCACTAGAGTTACGTCCCAGACACAAATTGCTTGGGGAATAAATCAAGGGCTATGACTATGTTTTGTACACTGAGACTAAATTATCCCTTGGTATAAATTTCATTGAAATGAATGGACTTACTCTGTTAGTTAACCCATATTATGCTGTTAGTTAACCTACAACAGGCTGTGTGCTAGGAGAGCCATCTCGTATTACCTCTGCCACCTTTCCCTTCGCAGATCAGATAAATTTGTCCCAGCGTTTAGTCCTCAGCACGTGTGTTATTTTCCAGAGTCTGTGTGCGTTTTTCACTACCATTACACATTCCCGTCGCATAGCAGGGATTGCTGATAATTGTCCTCTTCATTAATGTGGCTATTAAATTTCTAAACTTGGCGAGCTGCTTAGTTTCTACGTTTGATTCTTATATATTTGTGCAGCCTGTTTTCTGACCGCACTGCAGGCCACCAGTGGTAGGAAAACCTAGAGTCCTGTCTCAGGAAAGTGTAGCCTGTCAGATAATCACTTAAAATCGACTTAAATATTAACTAGATTATTTGGCTTATTTCTGTGTTCAGGAGGTGTTTAATACTCTGTAGCTCTCTACAGGAAGGACCCTCAGCTAAATTCATGCCCAAAGTTCCTTCCCTCCAAACCACAGGGTCTGGTATTCCTGACTCCATCGTGGTTTTGCTGTGTCCATACAGTAAATTGATGTTGCATTTCTTTACAGCATTTACATTTTCTTTACAGCATTTACATTTTCTTTACAGCACTGCTGGTATCAAACTGAATTTGAAACAATTTACACACCAATGGCCCCACTGTGAAAGATGAAATATAAACCTCAAATCTATCATCGGGATTATTACATTAAGAAGTTCTGTGGTTACTTGTCACAACTGAAGTGAAACAAAGATAGGGATGTTTGCACTTGCATGTTTCAACTTAGTATTTTAATTCACTACCATAAAATGTATCAGGTTGTGACAGAACAGCCTTCACCTTCTTCAAAATCCTGCTGCTGTTCTGATACGTTAGCTGTTCTTTGCAATGCATTAGAATGCTGTTACCAATTCAGTATTTATCCTAAAGACCTTTTCAGCAAGAAAGCAACATAAACCACCTGACTTAGTGAATGCTTTATGTGCGTAAGCAGCATTTCAATGGGTGGGGCAGCCCGGGATATGACACAGGTCAATTTTTTACTTTAAACGGAAGCACTCTGCTGTTTTGGGGGAAGATGGCCACCGGCACTGGGGACATGGTGGGTGCAGGCTTTGGGGGGCAGCAGTGGCTGCCAGCTCCTCCTCGTTTCTGAGCTGGAAGGAGCAGTGTTTCCCAGTGCACCCTACCTACCACGCCGGTTCTGCTCTCATGTGCATCAGAGGACCGAAGCCCACAGAGGTCCCGCTCTGTGACCCCACCTTTTTCCCTCAGCAAGCCAGGCCGTCGGGAAAGGCGGCGCCCGTCCTGTCATGCAGGCAAGGTGCAGGCGGCATGGATGCTCGTATTTGGCAAATGGGATCTGCTCCTGGACCTCCAGAGTGGACAAAGCTGGCCAGAGTCTAAGAGAGAGGGGTTACTGAGGGGAAGGAAGGGGTCCCAGTTTCTGCTGAGTTCATGCCCAGAACCTTCCTTCAGTTGAAGCACACTATGTAAATAGAGCACCAGCTGCCGCTCAAGGCCTAAATGCTGAAAAAATTGAAAAAATAGGGATGTCTTAATTGTAGGCATCAATAATTTTAGTTATAACTAGAGTAGGCACAACATTTTCAGATGAAAATGCGATTTTGGAAGTATCTCTGCCACTGTCGCTTGGTCCATGTTTACAGATTTACCTCAAAGCCACAACACTATGGTTTGTCAAGAGACGTCAGACCGGTCGAGGGGTCTGGCCGTCCCTTTCCCCCCGCGGCTATTCGCCGTTTTCACCGCCCTCCCGCCCCAGCAGACGGGTAGCTCGCACCCTGTGTCAGATCCCGTTTGCTTCCCACCGTAACCCTGCCGGCGCCTTACTCCGGGGTTTACTCCGCCGGCAGCGTGCGGCGCTCCCCGCGCTGCGGCCGAGGCCGCTGCTGGCAGGACCCGCCGCAGACCCCCCCGGCGCTGGCCGCTCGGCGACCCCCGCCCCCGGCCGGCTCGGTGCGCGGCTCCTCCCGCCGCCCGCGCCCCGCCGCGCCGGTCATCCCCTCCCGGCCGCCCACTGCGCTTCCACGCCGCCAGGGGGCGCGGCGGCGGCGGGGGAGGCGGGGCCGCAGCGAAGGGGCGGGGCTCGAGCCCACGTTCGAGTTCCCAGGGCGACGGGTGGTCGCGCCGTGACGTCAGGGTGTTTCCCGGTGACGTCACGCGGCTCATGCGCAGTGGCCGCGGCGGCGATTCTGGGTGACGTCACGGGCCGGGCGTGACGTGCCGGTGGCGCGGGCCGCTGGGAGCTGGCCGGGATCTGCGCTCGCCCCCCTCCCCCCTCCCACTACGGGTCGCGGCTGGGGGCGTCCCGGCGGCGGGGACGCGGCTCCCCCCTCCCCCTCCCTCGCCCCAGCGCTTCGATCCAAGATGGCGGCGCTGAGCAGCGGCAGCAGCGCGGAGGGGCCGTCGCTCTTCAACGGGGACATGGAGCCCGAGCCGCCGCCGCCCGCGCTCGGCGCCTGCTACGCGGCGGGCAGCGGCGGCACCGCCGACCCGGCCATTCCGGAGGAGGTGAGGCCACACGGCGGCTGCGGCGGCCGCCCGCCCCCCGCCGCCGATCGCGCCCCCGCCCCCTTCGGCCGGCCCGCACCCGGGGGCCGCCGGCGGGCCCGGCCGGGGAGGCGGCGGCGGCGCGGGGCTCGCCGGGGCCCCGCGGGGCAGGGTGAGGCGCGGGGCCGGCGGCGGGGATCCCCGCTCCGGGGAGGCCCCGGCCTCCTCCCCCCTCCGGCGGCGGGGGCGCCGCTCGTTCCAGCCGCCGCCGGTGATGCGGTGTCGGGGCGGGGACGCTCCGCGCCTCGCCGCGGCCTCGCTCCCGCCGCGCAGCCCCCGGCGCCCGCAGGCAGCGCCCGGGGCCCGGGCCCGCTCTGTCCCGGGGGCGGCCCGTGCCGCCGTGAGGAGGCGGCGCGCCCGGACCCGCGGGGGCTGGGGGCCGGGGCTTCCCCCGCCCCGCCGCGCTCCGGCTGGGGAGGGCCGTCGGTCACGGTCGGGTTTCAGACGAGGCCACCTCCGTGCCCCTGCTGTCACGCTTGCTGTTGCCTGGCGGCTGTGGCCGACCGAGCTTTTGCGCGGGGGGGGTCGTGATCGGTTTCCCTCTGTGGTTTGGAAACGCTCGGAAGGTGTTTTACAGCCGGGGTTGGGTACGGTACCCTGTGTGAATGCTGGCCTGGCTCCCCGTTTAGGAAACGTTAACGGACAGGGCACTGTGCAGGCACTGAGGATGTCAGGCCTCTGGTTTGTGTCTGTCTTACATACTTCCTGTGTTTTGGGGCATATTACTTAACTTCCCAATCCCACGGAGAGCGAGCGGTACTACCTGTTTTGCTAGGGTTAAAGTGTAAGTTGCTAACGCTTCTGAAATGCTTGCAGAAGGTGGAATAAAATGTACCGTAACCACACAAGGTGTTTTGCAGATTGCAATACTGTAGGCATCGAAGTCAGAGCGAATTGCCAAATACCATGCATCAAGTCTGTTCTGGAGGTAAATACAGATGCCAGAAGCTCTGCCTTCTTGTTCCCAGTGTTAGTTGCTGAAAATTATTTCAGCTCAGCTTTCCCAAGCGTGTCTGTGTAATTGGGACAGGACCTCTCACCTGCCAGCAGGGTCTTGTGGCCCTGTGAGGTGCTGAGCCCGCTAGGCAAATGGCTCCTTGCTGCTGCACAGGGAGAGCCTGCAGCAGGGAAAATGAGCTGGCTTGGATCATCAGCTCACACAGGGGCCCAGTTTGACTCCCCACTCACCAGAAAAAGGCTATCTTTTTATCCATTTTATTTATTAATAGCATAGTGGTTTATAGTGGAATTAATGAGTTGAGAAGTTTGATAAGTGCTGGAGCTAATGCTGGATAGACAGCCAGAAAGGAGAAATAGGGCAGGAGTCTGCCCCTCTCGATGCTAATGAGAGGTGAGATTGGTTCCCTTGTCTTAAGTATCTGCTGGCTTACTTGCTGAAGGCAGGCAAAACTCAGCAGTATACATGTATTTTACACCTAACCGGCAGGGTGATTAAATGCTTTGAGTAATGCAAGTCCCGTCTTAAGTTTCCTGAGTAAGGAGAAACTCTCAACTGGTGGAGAAACCTAAATACCTGAAGAGTGGGGTTTAACAAATGCTTGCTTTCAGCAGCAAAAGGAGGTTAAAAAACTTCTTTCTGACTTTTATTGCCCAGATTGTGCTGGTGCAGCTGTGCATGGAACTGGATGTCTCGGTTATTTCTGCCATAAAAACCCCAAATCTCTGTGGAATTATTGCAGTAACTGGTTTATATTGTGCCCCTAGAAACAGTAATATCAATACAGCTGAGTTGGGTAAATAAACTGCAGCACGAGAGAGGAGAGGGGAAAGCAGTGGCAGGAGGCAAGAATTTTTTTTAAAATCGATTTTTCTACCAAGAGGGGTGTCTGTGAAACTGCTGTAAGTCACTTGAACTTCAAAAATGTTTTAGCCTGTGTCCCTCATTAGGTATGACTCCAAATGCTAAATTACATAGTGTAGCTTCTTCTCCCAGTGCCCTGAATACCTTACATCCCTACATGAGAGAGAGGTAGAGAGAGAAATAGTCTGGTGTCTGGAGCAGCTGTCAAACAGAGAGGTTGGTACGTTGCAGGTATGGATGCATATATTCACGTTTAGGAGGTGTGGGGAGGGGTGTTCTTGTATTATTTAGAAGCAAACTTCTTATACATTGGAAATACTGAAACACACAGGTCTGAGTTAGAGCTGGTGCTAGAATTTTTATTTTCTGATGTGGTTTTGCTCTTTAGTTAGCTAGTTCTTCCTCCAGTCGTAAGTAATTAAATTTTATTCACTGAATAAGTACACCTATTACTTCATCTAAACCTGTACTTATAATGAAGTTCAAGATCAAAAAATCGCTGATACAGTTAAAATGGAAACTATCCTTAATACTAAACCAAGCCAACTTGAAGTGTAATGCAAATTCAAAGTGACGTAGGTCAGAAAAATAATGAAGTGCTTCTAATTGACTCATGGCTCTAATGCAAGTGCCTGATCTAGCGTTTTGTTTCATTCCTTCAAGACAAGGTAGATCTAAGCTGTAAAAGTGACTTTGCTGTGGAAGCCCATCAGGGAGCATAACCTCACTTATTTTGAGGAGATACCTGGAAAGGTTTTAGTTCCCTAGCTGCCATCCTGATTTCCGGAAGGGAAACCTTCAGTTCTATACTCAGTTTCTAGTTTTAAAAGAGGGGTGGACAATAAGAATCTCTGACAGACCTTGGAGTAGTCTTACACAAACTTGTAAGCCCTCTGGTAAAGGAGGTATTCTGTGTCAAGGTTGTAACTTGAGTGCTTCTGTGTTGGTTAAAACTATATCAGTGTCATGAGTTCAAGGGCTGGGGTTTTGGTCAAGGCCAGTTTTTAATCAAATAACGAATTTAGTTCTTCAGAAGTTGCCTCAGTTGCCTAACTGCTGATGCTGAAAATCTTCTTCTAATAATGAAGTAATTATGTAAGAGTATAATAATTGCTAAAGCTTTTTTTTTTTTTCTGTATTACAATTCAAGATTAGTAAGAGTAGCTGCGCATGCACTCAGTTCAGTTAGGAAATAGGTACTTCTTGGGAGCATAAGGATTTGAAAAGGGTAGGGGCAAGTGGATTTAGCAGAAATTTTCCTCTTCCGCTCACCGTTCCATTGGTGGTGTTGGGAGGCCTGGGACGAGTGCTGGCGTCTGGAGGCACGTAGGTTGGCTTCTTCCCCAGGATGAATTCTCGGGACAAGAGATTGTTTGGATGGAAGGTTTTCAGAGTATTACAGGGTTGTTGATATAGTAAGGAGTGTGTGACAGCTGGGAGGAAAGGCTCTGTTCTTGTTGCTAGAGATTATTTACACCAATATTAAATAATTCAAGTGGGATTTTCTGTACTTGGAGCTTTGTGCCCTGAACTGCTCTTTGGAAGACAAAAATTACTTTGAAGGTTGTGAAGTGAGGGCCTGAGCTGTTGGACGGTCGATTGTTTTCTAGGCAGCAATGCTGGAATTTATCCTGCATGAATATTAGTTATATATTTAGAAACCTTAATCTTATAAAACAGATTTAAGGAGAAGAATAAAATACATAGAATGAAAAGGCGCCTCTAACCTTATAGTGTGAAGTAAGTGGTGGGTTCTCAAAGTAACGTAGGTACACCAAGAAAAACTACGGGGGTGTTTTTGTCGCAATAACATTTAGGGAACCTATCATGCTGGGATTTAGAAGAACTTTCCTTTTAAGTTTCTGTTTCTCTGAAGAGTTTACAATTAAATGTGCTACTTATTTGGAAAGTTGAAACTATATAAGCATATTTTTACTTAATTGCTTTTGTAGTTTTGGGAATACATTTTGTGTTGAATCCCAATTATGTTTCATTGCTTTTGCGTTCAGTGGTTGAGCTAACTTTATAGTCTGTGAATGACATCCTATTTAATTGGGAGGACAAGTTAAACTTTTAGCTACAAGATGCTTCGTATCCAGCTAGTATTCTACAGGAGTATTTCTCAAAAGACAAGTGAAATAATTATTTTGTTTTGCACAGCAGAGCAAAGGCCGTAGCTGAATACTGTCTCTGACTTCGAGTCACAGCTTTGAGAAATACATGGTCTAGCAGGGGAGAGTCTGTACAAGAATAATAGGGGTGATCTGAAGTCTAGAAGATCAGAACTTTGGGGAAAGACAGAAAAAAAAGACGAGGTTATTTGAAAAAGAGATGGAAATTGTTGAATCTGGTGCAAAGAAGAATGCAAATAACTTGTTCTTGAGGCTTGTGGCAGTGACTACCAGAAGTAGTGAGTTTAAATGGCAGCAGAGGAGATGGTTTCACACTACTATTAGACCATTTTCTTCATGGCTAAGGATGCTGAAGCATGAAAATAGACTTTCTTAACTTATTTATAAAATTTCCATTAATAGATCCCATTGCTTCCACAGGCCAATACATGTCAGGAGTGTTTGGGGAAGGTTGATCCAGGTGTAGAAAAGATGATGACTTTGATGACCTCATGTCTTTTTTTCCTCGGCCTTTTTGTGATTTATTTGTGGCAAGGTAGATCAAACATTAGAACGCCACCTTGGAATACTGGCTTTTCGTGGGGATATTAGAGAGATTTCTGCTTATGATGTTTTTCCCAAAAGGCAATAGGATTAACAGCTCTGTCCTCTGGTAGCTTGTTTGGTTACACAGAACTTGCTTAATAGAATAGTAGCTTCTTCTGAGAAGTTTTGATGTCTCAGGAGGCTTGTTCCTTGTCTCTCTGGATATTCGCTAGCTGATTGGATATAAAGTGTTTGGAACTGAGTTTTTTGTTAATTTATGTTGTTGCTTAAGCCACTAATGCTATTCCCATTTATATTTTGTTGTAATTGTTAAAGACTTCTTATTTTTAAAGCTGTTCTAATAATATCCTTCTTGATAGTTGTTTAGCCAGGAAAGGCAATTCTTTGTTGCATGCCGTTAAAAATACTGTAGGGCAAATGAGGGTTGTTTTTTTTTTTATGGCAATATCTTTTGATAGTAGCATTTTTTTTTTAAAACAAACAAACTGGAAAAAAAAAAGTTTTTCCTTAAAGCTCCAATTTTCCACTTTGTTTTGTTATTTTGTAACAAATCTGTATTTCAGTTTTTATTAATTGTTATTTTTATAGAAAATTTGACTGCATGAAATATTTTGGAGGGAATTTCAATTAGAAGGAAGTATAATTTTATCTGTACATCCAAGAGAAACAGAAGGTTTCAGATGATCATGAAATCACTAATTCTCTTCCAGTCCAGCTTTAGACAGAAACTGCTTCAGGTTTAAGAGGTTTTTTTTGGGGAACGCTTTTTTGGCCAAGTGTCAGTTTTGTGTGAGTTTTTTCAGTTTGAACCGCTCACTTTTGAAGGGTGGTGTGATGTATAGTATAGTAGAAATGCTCTCTCCTAACCACAGTCCCTAACGGTTGGTGCTGCTCCCTGTCACTGTAGTTGCACTGAAGTCAGTCAAATGGTGCTCTGCCACCCAGACAGGGAGGTTTTGCTGTTGCCCATGCCTGTGTTGAGCTGGCTCGCTGCCTTGTGCCAACTTAGTACCATGTAGGTCCTTTCCCAAGTTGATTCAACTCGCCAACACTAAAGAAAATTAGCATCGCTTTTGCTGATTAGTTTTCTACAAGCTTGGTGAACTAAATCTCCTCAACGTGGCACCTAATGAGCTCCAAACCTGCAAGGTAGGAGACAAAAGGAATGTGGTTAGGGGAAGTAGTGGTAGTATGGTGGGTGCCCCCTCCCCCTGCCTTTTGTTCTTTTTTTAAGATCATCTCTGTCCCATGAAACCGTACTGGCCTTAATTTTTTATATTCAAATGAGAAGTCTTGTTCAGCTGAGGCTTCCTTAGCTGGGCTTGCCAGGTTTAGATCCTGACATGTGAGTTCTTTATGGTCTTGAGCTTCCCGTGCTAGGTTGTAACAATATCATTTGGTCTCTCTGGCCTGCTTCTGAGCATACCTTTCGCAGAAATATGATTACATGCCGTAGTTTTGCCAGTGTGGCAGGGACGTGAAGGTCCTTTGTGAGCTTCTTGTATATAGCAAGTATACTTTTCCAGCAGCTTTGACCACATGAGAGTTCTAGGTACAGTATTTCGGTTTTTGAGGTGTGAGGTGGTTTTCGTAATTTCAACTGTTCACACATCTGTGTGTGAACGCAGCTACTTTCTCATAGCTGGTGCAGGACGCAGACGTCAGTATGCGATACACGTGTTTCTTTGCTTCATTTTTTTTATTCCAGTTGTTCTTCAGCTTTCTGGGCGTACAATGGAATCCTCCTAATCTTCCCTCCTGTGTGCAGCTTCTTTCCAAAATGATGAAATATGTATTTGTGCAACTGATTTCCTCTTCTGTGGCCAGTGCTAAAGTTAAACAAGACTCCTTGATGCAGAATTACATGCCTTTTCCTCTTTTTTTTCCTGTTTAAACCGCTTGCTGCAAGTGTTTGGCTTGTTACTCCACCTTTTTAGCATTTGTGTGTTTTGAAGGAGCAGCAACAGTGCCTGCCTTTATTCTTAGTTTCTGATGACATTTTATGAATGTGGACCCTAACAAAAAAAGGGTGAAACGGGGAAAGGTCTAACTTTTAACCATTCCCATTGTCTGAAGGTGCTGTGAGTTCAGGCGCAAGTTTTCAGGGAACAGTGCTGCCAGCTGTCATCCCACCATGACCCTCCCCAACCAACATGAACGTTAAAGATCAGAAAACAGAACCTGTGCTCTTTTCAGACTGGAGCTTGTCATGCAGTGCAGGTATAGTAGTGCTTGGCATCAGATGAGTTCTCCACGTTATTGATACTGAATTCAAGAGATCATAGGAGTGTCTTTGGGCATTGAAGGAAGCTTTTGTTTTTCTAAGGCACTTCTGATCAAGTGCAGTATTTTTGGGGTTCTCCCAGTATACCTGCACAAAGTTTAGTGTGAAGAGGCAACTCAGTTGCTACATGAAGGGTACCAACTTTGAAATCTTTCTTCCAGGAGGCAAGCAAGTAAGGTTGTTAATGAACAAACTGTACTTGCAGTTTAAAAATATGTTGCGTAATTAGGTGGTGAGGCTTTTTTTTACCACAAAAAGGGGGATACAAGCTGTAATATCTTCATCTCTTACATAGTGGGGCCCCTTAAACAGTATAGTCATTAGTAAAGCTGTTGTTAAATGCAATGATAAATAGTAAATACTCTTCAAATGCAGCTACATTGTGTTCAGTAAACATTTTCTGGTGCTTGGAGCACAGACTTGGGAATTTTTAATTGTGGTTGTTTGGGTTTTTTTACTTTGTCAGATAAAGGTATTGTTTTGAGGGCATTTCTGATGTCCGAGTAGCGTGTCTAGTTTCTTTCTCTCTCCTACTAATTATTCACTAATAGTGCTTGAAAAGCAGCATAAAATCAATATGAAATAAAATACATCATTATGACTTTAAGATGTTGGTAGTATTGATGTGTTTGGAACTGGATGGTTGTATATTGGTGCCTCAGTCTTTGAACTGGTTTTGTAAATTTATTCATTAAATCTTAATAGGTCAAACATTCTCTCTAATTAGTTGTAAGTAAATAGATTTAAACGTGAGTCTTTAGCATCATCTCAGGTAGCTTTCAGAAAGGATTTCTTTAAGCATTCTTATATTTTGCTAGAATACAATTTGTAAATGCTGATAAAGCCTCTTGTGGTGTTTTTAAGCTTATGTACTTTGTTGAAGATTGGTGTAACTTTTTCCAGTCTTTTGATTCAGTAGTTATAGGTTATAAGTCTTGCAGCATGTTTTATGTACTAAATAGTTCTTCAGTTTGATCAGCTGAAGTTTGAGTGAAATGAAAATATCTTTTTCAGCAGGTTGTTTGTTTTTTTTTTCCAGTTTTCTAGACTAAATGGTTGTTTTGAACATCCTTCTATGGTAGCTGTTTTATCTTGGTTTGGGTTTATGTTGTGTTTTTTTTTTTTTTAAAACTCTCCTAACTCTACAATGAGTGGCAAGGAACCAGTTCTGCCTTTTAATTTTTTTTTTTTTTTCATGTTGGTACGAGGGTTACTAAGGCAGCATGTTCTGCTGAGTGGAACATAGAATGCCATTTAGGAGAACATGGTTTCTGTGGCAGTTCCTTGACACTCTTCTGTGATTGGGAGCAAATTATTTGTGTTTTACAAATTAAAAAAAATACATTTGCTCTGTTTCAAGTTTTGAGGCCTGTTTGTGATAAAAAAGGAATACCTTAGTTACTTCATTCCATCACAGATATTTCTGAACAAACAGAATATTTTTGTACTTAACCAAGAATTCCAGCTGACTCTTAGGTTTCCTGACTG
The DNA here is from genome assembly GCF_034619465.1 of Leptosomus discolor. Taxonomy (NCBI): domain Eukaryota; kingdom Metazoa; phylum Chordata; class Aves; order Leptosomiformes; family Leptosomidae; genus Leptosomus; species Leptosomus discolor. Next base: position 155,341,094 of record NC_141391.1, read on the forward strand.
GTTGGTAGAAAACACATGCACAGTGTAGCAGTAGTTCAGTGGTGGAATATTGCAAAATGTGTTACAAATTATTTTATGGATTGATAAGATGAACTTTTAAATAGATGCTGATTATGCTTTCTGTGTAGTCTAATTAATTGTGTGAGGCTCTGGCAAGGAGAGAGCAGAGTAAGTTCTTTAGTTCAGCTGAGACTGAGTTTATTTGTTTTGTCGTTTTAATTAACGTGACCCAAGCTGTGTAAAAGCTCTGCTTGCCCAGTCTTTGCTTCATATAGGCAGTTATTGTAATTAGCTGGTTGGCTGCTTGCTTTCCATTACAAATATGACTTGTCTTCAGCTCAAGGTGTGCGGAGAAATAGTCTGGTGTATGCATGGCAGTCTTTTTTTAAAATTTCACTGCTGTATGGATTTAACGTGTTAGCAGTCTGAGGTAGTTACCTCTCTAAAGCAAAATTGAGTTCTTAAGTAAGTTGCAAAATCTGGATAGGTGTCACACCCCCCCCCTTTTTTTTTTAAAAAAAAAAAAAACCTGTAACAGTCTACAGAGAAGTTATTAAATTCATACATAAATACAGCAGATTTTATGAAACTTGATCTGTGCATGATCCTCGTGACTACTGAATTAGTACCAAAGTGAATAAAAGAGACTAGTAGTAATGCAACTCAAAAGCCTCGAGGAATGTGTAATTAAAGATTTAGTTAGATCAAAGAAAGCTGTGCAACTGGTGGTTAATGAGAAGGATACAGACACCTCTTATTTTTCACACTCTGGGATTCTACTGTGGTAGAAAACATTTGTTAACTTTCCTTTTTATAGTGCTTGGAGGCAAATTCTACTTAGCAGCAAGCAGCAAAGATGGCAGGTGGTGGAAAAAAATGGGGAAATGAAAGAGAATTGAAACTTAAACAGGAAGGTTGCTGCTTCATGGTAGCCTGAATCCACGTAACTGTGGGCTGTAGAGAGGAAAGGTGACTTTTTGCACCGGCTCAGGTGGTCACTGGGTCCTTTGCCAAGCTGTTTCGGCACCCTAGGCTGACAGAAAACTAACCGTGAGAAACAGAACCATTTTCTGCTTGTTTGGCGTGCTGAAATGGTTCAGCTAAAGATTTAAGTTTGGGAGAAAGAGTAAGGAAGGGAGCAGGGTAAGTAGCCAAGGACACTAGGATAATTGCACCCACCTTCTAGGTGCCTAAGGCTCTTGGTAACTTTGTTCTTATAGAGAAACTGCTTAGTTGTATTACAAGGGTGGTCTTTATTGACCATTATCCTTAAGGATTTATCATTGTATTTAAAAAAAATTTTTTCAACACTTGCAAGAAGTAAGCAACATTTGAAGTCTGAATTCCTTTTGTTAAAGAGGAGGCAACTTAAGAGGCAAAGAGGTCTGACCCACTGAAAGGGTGTTTATTCTGCTTTAAAAGTAGAGCTGAATGATGAGCAATTCAATTTGCATTTAGAATCAAACCAAGTAAAAGACATAGATTGCGCTCAGTTGCAACTGATGGTTTGCAAATAAATGAGCGATGCAAGAATATTAAGTAAAAACTGAGTGTTAGTAATACCAGGATTTTGTGTGGTGGAAATCCTCTGGTAAAGAAAGCAACTCTTCTAGTGTGTTTGTCTTCCACTTACTTTTTCAGTAGAGTTTCTGCTGCAAACTCCTAAAAGACGATACTCTGATACTTGAGCATTAAGTTGGCCAGATGTTTCCTAGTTTTTTGGAGTAGGGAGGGAGTTGTTGGGTGTTTGGTTTTGGTGAGGTTTCTTTGCTTAATGGGAACACTGTCACAACAGACTTAGTTGAAAACCTGCGTTACTGATTGCAGGGGGTTAAGAATTGGCCTTTCCTTCCTAAAAAATGTCAAATGGAAAACATTTTTCATCTTTAAGCCTTTTTAATGTTTTACTAACTGCTGTGCTTACAGCAGATGCCTGCTGGTAACAGTACTGTGTTAGCTGACCTAGTTATGATCCTAGTCATCAGTCAGGATGGTACAGAAAAATCTTGTACCTCTTCTTGGGGATTTTCCTTCTTGAACGTACTGTTATACATCTTCACCAAGGCCATTCTTCATCAGTGTAGAAAGATATGTTCATAGACTTTTGTGAAAAAGGAGATACTGGATCCTTTTTCTCTTGGCTACAGTAACTCTTGTAGATCTTGTGGGCTGTAACTTATTTATTATTTTGTGATTGTAAATTTTAGTGGACTCATTCTGAACTGTATAGCTAGCCAACAATGAAAATAGACTGTCAAATTTTGTATCTCAGACACTGTAAAGGAGCTGTGATAAAAATGACTCACCAACATTAATAAAAAGTTGAGGAAGATAATCTAGGAAGGCAGCCTCAATGCCGATGTTCATATCGCTTGTGTAAACTCTGTGTGAAACTCCTTGCAGGCTGGTTCTCAATTCCATGAAGTTTTCCAGCTGTTTGTATTTTTCATATTTGTTTAATAAAAAGTTTAACTACACTGTTGAAAATGTGGTAAGCATGAAGAGCCAGCAGAGAGTAGGAAAAGTGCAAAAATTAACACTGTGGATGTGCGAGTTGAGAGAAGCTTCCACTGAGAGGTGGAGAAGAGCTAGAGCCTGAAGTGTAGGAAGAAGGAAAGGACTATCCTTCCCACTGTATGTGCATATTCCACCAGATGACTGCAGAACATGAAAAGCAAGCTTTGTAAGAGGCAAGAAGAGGACTAGCATCATTTAAGGTTGATGAGGGGAGAAAGTATCTCAAGAAAAGACACCAAAATGTGGGGAAGAGGTAACAGTGACTTTCAGCAAAGAAACTGGTAGATGCGGACTCTGCATCTTGACATGTGAATGCTGAGGTGGGGTGCTGAGTTATTAACTCCATCCATGTGTCCTCTTCCCTCTCTTTCACTCTTAACACTTCACTTTCTAGTTAGTTCAGACATTAGTCCAGCTAAGAACAATCTCATACATGACAGTTTTCTGAAGCGTTTTCTGACAAAGTGGATCCTGTCTCAGTGGACCAAGCAATTGTATCGATTGTACAAGAAAGAAGCCTGAAGGGACTGATTAGAATAGTATTGGGTAGGTATTGATGATTTTGTTGTCCTTATAAAGCAGTTTCCATATCAAATGCTTAATTTTTTTTTTTTTAATTACCTAGTTGATTCTATCGAAGTGTTCTCCATCATCACAGTGTGATAGTCCAAATTCAGGATATACTGTGACTGGACAAATAATGGCTTTTTTTCTTTTCAGAATCGATTTGAACTCTTGGGTGTCTTCTACCAAATGTGAATCGTACGGTTTAGAGTTGGGATGTTTTGCAAGATTTGAGTACTGATGTCAGGTGCAAAAAGTGTAAAAGGTAGTTTGCTTTGTGCTGTCTCAGGCAATGTGTATTTTGACAAGCAGCAAAGGGTGTGAAAATAACTTTGTCTTATAGCCTCGCATTTGTGGAGCCATGGTCTTCCCTGAATAGAATGGATTTAGGCTTCTACTGTATCTGACTTGCCTCTGGCTTGAAATAGGTCATCGTCTTTATTACATTGCAAGGGAGCGCTTATTTGCAAAATTAATGCACAATTATCCACAGTAGGCAGATACAAGTTGATATATTCCAGTACATCTGGAATATTTCCAGTCTTCTGGCTGCCTGTGTCCATGTTAGCCTGCGTCATCTTCCTTGTGTCAGCAGCAGTAAAAGGAGAATCAAATCTAATCTCTTGTGATAGAGAATAACCTCAACCTAATGCTACCAGATAGGACAGAAAAATTTATTTGAGGCTTTTTTTGGAAAAATTATAAGGTTATCCAAGCTGTAAAGGATTCATTACTTTTTCGTGGAACTACAATGAAACAGCGTGTCTCAAAAAAGCCATGCTGCTTCCTGTGGGAAGGGACTGGGCTTGCGTGTGGACAGCACTGGGCGCATTTCAGATTTACTTCAGAATACATTAAAATTTCTAGGAACTGTCTTCTAGGCTGGCATCGATTTTTGTATTTCTGCAAGATACTTGGCAATTGTGGGTTTATGGTTTCCTACAGGTATGGAGTTTTCTAAGTGTAGTGGAGTGCTCATAAGAGTAACAAAAAATAGGTCTGTTCTTTCTTCATAACCAGCAGGCTTCTGCCGTTTTCTTTTACTTCTACAGAAAGTGTGAATAAAATGTGGATAAAGGGATTACTGTGAGATCTCGAGGAAGGAATGGTATTAATGTGTGCACGTTTAACTTGAAAAACGTGGGTTTATTCTGTTGTGTAGGAACAAGCTCTTTGGTCCAGAACTGATTGCTAAAAGGATTCTATAGTACCTGTGTTTGCTGTCTCTGTTGTTAGGTAGTTCTTTGCTGCTGTCCTGGAATGTATGTGCTTCTGGGGAATGAGGCACTAAAATCCTAGGCAATTTTTTGTACACTTAAGTTTTATTTGGACAGTTGAAGGAAACCTGTATGTCTGTGAGGGCTGCTGACCTGAAGAGATTTAATTCTTAAGAACCTAGTGTTTCAGGGTTTTTCCACAGAGATGATGGGGATATGTCTTGACTTAGACAGCTGACACGAGTTATCTGAACAAGCAGGTCAGTGAGGAAAAAAGACAGGCTGAAGCTGCTGGCTCTGCTGGCTGTGTGAGTGCAACAGGTATGGTGTATTTTTTGTGAGGTGGAAGCTGTGGGTACTGTGGTGTGCAGAAGCAGACATTTTTGAGTTGCTTGAGGTCACTTGCAGAGAGCACAGTTTTGAATTCCAGTTAGGAAGAGGCTTGAGTTCCTTCATGTGCTGGTTTTGACTGGGATAGGGTTAATTTTCTTCACAGTAGCTAGTATGGGGCTGTGTTTTTGATTTGTGCTGAAAACAGTATTGATAACACAAGGATGTTTTCGTTACTGCTGAACAGTTCTTACACAGAGTCAAGGCCTTTTCTGCTACTCACACCACCCCAACCACAAGTAGGAGGTGCACAAGAAGTTGGTGAGCTGGGACAGCTCACCCCAACTGACCAAAGGGATATTCCATACCGTATGACCTCATGCTCAGCATATAAAGCTGAGGGAAGGAGGAGGAACTGGGGAGGGCGTTCAGAGTGATGCCGTTTGACTTCCCAAGTAACAGTTACAGGTGATGGAGCCCGGCTTTCCTGGAGATGGCTGAACACCTGCCTGCCCATGGGCAGTGGTGAATGAATTCCTGGTTTTGCTTTGTTTGCATGTGCAGCTTTTGCTTTACCTGTTAAACTGTCTTTATCTCAACCCACGAGTTTTCTCACGTTTACTCTTCCAGTTCTCTTCCCCCACCCCACTGAGAGGGGAGTGAGTGAGTGGCTGCATGGGGCTGAGTTACCGGCCGGGGTTAAACCACGATGCTTCAATTGAATTGAAATACTCATAGATCCTGCATAATAGGATGCAATATACTTGCACCGGGGTTGATTCTCAAGGAGCTAGCTAGTTAAGGTTGCTCTGGACCACAAAAAGTTGTGTATAAGCATATTCACTGATATGGGAAGCCAGAAGGTGAATTTTCTACAAGTAAAAATAAGTAGAAGTTGCCACTTAAAGGGAAGTTGTGAAGCTTGGAAATTTGCCACGGCATATGTGTTCTTGTGTGTACTTGATTAGGGATAGATTATGCTAGTCAATACTAGAGTTGTGAAAGTTTTTTTTCAGCTTGTCAGAAGACTTTTGATGAATATGGCACACAAAATAGGTTTTCCATTTCTGTGAGCAACAAGTAATGATTTGTTGCTATGGTTGACTTTGATAAATTCCCTTCTGCCTTCAGTGTACTTTTAACTGTGCGAGTAGCCTTTCTAAGATGATACAAATCCATATTAACTTTGCCTGTAAGATTCACTTGTGGAAACGCTCTTGATTTAGTGTACAGCTATATAGTAGGTAATACAGGGCACTATTTTCAGCTCCTCTGAGCAATGTTGTCTTCCATTAGATTTTAATTTCAGCTTCTTCAGGTGAAAACAGTTTAAATTTTTTTTTTTTCTTTGTTAGTCACTCAGGTTTTGCTCTTGTCATGATATTAACTTTGCAGGAAGAACTCTACGCTTCTTAGAGGCTGATTCTCTTGCCAACGTCTTCTAAATAACATGCTTCTCTTGTGCATATTGCTGTTGCTCACAGAAAGTTATATTTGTTATTCTGTATCTTTACTGCAAGAGAAGAGAGAAGCAAGGTTGTGGCTATGGACACAAAATAGAAAATAACATGTCAGCAAGGAAGTTATTCATCATCAATCTTCAAAAAAAGTATTTGGAAAGTCATTTGACAGGGGTTCATTGTACTCGGCACTAGTGAGCCCACACTGGAGTGCTGTGTCCAGTTCTGGGCTCCCCGGTGCGAGAGAGACATGAACATACTGGAGAGAGTCCAGTGAAGAGCCGCAAAGGTGATTAAGAGTCGATGAAAGGAAGATGGAGCCAGGCTCTTTTCAGTGGTGCCCAGTGACAAGGCCAGAGGCAATGGGCACAAACTGAAACACAGGAGGTTCCCTCTGAACATCAGGAAACACTTTTTTTTACTGTGAGGGTGACTGAGCACTGTCACAGGTTGGTCAGGGAGACTGTGGAGTCTCCCTGCTTGGAGGTATTCAAATGCCATCTGGACGTGGTCCTGGGCAGCCTTCTTGAGGAGGGGTTGCACCAGATGACCTCCAGAGGTCCCTTCCAGCCTCAAACCTTCTGCAATTCTGGGTTACTTTTTCGGTGAAGCATCTTTCCTTCCCATGTTCCCCATTGCCGGGCATTTAAGTACAGTAAATTGTTGATATTGGTTGTGGTACAGTACATGTTGAGGAGAACTTCTGGTGCGTGAAATTGCCAGAATAACCAAATAATAGCAGTTGCGTTGTGTGATAATGAAACCTGTTTCTGAAGGTAATCCTGAGATGATTCCTTAGTTTGCCAGGAATTTTCTGTATATGCACCTAGGTTAACAGCATGTTACCAGTTGCACAGTAACTAAACATCCTAAACTCTTATATTGAACATGTTAATTGAAATAGTGTTGATTCAAGCTCTTCCTTTTCACCAAGCATACAACTAGCCCTTGCCATCTTGAGAAAACTAGCAAAATACAGAAATCCTTCTCTTTGCTGGTGGGCAGTCCTAGCTTCAACATAATAAATTGATTGCAAGTTGAGAAGCAAGATGTCTTCCACAGTTGCCTCAAGGGAATTTACATGCAGAATACTTGAATAGTACAGTCTTTGTTTGGTGTCCCCCACTCCCCCTCACTCTTTGTAGTTTGATTGCATGTTCTTGAGCAAACTGGTTTTGCTTGACTGTAGCTCCTTGATGAAATCTTTGTTCTGGTGTCTGTTCTAAAGCTTGGGCTAGAAGTAAATCAATTCTTAGTTTACTTTAGGAAATTGCTGTCCAGTAACTGATGCCTAGAGTTAGAAGGGGTAAATAAGGTGGTGTGCAAAACGTGAATGCTGTATTTTAGAGTTTGTCTCTTTGTGAACATCTCAAGTTATGTAGTAAAACTTGCTTTGATCTAGCTTGGATTGGATCCTATTATTGGTGCCTACTTTAGAATAGGAGGTTATTTGCATGTTATTTTTAAAGTGGTAGGTTGTCACAATTTGTAAATCCATACCTGGTGTTGAGGCTGCATATATTATAATCTGTGAAGTAGAAAAGAGTTGAACTGGAGAAGGTATCAGGAATCTTTAAAATCCCTTTGGAAGAAGCACTGTTTATATTTATAGTCATCGTTTCTTCCATCCTGGATCTAATAGCTGACATAATGATTTTTTCCTGTTAAATAGTCTGAATAAGAGTACTTATGAAGAACAGATTCTTCTCTCTTCCTTCCGCTTCCCTAGCTAAAAAACTCTGACTTTGGTTGGACTGAAGTAGCTTTTTAAATCAGTGTAGTGGTATTGTTTTAAATGTTTGGGTTTGTGCTTTGCTGCCTTTTTAGGTATAAATTAGGATTCATAATACTGTTCACCTACAATAGTCTCAAAGTCCTAAAACTAACTTTCAAGATCAAGGAGGAGTAACAACCTGAGATGTTTCATAGTACAGTGCCATAGGTCTGCTCTGTGCACTCAAGGTAGATATCTTTTTCAGATCGTGTCCAAGGTCTGTAAGAAAACTTGCAGGTTAGACTGGGTATAGAAGTCAGAGTATAGAAGGTGCTCTTTAAGAGCAAGACATCCTATTCCTATGCAAATAGAACACAAGGTCTAGGTTTTGTGAATGTTGTTTACAAAGATTACATAAGGTTTGATAGAAGTCCTTCACTAAACTTCGTAGTATTGTAGAAATTGGGTTGCAAAGTCTTGCAAGGAAAATACTGAATATGATTTTTGATAAACATGAAAAATAAACCATTCTTAAAAGTTGTTTATTCAATGGCTCCTGAATTTTAAAACCAAATGTAATTTTTCTCTGTTTATCTCAAAAGCAAGCTGTGTATTCCTGACAGTGGATGAATGGAATGGCTTTGTGCACTCCTTTACTGATAATTAAAATATCAAGAAAATGTTGGTTTTTTTTTTTTTTTTTTTGTATTAGGACAGATTCTCTAGGCTCCTTTTGATTATAATTTTTTTTTTATTTTCTGTTTTAGGTGTGGAATATCAAACAGATGATTAAATTAACACAAGAACATATAGAGGCACTGCTAGACAAATTTGGAGGAGAGCATAACCCACCATCGATATATTTAGAGGTAAGTTTACATTCAAATGAACATGGTTAGATTAATGGTGCATTATCTTAATCTTATATGAAGCATCTTATGTTAAAACTGAGAATACCCGTAGTAAAAAGAGAATATTCTCCTTGTCTATTTAGAAACAGCTCTTTCCCTGGAGATGGAGAGGAACTGTATGGGATTCCTGGTATGCATCAGCAGGGGAAGATCAGTGGCATTGTCTAGTAGTTGTGTAGGTGCAGTTGAAATGTAAAGCATCATTTTTAGGTGCAGAGGCGGGGCAGGAAGATTGTGTGTGATAGGAAAATGCAAGCTCTGTTGTTAAAAGCAAATACATATGCATACACATGAAAACCTCTTCCAAGACTGACTTTGCCTTTAAAGCAGTTGACTTCACTTTTTTTCTCTTTGAAAAATAATCATGTAGAATCCAAAAAAAGATACTAGTAGAAGGGAACTTCTTAAAAAAATACATTAAATTGTGAAGTGGAGTAACATTTTTAAGCTGTCTTTAATTTGTAAACTAACTACAAATTAAATTTCTGGATTCTTTCATCACTCCAGATTTATAAAGTTGCATTGATGTAGGACCATTAAGAGCATAAAAAAGGACTGCATGCATAAGTTACATCTATTAGGAATTGAATGGGTATAACTTGCTCCAAACCCTGCCCTTTTCTTGGTTCTCTCAAGTATTGAAATAACTGGGAGGTCAACCAGCTTTCTTTTGTAGACTTTTTAATTGTATTTGCTGCCTAAAGGCACTGGGTAATTAAAAATAAAGATCTCATTATTTGAGGTACTTCTAGCTTTTGTCTTAATATGTCAGAGCAGGGCACTAGCTTGATTATACAAATGTTGACATAACGTCCTTAACAGTTAAGGTCAAATGAGGCCCTCTATAGTTGCTTTAGTTATTGCTAGTGTGAAATGGGTGTATGGAATGAGTGCTAATCACTGTTTTAACTACTTAGTGGTATATAAACACACCTCTGTTTTCACATGAACCAGTTCATTCCATATGTCAGGATTTAATATTGCCACGTGTATGCTGGGTTTATTAGACAGTGTATCAAATTGCAATAATAATGAGCTTAATCTGTACTAATTCTGGATTTCAGGTAATGAAGTTGTTAGTTCATAACAGCCATTTATCACTTGCTTGTATCTAAAGTAAAACTGAGATCTCTACACAGGAAGCCTTTTGATTATTCTGTAGTTCATTGTTAGGGAAGAAGGTGTTTGCAGTCATAAATGTGTACTAGGAAATGATTATGATAGTATAAAGAGTATGGTAAGTCTGAAATAGTTGGTGACTACAAACCATGACACTAAAAGCAGATTTGCAAGTTCAATTGTTCCATGTGCTGCTGAGGTGAAGCTGCAACTCCGGGTCATCAACGTGGTAGGAAGCCCTGGAAGACGGAGCAGGGTGTTACTCCGCTGCAGTGAGTTGTGCCGGATCATGAAGTAGGTCCTGTGGCAAGTAGTGCTGGTACTGGCTAGGGAACAGTAAGCCATTGGGAGGAGGATGGGAGTGACGGGGATTTGAATTATCCCATGAGACAGTGAGTCTGGTGAAAAGAGCCTTGCTTTTCCCAGCTCTTTGCGATGTGGTTCTTCTGCGTCCTTTGTTCAGTTGCAATACAGTAGTGGCTAAGCCACTTCCAATCACTAACCTAGAAGGAAAATATTCTGGTTTTGTTGAATTAGTTTGCCATTCAGTTGGTAGATTGAACTTCTTCCTGATGAAGTCCAGTGAGCCCCAAAGCTGTGGTTAAGGTTGGGGAGGGGGAAGAGCTTGCAGCTGTGAGCCAAGAACCTTGAAAAGCAGGTGAGAGAGGAGAGGAACTTTCTAGTTGGATGGTCATTAGCTTAGATTAGATCATTGTCGGATTGATTGGAGTGAATAGAATGAAATGCTGCAAACCTGTCATTTTTTTAGTGTGTAGATTTCCTGTGGTAGAACTAAAGTGTGAAGGAAAGAAAAAAAAAAAAAAAAAAAAAAAAAAAAAAAAGTACCTGATACAGTCAGAAGCAAGATTACTGTCTGCCTTTGACTGTTCATTTAACCCAGCAGCAGTTGTCTACTGCATCCCTTCTGTGCCTTTCCGACCTTTTTGGCTACTTTTGGCTTTTCAAGAACGGGGATTGCTTTCTATTGTCAGAATTTACTTTGCAGCAATTTACCTGACTCTAATCTCCCACTGCTAGAGATACTGTGTTGACTTCTGTATCCTCCATCTGTCAGAAACAGGGCCAGAGCAACCCTGGTTGCAGCATGAAATGACAAAGCTGTATGTAAAAAGCTCTGAGTGTAATGTGATAAAGTGTGGAAGAACACATTTGCTTCTAGGAAATGCAGAACTCAGGAAAAAACAGTAGTTTGATATGAATAAAAAGAACAGGAGAGTGGGTAGAATGTGTGGGTAGCTTAAGTGGTTCAATAGGTAACTTGTCTGTCTGACATCTGTTAGAAATAGCAAACTCCCTATGTACAGAGCCACTGTGCGGTATCGGGCCTGTTGCTCAAGTTCTGTACCTGGGCATCCTCACTGACTTCTATGCATGACCCCTCTTTCCCCTCAAGCTTTTGCATCTAGACTATGTCTAGGTCTTGATGGTTTGGTCTGTGTACTTTCTCCAAAGTGCTTGAACTGGAAGATAATGTAACTTATACTCTGTCCATCGTCTTCTGACTTTTATATTTTGATTGTTTTGATGAAGTCTTATTTCTGGCTGTATGGGTAATTTTGCTAGTCTGTTACTAGGACTGTATCACACTTCATTTTGTTTCCTTCCATTGCTCTGATCTCTTTGCATCTTCCATAAAATGTGACTCCTGTAAGGACTTTTGTAGATTGTGCCTGTTGATCATCTCTCCAGTGCTATCAGCAAGCATGTTGTTTGCTTCTCTTAGCAAAAGTTGCAATTAGCCAAAGCTAATTGCTAGACAAGTATCTGCAAATGAACATTTCTGCTCTCACCTGTATTATCTTTCACTGTTGCAAACATCTAGTTTGTTATTGTAATGCTTTCTGCAAAACTATGGCTTTTTGTATGCCTATGAAAAGCTTGACAGCTATCCATCCATCTTCTGGTGTGTAGAGTTTCAGTACAATAGGATTTCTTCGGTTCTTTTGTACTCCTGTCTGGCTTTATATCCTTCATTTCTTGTGCATCTTACGAACTGCTCATGTTCACAGAACTTATGGCACCCCTTGCACCAGCTCCTGGCCTGTGCTGGAGCTGCCTCTGTAGACCTGTCAAGTAAAGTTGTGGTTGAACCTGGTGACAAAATTGCATTTCAGTTAAAGGTGGAAAGGAAGGAGTTGGGGGAGCGGAAGTGCACAAAGGAAAGCTGAAGAACTGAACAAGAAAATTAATTCTGAAAATTGAGCATTCAAAGGATGTAGTAAAACTATTTGGGCATTGAATATGAAATATACACCTCATTTAGAAATAAAAAGGAGTTTGCGCCTACAGTTGCTCAAGAAAATATAAGCTAACAAGCTTTTTTTTCTGTACTCATTTGAGAGTAAGAAGACAGAAACAGGGTTTTTTGTGGCAGACTTTTTTTTTTTTTAAATTCTGGGGAGGTTCAGTGCATTTGACATCAAAAGAACTTTAAAACTGACAGCTATTATCGCAGCCATCATTTCAGGATTCATCAATTGACTATAAAAGAGGAATGGATTTCTTGAAATATTGAAAGTGATTGACATGTGCTGTCTTGAATTCAGTATATATTTAGTTATCCCTGCAAGAGGGGATACTCAAATTCAGGGGTATCTCCCTGCCTTGGTCCATCACTCCTCAGTGATGGTCTTGAAAAGGTGACTGTAGAGCTTGGGGAGTAGGGCCTGCAAGCCTGGGTGAGCTACTTTGCTTGCAGCTGCCTGGGAGTGGAAAACTCTCAGGGCAGGAAAGCAGGGGCTGAGGAGGAGACTGAAGCTGCAGAGAGACTTCTGAGTGCACATATAAGGTACAGGAATAGGAAACAAAATGAACAGAAAAAAGAAACATTCCCGTAGCCACACAATTTTCTTTTAATTGTTATAATTAGTAATAGCTTTGGGAATCTTATTGATGTTTTCTAATATGATTAGATTAGTGGATTAAGAGCAGTCCAGGGGAGAAGGACTTGGGTGTGCTGGAGGATGATAGGATGAACATGAGCCAGCAGTGTGCGCTTGCAGCCTGAAAAGCCAACTGTATCCTAGGCTGCGTCAAAAGGTGTGTGGCCAGCAGGTCAAGGGCGGTAATTCTGCCCCTCTACTCTGCCCTTGTGAGACCCCACCTGGAGTACTGTGTCCAGCTTTGGAGCCCCCAGCACAAGAAAGACATGGAGCTGTTGGAGTGAGCCCAGAGGAGGGCTATCAAGATGGTCAGAGGGTTGGAACACCTTTCCTACGAGGACAGGCTGAGAGAGTTGGGGTTGTTTGGCCTGGAGAAGAGAAGGCTCCGGGGAGACTTTATAGCGGCCTTCCAGTGCTTAAAGGGGGCCTGCAGGGAAGGTGGGGAGGGACTCTTGATCAGGGAGGGTAGTGATGGGATGAGGGGTAATGGTTGCAAACTAAGAGAGGGGAGATTTAGATTAGACACTAGGAGGAAATTCTTTACTGTGAGGGTGGTGAGGCACTGGCACAGGTTGCCCAGAGCAGCTGTGGCTGCCCCCTCCCTGGCAGTGTCCAAGGCCAGGTTGGATGGGGCTTGGAGCAACCTGGTCTAGTGGGACGTGTCCCTGCCCATGGCAGGGGAGTTGGAACTAGATGGTCTTTGAGATCACTTCCAACTCAAACCATTCTATGATTACAAGAAAAACTTTTCTGTTCCGACTGGAAGAGATAATAAATGTAGTAAGCCATGGCTGTATTAAAATCTAAAAATGGCTTGTAGCTAAAATTCTTTCTTACATAATCCTAATTATTAATTTCTTCCATCCCCTGTGTTAGCTTGTATCTCAGATCTAACAGACCCCTGGAAATCACTGTCAAATATTTGAAATAACTGCTTAATTCAGTAGATGTAGAAATATCACTAATAGCGTCTTTCTTTTATTCTGAGAAAGAGTCTACAGGAGCTCCTCGGTAAGTTTTTTGGAAACACTCTGTATCACAGCAGCTGAGAACATCAATGATTTTTATCTTCCCACATAATTTCTTAGTGCGTTATATCTGTCCTTGAAGTGCTGTTTCCCAAAATACAGTTTCTGATTCACTGTGGAAAAATCCTTTTCTTAAGGGTTTGTCCAAGCATTGTAAACACTGGAAATCTATATTGCAAAGAAGTCTAATATTATGGTACTGGGAAAAGGTGGGATTCAGTCAGTAAAAGTGATTAAAATATGCAGTTATGTATTCTTCTATAATGGCCATCAAATTTTTTTTGTTTTTTGTCTTTACCAAGAAGTACTGATGAAAAGGGTGACTTAAGTTAGGGAAAGGAGACTAAAGATCTGTGCATTGCAACTTATCATTGGCCAAAATGCCGTTTACAAACTGAAATGGGTTATGCAGATCCAGACTGGCCAAAAGCAGTCAGCTCAAACTTAGAAAGGAGAGATTGTACTTAAATGACTTAATCAGATTTGTTAGCCTTTGTAGACTCTTAATGACTGTTCAGGGAGGCCTTACCTATTTAAACTTCCAAAATGCATTGTGTCCCCTTGCCTCGGAGTTATATGTACAATATCATCTACAAACACTTCATCTATGAAAACTTAATTGAGCAGTATTAGCCCATTTGCATGTAAATAGTTCTTAGTGTGGTGTGAAGTCGCATCCTGGACCTGTAGGTTACTTCAGTTAACAGTACAAGAGCAAACTGCCTGCTTTGTTTTTTTTTTAAACCATATTCCACACAAAATAAACAGTATACAAATGCATAGATAGAATGGTAGTGTTATCAAAATAAGTTTAAAACTCAGTCAGCTTTCTAGTATTGTCCTGAAGGAATCATTCTATTTCCTACTACTCTTGGAACCAATTTAAAATGAGAATCCTGTGGGTAGAGGTATGTTGTCCCCAACTGCTGTGTTTTTGAGGTTTTTTCCTAGCTTTCTCTTTTCCTGGGCTATTAAACATATTTTATTCGGAGGCCTTGCTGTTGCCATTTTTGAGAGTTTGGCTATTGAATTTCAGGAGCGTATTTAATTTGTTATTCCTGTGTATCTGAAGAATCCACACAGGAGGTCAAATTAATTAATTAAAGAAGATTACCTCTTTGCTGATCTAAAGTATGCTTATTGCAACAGCAGGCAGTTGCAGTCTGAAACGGATCTTAGTGCTGAATCTGAGATTATTTCAGACTGTTTGTGGGATTCCAGGAAAATGCTTACTCTGAGTCCAGGCACTGGGAAACGTGGTGGTTCTCTGGGGAAATTCAGATTTATTTTTACCAGGCTCCTAACAGATGCTGATCAAATATGTTGGACCAAAACTGGAGTGTCTAAAGTTAGACTAAGTACAGATTTAGGAGTCTTACTAAATGAAGAAATCCTGACGTATGTTACTGTCTATCTTCAGCCCCATTTAACTTAGTGGGATTTTCATTTGATCAACAGCCTAAAAGGTCAGACATCTTTTAAATAGAAACACAATCTCAGTTTCAAAAACCAGGAAACTGTAGTTTAGGCTTTTAGGAGTCTTACAATGTGTGGATATTATCTAAAATTGATTGAGGAAGGGAGAGAGAGAATTTAAAACCAGTTGGTCTGCTTGAGTTTAGAACAGGGTTTCTAACCAGATGTGGTAGGGGGCAGGCAGAAGGAGAAACCATATTTTGCTACTTGGTTTTATTCCAAACTAATTAAAAAAAAAAAAAATTCACTTGTTGCTTCTTGTTTCCTTAGATATTTTTCCTAGAATGTATAGCCTGGTTATGGCCCAAGAAAGCAAATTTCACATATGATATAAATGTAATGCAAAAATACGCAGATTTTTGAGAAAATCCTTTATCATCGGCTTGTCAACAGAACTCTGTTGATACATCTGTATAACATCATGGAAATTCTGTTGACTGCTGAGGTCAGGTTTTATTTTGTCAATAGGTTGGAACATTTAAGAAGTAGCTTTTAAGTCTGCTGCTCCTGAGTGAGCAGCTGATTGTATTATGGCATGTATGTACATTGTGTATAAACATGCCAGCTTCTAATGCTTTAGGTGGACTTGGCAGCTTACCAGGCCTTTATACATTTTACGTAGTTGAAGCCTCAGAAGCATTCTCACATGTGTGAGACTATATTATATGATAGGCGTATAGACTGTTATGCAATATAATTAAAATTAACTTTTTGTTCCATTTTAGATAGCCATAGAATTATGTGTAGATTGGCAAGATGTGCCAATTTGAATCTAATAGCTTTTGAAATATATTTTTTCCTTTAACTTTGTGAACTACTGCAAATTCACACTAAATTGGGAGCCCTGTAGTGATACAGCAAACAAATTTGTTGAGGATAATATATGTTATTAAGGACAGCCTGGTTTTGGCAACTAATGAACAAGCTGGAGGAGTTAAACGGAAGCTTCATGACAAGAAGCAGCACAACAACAGACAACTGCAACATCTTGCCACTGGGATGAGGTGGCTGCCCACTGGTGCAGGCAGGCGGCTGGCTGGGTAGCGGCTCTGCAGAAGTACCGGGAAGTGCTGGTGAGCAACAAGCTGTGTTGTTAGGAACCCAGCCTCACGGTAACAGCAGCAAACTGCAGACGAGGCTGTGTTAGCAAGCGTGTAGCCAGTGTGAAGAGGGACCAGTGTCCTCACTACTGTGTGACTGCGTTGGGGTGGTGTTTATCCTGGAGAAGAAAAGGCTAAGGTGGAATCTGCAAGATCTGGCAACCTAAAGAGAGGGCCAGACTCTTTTCAGACACGAACAGCAAAAGGGGAAGAGGCAACATCACAGATAGCATCAAGTGAATTTCATAAGAGAAAATTCTTCATCATGGGAGTGGTTTTTGAGCCTTGGAAGTGGTTGTCCAGAGGTTGTGGAGTCTCCTATCCTTCAAGACTTTCAAAACTTACTCTGACAAGGCTCTGAGCAACTTGATTGAACTTAATCATGTTTGCTAAACAGGAGTTTGGACTAGATGACTTCTAGGGATACCTTCAAACCTTTTTTTTTTCTTCCTTTTTTTTTTTTCCCTCTCCTGTGATTCTATATCAAGCTGAAAGCAAGATTTAAGTTTGCTTGTAGAATGTTACTCATTTCTTAATGGAAATGTATAAACTTAATTGATTTCATAAACTCTTCCTTCTGAAATGCCTTTAAAATCCTTAATTTAATGAATGCTTGAATGTTCAGCTTAATCTTCTCCATGCTAGATGCTGTACAAACTTAATTTTATTTTTTTTGTTTGCTTTTGAAAAACAATGTTAGAAATCAGCCTTGTAGTTGACCCAGAGGGACTTGACTGACTTGAAGGCTTGTGTAGATGTTGATGCCTCTCTGCTAATATGGCGGTGCTGCTGCAGGTGTCTCTTACAGATTGGCCACCTCTGCAGCATAATCTTTCTTTTAGTTAGAAATGCTTGCCATAGGTCAGCTTTGCTTTGCTGTTGTGATACTCTTTCAGTTTAACTGCTTGGCATAATTCTGTGTTTTGACTTGGTGCTGTTGACTGTGTGAGATCTACAGGTGCTAGTCATCAGCTGGAACCAATGTTTTGCCAAAGTACTTAATCTTTGTGAAAAAGAGATTTTATTGGAGCTGCATGTACTGTTTATCCTTCTGTATAAAAATAATTATTTTTTTTAGAAGAGAAAAATGTATTTAAAGTGTATGGATCCATTTCTAGTTCCATTATGTTTTATTATGGGATCTTCTGCTATGACACTGAGTAGTGGTATAATACTTGAGAGCTTTTGTCTCCATAAAAAAATAGAGAGATTTTCATACAGAGTTTAGTGGTATAGAACCCAAAACCAGCAGCAGCTCCCAGCTTTCCATGCTCGTTGTTTATTCTCTTAAGGTAAATCATTTGACTTTGAGTTTGTGTTACTGACAGATTAAGCTGCTACTGTAAACATTGTAGGATCTGGTATTTTGAAAGATGTGTGTAATTTTGTGAAGGAATTGAGCCTACAAGTATCCGGAAGCAATGTCATGTTGCATGTGTTCAAGTAATATTTTGCAATGTTCATGAGAAAAGGAAGTAAGTATTTAGAAAAGTATTGGTGAAATGGTAACAGTTTATGTTTCTTAATTTTTGTTTACTGAAAATAATTCTTCGCACATGGAGCTTTTACTGGAATTTACAAGAAAAGTTGATCCTGGAAGTAGGAGAGACACACTTCTGTTACTGTACAGCCAAAGAAATGCCATTGTTTCTAGTTGGGTAACCTCTCAATTTACTTTTGACAGTAGAATTGAGCTAGAAGGAAAATTTTTGATTTTAAGTCTCAGAGTTTGAGTCTGTTTGTAAAATGTTAGATATCTTCAGTTTTTAAAAGAAATAATAAGTAGTTTTCAATTTCCTACAATTTATGTCCATTTATTAAAATAAAAATGGAACCCATCAAATTTTGTATTTGGAATTGTGCTGTTCACCAGCATTCTTTAGAATACTTTTTCTTTCTTAGTCCTCACTGTCAAATTATCATTCTTTTTGTTAATGCTGTGGGGATGATGACACAAATTTTTAGCATAGATCCATCCTAGAGGATGCTAAACCTTCATAAAAAGGGAGGGGCCAACCACTGTTTACTTGACAAAGCCAGCCTGGGTTAGGTGAACCTGCACATACAACATGGAGAAATAAATTCCTAGTAAAATGTAGTATTTGTGGCAGCACTACTGAATGCTGGTTATTTTTCCTCTTAACTTTTTTTTTTTCAACATGTGACCCTGCAGACTTTTTGATCAGTTCAGTTCTCCTGTAGCTTTAATTAGCAACACATTATGCACAGAAAACTTGAGGAAAGCTAATTTTGGGGGGAGGGGGAAGTCGCTTTCCCTAATATAAATATTTCTTGTGGCATTGAAAATGTATGCAGATTGGCATAGCTCTTGGTCTTGCTGGAGAGCTGAGTAGAAAATTCTGTTCCCTAGCACTTAGATGTTAGGTTTGTAAGATCTTTGTTTCTTCTTGCCTGTAAAAGTCTAACGGTTCCTTGGTTAACACTGACACACTTGTGTAGCATCAAACACACATTCCTTAACTGATTCAGGTTTTTGAAGATACTCTGTACTCATTTATATGCTAAAGAAATAATTTGGATACTTGGATACAGATCAAAATTTTCTTGTAACAAACAAAGTTGATGGAAACAAACTTTAAACAAATATATGTAGATAGAATACATATTTGTATTATAGAGCTTGGCAATAATGTTTGACTTGGCTACATTAAGGAAAACTTAGCAGGCAAATTTAACGTTACTGCATTTTTTGTTTTAAGAAACTTGGTCAGTGTATAGTCAGGTTTTACATAAACTTTGTGGAAAATCAAATTAATCTCGTACAGATGTTAAAAAATTCTTTCAAAGGATCACTTTTACATGTTTACAGATGACTTTGTAACTCTGCAAACTTAGTTGTGTTCTAACTGAAATAAAGGGGTTTTTTTTGTACTACCTGGTATGAAAGGGTAGTGCCAGAGGTGAAAGATGGTAAACAATCAGCTAGGTGAGCTGTCAGATACAGATGGTGAAAAGCAGATTTCAGCTTTCTCTTAATTATTGCATTAGGTGTTTTTAGCTGTCATTCCAACAGAATGATAAATTTAGCTGTAGCACAGTAGTTTCGCAATGCAGCTGACAACATTTGTTAAAGGTTGCTGTCTTCTTTAAAGTGTTTGAGTTAGATTTTTTAGTGCAGGTGCTTTGAAACTGTGACTTATGATTTATTTTATCCACTTACCCATTTAATCTATTAAAAAATCAGTTGTTGGTTCAGAAGGTTTAACATAATGGATTGAAAGCCATTTCTTCTTTGTGTCTACTGAAAAATATGACCAGACCACTTTGTTCATATTCCTAGGAAATTTGAATTAGTTTAGAATGTGTCTTGTTTCACTGCTCTTGGCTTGGATGGGCATATGCTTTGCTGGGTGAAAAACTGGTTGGATGGCTGAGTCTGGAGAGTTGTGGTCAATGGAGTTAAATACAGTTGGCGGCCGATCATGAGTGGTGTCCCCCAGGGCTCGGTACTGGGGCCACTCCTGTTGAACATCTTTATCAATGATTTGGACGAGGGGATGGAATGCACCCTTAGTAAGTTTGCAGATGACACCAAGCTGGGTGGAAGTGTCAATCTGCTTGAGGGTACGGAAGCTCTACAGAGGGATCTAGACAGGCTGGATCACTGGGCCAAGGCCAATTCCGTGAGTTTCAATAAGACCAAGTGCCGGGTCCTGCGCTTCTGCCACCACCACCCCCAGCAGCGCTACAGGCTTGGGGAGGAGTGGCTGGAGAGCTGCCAGGCAGAGAGGGACCTGGGAGAGTTGATCGACAGCCGGCTGAACATGAGCCAGCAGTGTGCCCAGGTGGCCAAGAAGGCCAACGGCACCCTGGCCTGTATCAGGAATAGTGCTGTCAGCAGAAGCAGGGAGGTGATCATTCCCCTGTACTCGGCACTGGTGAGGCCGCACCTCAAGGACTGTGTCCAGTTTTGGGCCCCTCTCTACAAGAAGGACATGGAGGTGCTGGAGAGGGTACAGAGGCGGGCTACCAAGCTAGTAAAGGGTTTGGAGCATGTCTCATATGAGGAGCGGCTGAGGGACCTGGGGCTGTTTAGTCCAGAGAAGAGGAGGCTGAGGGGAGACCTTATCGCTCTCTACAACTGCCTGAGAGGAGGTTGTAGCGAGGCGGGGGTTGGTCTGTTCTCCCTAGTAACAAGTGATACAACAAGGGGAAATGGCCTTAAGCTGCACCAGGGGAGGTTCAGGCTGGGTATCAGGAAGAATTTCTTTACTGGAAAGGTTGTCAGGCATTGGAACAGCCTGCCCAGGGAGGTGGTGGAGTCACCATGCCTGGAGGTGTTTAAGAGATGGGCAGATGTTGTACTTAGGGACATGGTTTAGTGGTGTTGATAGAGCTAGGACAAAGGTTGGACTTGATGATCTTGAAGGGGTCTTCCAACCGAAACTGTTCTATGATTCTATAATTCTATGTTTCTATGTTAATTCTGAATTTAGATTTCTGTTTTTGTCTGAGGCTGCTGCATGATTAAAACAGCTGCTTTTCCTTCACAGGCCTATGAAGAATACACCAGCAAACTAGATGCTCTACAGCAGAGAGAACAGCAGTTGTTGGAATCCATGGGGAATGGAACGGATTTTTCTGTCTCCAGTTCGGCTTCAACAGACACAGTTGCATCATCTTCCTCCTCTAGCCTCTCTGTAGCACCTTCATCCCTTTCAGTTTATCAAAACCCTGCTGATATGTCACGGAATAACCCTAAGTCTCCACAGAAGCCTATTGTTAGAGTCTTCCTGCCCAACAAGCAAAGGACTGTGGTGAGTCAGTTTCTATTCACATATGTGTAACCTCAATATTTCCTGTATCTCTCTCCCTCAGTATGCAAAAGTTAATTTAGGAGCTGAAAAAATACGTGTGTGGAGGTCAGAGAGGCGGCATGAGCAATATTTGTGCTCTGCTGCACTTGGTTGTTTTGATATGTTTAATATTTTCTACAGGATTAACACAAAGGTGTCCATTATAGCAATAATACAGAATACAAAACTTTCAGGAGTTTTATAACAATGAAGAAATACTTTTCTCAAATCAGCTTTCTTGGATAAATAGTGATTACCATTTTACAATGGTTAGGAGAGAGCAGGAAGCTCTGTTTCTTGTGTTACAAAAAATTATTGATTGGTTTAACAGGACAAGATTGGGGAAAGTATTTTGCACGTTGTCGAAGTTACTAGCAGCAGTGAATGCTTTAGAGCAAGTACCAGCCTCCTGCAGCTGTGCAGAATTGCTTGGGTTTGGTGGGGTTTTTTTGGTTGGTTGTTTTTTTTTTTTCTTCCCACTCACTGTGGTGAGTGTTTGGCATTGTGACCCTGATGCTGTCAGGCCCTGTGTGGAGAACCGGCTAGGGGAGGGACATAGTTGCTGTTCGGAGGGGCAAGAAGTGTTGCCTGGAGACTGATCAAAACCAAGTGTTTATCAGTTTTGACAACGTTACAGTGTTTCTTGGACTCATGGAAGAAGAGTTGACTTTTTGCTGGCTATTTAATTATCCATTATAGGCAGGATTTTTTAATTGGTTAAGAGCTGAAGAGCTTTGATGTGTGTTTTAATACAGTGCAAACCGTGATATGTGGAATTACTGACAAGCCATAGTCTAGGCTCTGTTTTGCAAGGCGGTGCACACCCCTCACTTAGAAGGGGAGCTGTGATTCCACACAAAGTGGGAAATGAATGGGTAGCACAGCCAATGTCCGTGTGAAACCAGTACTTTTCATAGCAGTTGGTCAGGAACTGGCTGTCACTGGACTGCGACTGCCTGTGGAAATGGAGTTGCTGGCAAAGAGAAGACGACCTAAACTGAGTAGTGCTGGGCATTGGGAACACGTCCTCTCCCTTCCCCTGCTGCTTTCCTTCCATCCCTCCCTCTCCCTGCTCCACCGAACAAAAGAGATCTAAGACTTATAGTGGGAAAAACAGATTAAAGGGCAGTTGTTTTCATCTGATTTTTTTTTTTTAATATTGCCTAATTGTTAAAGATAACAGCTAAAGATTGAAAGTAGTGTTTGGTTTTCGTCCTAGAGAATGGGGTTTTAATGTAAAGTGTGAGCACTGTGCAGACGTACAGTGTTCAGCAAGGTGATTTTGTTGTCTGCCTGTGAGGTATGGCTAGGCACGTAGTACACCCACATTGTGAAATTTGGAGAGATTCTGGTATCTTCTGTGTGTCTTCTTTCCCACCCTGTCTGGCTACTGTAGCTGCAGCCCCTGTGATGGGGCTGTCCCACAAGTTTTTGTTTCTTCCCTACAATGTGTCAGAGTGTACCGCTTCCTGCATTGTTCTGTACATTTCCTTTTCTGGCTCTCCTCTGTGTTATCTCATCCTCTTTTCTAAGCCATATGGTATATTTCTGCTTTTATTCTTTTCTCATCTGCAAAATTCCTCTTCTGCTCCTTTACCTCTCCTTTTTCTCATCTCCTTCTCAATCCTTTTGTCAGAGATGTGGTAAGCCTTTCCTCCAATCTGAGCTCTGTTTTGCTTTTGAAGGAATCGCTTTATATAAAGAATAGTTTATAACTATGAAATATACTACATCAAACTTGTGGGCAAGAATTAATTTTTTTTATGCTTAAACACATGTATTTCATGGAGCTTAAGTTATTTCTGGATATGCAAATCTGATTACAAGTTAGGAAAAAGAGGCAACTGAATATCAGTGGGAACCAGCTGATGCAGTTTTGGGCCAGTACAGAGCTGTCTTGCCTCATCCGAGATACGTTTTTTTTGCATGTTGCTGGTCCATTCTAATCAAGTAAACCAGGTTGTCTTCAACCAATGCATTTTTAAGTTCTTAAGTAACTGTAACAGATCAGCTTGATGTGCTCAAAAACATGTATGAGACTGTGCTTTCCCAGCCTAGTATTTCTTCTCACTTTTATCTGTA
This sequence comes from Leptosomus discolor, assembly GCF_034619465.1. Taxonomy (NCBI): domain Eukaryota; kingdom Metazoa; phylum Chordata; class Aves; order Leptosomiformes; family Leptosomidae; genus Leptosomus; species Leptosomus discolor. The sequence continues at coordinate 155,364,332 of NC_141391.1, forward strand.
AGCTTTGCATTTTTTGGTGATTGTGATTCCACGGTATCGGTGGTGCTCATTAGGAGCTTGCAAGTTTAACCAGGGAGCTTAAGTTCAAGAATACCAGCTTGTCTGTTGCCATGTCTTGACTAAGAATTATCTTTCTGTCTTCAGGATGTGCTGTCATTTGATGAGGGAATTGTAACACTTAGCAGTAGTACTGAGTGACTTGTAGCAGGACGCCAGGAGTTTTTTCCAGCACTGAATCGAGATGCTTTTTCCTGGCTATGGGGGGCAAATGTGGTTTAAGTTTGGTGTCAGGGAGAGGCTCCTACTCCTGTCTCCAGCTCTGTACTGGGGTCCAAGTACCGTTTCACTTAACAGTCTAGCCCTGCAGCTTTTTTCCAGTTTTCTAAATGTGAGACACTTAGAGCTTCAGGAAGATCTGTAGTCTTGTGCTGTGGTAATAAAATTAAAAAACAACAACAACGACAAAAAAAAAAACAACCCCAAAGTGGTACTGACAAAAGAGTGAGAGACAGGCTAGTGGTGGAGGGAACGTGCAAGGCCTGCTAGTCTCAAATCTGGTATAAGTGTGTCTGTAGATGCATTTAGATAAAGGAACGGGCAGACACCTGCAAATGCAAGGAGGCATGACCTGGAAGCTCAGGTTGACGGGATTCAACTTCATACGCTGTATAGCAAGGTGGAAGTCGGCTCCAGTTCTGATAGGAGACACCCATTTTTGGTTGAAATTGTTATTCTAAATAACCAATTGGAAATATATACTCGGGTCTTGTCAGCAGATACTGCAGATTGACTCAGGGGGAGACCTGACTTCTTTTCACTTGTTTTACACATTACTTGGATCTAGTTATGTGACTAAGTTGAACTTGTTTTTTTTTAATAGACCTCATACATTATCTCTGTTTTAGAGCTGGGAAATGGTGCTTGTAGGAACTCTTGAGTATTGGGGTTATTGGCCTTGGAGCTGAAGTTAATTTCTCTGAGACTTGAAACAGTGCTCATGTTATTGAGAAAGCTGGGAATTTCTTGTATGGTGACTTTTAATGTAGTTATTTTCTTTTCAATATTTGTTTGTCCTACACATACTCTGTGGAAACTAAGGAAATTCCAGAAGCAAACCCAGTTCAGAAGGAATTGCAGCTTACAGTGCAGTTTTAACTGCAAGTAGTCAGATGATAGGCTATCACCCTGCAGCTTTCAGTGAATACTGAGATTGCTTGCTGTAGTACACTTCCTTCGTTCTCTTAGTGGATAAAGTGTTGCACATGTCTTAGTCTTCCTTCGTAACCTCTGGCTTTAAAAACAGACCTGTCGTGTCTCGCTTGTACCCATTGACTGAGCCATTTGCTTACGTAGCCTTGATGGTAACGTAGGGTTTTCAAGTATACACGATAGCTTCAGATGTGGTGGGTTGAAGTAGGAAGGAGATTCCTTGTGAAAATACATGGCCATTAGGATTTCCCCCCCAAGTTCCCATTCCATGTGGCTGTTAAAGGACAAAATGTGTCCTACAACCAAGTGTGCAGCTGGGAGAGGAGAGGCGATCTTAAAGTTGCGGTGTTGCAACAAGCTTCCACCTACCCCAACCTTAACTGTTTTCAGTTTGTATCAACTTCTGAAAGAAATCTTTTTTTTAATAATCACAGTAATATTTTCTTTCTCTGTCTCCAACCACAGACCCACTTCAGGAGCTGAGAAATCTTCTCAGCTACTACGGAGTCTTTATCTGGGAATGTAATGACAGTTCTTAAACTGCCTTACTTTAAAGTGACTGGAATTAAATTGGTAATGGAGAACCAACCTCCTCGTTTATCTTTGATCATACTCTGAAGCGGTCCCAAGAACTGCAACAGCCTTCTGCTACTTGTTTAGAGCTGTTAAAAGTGCAGGAAATGGCAGAACAGGGTAGGGAGGTGCTTACATTTTTGACTAGCAAGTAATGTTACTTGCTAGTTGTTACTTGAGAGTTGTCTACATTTTTTATTAGTGGTATTGTTTGTGTGTAGGATCAGGCAAATACATCTGTTTGAGTTGGCTCCAAGTTGAAATATAATGTGAGGAGGCTGATGGAGTATAAAGAAATAAGATCATGTTGTTTAGTGTAAGTGATTTTGGTGCATAGGTAGTGTAGCTACTGTCAAGTTTCTTTGTTATGTGTCACGATAAAGCAGAGTGGTGGATAAAAAGTTTTTCCTGGTGTAGGAAAAGGTGTGAAGGTGCTTCCTTGAAAGCCTAGCTGGTAAGTGGTGGAGCCTGCTGCTGCTGATCAGTTAGCAGTTGAAGGCAGCATCTTGACTCAGCTGGCAGCACAGCAGGGTTGGAACATACCTTTTTTTGAAAGCAAAACCAAGTTTATCCCCATAGTGCAGAGAGATAAATGTCTGAAACATGTGCTTCCTCTTTCCTTAGTGGTATGGTTCAACTGGCAAGTTAAATGTCCTTTGGAGAAGCATTTTGCATAGATGTGACCAGGATAAGTCTGTGTAGATTCATTTTGTTTTGTTCTAGGCCAGAGAAGGATGTTGAAATAATAAAGGTGCAAGTTGGTAAAAGTCTGCCTGAGGTATTTTGCAGAACAAATTGACAAGGCTTATCCAAACCACAGGTCGAGTGAATGTAGGGGAAAATTAGTTTAAATCTTGTTTGGGTTAGGGATCTAAATGGCTATGGAATGGATAGTGACAAAACTGCTAATTGAGGGAGAGCTTTTGGATGGGAGAGGGAGGTAAGAATTCTGACCTTGAGCTGGCTGCTAGAAGTCCAAGAGATTGTTAGATGCTGAGACTTGGTTTTGGTGGAAGGGAGACAAGTCTTGAGTGGGAAGTGGAAGGTAGCATGTCAGCGTAAAAGCATAGGTTACATTTACCAGTGAGATTTCTGAGAGAATGTGTGGAGCCGGAAGAGAACACAACCTTGCAGGATCCTTAGATAATTGTGGTGTGGATTAGGATTTTTTTTTTCTGTATTATATGATTGTATGATTGAAGGTGCAAGCAGAGAGAGAAAAGAAACAGAAGACGCTCATACAAATGAATGCAAGGAGACACACAGCTGGTTGGTGGGGATGAGTAGTAATTCAAGGAGAATGCAGATTAACAGTTGGGCCAGAGGTTTGGGAAGAAGTCATTAAAGATTTCAGTAGGATAACTTCAGTTTAATGTAAGAGGCAGAAGACAGTGAAAAAGTTTAAAATGAACTGCAGAGGAGTTGTCCTCAGGCAATGAGCGTAAATAGCTTTCTATGAGTGTAAAGATTACAGGAATATGGTCTTTGTGTATAGGACAAAGTTTAAGCGGTTTTTAGGATTGCTTCTAGTTGTGTAATCTTTTTTTTTTTTTTTTGAGGGTTCAGGCAGGGGGGTTGTTCTTTGAGCACCTGGGTAAAGTATCTTTTGCATGTCTTTTGGACTGCCAATTTTAAACTGATAGTCTTGCGGTAAGGAAAAAAAAAATCCCCATTCCCAATTGCAAAGACTATTGCAATTTTTGCCTTCCTCTAAAAGTCAACAGCACAGTTAAAATTATTTAGGAATTTCACCTATTAGATGGCTTGGTTACTGTAGACTTGCAGCTTTAGTAGGACTTCTTAGACAGGTTTCCTGTCCATAGTGGTCTGAGTAGTAACAGTGGAATAGAAGATTGTGTGGGTTTTGGTTGTTCTTTGTTTTACCCTTTTTTTTTTTTTCTTTTTTTTTTTTTTTCAAGTCTAAGAGTAATTAGAGACTATTTGTTTAAAAACTCAGCATAAATTTGGGCTGGTAAAGTTCTTTTCCACTTTATTATGTGTTGGTATACTTCACATAAGTGTCATAGATATGTATGTACTAGAAGGTTCATTAAAGTTCTCAAAATGCAGATGTGACACTGAGCTTTTCAAAGGGCGAACTTGTATTTTTAAGACTTACAGAAACTAAACAGGTTCATGAATGCTGTGCATGGGGACAACTCTTATTTCAGGTTTCTCACTCTTGTCACACCTTGGTTAATTAGTACATCTGCCTTTTAATTAGACAAGCAATCACGTGGTCTCTGCGGTGAAGAAGACTGGAAGAATCGGGTGTTTTTACCCTACCTAAATTCTTAGCATAAATTAATTTATCATGCATGCACAACTGGGCTCCATCAAATCTTCTGTTTTTAAATCTAGTACTTGATGCATTTCTTTCAACTTAAGATTTGCGTCTTACCTTCTGGAGTTTATGTTGTGAGTTTGTGTCTGGAGCTTACAGAGTAGTAAGCACTGGATTTCTATAGGCATTCAAGCAGTCCTACCAGTTTCACCTGTCAAGTATAAGGGAAATTCAGAGAAGGGATGTTCAGACAGCTGAATAAACTAGTTTCTTGCTTTTAGTTACACACCTGGTTTAATACAATTAGGTTTTCCTGATCAAAAACATTTAAAAATTCTCATGTCCTATCAAACATGCAGCAGAAATGGAGTTTATTTGTAGTCTGTGCCAATGGATGGATGTATGTATCTGAATGTTTTGGAATTGTATGCATCCTATGAACTGACCAGTAGAATTAAGTAAACGGTAGCTTACTTTCAAGTAAACTTTACTTGATACTTTTTTTTTTTAAATACTTGGATTGTCAGGGAGAACTGTTGGCCTACCTATACAATTGCTGAAAGGCAAACTCAAATTGGAGACTAAATTACCAGTTTTCATTGGGAAGAAATTTAATCATAGAAGACATCTTCTAGGCTGTCAAAAAGCAAACAAAATTTTATTACATCACAGGAGTTGTACAAGAAATAGACTTTACAGCTGGCATGAGTAAGTCCTTCATGTCTAGGAAAGCCTGAAGAATGTGTCTTTGGGAGGCATTTAGTGAGGCAAGGTGAGCAGCAGTGCTACAGCAGACTGGACCGGCATCTGGCTTTCAGTAGAGTTAATTTTCTTCACAGCAGCTTGTATAGTGTCATGTCTGAGTGGTGACCAAAGCAGTGCTGACAGCACAGCAGTGTTAGCTGTTGCTGAGCGGTGCTTGCACAGGGTCAGGGCCTTCCCTGTTTCACACTGCTTGTCCCAGCAAGTAGGCTGAGGAGGGAGCACAGTGGGGACAGCTGACCCCAAGTGACCAAAGGGATATTCCATGCCAAATAACATCATCCTCTGCCACAAAACAGAGGGGAGATTTTCCAAAGGTGCTATTGCTCGGGGACTGTCTGAGCATCGCTCTGCTGGTGGTGAGTTGTTGCTTCTGAATCACAGAGAAAATTTTTTCCTTTATTTTTTTCTTTCCTTTATTACCTTGTCTTCATCTCAGTCTAAGAGTTTTCCTGCTTTTTGACCTTGCAGTTCTCTTCGCCCACCAGCCATCTCACAGATCCGGGAGTAAGCAAGCAGCTGGGTGGTGCTTAGCTGCCTGCCAAGGTTAACCCACCACACAGGCTAAACTCAGTGTTGGATAAATTCAAAGTAGTATGTGTTGAAAAGAGAATCATTTAATCTACTTCAATTTTATTGACATACAGTGTTAGATTGCAAAGTCAAACAATATTGAAAACTTGCCATTATAAAACTGATGGCTTGTCATCTGGAATGCCTCGTGCAACATCGATCACTGCTTTTTAAGAATATTTCTCGAAGAGAGCTTAGTGATTTTTAAGAGATGGAAAGTCTGTCTGTAGAAAGTAATCAATGATAGAGGAAAATATTGTTTGGAGTGTTTTTCCTTTGCCTTGTGATGTGCTAGGCAGGCAATTGATGAAATGGAATGCGAGTCACAAATCTGAAAATAATCAGAAGAAATGTTTGAATTTCGTGTCTAGGAAGTCATACTTAAATTCATGACTTCTTGTGTTGTTTAATTAAACTAACCAACCAAAGCTTTAATATTTGTAGAATATGTTTACTACCTGGAGATGAAAGTATTCATTTGTTTTTAGGATCAATTGCAACAGTTTAGAGAGGGATGTGAATTCTAACCCTTCTGCAGTACAGTTTCTTGCCCCCCTGCATTTAAGGCATTTGGAGTGTGATCATCTGAGACAGGATACTCCGCGAGTGGACTCTGGGTCTGGGCTATTAGAAAGGTTTATTTAAACTAACCTGTAACTTAAATTTCTAATGCATTCGGGTTTTGGTTTGGAAAGCAGCCAGCTGACTTTTTCATCATTTGAACAGAAACCTCGAAGTCCTGGGGTTTGATTTCCATACAGTGGCTATGGATATTTTTCTAGATGAGCATTTCTCTCAAGTCTGAAGTCTAAAGCTGTCTTTTCCAAACATCTTTTATTAGTGGGCTGCTGTCAGTCTTCACAACTTCTGACAGTGGTATTCACCCTAACTAAAATTTGAAGATGGTGATCCTGCTGTCTACTGTCGGCTTACAAATGATCGGTGCTCTTCTGAACGCGGTTTGGGAGCTGTCCTTCAAAAGCTTGAAAAATAATAGTGTGGAGGCTGCTGTTAACTAAGCACAGCAGGTTTGATCCAGTGTGGTTTAGTGATGGTATACTCTTGAGCAAATACGTCCATATTGACATAAAGCAGTCCGTTGTGTTCTACAAGTGAGTACCCCACTCACTTGTGGGTTGAAGGTGCGAGTGGGTGCTGGTAACCAATGTCTTTGCAAGTTAAACGGAATGCATTTGACGGAATGGTAACAGCTTTGTAAAATGGGTAAATTCTGTTCAACTTGCCACTGAAACAAGATTTAATGCAGTGGAATTGGCTCCCATTTGTCTTGCTAATGTGCCCCATTAAGAATGTATATTCTTAAATGCTGCTTTCTCCTGGAAGTTGGTCAGAGCTTCATGCCCCAAAATCCAGAACAGCTATGTCTGAAAGCCATGTTCTTCATTTCACAGGGGATGTGATGCTCAGTGTCATCTTGTGTTGTCTTTGCCACAGAGGATGTTAATTTTATCTGTTAGTGCAGTAAAAAGTGGCTGACTGATTTCGTTAAACATTTGTCCTTTGTACCTAAGATGAGAAACTAAATGTGAATCTCATGTGTAGATTTTTAGCAGAAAACCTAGCATGTCGGCAGGCAAGTCTTGTTATCTGGCAAACAGATAGCTTATTTCTTTCCCAACACATTGAGTTCTGTGAGAATGTTGCTGGCATTTTTTAGTCCTATAGATATTGGGGGGAAAAAGTGTGATCTTTCAAGGTGTATATGTTGAGATAAGTGAATCAGTACTTTGAAGTGATATTTCAAAATCCATGCTTCCTGGAATCTTCTTGCTATTGTACCCAGTAATCTGTTTAACTTCAGAATTTTTCTGAAGCTCTAAGGTATGTTACACATACTTTATATATACATACATTATGCTTGGCTAAAATGAGCTGAACTGCAGTGCTACGCTGAGGAAGAAGCGCAACCGGCTAACTAGTTTTGAGAAATATAATCCTAGATATTCAGAGCTGTCCAGCCTCTCCTCTTTCAGAGAATACCTTTACATTGATTTTTCAAACTGCTTCTCAGTCTTTTCAGCCTCTTCATTGCTGTAAAATATTGGAAACTGCACTGGTGTAAGGAAGCATTTCTGACTTACTGAGACTATGCCAGTTTCTGCTCCAATGTTAGGAAAGTGATGTAAGAGTTATTTAGGGATGTAGCCCTGAATTTCTTACTGAATCAGGAATGACCTGATTTACAGAAGTAAATGATTTAGTATGCATTGCTTAAATGCTTGTGGCTGCAGTACTAAATATATATAAGCGATGTTGTTATGAATACTTACTGTCCATAGAAATAGTTTACATGAGTAAAAGAAATGAGGAAATTAAGTGCTGTAGTTCTGTTTAATCTGTCTAGGTAGTAAGACTCTGCTTTGAGAATTTTTGGAATCTGGAATGATTTTTGTTCGTTTCCTCGGGACTTCACATTTGCAAGATTAAGCATGTGTTTCGGTGTCTTCCTGAAACGCTACTTGCCTGATTCAGGATGCACAAGTAAATTACCTTCGCTGGTAAATTATTAAGCTACGCATTGAACACATCTTGCAGTCTGTATTGGCAGCTTCTGTGCTGTTCCTTAGTATTGTATAGCCATGCACTTCCGTGCTCTTTGCTTTTGAAAATTGTTTGCTGAATCAACTTTCAAATCGCTATAAAAACCTAAACCTTTCCAGATCTGCAAATCTTAGGTATATAAGTACCCTAAAAAGAAAACCCTTAGCAATTATAATTTGGAGACAGATCCCTTAATTCAGTAGCATGAATTTCTAGGTGGTAACTGTTGTGAAACATATTTAGGTTCTCTTAGTTACAAAACAGAGGGATCGAATGATAAAGGATGGATGTGGACAAAACGGGTTTGAAATAATATTAAGCATTCTTTGTTTCAATAAGATGCGAACTTTGTTCAGTTCACTGGATCGCAGGAGTAAGGGTGTGTATTTTGGAGTAAGTCAGAAATTTTCTCATGGGGAACTGATTTTGTTTAAAAAAAAAAAAAAGCTGATGTGATTCAGTTCAACTGCTCTGTGGGAATCCTGTCAAAACTCTTGACAGAATTGATAAACCTACTTTGGTTCCTGCTTGCCTAGCGTGCTGGAGCTGCCAGCTCCTGGCAGGCAGCCCAGGGGCTCAGTGGCTTAGGGGGCTGCACCACGCCAGGGCTCCGGCTCCCTGTGCTCCCAGACTGTGGATCCTCCCCATCTGCCCACCCTTCCTCCGGCTCGGAGGTGGTAGGAATCACAGAATGGTCAGGGTTGGAAGGGACCTCTGGAGATCATCTAGTCCAACCCCCCTGCTAAAGCAGGTTCACCTAGAGAGCAGGTCACGCAGTATTGCATCCAGGTGGGTTTTGAATATCTTCAGAGCAGGAGACTCCACAACCTTCCTGGGCAGCCTGTTGCAGTGCTCTGCCACCCTCGGGGTAAAGAAGTTTTTCCTCATGTTCAGGCAGAACTTCCTCTGCTCCAGTTTGTGCCTGTTGTCCCTTGCCCTGTTGCTGGGCACCACTGAGAAGAGCCTGGCCCCATCCTCTTGACACTCAACCTTTAAATATTTATCAGCATTGATAAGGTCCCCTCTCAGCCTTCTCCAGGCTAAAGAGCCCCAGGTCTCTCAGCCTTTCCTCATAAGAGAAATGCTCCAGCCCCCTAATTATCTTCGTAGCCCTCCACTGGACTCTCTCCAGTAGTTCCCTGTCCCTCTTGAACCGGAGGGCCCAGAACTGAACACAGTACTCTAGATGTGGCCTCACCAGGGCACAGCAGAGCGGGTGGAGAACCTACCTCGACCTGCTGGTCGTGGTCTTCTTAATGCACCCCGGGATGCTGTTGGCCTTCTTGGCCACGAAGGTACATTGCTGGCTCACAGTCAACTTACCTACCACAACTCCCAGGTCCTTCTCTGCAGAGCTGCTCTCCAGCAGGTCAACCCCCAGCCTATACTGGTGCTTGGGGTTATTCCTCCCCAAGTGCAGGACCCTACACTTGGCCTTACTGAACTTCATTAGGTTCCTCTCTGCCCAGCTCTCCAGCCTGTCCAGGTCTCTCTGAATGCAGCACAGCCTTCTGGTGTATCAGTCACTCCGCCCAGTTTTGTATCATCAGCAAACTTGCTGAGGGTGCACTCTGTCCCTTCATCTGGGTCATTGATGAATATTTTGAACAAGACCGGACTGAGTACTGACCCCCAGGGAACACCGCTAGTTACAGGCCCCCAGCTGGACTCTGTGCTGCTGATCACAACCCTCTGAGCTCTGTCCTTCAGCCAGTTCTCAACCCACCTCACTGTCCACTCGTCTATCCCACACTTCCTAAGCTTACCTATGAGGATGTGATGGGAGACAGTGTCAAAGGCCTTGCTGAAGTCAAGGTAGACAACATCCACTGTTCTCCCCTCATCCACCCAGGCAGTCATGCCATCATAGAAGGCTATCGCGTTGGTCAGGCATGATTTCCCCTTGGTGAATCCATGCTGACTGCTCCTGATAATCTATTTTTCATCCACCTGTTTGGATATAACAGCCAGGAAGTTGTTCTGCAACTCCTGCTTCAGGGAGCCTGTTTGTTAGCCGGAAAAAAAGAATTATTTTTTTGTGTTTTTTTTTTTTTTTCCCCCCCAAAGATTGAGTTGCTCTCCAAATCGCTTTCTTGGAGTGGGATTTTTCTTTAACTTTGCCATAATTCGGGTGTGAGAAGAGGATGGGGGTTTTGGAGGGAATGCTTTGCAGGGTGAGATTTCTGCTTTACAGCAGGTGCTGGTGGGGACTGAAGGAGGGGGCTGAAGGGCTGCATGCACAGATGGTGATAGACCGTACTGTACCAGTCTGGGAAAATGATTAATCAATACTACAGGGATTTATTCTAGTATTTAGTTCTTTTAATTTAGCCTTCTGTTTCTCTGCTCAGGAGTTCTGTAAGAGAATGTTCTAAATGTGATGCTGATTCAGGATCCTGGTGATTTTTGAAAGTAATCAAAACAGTTCACTAACTGTTTTTTAGCTGGATCTTGTTGCAAATGGCAGTGAAGAGAACAAATGTTCTATCCATGTTTCTAATTGCAAGTTGCATAAATATGGTTTGGATTTTAATGAAGAGGACGCGAGGAAGTAATTCTGAGGAATAGGGAATGATAAGTGAGCAAGATGGTTAATGCACATTTTTCATAGTCCTATTGCACTTGTGTTGCTGGATACTTTCCAAGTTTTGAGAGCTTGTCTTTCTGATTTTATTGACCTCTTAAAAGGAAGCCTGTAACTTCATAAATCCTGTTTTCAATAAAAAAATTAAAGATCACCTGAAGTGGCATTATTTACACCAGTGTAATTCATTAATAGGGTAGTTCCTGATGTAGATCTCTGCTTCATGAGGTGGGGGATGTTGTCACCCGTTTTGGAGGATCAGTGCTGAAGGAAGAAAATGTCTCCCAGTGAGCACAATACTTCCCTTTTTCTCTTTGTCTCTTCTTTAACGTTAGTCACCTTTCCACTGCTTGGCTTTCCCTCCTTGTCCTTCCTGTTCTCTCACCCAGGTCTAGATTTTACTACCCTGGTTTCTTTTGATACATACTGCCTTGAAGTTTTCTACCTAAGCTAGAACCTCTCACCTCTCTATGCTCAATTCTAACACTTTTCTTAGGCACTCCCTTCCCCCTGGTGCTCCTTGTCCAAAATGAGCTGTCTTTTCCCCTAATCGCAGCAGGAAAACTTCCTGTTCAGGTGTGCTTCCACTGTCCCCCATCTGTTTCAACCAGTTCTCCCCTACATGGTAGTTCATCGTATCTTTGTTTCCTGCCCTCTGCCTCATTTAGCTCTTCAGTCTGTCTTCCTTCCATCCTGCTTGGTTGTTTCCCACCAACCTCCTGGTGGCAATGCCCTCTCCCAGTATACACATGCTTTCCCTGGTCAGTTCTTAAATTTGTCCTGCCTCTCTCCTCCCATTTCTCTTCCATGCCCAACCACTTCCATGGCTCTCTTCATTCCCCTTTTCCCCCTGCAGTCTGTCTGTCACCCTCTCAGTCTTTGAATTTCTTCTTCCACTGTGGATATCAGTGATGAAGTAACTAAGGTTGCTGGAAAGGTAGACCTGAAGTGTCTCTGGGAGCTCTACGTCGATCGAGCAGGAGCTGTACTTAGAGGAAGAATAGCCTTGAGCCAAAGAACACTTGCTTGCACCATCGAGATGGCTCGTGATTGGACCTGATGTGCATGGGAGGTTGGAGCATGCCTCTGAAATCCTCAGAGATTTTAGGCAAATTCTTAAAAATATTTACTCTGTATTTGTAAATATATATGTTCGTGGCAGGCAGAAATTGTCGCCCAACACTGAGGGGACAGACAGGTTCTTTTAGGAATGCTTGGCAGAATGATGATGGCACTAAATCATAGTTACAGTTATTTTCTTAACAGGATATTCTGGTTTGTATAACACAGAATTTATGATTAGAACAGCACAGGATTTCTACAAGCAGAATCAATATTGTACGATTTGTAAGTAGCATAATACAACTTACCTAATCACCTGGACCCTCTGCAGATCAGGTCAAATCTTTAATACGTGCTTGGCTGTATCAGTATGATCATCATAATCCAGACTTGAAATTCACATGAAAGAATACGAGTCACTCCCTCAATCCTGGAAGGAAGCAGAGGATGGTGGAGGCATCCCTGGCCACTGAAGGGTCCCGGGTCTCACTGTCCAGCAGCAGCTCCAGTCCAAGTTCCCCACTTAGGACTGGTAACTGCTTGGTTTCATAGACAGTGCTCTGGGTGCTGTTAGTCTGACAGGGCCATCATCACCACCTGGTGGCCCTGGGTGCTAGGCCCTTCAGGGCCAGCAAAGGAGGGAGTAATCGGCCTGGCGCCCAGGAACCTTGAGGCTTGTAGGGAGGGGAAGAAGAAATCTGTTCGGTTTGTTTGCTTGGTTCACAGGACCTTCAGAGCCTGGTAATGAGGGGAAAGAGAATGAGCACATGAACCTCTCGGTCACAGAGAGCAGCTGCCTCATAAAATGGTGCCAGTTCTGCTAACTGCGTTGCCAGGGGTCGGGAGCAGGGGGTCCTGGTCACAGAACGACCCTATGAACAGTTGGTTTCAGTGTGAGCAATTAGTTTGATAGATACTTAAGCAACAAAGGGCTGAATTTTACAATGGAAAGTTGTTGACGATATTGACAATAATAGGTGCTCCCAGGCTCCTTCTTAATACCAGTGATAGGTATTGGTAACAATTAAGGATGTTTTATGCTGGGGGAATGACCTGCACCTGACTGAAAGCCACAGTGGTAACTTCTAGGATGGGAAGTTACTTAAATTAATAAAAAGATGCATTAAGAAGTAAGATAAAGTCACTTCAGGGTGAATATCAAGATTGTAAGGCAATATGCTACAGGATGTTTTTTTCCAAGGAATTAGTATAAATTCTCTTTTTTAAATGTTTATGTGTTGACCAGATGAAATGCACAAATATCCTGTAAGAAGCACTTTCATATTTATGCGAGGAAGATTGTGAAGCAAAATATTCCTTTAGTTTGTCACTTCTGAGAGAGCATATGTTTGAGCTCTAGAAATGCAGTATGTAGCGTAACCTCAAGTGGTGTTCACAAAGCTACTTGAAATAGACTGCTACTTTTCACTGTCATCCTTAAGTAGGACATAGGGCCCCTAAATACCCATGGAAGTGTAAGTGCAAGGAGCAAAAACTAGGCTCCGATCCAAAGGCAGTTTGAGCCGATTAAGACGGCTTTTGGCTACCGAGGGCTCTGGCTTAGGCCCCTAGCAAGGTAGAATTGAGTCCCAGGTGTTCAGACAGACTTTTTTGGTTAATTAAGTCTGTGGGTTTTTCTTTTGATTCATGCTTGCAGTGCTGTCCGTGATTATAGGAGATGTCCCAGTGTGTATACGACCACCTAAAGCGTTACCTATTTTCAATATTGAGTTCTAGAAATAGTAAGTGGGTAATACTCAACACCTTAACTACACTTAATCACCAGACTATGTATTGTTCTGTTGTTATGGCTTGACACTATATGCTGTTAAATCACAGATGTAGGGAGAGATGATATGCTTATTCCTGTAGTATATGCCTACAGGTAGAATAGAGGCGAGGAAAAAAAACCTCGCTTTGCATAGTTTCCAGTTCTTTGTTTGGCTAGTTGTAGTATGCTTTTCCGTTCTTCCCATCCTGTTAGATGTTTAAACATTTCAAATAGTGAAACAGAAGAGAGGAATACGTTTTTCAAATAGGGAATGCCTGTAGAGTTGCAAATACAGGTTCAAGTGAGAGGTGATGGTCCGCCTGATTGGTTGTTTTATTGTACTTGTTTACATGCTTATCTTCTAGTTGAAAAATAGAAAATAAAATGTTTACATTTTATTGTAATGGTTTTTGAGTGCCATCCAGGTTAGTATTTTCATTTTAATTCCACTTGGCTGGTTGCCCCACTTAATTTTACAACTTGGCCTGAACTTTTTATAGATGTGCATATTTGTTACCTATCTGTGTGCTGTGTCTCAACTTTCTTCCAAGTTGAGAAGAGTTAGAAAGAAATTTTGGAGTTGGATCAAGATTTTATTCTAGATGTTACTAGAAATATAGGGCTTGTTCTCTCTTCTAGCTGAGCTAGATTGCTTATATACTGTTCACCAATAAAATTTTCCACAGTAGAAAACAAATTTTGAAAAACCCTTACTTAGCGTTCTGTAAAGCATTATGAAAAGTAGGTTTTAGCACTTGAGGGTCAAAACTTTTGCATCAGTTTGGGGGAATAAATTGGAACTTGTTTTAATTAATTTCTTTTGTATTTGACCTCTAGGTTCCAGCAAGATGTGGAGTGACAGTCCGAGACAGCCTAAAGAAAGCTTTGATGATGAGAGGTCTTATTCCAGAATGCTGTGCTGTTTACAGAATACAAGATGGGTATGGTTTGCGTGTGACGGTTTTTGCTCTTGGAACTCCTTCTTGGAGTTACCCAGGATGGCTGATTCTATCCAGCATTATGGAAGATGTTTTCAAAGTTCAGAATGATATTTTGCACTAAAACAATTTGTGCCTTGAAGACATATCTAAAAAAGAAAGTGGCAAACTCCTAGAAAAATATATAATCACTTCAAGAACAAGCATAGTATAGAGTAATATGAGCTTATAGACTGCTGGCAAAACACTCATTAGTCAAACTTTTTTGTGCTAACCAAACAAGTATTAAATGGGTTTCATTGACTTTTTGGTTTTATTTGACTTGGTTATAGTGCATTCTTAACTGAATACAGAGCTCTTGTGCAGAAAAAACATTGAGTTTCCAGCCCTAAAAAACTTGTAGATTATCTTACTGTACAAAATAAGCCATCTCTGTGGAACTCTTACGGAACAGGTACTTTCACAACTACTTTATTTGATCAGAAAGATATTTGTCGCCTTGGAACCAAGGAACTGGCCACTATTGGAGCGGATTGAAAAAGTGCCTTTTTTTTCATGCGGTTTGTCCAGGGAAGGTGTGCTTTCCTTGGTGTGTGCTGAGCTTAATGTTTAAAGTTTCCTGCAGTTAGGGACTGGGTAGCAAACCCCCACAGTGCAACTTTCTACCTGATCTTGCACCTTCAGCAAGAGACCTGCAAGGGCTTGCGCGCTGGTGCTAGTGAAAGGTTTATTTACGCTTTAGAGAGAAGAAGCCGATTGGCTGGGACACTGACATTTCGTGGCTCACGGGAGAGGAGCTGCATGTGGAAGTCTTGGAGAACGTGCCGCTCACGACACACAATTTTGTATGTACTGTTTTTCATGGAATGTTTAGTAGAGTTAAATCGGCTTTGTACTTTGAAATTCAAATTAACAACTTCGAATGGTATTTTGTATCTGTGGGATGTAGTGGGGGTTGCAAAAGAAGTTTTTAATCACAATAACGTAAGTGAATAGATAAGAATTGTAATTGAAATAAGTGATGTTAGAGTACTTGATCGCCCTTAAAACTTTCACATTTGGATGGAATACACCCTCTAAAATCTATAAATATAGGGGGGTTAAATCAGCACTGCATTGCAGAGCTGTAATAATAATCTACTATTTTTGTATTGCTGTATCTATAAAATGTATTCTGGGCCTCCCTGCTGGCTCTGCAGCAGCAATTAACTAATGAACTAACTATTCCCAGAGTGGTGCTGACATCATCAATGATGCTAGTGCACAAATATGTTTTGACCTGATAAAGCACCAAGTAAATGGAAGCTGCTAAACAGAATCCATCTAAATGGTTCCAGCTACGTACGAAGTCCTGGAAATCATGTTTGTCATGTTGAGAAGATAGATCTTTTGTTTAAACAACCAAAATTCTATTTGCAAGATGCTTAAGTTGTTTTACTCAAGTTACTTTGGCTATGGCTAGTTAGATGAAAGTCTAGTAGGCTTAACGTTATTTTTTTTTTTATACCCTTTTGAAATGTTGCTTATTACATGTAGTAGTACAACCAGAATGTGTTTTTATGCCAAGTATTGCTAAATTTGAAAAAGAAACTAAATCATTTCCCCCACTATAATATGGGCATAATACATGTTCACACTTCTGCAATTTTAAATGTTTCTGAGTTTCAGTAGTCAAAATTACAACTCTATATGTAACCGTACATATAAGCCATGGATATAAGCCATATTTCGAGTATTTTGAGTCCTGTGAGTGTTGGATAGAAATGTCGTTTCGCTTCTGGAAAAACTTATCTCATCTTTCAGTAGCTTTTGTTTTTATAGGTTGTATCCAATTAAATTCTGGATATTTGTCTCTATCATGATAATAATGCACTGTTTTGCTTCAGATTTGTTGCTTGTTTTCTTAGTGCTAATGAAGTGAAGCATTAATTCCAATGAATAGTTGAAAGAAAATTTTAATGCATGAAGACTGTTTTAAAAAGGAGACAATCTTTTATGTAAATCTGTTTGATATATAAAACTGTAGCTTCAGCATCAAAAAAGAGGCTTGTAAGTGTATTTGAGGGGGGTAAAAGCAAATAGCCTATCTTAGGCTTACAGAAGGACTCTATTTAATTGTGATTATTTTTGACAATGTAGGTACGAAAAACATTCTTCACATTAGCATTCTGCGACTTTTGTCGAAAGCTGCTTTTCCAGGGGTTCCGCTGCCAGACATGTGGCTATAAATTTCACCAGCGCTGTAGTACAGAAGTGCCACTGATGTGTGTTAATTACGACCAACTTGAGTAAGTTTTCACAATTGGTTTTAAAGTTGAGCCTTTTATTAAGCTTACAGCTGTCAGTGATTTCTCTGTAATTCAGGAATTCGGAGGAGGTGCCTGAAAAAAAACCAGGAGTTCAACTGTTCTAGTGGGACTGCATAATTCGTATTCTTTCTGTGCTAGCTCAGACAATCAGTTCATATTTTTTTTGCTGGACTGTGAAATGCTTTCTTTGAAGCATGAATGGGGTGGCTGAGCACTTGACTATATCAGACAGACTTCTCATTGTTCACAGTTGTTGTTCTTAATCAATACTGGTTCTTTATTATGCAATGGCTAGGGTCATGTTTAGATGTAGGTTTAGGTGCAGGTTTATTCTCTTCAACCTGAAAAAAAATATTGAGACACTAGTTTATGGTGAAATTGCAATTGGTTTTACAGTGATTGAAAATAAATCCATTAGTGAGTTTGATGTCTAGGTAAGAAACATAAAAGAGAATGTCCCAAACAGTCGTGTGTTCTCAAATTTAATTATTGATCTATTTGTGTAAGTCTTTTGATGTAGGCTAAGGATTTGGTGTAAACCGGATCTGTATTCTAATTTGATCTGTTTCAGCACAGACTATTAAGTCTTTTAGATAGACTTTCATATAAGGAATCATTTAATATGCTAGGTTTTCCCCCAAGAATAAATTTAATTTCTGCTTATGTTGGTATATGTAATTGTTTCCTTGGGCGTCTCTATGGTTTCTGCTCAGGGCTTATGGATAACAGAATTCTATCCATTTGATGTTTGGGTTTTGACATTGCATCAGTGCAAACATTAAAATAAGTTTGTGTACTCAACTTATACCTGTAAGTTGTGCATTCTTGAGGAACCAGACATTTGCAATTTCAACTAAAAGATTAAAAAATTACTTTCCGTGAAGATATTTGAAGGCATGATCTTTTGATCTTTTGTCAAGTAAATAATGTTTTTAACAAGTATTGCAGATTAATGTGTTAGTATAGTCTTTATTTTAAAATTTAGAATTCAATCAATGAGGGTTTGGTTTCAGTTGGGTTTGGGGTTTTTGTTTGGTGTGTTGTTTTTTTTTTTCTTCAGTCTTTGAGTGTTATATTGTGAAGCTTCTGGGTTTTGCACAAGTTAGGTTGTTTTTGTTTTGTTCTTGCCTCACAGTTTGCTGTTTGTCTCCAAGATCTTTGAACATCACCCCATATCACAGGAGGAGGCCTCCTTAGGAGAGACCACCCCAGCATCTGGATCGTACCCCTCAGTGCCCCCCTCAGATTCTGTTGGGTATGACCTTATTCCTGCTGTTTAATAGCATAATGTTTCAGTACCATATGCTTAGAAACACTCAAAATACTGCTTTGCAACTCTCAACATTTTTGTAATCTGGCTTATCATGCAAATATATCCACCTATGCTTAACTTCAAAGAAGTGAATGTTTTCATTCACGTGGATGATATAAATTAGTAATGAACCCAAGTTAAACGTGTGCATAAGTGTCTGTAGAGTTGGAGCCTTACCTGCTAAACTGATTTCTTCTGCACGGTAGCTTAGACCTGGTCTAAACTGGAAAGATTTTATACTTCAAATTAGTACAAACCAAAACTATATGCTCACAAATTCTTTTAGTTTATGTTACCAAACTACTGTTTGCTTTGAAGTGACATACCTCTATTTCAGAATAAGCCACACCACTATAAGATTGGCGTGAACAGATGCCAATTCCAGGTTCATAATACTGCTTTAGTAGCTTTTCCACATGCACGTTGCTTTAGTATCCTCCAGACCAGCTGTCTTCCTCCTGTTTAGATGTTGGGATATACCAGTAGCATCTGTTTGCTGCAGATCCAGGGTTTGTAAAATTAGACTTCTCAGACTGACCACAGCCTCCACCCCCAATATTTCCAGCAAAGGTTCTGGACCCTCTCTCTGTGAAGAGAGATTATGTTCCCAGTAGCTAATAGATCACTGACAGCACCCAGCACTAGTTAGTTGAACAGTTCTCCAGGAAGAAGTAACTCAAGGATGTATCAAAGTCAAGAAACCCGATGCAAATTTAAGAACACCAAATACAAAAGCCTTCAGAAGAACATTCCTAGGACATGTGTGCTGCATGGAGATGAACTGCATTTGGCAGAGAGGCTCTCTTGGAATCATGAGCATTGTACACAAATTAAAGCAGAAACACAACTGGAAGCTACTCAGGCACCTATGGACTCTAACTAGAAGAGAAATTCCCTGGACAGCCAAGACTATTTTATGAAAGATCAAATATGATGCCTCCTGGGAAAACAGATTGACAGTCCTGCAGAGGGAACTTCATTTGGTAAGTACAAAGAGAGATTATCTTCTGATTTGTACTATTCTGTGCTGTTTCAAGTGAATTTGCAAGTGTATCTTCCAAGTAGTGGGTGTTGCCTATATGTCCCGTGGATGTTAGTACAGCAGATTGTGGACAACGCTGCTGTTGTGGTTCTCTAAGCTAAGCAGGCTCTGCTTTTCTCATGGTACAGCTGAAACTGTAACCAGGCTAGAACTGCTAATCTGTGAAGCTTTTTCATACCAGTTGTGTTAAATGCCTGTGGATGCCAAAGGCACTGTGTAGCCCCAATCCTGATATATGCCAATTTTTCCTGCTTTTCAATTGCCTCTGCCTCACACTTGTGCTTTCTTACAGTTTATGAGGATACAACGAGGTGGATTATCTTAATTGATACATGCGCTACTGCAGGCAGTCCTAGTTTTGTGAAGTAAAAACTGAGACCAAAGCTGGTTAATGCCTTAAGGTTTTTAACTTCACATATGTAAAAATGTTAACATTTAAATATACTTGCCAGCTGAGGTTAAGGCGCTTAGTTCCTGAGTGTTGCATCTGTAAATGTTTGTGGTTGCAGGAGCCATAAAAGGTTTCTAGCTTTCTACTTTCTGCTTTTTTTGCCTTGCTGTACACTTCGTTGTTAAAAAAAAAAAAGCATATATCATGCCTTCAAAATAATGTTTAGTTGGAAAATGGTTTATTATCATCTGGTGTTCGTAAGTATTATCCATGTTACAAAGCCATGCAATTTTCCCCAAGCATGCGTTCATAGTATTTCCTTTCCAGAAGCAACTTAGATGCTACTGTATGAGCATATAGCACTGTTCATACCTTTCTCCACTTATCTTTTTGCCTTTCTTTAATAATACTGCTCTGCTTTTTAAAGACATAATTGTGGAAATACTAATTTCTCTGATTTTTTTTTTTAGAGTAAAAAAAAAAGCTGGCCTTTTCTGTAAAAATATATACTCACCCACAGTTTTGTTAAAGGGTACTGCTACAATATGGGACAACAGCTCAACTGGAATAACTTCAAATGTCAGACTTTTTTTTTTTTTTTATCTTGTCTGGGAAGACAGTAAGGGATTGACATTTGAGAGTTGGGCAATGGGATTGAAAATATGAAGAATTAGCACTTTGTTATCACTTACTAGTTTAATAATTTTTCCTTTGATTTCTCTGTTCTCCTAGCATCTTGCATGGCACAGCCCACAGAGGAAGGGATGTTACTAATCGTTTGGTAAACCTGAGGAGAGAGAAGGCAAACATCCATCTTTAGCCTTGTGAAGGGATTCCAGCAGCAGGCAAAGTGCCCAAAGAAAAAGGAAGAGTTTGTGTTGTGAGACAAGCTCAAGAGCAAAGGCGTGTGTGACGTGCTGAGAAATTGTCAAGGGATCAAATGGAGAAGTTGAAAAGAGAAAGGGACATAAAGTAAAAGACCGTTGGACGTGATGCAAAAGCTGCTAAGTGTGCTGGAGAACTTTGTTTCACTTTGCTCATGTGTAACATCCTAAAGCAATCTGGTCCTGTAGCCTTTTGTTCTTCCAACTGTAAGCCATAGGCAGTCCCTCCAGACATTCCTACCCAAGATGAGGGAGCACATACGGTCCCACTGGAACATTTCTGAACCCTTTATAAAAATGTGTCCAGCCTCCACATTAGGTCTTTTGTCCCATCTTAATTTTTTCAGTTTGCACTTGTGCCAAAGCAGTCATTTTAGTTATAATGTGCACTTAACTGGAAGGAATTAAAGTGTAGGTCTCCCCAATAATAGCCATTTGTAATAAAATTGAAGTACAGAAACTGTATATAATACATTGTATTCATTTCATTCATTGCACTATCATAAAGTTTCTTCTGTATCTTTGCTTGTAAAATATGAGCACAGAATTTCCATGAACTCAGTTCGCTGAATACTACAGGTGTATGAAAAGGGGAGAGATTAGCTATTGAAAATATTCCGAAGTTGTCTTTCAACTTAGCTGTCTTCTCTCAGATGTTGTGAAGTTGGGCAAAACTCAGAAAACTTATGAGACAGATGTTATGGCAGGGTAAGTAACCTGCGGAGTGGGTGGTAAGGGGGTGCACGGTCAGACTTTGAATAGCACAGAGACAGGTTGGACTTGGTAGAAACTGAAAGAATCTGCTTTGCTTGAGGCAGAACACTGCTAGTAAGCAGGCTGGCAACATCTTGGGTCTTTGAAAAACAACATTTCCCAACATGCTTAATCTCCTAAGTTTGAAGAAGAAAGGAGGACTGTCTGGTGCACCATTCTTGGAAGTTTGCCAGTCCCTGCCTTAGAGCAGGCTCCAGCCTGTGATTAAACACCTCTGCTTTCCTTTCTCTCTTCCAAAGGTTCACTGATCATTCTGCCTCAGCCGAAGATACATAAATGTCTAGAAAAGCTTCTGAAAAGCCAAGGAAATAAAGACACAGTCTTATAATATTGTATTTGGTACTGCAACACCATTTAGATCCCCATGTGTTTAAGTGAGCAAAAGCTTTGTGGTTTACTGCATAATACAGTGATGAACTTTTCACCTAAAACTTCTGACACCAGACCTTCTCCAGATGACTCCGTGTAAATGTTAGCAAACTTCCTACAATATCCAACTTGATATGCATCCTTGCTGAGCAGAAAAGGCTGCATCAGAATCTTTAGAAGTATCTTTAGTCTGTACAACAGGTGGTAGAAACCTCTTGCTCCCCAAAACTTTATTTGCAAAAACATGCTAGTGAACTGGAACCTGGTTTAGAGGACTAACGGCAGCTGTGTGGTTCTCTTGACAACCCCTGGTATAGGAAGCTATTGGAAATTTTAGGAAAGCATTGCTAAGCTTTGATCTGTGCCCAAAGGCCAGTATAAGTGCACACTGTTGTGATAACCCTGGCAGTTGTTTTTCACCTACAAGCTAACACAGCTGAAAACAAGTTATCACAGTATAGAAAAAAATGCGCTAATCTGTATGAAGTTAGGCCTGTTACAGACCTGTCCCATGATGCTTTGACTGACTTCACAGGATGCTGTAAGAGCTCTAACGTGTAGTAACAAACTTATACTGCTATCCTTTTCCCCAAATCAACATTTGATTTGGGGTTATTGACTATTTCCAGGCTGCAGAGGCAGAGGAGGAAAAAAATTACTTTGTTTTCTTGCAAAAATCTATGGAGTACCACAATAATTAAATTAGAACATGTTTGGCCTCCGAAATTTACAGTTTACCTGCTTGCTAGTGTAGCTGAAATACCATTGTATCCCAGATCCTTCAGTCCTTAGAAACTGCTGGAAAATGGAAGTGTGTTGTGTTCCTCATTAACAGCAGTAACAAAAACCAAAGCTAATCCTACTCGGGTGTAAACAAAACAAACAAAAAGCCTTGGTATTGCATATTGGCTTGCAATAGGTTTGGCTTAGGTATGAATGTGCAGTCTTCCAGGTGAATAGTGTGTACTACGCTGAGCTCTGTGGCTAAACTGAGATACACTTGTTCAGAGTGGGAGGGGGAGAAGAAACATCTCAGTCCAGTAGAGATGTTGTCATTTTAAGAGAAGTGGCACACGCCCTATAACCGAAGCTAAGTGAACGTGAGCTTTCAGTTTAAGTATTTGTCTTACTACAGAAAAAAAAAAATCCAAACAAAAACCTTGAAACACAAACAAACCTGTTCTAAGAAAAATCTTTCCTGAGTAGACCAGCTCTTAAATATATGAAACATCACATTGGTGAGTTAAAGGAAATTGAGGAAAATCTGTATTTAAATTTTCTTTCATATTTGTAAAGTGAACTAACTTGTATCATTGCAAGTTCTAAGATGTGTTGGAGGTACTGTATATGACTTGATAAAACTGTTTGTTTATATGTTAAGTAGCACATGTGGGCACTTCTCTGAGTTACCTTCCTCTTCCCCATGGACCCAATGTTACAGAATAGTAAATCTGTGGACATGTTGGCACTTGCTGTGAATGGCAAAGGGTAAAAAATCCACATCTGTCTGCAGTTACTCTTGCCTCCTGACAAAGCCCCTTTCTGTTTTGTCTCGATAAAAACGGAGGGAAAAATGTGCTTATCCCAAATACATGGTCCAAGGAAAAAGCATGTTTTGTCGTCATACTGCCAGGAAGGGATATAACATATTAAATTGAGATTTGACAACTGTGAAGCTGAGAATTGTTTCTTAAAGGAATGCCCATGTCTAAGAGGCTGGAAGAAAGTGTGCAAGATGAGGTGGTATAACCTCTCTAATATTACAGACCTTATTTGTAGAAGGTCTCCTCTAGCTAGGGGGTGGGCTGTTAACTGCTGACAAAGGCCACAGAGCAACAGAAACTTGGTTCCTGGTATCTAAACTGCTGCTGCTTTAAGCCCCAGCCTGCTGTACATGTATGCCACAGGAAACAGTGCGTTGCAGCAGCTGTGGTCTGGTCCTCTTGATTTTATTTTTCTTTAATTTTGTTTTCTCCTGGCAATATGTTTGCTGGCACTGTGTTTGCATAGCCTACTTCTCTTCCAGATGATGGCTGGTCCTTTTTTTGCTCCAATGTCTCTTCTGCCCTCCTGGAGTAATTAAAATTTAGGAATACTATAAGAACAGGCTTTTGGTAGCCAAGAGGATTGCCGTGTTTTCTGCAGGTCAATATCATGATACAGATACAAAACTTTGCCACACGTAGGCAGAGGTTGGTGGTAATATCTGCTGAGCTGGTGGTAACAGTAGGCCATCTCGGCTAGCAAACCACTTGTGTCTTTCTCTTCGATAGTTACCTTTTTTCAAGCAACATTCTTATTTAGCAAAAATAACCTATCTTTTTATAAGTGTCCCAAGGACACCCATTAATGAAATTCTGATTGTATAGATGGAGCACACGGCTAGCTGCTTATGAGATTTCTATCTCTGGATTCTTTGGTGTCTAATGACCAGAGATCTTCCTAATAATAGTTTAGAGACTCCAAAAAAAGAGTTCTTTATCAGCCTGTAATTGTTTTCTAAAGTTTTGAACTTCCCCCAGTTAGAATTTAATGAGTAGAAAAAGCTATTCATACTGTTTTCAAACATGGTATGACATAGCATGCTATCTGTGCTAGCAGCATGATGGGCATCATTACCTGTGACCAGAAATACAGAATATTTGCAGATTCCCTTAGCAGATGACCATTTATGACTCAAAGGAGGATGTAATTGAAACAATATTTCTGCTATTTGGGTTTTTTTTCTCCCTTGGCTTACTCAGAAAATCTGATTGCTTCTGTTCTTATTGTGTGGCAGAGCTCAAATGGTGTCTCACAGTCACTCTTAGTGCAATGATCTGATGTTGTTACACATTTCCCTTAATTTCATTATTACTGAGAACTCTCAGGAAGTTTGAGCAGGAGTTAGCTATCCCAACAATGACAGAACTGGCCAAGCTGGGACACTTTTTAGGCTTTTCTTCTGAAATCTTTCTGTGCAGCCTCTGACATGCTTGCTTTACATGAAAGTGCTTTAGAATGTCAGCCAATGTCCTGCACTTGTATCTGTGCAGTGTCCCATCTCCTGATGTTGGTTGTAGTTGCATGATTTCCTTACAAAAACCTTCAGGAGTTCAAAACTTCCTAATCTACAATAGAAAAGATTTTACCCGAAGTCACTTGTTAGCAATGAATGAAAATTTTAGCTTATGTGTATGTAGATCAACTGCATTTAAAAAATGTTTCTGAAATTCTGAGAATCTTCTGGAGTGCTGGGCTGTTCAAGGCTCTTTCTCAGGTTTGTGTGTTGGCAGTTTCAGTTCATTGCTACCCAGTATCTTCCCGATATAAATTCCATCATCTGACAATAGGTAACTATTTTTTAAAAAAACGTTAAACAGGGTTAAACTCCCTACCTATTCTTCCCCACCCCACTTCCCAAACATGATTTTATTACAAGACTTACTAGACTGTTATTTGAATTAATTCACAAGCACTCTGTTTTGCCATTCTCAATTGTGAGACTGTTGGCCAGGAAGGAAAAGATGACAGGTACTTAGGATACAGATAGCACTGAGTTCTGGGATCAGTGCCAAACTGTGTAAACTCTTCAATGAAAGGTAGGGTAATAGACTAAAGCAGACCTGTTTCTGAAAAAATGTCAAGGTATCCTGTTGAAAGTGTTAGTTACCCCTAAAATCTTTGGAGAGGCCAAGGAGCGTTTGCCTACAGGAGGCGGCACCAGGACTTGTGGCTGCTCTGTGCTGCCGTGTGGTTTATTTCTGAAGCTTCTCCCTGTGGGCATTGCCTTTGTGGGCATGGTAACTAACCCATGTGTAACTGGATGACTGGAGGACTCTGTTCCTCTCTTAGGAGTTGTGTTTTCTCTACGTTCTATTTGTTGTCAGATCTCATGTATTAACACAAAGGTTTTTTTGACAAAGGTGGCAAATGTTTCTCTTTGACCTTTTGCCTTTATATGCACTAAATTGAATCATTAGACTTAACAGTGACTCACCTTGGCTTGAGTAAGAGAGAAATGCCAATTTATTATACTTTAACAAAATAAATGGATAACCAGAGAAGTGACATTCTGCCATCTTACAAATGAAAAAGCAAGTGTTTAGATGTTTTGTCTTTCAAATATGATTCATGATACCATAAATTAAAGACTTCATCTACATTTATTACTGGCAGCATTTGCGTTTCTTCAGAAAACTTGTCTGCGCAGTCTGAACACTTACCTTTCCAGTAAATTCTATTGCATTGCCTAACTGTAGCACTGCAAATAATGTTTAAAACATTGCACTATTCAGTTATTTCTTAAAAGTTGAGATTAAGAAGCGATATATTTATTTTTCATATCAATAATTCGTATTACATTTGCCATAATATTAATCAATCACATTGAGTGACCACTATGTAATTTTAAGACTTTTTTCATTGAACAATAATCCATCCATACAATTTGTTTTGTGACATCTTCTGACTGTAACGTTGATGTGAGATGTTAAGCATTTTTAGTTCTCAATGGATTGCAGTGAAAAAGAGTGTATGCATTAACTCTGAAGTGAGGAAACTGCAGAGTATGTTGCTATCTGCGGTGCATGTTGGGCTACATGAATTTTTCAGATCAGGATTTATTATTATTAGTTTGGTATGGTATGTTAGGATTTTTTTGTTTTGTTTTTAGTCAGAATGTTTCACAGCCATGTAATTAGGTAGTTTGTGCAGCAGAGGGTTGTTGCAGTTGATCATAGGGGAGTAGAAATCGTTCATTATAAATTGTTTTTATGCAGGCCTTTAGATCAGTTTTTTAATGTGTATATTATATGAAAAGGACTCACCACACCCACTATGCAGTATTTGAAGCCATTTGTAGACCTAAATCCTCTTTTTCCTTGACTTTGTTTCTCAGACCACCAATTCTCCCTAGTCCTTCTCCTTCAAAATCCATTCCAATCCCACAGCCCCTCCGACCAGCAGATGAAGACCATCGGAATCAATTTGGGCAACGCGACCGATCCTCTTCAGCTCCCAATGTTCACATCAATACAATCGAGCCAGTCAATATCGATGTAAGTATTAATAATAACATTTGGATCAGGAAGAGTAGAGTTGAGGTTTCCCTCATGTATATCAGTGCGTTACATTTATCTTGTGTACATGAGTGCTGTGTTTCTAAGCTAATCCTTGGTGGTCTGTCAGAATCTTCATAGATCCCACGTAAGACGTTTTTGCTATTGAGAGCTGTAAGAATGCAGATAACCCTTCTCTTAAAGCAGAAGCTGCCTTTTGGCAGCCTGTCCTTTTAGAAACATTCTGCCACAATACACTGCTCTCTTTTTTTTTGGCGTTAGTCCCAAGGCTCACACTGCTAGCCACACCACAGCATTAAGACTGCGAAAGCTGGTAACCGCTCTTGCAAACCATTATATATGCGAAGCAGGTTTCTTTATGTGCAAGATACGGATTTTTAGTATTTGTCATTAAGTAATATTTCTGGCTTTGAAGAAATTCGAATTATTGGAGTAATCTGAGTTGGGATTTATTGAATGTTCCTTAGGATTTCAAGAGCCCATTATATATTGTTCTGAGCATTCTTTTGGCGTGGTCAAAAATTGCTACACTTGTTTTCCACATTTTTGCAGTTTCTGGATGCTGAATCGTAAATAATAATAATGGTTAATATTAGGTGTAAGGCCAGCTAGTACCTTTCAAAATGTTGGTCACAACAACCTCTTTCTAATTTTGCTAACATGTACAGCTTGTATTTTACCCTTAAGTCTACTCTGTAGAAATTAGTCATTTGTCAGGTGAGCAGTCTTGAAGTGTGCTTGGACACACTCAGGCACAAAGTCTGTTTTGCATGTGAGCTGAGTGAAAGGCGAAATGTTAGTTGCGTATTAAGAGTGTGGCCGCGTAGACATTTGCATGTGGTATATGGCAGTGGTGCAGCTGAGAGGCGGGACGAGTGCTTCCAGCGGCAGCGCAGGTGTATAAAGGAGTAAAAGAATGGTGTAGCCAAAAAAAAAAAAATAAACTTGGTGATGAAAATGGATATACAGAGGGGAAACTGCTAGCATTTTCTAATTTTCTTCTGTTTCGAAAACTCTTAATGTAGTTCACTTTTAGTCTGGATATGTTGTAAAAGATACTGTCAGTTCACAGTGGATTCCAAGTGAAGGAAACCTTTTGCAGTTAGTCATTTCTGAGAACAGAGTGCACCTGGCTATGCAAATTAGGTGCTTTGTTACAAGAAAAAACGAAGCAGAAGTCATTTGACTGATGTACCTCAGTACAGGAAATTAGTGTCCCAGCTTCTGATGTGGCAGTTCAAATAATTTATGCCACAAACACTGTAACTAGAACGTTTGGTTCGATATTTCTTTATGCATTTTGACCAGCTGTGTGTTTAAATCAATATTTTCATGTCAGCGTCTATTTTGGGTGGTGTACGTCTCACTTTACTACTGAGAGATGCTGTTTTAAAGCAACTAAATTTGAAGTTTAGTAGTTGTTATAGATAGATTGGAGTCGCTGCTATTAGTAAGCCAGGGTAGGAAACAACTTTTATTTCACGGACAACATATGAGGTTATGGATTCTCAGTGATCAGTCTTGATTGATTCTGGAATGTATGTGATAATACCCAAATTAAACACTTTCTTTTTTTAATTATTTATAGGACTTGATTAGAGACCAGAGTTTACGAGGAGAGGGAGGTAAGTAGTGTTTAAACTAGCTACTGTGCTAGATTTAATTACAAACTGCTCTGTCCCTTCCCTTTGTTCTACTTCCTTCTACAAAACACAGGCACAAAGGAAAATATGACTAGTACAAAAAACGAATTTGCATTTTGCTTGTCCATGAACTTGATATTTGTCTGACAAAGGTTTGAGTCATTTGCCGGTCATTCTGGGAGTGGGGGAGACAGAAGGAGAAAAAGTTTTGAAGTGTTATCTAGTTTTTTAGTTTTAAAATTTTCTTGCGCCATCACTTTTCTGCTCTCACACGCACACACTCATTCACTCACATGGCTGCACAGATACACTACAACTTCCCAACTCTCAAAGATTTTTATGCCTGTTGTTACTTTCCACCCATGGAAACAACGGGGGTTTTCATTGAAAACCATTGACATGTTTGTATGGAAGGTCCACTTACCTGCTGCATCCTAAAGCAGCATGAAATACTCCAGTTCTTCTCCCCCTCTACCCCTGCTGAAGATGCTGCTTTGCTGTACTGCATGCCTGTGCTACTCTTGGAACCAGGTTGTTAGGACCTTACGCTAAAGCCAGGTCTTCTTATGTTTTCTTCAGTAACACGCAGCCCTAACTCACAGTTAAGTCAGTACTAGTGCCAGAAGATTTATTTTTCTTCAAATGTTAAGCACGGGCCTGTTAAGTCACTTCTCCCACTGGCTGTGAAAGTCCTGAGAGGGCTTCTTGTGTGCTGTATTTATTCCTGTGAATATAATAATACAGAAATAACATAAATAAAGAAATAGTAAGTAGGGCAGGCATGTGACAGTTTTTCCAACTCCAAATCATTAACATAGTCATCTCCTACTAATTATAACTTGCTTCAGCCATAAGTAAAGTCTGAATTACCTTAGTGCACTCTATCCTGATGTCTAAGATTTTGTACTGTGGGCCATCACTGACTTTGTTGCTCCCATCCAAATCTGGTAGTTGGTAGGATGGTACCTACCTACTGCGTTGTGTTTGATGGACCTGTTTTTTTCTTACACCAGCAATACAACGCTTTTTAAAAAGAAAATTCCTTTAATCCTACAAGTGTACTAATTTCAAGTTGCCAGTTTTAGCTATTTTCGTATGTGTTGACAGGTGTGGCTCTCCACAGTTTTGCCCATTTTGTCCAGCATTTAAATGTTGTGCTATCATGTTGGTTTTAACTTTTGATCATAAACTGTCTGCTTGGCATCTGAAAACAATTGGCTATTCCCAGTCCTGAAACAGTGTTATTAGTAGTTGACTCTTTTTTTTTTTTTCCTTTCAAAGTACAGAAGCAATCTATGAATAGGAGTCAAAGCATCCTAGTTATTTCCCATGACTTCTTTCATTTCTTCTATGTGTCTGTCTTTCTGTCTCTGCCTGCCCGTCTCTTTCTCTCTAACAGCCCCTTTGAACCAGCTGATGCGCTGTCTTCGGAAATACCAATCCCGGACTCCCAGTCCCCTCCTTCATTCTGTCCCCAGTGAAATAGTGTTTGATTTTGAGCCTGGCCCAGTGTTCAGAGGTAGTTGGGCTCTTCTTTCTTGTTTTCACCCAAACAAAATAAGTAAAACCACAGATGCTGTTTGTGCCTCACCCTCACACCGTGTGTATGTAAGTGTGTGAGTTTATCAAAACACCTCTGTTTTTTGCTTGGCCTGGCTGGAATGCTTTGAATGTGCTTTTCACACATACTCACTTTCACCTTTACACGCTTGAAAATGACTGTAAATAAAGTCTGACTTAAAGCTTCAAAAGCAAGGAATTTCGTAGTTGGGGTTTTTATGTGGACCTTAGCGTATTTTTCCTAAGCAAAGGTCCTTGGACTGCACTGCAGTGATTTTAAAGACAAAGTGACGTCCTTAACTTAGAATTTCCTTGGCTGTTCAGTTTAAGTCAGTTCAGTGCTTTAACAGTTTTCTATATTTAACATTCTTTGTTTTGAAAAGTAATGTAGGAAATCAAATGTGAATTACAAGCATTTCCATTGATATCTTGTTAGGTCTCAAGCTTTTCAAGTAATGTGTCATGTCGACTTTCAACAAATACTTCATTTTCAGAATGTGCTATTGATACCACGTTGGGGCCCTAGATGGTTTAGACCATGTAGTTTTTATTTAGTTAGTAAATTTCCAGTAAAACGGTATTTGTTTCTGTCCTGTACCATGTAAAATAAGACTCTTCCATTTTCATGTCATTGACTCTGGGGGTAGTTCAGGCCTGAAGCTGTCAATGGATCTGTTGTATTGCACAAAATCCCCAAAAACTCTGTGGGATTTCATATGCTGGAGAAATCATCTATTGAGTATAACATGAAATGTGAATATTTGTGTCTATACATATACGTGTAGAAATGAGTAGTTCAGTGCATGTAGTGTGGTTTTCAAATGCTACCATCTTGGCTGTTTCAAAGACTTTTGTTTCAGAATATATCAAGAGCAGTTCACTTGTAAAGTTCTTCCAGAAGTCTTTATAAGACAACAGGTGTTCCCAACAAGCAAACTGGCTACAGAATGGAATACGTTACATACGGCTTCAGAGTCCAAGCTAATGACTAAAGTCCAACATTATCTGAAGTATTCTACTCTAATAACTTGGAAAGCAGGCCATCTGGTATTATTATGAGCAGATTAATGTCCTACCATGTGCTGTAAGCATTTTTGATGAAGGGTGAATATTGTGCTAGTGTTTCTATATCATGGTAATAAAATTTAAGTAGGAGACTTCAGTTACTTCTAAAGAAAATGCATTCTAGTAGAGCTTTGCTATTACAGAGAAAGTCTGTAACCCAGTAAACTTCTGGAAAATTGCTCATGTTCTGAGATCATCATACATTTAATTCCATATATGTGTGATTTCAGACAAATAATATAATAACTTTATGACAATATAGTGACCGTAACATGAATATGAACAAAAGTCGATCCTTCAGGTCACTGGCGTCTAGCTGCTTGTAACTGGAGTTAGGGTGCCCAATATGCATCATTATTGTGGCTTTAGCATGTGGGACAAAGTTTATGGATGCTGCATCCCATTTTTGATGTGTTGGTATGTCATTATTTTGTGCTTCCACTTCTAAATGTATGGATTTTAGCTCAGTGAGGACAGGCAGTAATGGAGAGATATATATATATATATATAGTCTGGTAAATTAGCATGCACTGAGTGACTGAACTCGAGCAACAGTTTTAAAAGTCACAAAGTCAATTTTTGAACTCAAGTTGGCATTAGGAGACACTTTTTTTGTAAGAAGGGGGCTTCTGAAGGAATATGAGGAGTGTTGTCTTCTACCACTTCCCAGAACACTGATTTGAGAGAAAGCGTTGGAATGTTGGAGGTCTTGTACAATGACATACATTGTTTAGCAGAGCAGTGTGAATTTAATTAACAGTTGACCCTGTTTTATGTCCTTTGCATTGGGAGGGTCAGCATAACCTTGTTATGAATAATTATGGTGTATTTTAAAAAGCAGTGTCTAGCTGAAGTGCTCTATTTGTAAAAAGCCATTTGGGCTCTGAAACACAGCTCTGTTAGTGACATTTTCCTGCATAGATTTGTTTAGGTAACATATAGGCTACAGATGTACTGTTCTTTTTGTATTTAATAGCATATGCTTCAAATAGTTAACTACAGTACTTGTTCTTTTTTTTCTTTTAAGCATTTCCACGGTCAAATATTTTCTTTTAAATAAGAGCTCTCTGCTAACAGGTAGCTTTAAAACAGCCAAATGGTTTTCAGGTGGCACTTGGAGACTCAACTAGAAAACATTTCAATTTTTTTGCATTTAGTCTGTTTTGTTTCAAAGTACAGTATTTCAGCTATTTATTGGGTCCCTAAAAGGTTAGCTACAAGAAATCTGAGAGGTAGCTGCTGCTACCTAAAATGCTACTACTTTTCTTCTTAAAGAAACTGGTGGAATCAAAAAATACATTTTAATTTTTTTTTTTTTTTTCTATTTCAAGAGACATTGTCCTTCTGATAATTCCCAAACAAGAGACTGGGAACTATCTGGTATACACGGATGTTTGCTATAGACTTATCTCTTCCTGAAATCTAAGACTTGAACACTAATCTAATATTAGGACAATATTTCTAGTATAAGTTTGTTTCCTCTTAACATTTACATTAATGTTTGGAGATACTGCATCTTAAACACAATTCTTGCACCTAATATCATTACATTCTTGTAAGCTAGCTCCTTATGGATAAAATTATCCTGTTTCTGAAATCTAGGTTCAACTGCAGGGTTATCTGCAACACCTCCTGCCTCTTTGCCTGGGTCACTCACCAATGTGAAAGCGTTACAGAAGTCACCAGGACCTCAACGGGAAAGGAAATCATCCTCATCCTCGGAAGACAGAAATAGAATGGTAAGGGAAAGATCAGCTATTTTCATTCATAGTACGGTATATTCATAGTATAGAAATAGCACACAACCATGTTCCTCTCACTTTTCTTTCATCAAAGACCTCTGAATTATTTTGAACGTGATCATGGTAATGATCAAGGACTTCAAACCAATAAGTAATGGAATATTGGAATTGTGGGACTGACACATAAATAGTTTAAGTAATTGACCATACTCAGTTTAACTCTGTTGCACCCAAATGTCTTGGTGTGCTTCATATTACACCAGTTTCCCTTCAGGTAACAGCTTAACTTTTCCCACCATTGATTCTTGAACTTCAAAAGTTCTGTAGTGATTCTCAAATGTAACAATACATTAAAATGTCTGCTTTTTTTTTAATTCAAGATTTAGCATTATGATTGAGTAAGAAGTCAAAAATAAATGAGACTTTCTTTTTGGTAAGATTTTTAGTGTTTACTAGTTTTAACACTGCCGGAAACCTGTGGCAAATATTTCATGCCAGGAAATAATTTCGTATACCAGTGTGCTGAGGTTCAGTGTATGGCTGGCTTGAAAAGTCAAATGCAATATGTGAACAAGGAAGTTCATTTAGGACTTTAATGATATCATACCAAATCTTTAACAAAGGAGCTTTTTTCACAGACATTAATGCACTTGCTTTCTTCCT
Source organism: Leptosomus discolor (assembly GCF_034619465.1). NCBI lineage: Eukaryota > Metazoa > Chordata > Aves > Leptosomiformes > Leptosomidae > Leptosomus > Leptosomus discolor. The sequence continues at coordinate 155,397,464 of NC_141391.1, forward strand.
TTTTATTGTTTATGCATATATATATATATATATATAAAGAAAACCCTTGGTCGACGGGATTCAAGTGATGATTGGGAGATACCAGATGGACAGATCACAGTTGGACAAAGGATAGGATCTGGATCATTTGGAACAGTCTACAAAGGAAAATGGCACGGTATGTGGCTGTCATGGCAAACGGTTATTCTTAAGCAAGTAACATGGCCTGCTGGGGGCCACCCACCTGGACAGCAGCTTTGCAGAAAAGTGCCTGGGGGTTCTAGTGGACAAGTTGAATATGAGCCAGCAGTGTGCTCATGCTGCAAAGAAGACTAATGATAGCCTGGGCTGGATTAGGCAAAGCATTGCCAGCAGGTTGAGGGAAATGATCCTCCCCCTCAGCACTGGTGAGGCCACACCTGGAGTGCTGGGTCCAGTTCTGGCCTCCTCACTACAAGAGAGACATGGACATACTGCAGAGAGGCCACTGAAGGGCCATAAAGATGATTTTTAAATTAACAAGTAGTGTGCTAAATAGGCAATGCTAGAACTTCAGACTGTTCAGAAACAAAACTCTTGCATGTTCTTCTCAATAAAGTAACTATTAGGGTAAAAATGAAACAGTTACTAGAAAGGCTGAAGTATCCATCTTGATGAATGAGGATTTCAAACATGTATTTGGAAAGCTTTAACTTGGCTAGGATTTCTCAGAGTAAACTAAGAATAGTGTTTATATGTTTTACAGAATATTTACTTGTTTTGATATTGTAGTGGTTTATTTCACAAAAGCTAGAAAATAGAGTATCTCAATATTTCTGATGCTCTATATAGCATTTTCTTCATAGAGGAATATGTATCAATGGCACTTACTAAATATTGCTATTTTAAAGGTGATGTGGCAGTGAAAATGTTGAATGTTACGGCACCCACGCCTCAACAGTTACAGGCTTTCAAAAATGAAGTAGGAGTGCTCAGGTAAGAATATTTTTAATGGCATAAAATAATGTGTGTAGATTTATGCTTCATTAATCACCGAATTTTAGATTTCCATTAGAACACATTGGTCGTATTCCTACATGATGATATTTCAGGCAGAAAAAATATATTGCCATGTAGAAATATTTCTTTGTAACCACTGCTAGTTCTTCCTTCCCCTGAATGTGTTTGTCTATACATCTGTGTTGTGAATATTTGTATGTCCAAACACTCAAGACAGGACTGGTTTTTGCTATTGTACTGGGGCACAGTCAAGCCTAAGTGTGAAGGCTTCTTTCCTTCCATCCACATTTTGAGGTTGAAGGAGAGCATGGCTAATGGTGGGCCCATGCAAACCTCACGAAGTTCCACAAAGCCGAGTGCAAGGTCCTGCACATGGGTTGGGGCAGCCCCAAGCACAGATACAGGCTGGGCCATGAATGGATCCAGAGCAGCCCTGTGGAGAAGGACTTGGGGGTGCTGGTTGATGGGAAGCTCAACGTGAGCCAGCAACGTGCACTCGCAGCCCAAAGAGCCAACCATATCCTGGGCTGCATCAAGAGAAGCGCGGCCAGCAGGTCAAGGGAGGGGATTCTCCCCCTCTACTCTGCTCTGGTGAGACCCCACCTGCAGTGCTGCGTCCAGCTCTTAGCTGTTGGCTATTAGGAAGAAGCTCTCTACTGTGAGGGTGGTGAGACACTTGCACAGGTTGCCCAGAGCAGCTGTGGCTGCCCCTCCCTGGCAGTGTCCAAGGCCAGGTTGGATGAGGCTGTGAGCAACCTGGTCTGGTGGAACTTAGATGATCTTTATGGTCCGTTCTAACCCAAACCATTCTATGATTCTATGAATTGTTGGTTTTGAGGTACAGCACTGCCCATGTTACCCATCGTTTAATAATTTCTGTTCAGTAGCATTGAATTCTCTTTGAGGTTTTTTTTTTTAAATCTATTTCTCATAAAGTCACTTCTTGATTTCCTTTTCTCACGTCTACCGCTTGTACTTTCTCTGAGGAAGTATTTGTCTTGGGTTTAGCTCTTAAAAGAGGATCCATCAACATGATACGATAGAACATTTATTGAGGAAGACCATTCGCATCCAAGTACAATCTTAAGCAGTCTCAAGCATAATTCTGTTTTAAGAAACAAAATAGAAAGAAGGTTTTTGCCCCTGGAAAACTGATGTGTTGAACTGGGCACTTGTGCTGGAGGAGCATCCTCAATAACCTACACAGTGAAAAAAGGGATCATCAGCCTTTTTCCTTAGGAAATGTTAGTTCTGAAAACTGTAAGCCCATAGTTGTGGAAGTAGAGGCTTTCTGGGGTATGCTACTTTGGATATCTGTGTGTGTTTTTTACATATCCCTGCTCAGGAGAGCTTAATGAAATTGATAATCTTGTATTTCATACCTAGTCCAGATTTCTGCTGGCAGTCCCATAGCTGGAGTCCAGCCTTTCTCTGTTGTTGATCGTTTCAGCACTTAAAAAAAATAGTCAGTTGTCCTATCCTTCAGCCCAGACAAGTCAGATTTACCTGTAGTTGTGCCTTTTCCATTATGCTTCATCACTTTCTTACCTTTGAGGTAGGGTTTGCAAGAAGTCACTTACTTTTTGTTCACTCAGCAGTTGCTCTCAGCATCACTTCACAAGTCCTTGAACCTGAAAAAGGCACAGCCACATAATATAGAACTGTCCTGGTCTGCACTGCCGAGAGGGCAAAGGGGTTCACACTCTAGGCTCCCATGTTAGTTTTTTAATATAAGAAAACATAAAGAGCTCTGCTGACTTCAGCAGCAGCATAGATTTTAGAAGCTACCACAGGTTTTTAAGCTTGGTCTGTCAGGTTTCATCAACAGTGAGCTGGCTGCCTTCGGTACCAAGCTGTGTTGGAAGAAGATTGCCTTTATTTTTCCTCAGCCCCTGGGAAAGCTAGGAAATACTCTAGAATTCTTAGGTGCCTCATCTTTGCGATATTTCATTGGTATGTGTGGAGGTATCTAGTTCTTCGTGTCCATTTGATGACAATACGAATGTGATTGACTTTTCCTGGAAGGTGAGGAGAATCTTTCAGATTTCACGGTGTGTCAGTAGGCCTGAAAATACAGTAGTTGTATTGAAACTACTGGGGTAATTCTCTCTGCATTGTTTGTTGTGAAGTTTTTCTGTCTGGAGTTGGTTCGTCTTTGAAATAGGTTTGATTTAATCTGGCCAAATCTCTGTGCTGAACTGCAGTCTCTCCCAGTGCTGTTTGGAAACAAGTTCATATCATAACCTTACTGAGGTACAGTTTTCATACCTGTTTCAGTCCTTTCTTCTATGCTGGCTCCATAGAGTACAAAAAATTCTTGTCAAATAAAGTGCTAAGGAAAACTGAAGCCTTGTCAAGGAACTGTGTTGATGGTTTCTGAACGAAAGGGTTGTTCTTCCTGGAAGCCTCTGAGACTGAAATTTCATTTTGGATGTCCTCCTTATGGGCAGCAACATCTCATAGCTGGACTGGGGTTACACAAAAGCAGACTTGTTTGCAAACCATTGCTGTCACATGGGGACCAAGAAGTAACAGCATCTTCTGAGCAGTCCTTTGCTGGGTTGTTTGCAAAAGCAAGAAGTGATGCTTACCCCAGAATAGCTATTCCATGTCATTATGATAAGAAAAGATAACTGCTGGAATAATTCATTAAACTGAGTCTAGCAACAGGTTATCGTGTTATCTTAGCAAAAGTTGAGATTGACACAACAACTTCTGTTTGGAAATATATATTTAAACTGTGATAGAGCTGCCTGGGTTTTTCCTGATGTCCTGTTCCACCTTGTTTCCTCTTGTGTTTTTTTTTTTCCCCAACAGGAAAACACGACACGTGAATATCCTGCTTTTCATGGGTTATTCAACAAAACCCCAGTTGGCTATTGTTACACAATGGTGTGAAGGGTCCAGCTTATATCACCATCTACACATCATTGAGACCAAATTTGAAATGATCAAACTAATTGATATTGCACGACAGACTGCACAAGGCATGGAGTAAGTATAGTATTACTTGTTTGCAAATGAGCATCGGGGCAATGTTTATTTATCCCCTTCACACTCTGACTGACATTGGCAAATAAGGCCACCTATCTGCCCGCTTCACCAAGCCCAGGTCTTGCCTTGATGATCAAAGCATTTGGTGAAGTGTTTATTATTTTGCTTAGTGAAACAGACTTTCTGGGTTTTTTTGCAATGTAGGGAAATACAAATTATCAAGGAAATACAGTGTTAGATAGCAGAATAAAAATAATTACATTGTAGTTAAACTTTCGATCTTGTGAGCAAAGATTTCTGTTGCGGGCTTTACGACCTTCACAGTGCAGGTAGTCTCATGGCAGGAGGTGAACAGAAGGATGTAATCTGGTACGATAATGCAGAAGACAGACAGCCCTGTTAGCAAAAAGAATAGTTTTGGGGGGTTTCTCCTTTATTTATAAGTATTGTAGCTCTCTAAATCACAGATTTCAGCATTTGAAGAAAACATACCTATTTTGTTCTAAGGACTATAAGTAATCCTTAGTCCCATAGAGGGCAATTGAGTGAGTTAGAATTTACAAAACTGGCCCAATATTGCATCTCAAAGTCAGAACACTGGTGTAAGATCAGAGGAATTGCCCTCCAGCTGGAAAACCGCTATGATGATTGCAGTTCATTGTGCCATTTTTCTACTAAGTATTCTGTTACATTTTCAGTCAAGATGTAGGGAGGTGTTTGCAGCAACTAGCCTCGGCCTTCTGTTAGCCTGCTTATCTCCCCAGGCTCCCTTTGTAGGTAGTGGAGATGCAGAAGCTGTTTTATGAGCGCGATTCAAAGCAGAGACATAAATTGGAGCTTTTCCAGCAGGTTTGTGCCAATCTCATTGACTAAAGAGCCATGGGAGACTAGTTGCCTAATTTAGGCTATATCTGTGCTTTGGGGCATGTACTCTCCTCTGTGTTCCCTGCAATTTATTTATCCAGTCTGCAATCAGGGGGTCTTTTTCCAGTCCCATACTAAAAAGCAGACAGTATACTTGAGTACCTGCCAAGACTGGGAAGCGCATTTAGCTCCTGCAATTTAGAAACACCTTACCTAAAGCTGACACTAGCCCACAAGGTGTCTTGACCGTTTCCATTAAGGCTGGGAGGCAGAACCTTCAGCACTGAATAGCATGTCAAAACCTACTGAAATTCTTTTGGTTTTGTTCTGAATATTGAGTTAAAACTGAAAAGTGGAAGTTGGTGCATAATTATTTCATTCTTCAGTAGCATCAGGTTTGAGCTGGAAATCTAGGCTTTATTTTATTTTTGTTTTTGTTTTCCTGTGACTGTGGCAGGAACTGTCATGGGTAACTGAAGTTTTGCCACCTTGATAAATATGTGCAGTTTGAATATCTACAGAATTTGAGTTTCAGTAATACAGTGAATTTTGAGTTGTTGGTTAGTGAAATATCATTTAACCCACCTAATCTATGATGTTCCTTTTCAGTTATTTGCATGCCAAGTCCATCATCCACAGAGACCTCAAGAGTAATAGTATCCTTTCCCAGAGATGTGATTGTGGAACGTGACAGCATTCCTGTTTGGTTTTGGTGTTTGTTTTTTTTTTTCCCTGCCAGAAATTAACTTACTGATGTGAAAAGCTGTTCATGTGTGAATATTTGCCGAGTTGAAATTTCACTGAGAAGGGGTAATATCACTAGTACCGGAGTAAGAAATACTTACTGTGTCTATTGATGTGATTGCAATAACATACTTTGTTTTGTTTTGATATCACAAAGATTTTTGCATCATTTGGTTTCTACGTGTAATGAAGGATTATGCCGGTTCACTGATGGAATATTTTCAGCTTTTCTCATACTTGGCGTTTCAAGAAAGTACTTGGCATTTCAAGAAAGCCACCTGGGCCATGGTCTGTTCAGCATTGGCTCGGTCATAACTTCTGTAACCCTTAAGTGCCATAATTCACCGTGCTGGCTGCTTAGAACCTGTAATACATGAAAACTTTCTTCAGTGGTGGTGGATGGTTAGAACTGTTATGTCTAATGTTGCAAATTTGTAGCTGTTTATTGTTGTTGCAGGACAGGACCAGTACTGCTTGTTTGTTTTCCCTTAACATTTCCCCCTTAGATATTTTTCTTCATGAAGACCTCACAGTAAAAATAGGTGATTTTGGTCTAGCTACAGTGAAATCACGATGGAGTGGATCTCATCAGTTTGAACAGTTGTCTGGATCTATTCTATGGATGGTAAGCAAGGGGGAAGTTTCAACAAATTTAATTGCCTTTGGCCAAAGTTTCTAAGACTATCCATCCAGCACGCTGACATATACAAGATGTCTTAAACTGGAAAAGACAAAGAGTAATATGAAGGACTAAATGAATGCTTTTCAGTTCTTCATAAGCATATGTTTTCCAGTAGTCAGCAAAAACCCTTTAGTATCCTCGTCCCTTGTTCTGAGTTTAACCTGAAAAGAAAATGATGGCTAAGGAAAAAAGGGTATGATTAATCCAGGGTTGAGGGGAAGATGAGAAAAGCCATGGAAAACATCCTGCAAAGGAGGAGAGGAACTAGCTCAGTCAAAAGTAAAGATGCCCTTAAGCTTTAAGGATTCAAGTGTGGTTACTCTCAAGAGGTTGTATGACTTGCTTAAGTCTTAATAAGAAGTATAGTTACAGCCTGCTGTGCAACTCTGCTTTCTCCTTTTCTTTCTCCCTGAAAAAAAAATGAAGGCTCTGTTTAGTTGCTATTATTTTCAGTGTTATTACAATTCTGGTTTCAAAATATCTTCTTGGCCCAGACACAGTCATTTTCCTAATGTCATAGAGGGATAAAGGGATTACCAAGCTAAAATGAACCAATGGATTTTGGGATTCGTGTCAACATCCACTCTATATTAGGACCCAGTAACATCTGAAGAGAAGAGTGGGCCTTGTACCTGTTATGCTCTGGACAAGTCCGTGTTTTATTCCTGGTATGTGAAACGCAGCCAGGAATTTCATGTGGTGAAATAAAAACAAATTCTTTGGGTTTTTTTTGATACAGGCACCAGAAGTTATTAGGATGCAAGACAAAAACCCATACAGCTTTCAGTCAGATGTGTATGCGTTTGGGATTGTTCTTTATGAATTGATGACCGGACAGTTACCGTACTCGAACATCAACAACAGGGACCAGGTAAGGGAAGGGATTGACTTCAGCCAGCCTGAAACAGAGATTGATCCAGCCTTGTGAACTGCACATTCTGACGTTTTGTGTGCTTGATTTGTGTTTCTGATTCTGATGTTATGAGATGATGTTTCTACATTTTCCAGATCTGCCTCAGCCACGTAGCACCAATTTACTAACTTCTCTTGAGGTTCTGGGGTTTTTTGTTCTTTTTTATTTCAAGTAGATTTTCAGCTTCTGAGCTGGTTGCCAGGATACTTATTAGGGAGAGAGCAGGTTACTTAATAGGAATGTAGTTTAGAATAGTTCTGCAAAGGCAAAATGATCCTCCATATGTTCAGTTATTCCTCATTTTTTCTTTTTTTTTTTTCCCCCTTCCCTTGTACTGAGTAATAGTTCAGCAACAGGATTGACAAAATGGAACAGCAGTCATCTCGCTAAATGTTTTATATTCATTTCAGTCTTGAGAAATGCGTGCACCATCTAATTGAATTTCAGGATATCAGCATTTCTCAAATCCTGCTTGATGGAGTATGACTTTCCAGAGTGTCTGAATCCTGTAAGAAGATTACATAATTGTGCACAAATATTCCTGAAGTCTAATGATGCCTGTAATGTATCTCTACAGGATAGGGACATTTGCAAAGGCATATCTGATTCATTATTTCTCTAATCTGAAAATAGTATCTATGCATCAAGATCTTTGGTGTAAACTATTCCATGTCTGGGCGGTGATATATTTATGTTGTTTCTGTGTCCTCATCCCTTGTTTTTTTCACTGTCAGTACTTGAGAATTGCAACCATAGCAACGTTCATCTGCGAATGCCATTTTATAAGGCTGCTTCCATAGTTGTCAGAACACTTCATCCCAATTCATCAAATTTGGAGTGACTCTTTTTTTTTTTTTTAATTATTATTTTTATTTTTAATTGGTTTTGCCTTTTGAAAGAAGGGAAATGTCCAGATTCCTGTCCGGATGGATATAGCTACCTAAAAGCAGTATTTGGGCATTGTTTTCTTTTTACCTTTTGGGATTTGAAAGATGAACCCAGTGATGTGGATGCTCGCAATTGAGTGCTGAAACAAATTTTAAATTGCAAGTGAAGCCAATGTATAAAATGTAATCTAATGTCTTAAGTTTTGTCACTCTCAGTCTATTGTCTGAAAAGACGTAAATACTGCGCTCTCTCTGTTAGTGCATCTAACTGTGACACAACTGAGATTCTTAGTGAGCAAAGCATCGTTCTTGTTACACCTCAGAGTGGTTTTTACCTTAACAGATTTTTCTAGACAGACTAGGACTGTTCTTGCAGTGATACTCTCTTTTCTCTAGTAAAAATAAAAGTTTAATCCCTATATTATTTGCAAAGAAAATATCAGAAACATAAATAATAATGAATTTTGAATAATTTCAACTTAAGTAATGTAATTATTTAGAAAAGAGTAACTTCTAGATGATGATAAGCCTTATTGCAGCAGAGGTAAGGGATGGGGTAGCGAAGGCTTTACTATGAAATGCTGTTATGGCACATGGGGATTTCTAAAGAAACCATATGGGAGTTTTATACTCCTCGTTGATGCCAACACAGATGCGACTGAATCAGAAAGTTGAAAAAGGACCAGGATTAGTATAAATAACATGTATCGCTTGCTTGAGATGTGGGGTTTTTCTCTTGGTTTTGGTGGTTTGGGTTTTTTTCCCTTTTTTTTGCCAGTGTCAAGATATGAAATAGTTACACTTCATTAAATATAAGGTATGATACACCTCTTGGGTCTGTCTGAGTATTCAGAAGAGGTAGTGGTTATCTGCTGCAGCGTGAATGGATCTTTGATTAGGTAGTTTGAAAGGGCTTTTTAGTGTCAGTGCGACTGCAGTACTCAAACCATATTGCATTTGACCTTGGCTTGACACGATTAGGTTTGATGGGTTTTTTATATATCCAAGAGAACGTTAACCATATTTATGCTTTGCTTTCCCGCTTTCTCTTACTTTACTGTGTTTTATGCTAAAGTTTTCTCCTTAGATGAAATATAAGCCTTCCATGTTAAAGGAATTACTGTAAAAATACAAAGCCTGTCTGTCTCCTTTTCTACAAAGGAGGGACACTTTCTCTTTTTCTTTTGTGGGTTGTTTTTTTTTTGAGGGGGTGGGGAAGGTGGTCAGATGTCAAGAATAAGCTTTTGAGGTGGAAAAGTATATGAAGGAATTTATTCTCAAAAGATAAGGATTTTTAATATCTAAAGTCCATACCTTTCAGTATGAACTTGCTGTTGACTTATATTGTAAAACAGAATATTTATTTTTACAGAATATTTATTTTTAGACGTTCTGTTCCTGCCACAGAGTTGCTTATTCTTGTTTTTGTAACAGTTTTTGACACCGAAGAATGGCTCCTTAGGTGGTTATTGCTATAAATGGTAACCATTTACTAGTGTTCAGGTTTCACAGAAATCTCTCTTAGAAGGAGGAGAAGGAGGACAAATCTAATTTTTTCTCTGTACTGAATATGTTAGAAAGCATTACTCTAAGAAACTTGGCAATTTCAGTAGCAGGTAATGTTTCTTGGGAGCAGAAAACTTGCTGCTGGGACTAAAATGGTCTGGCAAAATGTTGATCTTTCGTTACTGTTTGTTTTTTGGACTCATCTTCTTCCCATTTCATGTTTTTTACCCTTAAATAAAGATAATTTTTATGGTGGGACGAGGATACCTGTCTCCGGACCTCAGCAAAGTACGAAGCAACTGTCCAAAAGCTATGAAGAGACTAATGGCAGAATGCTTAAAAAAGAAAAGAGATGAGAGACCCCTTTTTCCACAGGTGAGAAATGTTCCTCTTTGGTTCTCAGTAGTCTTTACAATTCAAGTATTAAAAGTAAAGATCAATTATGAACTCACTGGCCAGTTCAAAAAGGTTTTTTTAGTTTAATTTTTTAATTTAGATAAGTGCTGTAGGATGACTCCATAAGAGTACTGGTTCAGCACCTGGTTAGTGCTGTTTAATTAGAAATGTTTAAATTCAATTAAAAAACAGCTATTAAAATGACCTGTGTAGTTGTAAAAGCATTTATGTATTAGAGAAAGTTTCAACTGGGAGACAATGAAATTCATAATCGCAATTAAGACACACAAATTAGAACTTGGTGTATGTTCTCAGAAATCTTTATACCCCCCTCCCTGCTCTCCCCCAAGCTTTACGACGGGAAACTGATAGTTTTGTCACGAAACTTAATTTAGCATGTCTGCTGAGGAAGGTTGGGATTCTAAAAGTAGGGGGGACCTTATTTTTTTGTTGTTTTGAGTGTAACCAAAGTGTTTTCAAAAAATAAGGAGCCCCCCCTGCTGGCTTTATGGCAAATGGTATTAAGCAAACTGCTGCCAAAGCTGCATTTATTTGCGGTGATAGTACATATAGGTACTAGTGCATAAACAAGGAGGCAAATAAAAAGCAACTATGTTCATTATGCTTACAGAGGGAAATCAGTATGCCCCTTTAAAGGGGAAAATGAGACAGTTTCTTCCGAAAATGTCCTTTTTAGCTCTTTGAGGCTATAAACATCAGAATGTAATGCAGTAATCTGTTTTTAAAAGTTTCTGTTTAAATTTGTATATAACTATTTTTCTGTAGTTAATTTATGTTCTGCCTTTGTTTTTAAGAGAGTGTTACAACTTTGGAACAACAGATTTGATCGCTTATTTTCTACTTGTTTTAGATTCTTGCCTCCATTGAGCTTCTGGCCCGGTCATTGCCAAAAATTCACCGCAGTGCATCTGAGCCCTCATTAAACCGGGCTGGCTTCCAGACAGAGGATTTTAGTCTATATGCTTGTGCTTCTCCAAAAACGCCCATCCAAGCAGGGGGATACGGTGGGTTTCCAGTACACTGAAAAGAAATGTGAAAGCATGTGCCTGTGCATCTGTGTGCTGGTGTGTTCCTGTGAGTGCAGCACATGTGTATGTTCTCAGTTCCTGCCAGCTGTGGTTTTAAGGTTTACTGAGGGAATGAGGACTCAGTTCCTAACACTGGGCATTGAATGTCCTGAGCACAAAGGCTGTGTTGGTAAGGAATGCCCTTGGAACAGCTGGCACAAGAAGAATTGTAAGGTCACATAAGAGAAATGGGAAAAGTCACTTCAAAACAAGCAAAAATCCTCTTAAGGTCATTGAGTGTCATTTTTGCCTAGTTTATTGATTGGAGTTAGTTACTCAGGATTTTAATCTACTCAAGCTATGGTGGTTGTTGTTTTTTTTTACTTCAGTTGAGGTCATTATATTTGAGCGATAGGCTTTAGATTCCTCAGTTAGTAGTGCTTCTCATATGTGGGCAACGATTAGAAAAATAAACTTAGCTTTAAGGCTGAGCACAGTCAAAACTTCTTGTGGTCAGCAGAAGTGAGCAGATACAACACAGAATCTGAAGAAAGACCTTAGTGACATGTGACTCGTATTTTGAAAGTTGAAGTTTAAAATAGAGCTGTTTAGAGAACATCTCTTCCTGCAGAGGAGTGGTGGTGTGGTTTGGGGTTTTTTTTATTTATTTTTATTTTTGCCTAAATATTCTGACCTTCTGTAGTTTAGACCATCTCAAAGTGTTCTATTACAACGCAACACAGAAGGAATACTGAATCTGCTTTTGCTGAACTGCAAGAATATTGCTGGTAATGGTGCCTGTATCCTTCAAATAGCACGTATTTAAAAATGAAAAAAACCTTTGAAATCTCAAGCATCAGCAAATACTTAAAGAGAAAAGCTGCTAACACCCATCATAAGAAAAGAGGATTTGAAAAAGCAATTGTTTTCATGGAAATCAGCATAATACTATGAGTTCTGTTAAGGTGAAACGTTTTAATTGCTTTAACATTGTTAAGAATACCACTGAACGTGCTTCTGTTGGGTGACAAATTGTTTTTTTCACTTCCGTATAAAAGCTGCTATTTGACTGGAGGTGAATCAGTTAGACTAGATACCTAACTGAGGAAGCTAGACACCTTACCAAGATCCTGTCACCTCACTTTAAAGATTGTATTTTTCTCTGAAGCATTACTCTGGAACAGGTGAATCAGAGTAGTGGTTCAGGTTATATCGGTTTTTGACGCCGGATGTGAAAACAATAATGTTATTGACTGTCTTGCATTTTGAAATTAGTTACGTGGTTTTGTTTGTTTTAAACTGCTAAGCTATTAATTTTCACAGATTCTTCTGCATCAGAAACAAGTTATTGCTGCTCTTGTTAGGACTTCATGGGCCAGGAGTGTTCTTAATAGCTTCTGATTTAGATACTTCTACAGAAGTTTTTGTATTGCTGGCATAGGTTTTTGAAATAGATCAGGAATTCAAAAAAGGTTTTCTTTTCTGCTGTCTGACAACTGAGCCTTTTAAAACAGGAGGCAGAGTTAGAGAGCTTGAAGAGATGTAGGCAATTTCTACATTTTCTTTTGGTCTTTTTGGCTTCTGCTGTTGGAACAGTTTGGGAACTAACTTTTCTCGTTTCTTTAGTCAAGAAAATTCAGCTGTTGGAATCTCTTTATGGAAATAGTCATGGAGGACAAAAGTTGTTATTGTTTTAGAAAATCTGTTTCCCATCTTTCTGGTAGCTTCACCTCATTTTGGCAGGCTTATCTTAAAATGAAAACAGGATTTAAGTGGGTTTTTTTCCCCTAGTATTTGTTGGGGTTTTTTAAATTCTAGACGGTGAGGAGGAATGCTTTTAAGCTTTGGGGTGTGGTATTCAGTACAGGCTACGATGGCTATCTCAGTAAGAGTGAGAGAATGCTGCTAGGTGTCATGCAGAATCTAGAAATGCGGCTTAACCAAAGGGGGAGTTAGGGAGAGGACAGAAACATCATGACTGCCCTGCCTAGGCTCACTCTTTTTCAAGTCAGCCAGATCAGTTCAAAGAAGTTATTCCTTGCAGTAGCGTTATCCTCGTTGTTAAGATTGTTCTTCTGTGCTATAGGAACTACAATTAGGGGAGAAAAAAATGCTGCCATCTTTAGACACATTTGGACCTATTTCTTGATGTATGGTCAGTGCATTAGACTTCTTCCTGGGTCACCTGTTCTTAGACATCGAGCACGGTTTGGGATCCATGGCCATAACATGATCTTAGCTTCTCACTAAACGTTTTAGGAAGCCTGAAAGGAGGCTGGGTTTTGTGGATCATTAACTTTATCTGACATAAAGGCATGTAGGGGGTTAACTTCTGTAGTTTGTAATTGCTGTTTCAATAATATTTGGGAACATATGTAGGATGAAAATGCCTAAATAACCTGCGGATTTGGGTCAGTGTTCTCAAAGATGCAACTCAGCTATATTGTTTAGTAACAGCTGCCTACCGGTCCTGAAAACAGGTCTGTAGGATCCCAGGCTTTTCTGGAGGGGTAGCTTATACGATGTGAGATGCCTTTTCTCTTCCCTGCATCTCAGTATAGAAACAAAACCTGTCTTGGTACCTTCTAGAAGGACCAGATCCTCATAAATACTGCTGTATATTCTTCTAAGGCTACTAATTATCCACATCAGTGCATGTCCCATATCTTTATTTAGCCAGTAGATGGTATCCATACTAGAAGGTCAGAGCAAGATCCAACAGAAAACTGCCCCTTTGTCATACTTTTTTTCTGTGTCTGTGAATGTAATCCAGGCAAGGTGTTGGAATTTGGTGTTTCTCTTGGGTAAATCACTTAATCTCTGTTTCAGTAGACAAGGCTGGCACAGGACTGGAAGGCATTCTTCTTCTTACCATTCTTCTGAGGAACATGGCATCTACTCCAGGATAAGGAGTACCATTAAGATGTTATGTATATACCTTAGTAGCCTCGTAAATACAGATAACTTTTAAATTTGTGAGAGCAGAGATTGGTAACTGCATCTTAAATCCTTCCAGGAATCAGGGGCAGCAGGTTAACCCAGAACATGCCCTTATAATGTATTGTTTGGACACAACATTAAAGAACTTTGATCATCTTTTTAGTACAGATTTTTTGAAAGTGTGCATTTAAAATAGTTTGCACTTGCTTTGCATGTGATGAGCATGAAAAGACTGTAGCAACTAACTTGAAAGGGCTCTGTAAGAAGTGTGGATTTTCAAATGCTATCCATCCTTTGGAAAGGAATTTCTTTGTTACCAGTCAAAGCAAGTATCTCCAGTTCTGCTTGGTAAAACTCACATCAGATGTCTGGCTCACAACGAATAAAAGCGTCTGTTGCTTTTTTCACATCTCAAATCGCCAAGGTATGTGGTTTCATCCCTTCATGGTAAGCTGATCTCATTTGGAGCAGCCGTGGCCCAGCTCCTTATCCCTGCACTGGCAGATGCTCTCCAATTCCACGAGTCCGTTCGGCACAGCTGAGTGGGTTCACCCCACCGTCAACAGAGCCCCTCTCCAAAAACTGGTCAGAAAACTGTCCTTGCTCACCAGCCGGAGCTCGCATTTGCGATGTCCGCTGCTTGAGCCATCCATCTTGCCTTAGGGCCAGGTAGTGCTGCCGTGGCACAACGGGCAGGTCATTGCTCTACAGCTCCGGTCAGGAGGGAGAATGGGACTGCAGCAGCCCCAGTTTAGATTAGCATTGGCCATTACTGAACTGTGTCCAAAGATTTAGCAGGGCAGAATCAGGATGATACTGTTCCTGCAGGACAGGGCATATTGGGTGATATTCCTAAAGCTGTCTCCATTTCGTCCATTCATTGCTCTCAGGCAAGGCCTTCCTGCCCTGCTAGAAAACAGGGACTTCACAGGTTACATCATTTATCTGTATACATCTAAGTCTCAGGAAGAGGTTGGCTGTGTTCCCTCTCCCTCTCCTACCAGATGGGGTTTCTTTTAGAAGAGCCAGCTACAGATGTTTTACAGCTTCAGAATAGAAAGGGTGACATAAAACATTTTAGTACTCTGCAGAACGTCCTGTCGAAACCTAGCAGGATGGAATATTCCTGGATGTGGATAGGTATAGCCGTCTACATTCCTCATCTAGGGGAAGCCGTTACTGGTAACGACATTTTACACATGTTCAATAGACATAATCCCATTATTAGATGAACATGTTACCTATTTTGGTCTCCTATTGATTCGAGATTCGATTAGCACCTGAATTTTGAGAGGGGGGAGTCAGCATTAGCTGGTCAAAGAAAATGTCTTTGCTAAGGTTTTGTTTAAATGGCAGAAAAGTCTGAAAATCACCTTTTTATAGCTACCATTCTATCTGAAATGCTTCTTGACTTCTGATCCTGTTTTTCCATTGCCCTTTCCCAATTAATGGTTCATCTTTTATCTTCTGAAATCCCTGTACGACTATTAAAAGCTGAATTATTACCAGAAATGGGCAGAAGGACAAGATGAGTAATGAGGGAGCAATCTCTTGTTTATAAATTGATCTTTAATCAGCAGTTTAGGAAGGCAGACTGAAAAATAAATTAAGTAGAGCGTGTTTTGAAAGTGTAGCTAAGCATGAATGTCATTCTTAAAAATTAGCCTCACAGGCAATACTTGATGACTTTTTTGTCCTTCTCTTAAAAGAAAAAAAAAAAAAAAAGTACAAAAATTGAGGTCTTTCCAGAAGATACCGTGAAGAGAGTTGGGAGATTGGTGAAATATGCCAGAGACACACAGAAAAATTACAAATATTTAGAGTATTTTAGAGCAGGGTTTTATCTGTTGGTAGAACTAGTAAAATAGGCAATTAGATCCCTCATGCAGCTTTTATTGTTTTGTTGTTACAACTTAAAGCTACCACCACAGTCCATCAAGACACAGAGCTCGAGGTGTGTCAACAGCCCCCTGTACCAGCTAGCCTTACTTTAGACCTTTGGTGTGCTCCCTTCTCGTTCCCCGTGATGCACAGACCCCTCTCCCTGCTTTCTTCATGTGGATCAGCTGTTCCTGCCAGGCCCTGTAGATGCCTTTTCTTCCCCCTCCTCGTGCAGATTGCTGATCACTCTTCTTGGTTCTCTTCTTTATAGAGCAAGATGTTCCATGGAATTAATGCTTTCAGCCTAAAATTCTGTTTGCAGGGATGTTTCTGGTTTGTTTCCGACATTCAGAATAAGAATCTTAAGGAAAAAAAACCACAGCCAACAGAACACTTGCTCTTGAAAGGATGGAAGGGACACCAAGATAGGGAGCAGTTGTTTGGATGTAATGGCATTCTACTCACTTCTGTTGAACAGAACACGGGTCTCTTAAGCCTGCTTAGCACTCCCATATTATTAGGAGAGCTCTGAGGAGTGCTGTCAAGAAAGGGGGATAAACTAACCTAAAATTCATGTGATGCCAAACACAGGGAAGTTATAAGTGTGTTTGTTTTTCTCTTGCTTCTGAATCCTTTTGGTTCCTATAGAATACAGTTTCTTTGTGGGTGGCAGGGGAATTTTTTGGCTAAATATAAGATTAAGAGGATGGGTATCTTAGATTCAGCTTCTATTCAAAGTTGTGGCAAAATTCTTAAGACTTTGGGCAGCGCTTTTACTCTGTGCCATGGTTTCAGCATCTCTGAAATGGGACTAGCAGTGTATCTCATGGCATGCTGACACTAAATAAACTAGAATTTCAGAAGATCATTGCATGTGAAAGTTCTGCATAGAACTGCTGTTTATTCAGTAATTCCGAAGGAAGCATGGGGTCACTTTATTTGTTGTGCTATTAGCGAGGCCTAATTTCTGTCTGGGAATGAGTAGACAATCTCACCATTCTTATTTTTCTCACAGTAGGTTGCTATGCTGGTCTCTAAGCCAGATCCTAGCAGTCTTTATTACTGGTTTAATATTCAGGCACTTTACTGTACATAGTCTTTAAAGGTTAACGGGTGTGTCAAGTAGTTCTTTGTTATTAAACTAGTTTTACACCAGAACAGAAATTAGCTTGCAGTCTGATGCATTTACTGCGATGGTTGATTTTCAGGAGGGTATGTGTGCAATAAGGAGTTTAAAATGAAATTAAGCTGACACATTTTATTTTCAAGTGCATGATGAATTAGACTTTGCTTGACCTTTCAGACCTCTGTCTTGGGAAGAATGGGTACAGCTTGCTTTCAAGAAATTCTTTTTTGGTAAAATATGCTGGGTCTGTATTCAATGTTCTCTCACTATGTGTCCTGTTGTGCTTTAATTTTAACAGTTTGCATTTTTTAACATCTTTTATATTCAACCTAATGTTCAACTAGTCTGGAGAAAATCTCTGACCACCTAGTAACTGAAATCACCTTTTTAAACCAAGCTCTTGTCCTCCCTCTACAGGAGAATTTGCAGCGTTCAAGTAGCCACAGCACCATGGCAGCACCCCACTCTGTTATTTAAGTCTTGTGTTCCTACAGTTTCTTAACATCAAAATTCTATTCTGCTCCGCAAAACCTAAAGTAATTTAGAAAAGATATCCATAAGCTTAAAAGTGGAGCAGAATGGAACTGCCAGTCCAACACAATGGGAAAAATATACCTTTTTGGGAACCAGAATCCTCTGCTGCCAGTGTTTCTCCTTCAACACAAACCACCACGAGCATTCGGAGACCCGCAGTGGCTGCCTGTGCCGTTGGCATCATTCCCAGGAGAGAGGAGAGGGCGCTCGTGGTTTGACTGTGGTGCTCGGGCATGAGGGGATGGAACTGCTGCTGCAACTTAGGAGACTTGCTTTGGATGGTCTGCTGGTCGGCTTTCTCCCTCTAACAACGTACCATCAGAGGCTGAAAATCTGATGAGTGCTAATTTAAAAGAATCATCCTCCGTTCTGATCTTTTTTTTTTTTTTTTTTCCTGGTGTACTCACCGATTTGTGGACAATGCAGTATCCCCTTTTCACTGTGTTACAGTGTCAAACACCTAAATCTATCCATATTATTGGGTTTTATTCCAGTAAAATTAAAAGTGTGGGGTGATGGGAGCTGGAGAAGATGTTACTCTAAAGGCGAAGAGGTTAATCTGGAGGAAAAGGGGATGCTGCTGCACCTTTTTTCAGATTTACTTTATCACTTCTTCAAAAAACAACCAACCACCACCAATCTTCACCTTTTTCCTTTCCCAGTATTTTGTTGGTGTGTGCATATACAATACCTTTAGAAGGATTAGCTAGATCCTTCTTTTGTTGGTCCAGCAACAGACTGAAGTTTAAAAAAAAAAAAAAATAAAAAAAGTAGCGAGATTGTCCTCTTTTTTTTTTCTTTTGTATCATATGATACAATGTATTTATCAAAGATGCTACTGCAGCATCTGAAGTCTGTAGAATTCCTGATACAGACTGTGAATGGTATATGTACCTACTTTAAAAGTTTTATTTTAAACGAGGGTGCAGGTTAATGCCAGGTACCTTACCAATATGTAATGTTTTCATAAATGGGGAAAAAAGTTCTCAGGTTGAATTGAATACAAATACAAAACCCCCTAGAATTAGACATTCTGAAAATTATGTTTTGGTACTTTCAAGAGCTTTTTTTAGAGGATTTTTATCCTGTTAACTAAACGTCCTCTGATAAGTGTGTGTGTAAATGTGGAGCATCTTGTCCTAATGGCAAGTTGTTAGATCAAAACAAAACGGTACTTGCTGGATCCACGCTGACTACTTCTCCTCTCATTGCTTTCTTCCCTGTCATCTCTTCCCTTCCCTTTGTCTTTCCCTTCTGTACACTTTGCAAACTAGGATGAAGGTGGCGGTATCTCCGTTAGAGCGCTTTGTTTTCCTGTCCTCCAGTCCTGGTTTTCAAATGGTCGGTAACTTTTTGATAAGTTACCCAGTCAGGGAAAAAACAACTCGTAAAGTTCTGCACATTGTTTACCTCTAGTAGAATAACTTGTGATGTGATCTGTTTGCAGAGTTCTCTGGTATGTGGTATTACGTGTAAATTATTTGTACAGAGGCAAGTCAGACCACATTAGAACGAAATTCAAGCTCAGACAGAAGTTTTCAGAATTTGATTCGTGTCTGCCCTCCAGGTGGGGCAGGAGAACCAACCCCCTTCTAGCGGGGACGTTCTTGCTGGGGGGGAGGTGGGCGGTGTTAAACAAAATCATGACAAATAAATGAAGGAGTTGAATGTGTGTGAGTGTGGTGTCCGTGCTAAACATGGCTGTATTGGGTGAGGACGCTGTCCTTCCCTCCCTAGGAGAGTTGGACTGTTTCTGTCTGCAGAAGATTGCTCCCAGGCGAAGGGAGAAACGCACATCGGTAGTGGAACGTGCTTTTAAAACCCTGGAGTTCTGCGGTGTTGCTGGTAGTTTATGTTTGTCAGTAAATATTTACTGGGGTTATAGGGACCGGACTAATCTGAAGTGGGAATTATAACTGAAATACTGTGTATTCATATTAATTCCACAAACATTAGCAAGACAGCAATAGTGAATGACTTAATAGTCACTACAAGAATGAAGTGATTCATGTTGGTACATGAATAGAATCGATTTTGTGTACAGGATACATTTTAAAAAAAAAAAGAAAAAAAAAAGAAAAGAAAGCACAAATTTTTTCTTGTCTGCTGTGGGTCTTCAGATGCTGTAAGGTTTGTTGTTTTTTTTTTTTCCTTATTGAGATTGGCAGGAATTTAAATAGTAGCAATAGCCACTTTCCAGTGTGGAGAAGCTAACAAGCGAGCGGTCGTGTGCAGACCAGCGAAACCAGAGTGCTCCCTGGTGATCTCATCTGAGGCCAGCACCTCAGGGGTGGAAGGAGCCTGGGGCCAGCAGGCAGGTGAGAGCTTTTACAGACACAGACTCCCAGAGGGTGAAGTAGTCTCTGCTCATTCTCCTTCCACCCCACGCGTTGCTCCAGCCCCTCTCTGGGCTGTGGCCTAATTTGTACACGTCGGGCATACTGGAAATCATTGTTCTCTCGAAAGAAACTGTTATTGGAGCAAGTATGTACAGGTGGTTCAACAGTCATGTGTTTCACAGAGCTTGTTAAAAGTGCTAGTTTCCTTCCACAAGGTCATGCTGGCAGAAGATTGTCTGCTAAAATATAACTGTTAGGAATTTCATTCTGTCTTTGCTTAAAATGAACTTATTTTTGTGAAGATTCATTACCCGTTAGTCTACAATATGCTTCTTGAGCCCATAGGAAAAGCACAAGGAAAATTGCTATCCTTGTCCATGCAAAGCACTTTATGAGTAACACATGATCTCTGGGGGGTTTTTTATTGGGGTTTGTTTGTTTGTAGTTCTGTTTTTCTGTTTGTTTTTGTTTTGGTTTTTTTCCCCTGAGGAATGTGCAAGTTGTTTGGCTGCTGTTTAGAGAAGTCCTTTCAGGATGCATTTCTACTGGTTTTCACGTATGTTTGTTTCCCTGCAGATATCTGTAGTGTAATGTGTGTTTGTCTGTACGAGGTACCACGTAATGCTCATGCAAAACTTTGGAAGAAATTTGGTTTGTAAATAATTGGGATTATTACTTTTTTATCTTTTCCTTCAAGATTTTTTCTGGATGTCTTGCATGCCATCAGAACCAGTCTTAAAGGGTGCCCTATAGATGTTTAGTAAATGGGAGATAAGAGCGGACAAGAGCAGAGTGCCCTGTATAGCAGTGGGATGAAGGAAGTAAACTGAAATGACCGATACATTCATGTCCGTGACACCAAATTTCTTAAGCTTCTCTGTGGTGTCCCAACCCCAAGCACATGCCATAGTATGGAAATGTTAGTACGTGTTTTGTGGGTGCCTGTTGGGACAAACATCTAGACAGTCATACTGCTTTTACCTCTGCGGTATCTGGTATCTAATAATTATTTGCAAAAGTACCAGTATCCAGTCCCAGCTATTCGTGTCTTTATTAGCCGCACACATACCTTCCCCTCTGCCCTTCCTTTTCTGAACAGTTCGAAGAGGCCTGTTACCTGTTCCATCTTCCTCATCAGTACGTGGTTGTTTCCAGCAGTACATTTGCTGGAACTGGAACATTGTAGCGGAGCTTCAACCAAATGGTATGAGTGTAGAGGCTTGGTTATTTTGAAAGTAATTTCTGCATGAATTAAGTCCTACATGGTCCCAGATACGATTAGCCCAGTCATTTCTTTTTTCCTAAACTCATGCAGGTCATTAAATGAATCCACTTTGGCTTTTTATGCTTACCTGAAACCATCTTTTCTCGTACTTGAATGCTGTAGCAGCTGATGATAATGCAGAATGTTTGCGGCCAAATACGGCCATCTTATCATGGCCTCTCAACATCACTTGAATTCGTATGTGCTCATTGGAGGCAGAATTTAGCCCTAGTGACATAAAATGACTGAAATGCTGACTGTTGATAATTACCACATCTTTCCACAAATGACCAAATCGAAGGAAAAAAAAAATACACTGCAGATCACACATAAATGGGTTTGCTTCTGTGTTTGCCTGGTGATGTAAATGCATCCAGCATTTTACAGAACATTTGGGGAAGCCAGATTCCCCAGAAGCCTCACAAACAAGTACAAGCTGAAGTTTTGATAGCTAGAGGGGCTAAATTTAGAGAAGCAGCATGTAGACATTTCACACTTTTGCAGCCTGTAGATTTCATTCCCTTCTTGACTGTGAGTGCAGCATGTGTAGCACAAACTATTCATAGTACTGTAGACAGCGTGTCTTCTGTCTGTTGGAAGAAGTATCACCAGTAGCACAATGCGACAGGCAAAGCTTCTAGGGACAGTCAAGTTCATTTAAAAAGCAGTTGCATCAGTGGACTGTTACGGCATCCCTTCGCAGGTGCTGGGTGTCCTGGTTTTCTGTTACGCATTTTACATAGAAGTTTGAAACAAACTTTGTGTTTACTGCAGCCTTGTTAATATGCATTTGCACTTCATCTTTGTTTTGGCATGCATTTTAAATATCTTTCTTCATTGCGTCTTACCTAGTAAATAAAATTACCAGACGAGCAGAGCAGAGCAAAGTTGTTGAAACTTTTTCTTTGCGTTTAAGTTTCAAGGATGCTAACACAGAAGCTACTAAGTCAGCACCGTGACAGCAGTAAATAACTACGAAACTGCAGAAGGAGGAAACTTTTTAAAAACTGCAGAATATAGAGTACAGCAAGAGCGAATCCAATGAAGACTAGCATCTCTCTTCTTTAGAAGAGAGAGCTACCAAGACCCTCTGATAAATGGTTTACATAGGTAACCCCCAAAACAGTCTTTGCAGTTTGCCAAATGATCATGTGCCTTCACAACCTTAAAAAGTACAACAGAATGTAAACCAGGTGCTTTGTAACTAGAGCAGTGGCTTTGGTTTACTTCTGATGCGGTAGTTTTGTATATAGCTGTTACTATAGGTAGGTAGTTTGGAGCTGGTAAACTTCTGTAAAGGAGCAAGGAGGGCAGAGAGCAGTCCCCAAAATACCTATGACCATTTCAAAGGTAGGCATTGAAGGATACCCAAGTCAGTTACAGTAAACCTGCTGCTTGAAATCTGCTCTATCGGAAATTAAATTAGGTTCATTTAATTTAAAAATAAATAAACCTTTTCCTCCCCCTCCGAAGACGCAAAGATCTTGTTAAAGAAAGGTAATAGAAAGCTCTGAAGAGGCCCAAAGTTACACTGTCATAGCTTCTTGGAATGAGATGGTAGATGAAAAATGAGAGCTAGATGAGGAGAAATTGATGGCTAGTACTCCTGTAATCAAAGTCCGTGTGTATCAGACCATACAATTAATTCTCTGGCCGAGAAAGTGCAACTAATTTTGTCTTCTGGAGTATCAGCAAGTTTCCTTAGTTCTTCCTCGGGCCTCTTGCAGTTACTCTTCAGTGATATCATACTGTTATTGCACGTTAACCGTGGGAGATGGTAGGTGTCTTGTCAGCTGAGGGACAACCAGTATGTTTGGATTTGATTTGTTCAAATTTCAAACCGGTTACATAGACTTCTGGCAGTACCTACGTACCAGTGTCACGTTCAAGCTACTTGTCCATAAAGGACAAAATAATGGGGTTTCTTATTAGTGCTTTTTCAGATCTTTTCCTTTTCTTCTTTGGGGCAAGACTTTGGGCATAATTCTAAATTATAAAGTTACGTCTAAATGCACAGTTCATATGAAATAGCAGACCCATTTTAAGTTGGTTTTGTTCCTTTCAGAAAGCAAAGTGTAAAAACGTTTTACTAATGTTCCAGGAACTACCTGGCATCTTTCTACCTACCCCAAATTCTGCACTAAAAGTACATGCGAGAAGATGGTATTTTGTCTGTCTTTCTAACAAAATCACAAAGAAACTCTTTCCCTAAGGGAAGGGAGCTGATGGGAAGGTTTAGAACCTTCTAAACTACCTAGGCACTTGCTTCACAGCCTCACAGCAGCAGTGTGTTCAGCTCATCCAGCCTCCTTAAGAGCCAACAGTGGCCTGTCTGGTCATTTTGTCCAGTTTGTCGCGTTTGCAGCAGCTGTACTTTAGAGTAAGCCTTGTGTGACATTTGCTTGAGTGAGTAAACCACAAAAAATAACTATGTTTTCTTTTTTTGTTTGGGTTTGGGAAAGGGTTGGGTTTTGTTTTGATAAATGTCATTCTGTGTTGCATTTGTGTATTCACCCTAGTCGAAAAGAAAATCTGTCTGTGTGCTTGGGAGTTCAGTGGAACATTAGGAGAAGAAATGAAGCCCACATCTGGGCTTGGATGTTGGGTCTAGGGGGCGAAATGGACCAAACGTGGGTGTTGAGTTATTTTGGGGTGGTGGGGGGTTCCGAGGGCATAATTTAAATTAACTCTGTCTAAAATAAAATGTAAGTGCAATAAATGTGCTTTTTTATTCAAAGCTGTGAACCTTTAGGAAAAAAAAAAAAACACACACACACACAAAAAAATCAATAACAAAAGAAAATGCACGTCATTCCTTCATGAGCCTTGTGTCCTACCTGCCTCCCCTTCCTCCCCCCTCTCCACACTTCTCCTCAACTGACAGAAACCTGGCAGTGGCCAACTTGCATGTGTTGGCAACCCAAATGAACGATGCTTTTCTTCTGATCTCCTTTGTCGGGATCAGGGAAAGTCCTGCCCCCTACTTCTTGCCGCCCCTGAAGTCCCTTTGGGCCCCAGTGCTGCCCTGTGCCGCTAGAGCAGGGTCCACCACTATTCGGGGTGCACGAGCCAGCCCACCTGCGCTGCGCAAGTGCGGTGTTCCCCCTGGCCCTTCGTCCTCTGGTTGTAACTTCCCTCCCTGCCTCATTCCAGGTGTAGCGAGGGTCTCCCGGGGCTGGGCAGGTGACACTTTTCGTGAGCAATTGCAAAAGTAATCAGTCGTCAGCAGCCTGATGGGATCCCTCTCCCCCTTCGTCAGACCACACGTGCAGGCTGGCCACTGTTGCCTTCTGTGATTCTGCCTTGTTTTGGAGGAGCAGGTGTACGTGTTTGTGATCTGCTGTGCGTTACTTGCACTGTGTGTGTCTCTCTCTCTCTCTCTCTCTCTCTCTCTCTCTCTCTCTTACCTGAGCACAGGCTGTGTTCCCTGGATGAGGAAAGGTGCACCGGTCTCTTGGGGGGGTTCCCCCCGAGAGGCGCCAACGCATATGTTTCACTAAAAAGTGATGGAAGGTGTAACACTCAGTAGTTGGACCCTATGGGTGAGAGAGAGAGGACTGGCTTGTTTAAAGTTTATAGATGCACAGATCTATATCCTTTAAACTTAATTATTTTTATATATAGTCAAGACAATGGCATTACCTCATAATACAGAGGCTTGTTTATGAGAGGCAAAGTATCTAGTAAGGAGAGGAAAGGGAAATTTATATACAGATTTGATTTGTTTGTTTGTTCCTTAGTGCAATGAAATGGATGTCCCACCAATTTAAACTCTGTGCTAACACAACATTCCTTTCAGCTATGTATTATTTTATTTTTTTTTTTGACCACCAGAGGTTTGCAAGGGGCTTGTGACTGCAAAGTAAAAGGTCCAGTCTGGTTACTTAAAAAAAGAAACAAAACAAAACAATTGTGTTTGTAGATTTCCATAGCTGCTTTTTACAATCTACAATGGAGTAATTGTTTTGAAACTTGTATTTATTTTTTAATTCATAACAAAAATGTTTATTTTCGGTTTCCTGTTACATAGGTCATGGCAACTCCCCTTCTTTCCTTCTCAAGTTTCCCCCATAATTGCCAATACACTTACTTCTCTGGTTTGTTCCTCCCCCCTTTACTTTTGTTGCCCCTTCATTTGTACTTTGGAGTTTTTCTCATGTAAATTTGTACAATGGGAAATATTGTCCAGTTTGGTTAGAGAGCATGGAGACTTAAAACATATTAAAATTTGATAGCTGAATTCAGATTGAAGAAAACTATTTCTGTGTAAAGTTATTTAAAGAACTCTGTATTATATAAAAGGCAAAAAGTTCTATGTACTTGATGTGAATATGAGAATACTGCTATAATAAAGATTGACTGCATGGACAAGTCTGAAGGAGATTGTTTATCCTGTAATTCACAACTCCTCCTCTCCACGAAGTTCCAGAGGTGTAACCAAAGTGGTTAAGGGGAGTGAAAATTTACTTTGCTGTTGTTGCTTTACAGTGTTACTTTGGAAGGAGGAAAAAAGAAACCAACCATGAAAACCAGCAAGGGATGCCTGGTTATCTCCCTTCCTTGTGCTGGACAGCTGCTTCCTCGGCTGTGCGCAGCCCTGAGGCATTTTTGCCTTTGCAGAGGGTTTTGCCTCACAAGGATTACTCTGCACTTTGGTAACAGCCAACGGCGATTCCCCCTCACTCTGGAGAACGCCAGGCTCCCTTCCCTCTGCGGCTCCTACTGCAACTGTTACTTGCTGACAAGATTTCAGTATAACAGCTAAGTTATAACTTGTCTCTTGCTAGAGAAACTATTCCCCCCCCCCCCAACCTTTTAGTGGTTATTTGGCAGAACTTTAATGATGGGATTCTTACCTACTGTGCATTCATGGAAGTTTTAAATCGCTCTCTGAACATGGATATATCACTCTAGTTCTTGGGGGTGGCACATCACATGTCAACCGAACATTACAGAAGCTCATGTGGACCCAAGTACCCCACCTCTAAAGCAGAAATCCTACAGCACCCAAAACCAAAGTACAATTTAGCTTAGCATTCGTTTAAAGTTAACTTTTATTGAAATAAGGATCAAGGAGCCAAAGCTTCCGTTCCAGCGGCCTCTAGTTCCAGGGACCTGTAAGTAACAGAAGAGAATCCTGAGAACCTCTTCACCCGTCCTTTTCCCACCGCTGACAGCAGGGGAAGGATGTCCTCAGTAGGGCCCGTGCTGCCTCCACCAGTAACTGAGGCTGTTCGCTTTAGAGCCATGATGTGACACAGCAGCTTAGGAGATTGGGTAATTAAAGAATCAGAAACAAGCAAAAGCCTCAAACCTTTAAGGGGACAAGTGCACAGGCCTCTCTAGAAAAAAAAAGAGAGCACATGTCCCCAGGGTTGGGTAATGCTGTGTCTACGGAACAGCATAAAGAAAACAATTTTGAACTGGCAGCACTTGAGCTACATCTTGTAAGAAATAAGCTATTACACTGCAGGCTTACGTTGCCAGAACTAGACTACCAGCACTCGCGCGTTCAGGTACCCAAGCAAAGAGGGTGTGAAGGCAACAAGCGGCGCCAGCACACGCCTGCGTTCCGTACAACGGAGACCGGGCACGTTCACCTTGGGGCGCGCACAAACCGCTGCAGAAAGCCGGGTACTTCTAGCAGCGCCAAGAGAAGGCGGCCGGTCAGCAGAGCCAGGCGCGATGCCCCGGCGGAAGCGCAACCCGGACCGCCTGTGGACCGGCGGCTGCGTTCGTCGCCGTTCCATGCGAAGCCCGGCCCCGCCGCGGCCCCCGAGGGGCGGCGGGAGGCGTACCGCTGTGCGGCCGGCAGCGCCGGCACCCGCGCCTGGAGCCGCCTACTCCGCGTCGTCCGGAGGGATCCCGAGCTCCTCGTCCGTCCAGGCCGAAGGGTCGGGGTAGGGGAAGTGACCCTGGGAGAGAGGCACGGTCAGAGCCCGGCCAAAGCTCCCGGGCCCCGCCCCGCCCCCCACCGCCGCGCCGGCCTCACCAGCACCATGTCCGAGCTGTGCCAGAAGTGCCAGAAGATCCAGAACCACATGAAGCCCATGAGGAGTTCGCTCCGGATCACTTGCGCCTTCGTCAGCTCCGGGAACTGCCGGTACCGCGGCTGGATGTGCACCCCGCCGCCCGCGCTGCAACACATCCGACGCCTCAACTCCCGGCCCCGCCGGTAACCCGCCCCGCTCCCGCCGCCGGCACCCGCCCCGCCCCGCCCCGCCCCGCCCCACTCACTGCCGCAGCCCGATCCCGCCGCTCCCGGCCCGCAGCAGCCACCTCGCTGACCGCCCCAGCGACGCCGCCATGATGGCGCCCCCGCCGCCTCCCGCTGCCCCGGGGTCAACTCTGCCACCTCCCAACAGCAGCCGCGGCGATTGACCCGCCTCGGCGCCTACCAACTCCGGCTGCGGAGGGGCGGAGGTGTCGTGGGCGGGAGCGAGGCGAAGCGTCCCGCCCCAGGTAGTGGCGCGGCACGGCACGGCACGGCACGGCATGGCAGCCCCGTACCGCCACGCCGCCCCCGCCCCGCGGCTGGGCCCGCTGTGGCCGCGGGAGCACCCCTGCCTCCCCACCTCCCCCGGCACTTGGGAGCGGCGGGACGGCACCACCGCACCGGCGGGCGCGGGGGCGTTCCTCCTGAGTCCCAAAAAGTTGGCGTCGCCCACGGAGGTAGGCGCGGAGCGGCGTGACCTCCCCAGCCAAACCGACCGCTGTGAAGCTGGGGGAGAAGGCGATGCCGGCCGCTCCGCTTTAAGGAAGGGACTAAAGAAATAACCCCCGCCTCTTTCCACCCCCCGGAGGCCTGGGTGGTCCAGCCCACAGCGTTCGGTTGCGTACCAACGGGGGCACGCGCGCGGTGAGGGCCGTGGCGGGCCGGGCCGGGCCCCGGGCTTCACCTTCGCGGTCGGAGCGCGGCCCCCGCGGCGGGGTTCTGCGGGAGCGCCCGGTGCGGAGCCTCTCCCTGCCGGCCGGCGGCCCCACCAGCGCCCTCTTCGACGTCGTGACGTTCCCCAGCCAGGGGGAGCGGCCGGAGGGCGCCGAGCCCCGCCGTGTAGGGGCTGCTGTAGCTGGCGGGCGCCTGAGCGCAGAAATGCCCAATAAAGAATCTCACGCCCCGTGTTAGCAAAGGCCCGCACGTGTGAGCAGGCTGGTGTTGCTTCTTCCTTTCTTTCTGATTCCTCTTTTTAATAGGTCTTAAAATGGCGCAACGGCCTGGCCGGTGTGCCTGGAGCAGCAGCCTGGATTCGGTCCCTGCGGCCGTGCCGATCGAGGGACCCCGCCTGCCAGCCGGTGTGTCTGCGCGCTGACACACTCCCAGAGCAAGAGTCAAGAGGAAATCTGCCAGCTTCTAGTGGAGGACAAGTTGCGTCCAGTACATGTCGTGTGCCTTGTGGGGGACATGGAGGTGGTCGTGAAAGAAGCAAGCAAAAAACAATGGAGAAAGTAGCCCGACAATCAGGGGGGTCCTTTCAAGCAATCAGACTCTCCCCTACTGCTTCTGAAAAGGTATACCACTAATACAAGATTAGTGTGTATGAATTACTTCCTCGTGAGTTTATTGGGGGACAAAGTAAAACTGGGGAAGGGTTTCCGTGACCCTCTGGAAAGGGTAACCTTGTTTTGCCTGGCAGCTTATGAATGAAGCAGTCTGTGGACAAAGACTTAAAATAGGTTTGGCATCTCTGTGACAGGCTATACCTGACATCCCGAGCTGGCATATCCACCCCTCTACTTGTACATTACTTGTACCTTAAATCTCCGCTTTGAGGAAAGAGCGCTTCACAGAGCCCCTGAGCAAAAGGCGTCATCACCAACACCTGGGGTCAAATTCAGGTATATCTTGGTCTAGCTCCATTTACTTTTGCAGGGGAAGACTTGCCCTGTGAAGTGATTTCATTGAGCTTCACAGACCAGCACTTGAAAGCAGATGTCTCTGACAGGCGAAGATCCCAAAGGAAAGAACAAATGCCTTGCTTTCACTTTACTTTTTCTTTGCTAGGTGACTGTACAGCTTTGCCTACTGCCAGCGTATCCTGATTCACAGACTTTGATGATGTTTGGCTGTTAGGCAGGGGTGGGCAAGTACTGTCTTTTAAATAAATAACAATACCTTCTAAATATGTTAACATCCCAAACAGCTGATGTCCTCAGCTGAAACAGCATAAGTGTGCATGTCTACCCTGTGGATGTCTTAGTTAAGAAATTTTAAGTTCCCTGCTCTTCTGAGTCTCCTAACAGCCCTAATGCATTTTCAGCAACAGTTTACAGGGAATAGCAGCAAACCGTTCAAGCATTGGTTTTACTTAACACATGATTAACGCAACACGAGTTTTGTCTTTTCCATAAAAGCTGAACACTTCAACGTAAGGTTCATAGCTTTGCTGTCAACTCCACCTCCCAGCTCCCTTGTATTTTGTCTTCCTCCCTTCTTGTAGTCCCTGACTTCTTGTTCCCTGTGTTGTTGTTCTCAAACATTTAATGTTTTCCATCCTGCTCAGGCCAGATGGCTCCACTGCTGCCTTTGACCTGCAAAGGCAATTTTGTCTTCCTAGACTCAATTCCCACCGTCCTCGTTCTTCCTTGACTTCAGCTCCTCCCGTTGACCTCACAGCTCTTGCTTGCTTGGGGAGTCTGGATGGCTGTATAACAAGCAGGGCAAGAGAGGGGGCAATGCACAAGTGACCACTGGCTGCCCCTGAGCTCCTGTTGGAGAGCCAGGGCCAGACGGACTGGAGAGGCGCCAGCAGGGCTGCTATGCCTGCTTTGCTCCTGGGGATGGGAGGGGCAGCTCCAGAACCCCCACCCTGCCTCCATTCTGCCACCTGTCTCCGAGCTGTGCCTTGTCCTGAGAAACTGGTGTGTTTTCCAGGTTCAAAGCTCTTTACTAAATTCAATTAACTAAAAGGCATAAGAATTAGTATGAAAGGAAAACGGTTCTGATTTAAGAATCACATGCTCAGTGCTTCCTTCTCAAAATAAAATTATGATAGGATCTCAGGTGGGCCAAAATGGATATCGGCTATAGCTTTGTGTGTGCTTGAAATGACACATTGCCCTTTGTAGAACACATCTCATCACGTGTGAAGAAACAGTGATACACCTGCTACATATCTGGCAGGTGAAACTCAAGGGGTTTTTTTAATCATATAGGTCTTATACTTTATTTTTTAATATTTCTTCTTTCCAAGCTTGGTTTCTTAAAATCAAAACCATTTGTGATGAGCTTACAGATAAAGAGCATAGTACCACAAGATAAGATGGAAGAGTTAAACCAAAGAGAGAAGTAATATACTGGAAAGTAAATTTCAATTCTATAAATAATATTCCTGTTTAAGGATTTAAATGTTCAAAAATCATGCTTATCTTCTGCTTCCATCTCCTCCTTCTTCCCTCCAGGTAAGCTCCATGTCCATCTCACACGTCCAGTGTTGTCACACAGCTAATGAAGATCCCTGTGGCTCCCTGCTGCCAAGATGTCCAGCAACACAGTAAGTTCAGCATCTATAGACGGGTCGCTGGGAGTGCAGAGAAGAAAAAAAGCTAGGAAACAAAGATAGTTATTGCGGGGTGGGGTGGGTGTCCCATGTGGATTTAGTTTGTTTTTGTTGCAGAAAGTTGCAGAAGTTCTGTTGCCAAGGTCTTCATTACTACTTGTATTTTTGTTTTCCACAGCTTTCCTGTTTGTGCCTGGAACCTGGATTCCCTTTGTATGCCCTTGATATCCTCAGCACAAAGGAATTTAATTGATTCATCCCCAGAGGCTTCTAGTTTCATGAGGGGGGCTCGTGTGTTGGCGAGGAGAGAAGCTGATGGCTATTACTACCTGGGCCATATTGCCCAAGAGGTGAAGGTAGATATTTATTGGGAACTATGATTGTAAAAGGCTCTCCCTGGGATCTGTGTGTCTTTTTCCTGTTCTTCCCAGGCCTCGCCAGTCCCACGGCCTTGCCGAAGGGTGGCTCTCCTGTGATACACTTCTGTTCTCTCACCACTTCCTATTTTCATCTGTTTCCTGACTGGCTGTTTACTGTGAGGAGTCCTGCAAACAAAGGCAGCCTGGAAATCAATCCATTTTAGTAGTTATAATAAGTTGTTATTCAGAGACAATCAAACAAAAGACATCCCTTATCCCTATTGACTACTTCCGCCCAGTCTAGCAGCAAAGTCAATTAGCTAAACAGCGTAATAATCACCCAAAATGTCTGCCCCAGAGACCACCTCCTCCTTACCCAACTGAGAGCTTTCCTCGTTCTTTTCCATCTATGTTTCTGGGATTTGTGAGGTGATTTTGGATGCCAGACAGAAAATCCCTCCTCTACAGGCTTTCTTTAAAAATCCAGTTCAATTCACCGTTCGCCGGCTAGTTAACTAAGCAGGGAGGCTCGTGCAGGTGAGGATGGCTGTAAGCTCCAGCATGGGGTGGAACAGATGGGGAGGGCGAAAGGCACGAGTGACGTGAGCTGGAGTAGTTGCTGACAGCATTATTTGTGTAAGTGCACTCATAGCTCTGCAGAGAAGGCTGAGATTCTGTAACAGACCTTCCCCACACCCATTGCTGAAGGCGTAAAGCGTTTAAATTTATGCCAGTTATGACATTTTACTGGTTTGTTATCCTTTTGATTACTATGGAACAAACTGCATCACATGCAGCAGTTTCTTTTGGCTACTCTTTTTTTTTTTTTTTTTTTTTTCTGATGGGAAGTTTTCCTGCTAAAGTTCTGCCTTAGTGTGCAAATTGTGTTCTTACTAAAATCTCACTCCAAAATGAAAGGAAGACAAAGGCTGTCAGCCCCTTAAGCCCCAGCCTTTTAATTACTTTCAAAGTCCAGTGTGGACACAGCACAGTGAAAAGCCTGGTAGAAGAGGAAAGCTACATTCCCAGATCATGTTCCGCTTCCTGGGATTTCTGCCACTTCCCTCTTAGCACTTATGTTTGGCCATTAATTGGACCCAGATGTTTGTCTTGCAAACCGCATGTTTTACTCTTGTAGGGCTCCAGGGAACACTTTTTAATCGAGTTTGACAGAAGTCGCGCTCTGGCAGGCAAAGTACAGCTCCGCATGCAGGAAACGCCTCTCTACGACATTATCCACTACGAAGATGCCAGGCAACAGCCTCTTGCTCCAGGAGACAGGGTCTTGGCACCATGGGAGGCTAGAGCTGAACGTTTTGGCCCGGCCACTGTGCTAAAGGTTATGGAGAGCAAGGAGGCACGTTTAGGTACGGGGTATTGGCTTTCTTAATAGCAGAGACTCGCCACGGTGGCTGGGCACTATACGGAAAAGAGAACAGTCTCAGTCGTGGAGAACTCACCACCTGCTGCTTGTGTTCTCTTCATCATCTTTTTCATTGTACTTGTTGGCACGAAGCAGCCTGGTCTTTTTCAGTGCCAGAATTAATGCAGCTCCCAGAATTAACCTTTGCTTTGTTCTGCGAGTGGAAACTTCCTAAAGCGTTGGGGGGACACACACATCCTCCCAACAGAAGGAGAAAAATGTTCCTGGCCCTCATGAGTATTCACCTGATTATCTGTCAGTCTAGCTTCCAGCTTTTGCAGGGTAGAATCCTGGCCTGCTGTGATGAGCGAGGATTTTGCTATCTGCTGTCTTTTCATAGGAAGTTCAAAAGAAGGTCAAATTTTAAAACTCTAAAGAAAAAATCATGGAATTTGTTACAAAATTGTCTGAAACACAGCCTGTTACTTTTATCTCCTGCTTTCAAAGAGATAAATCACACAGGTTGACAGGCTTCTAATACATTCTTTGCCCTTGCTTTTGGTTTTGTTTTGTTTTGTTTTTTTAACATGCACAGCACCCAACAGAAGGGGAGTGCTTGTGAACTTCTGGAATGGGAAGACTAAGGAGGTGTCTTCTGAGCAAGCTCTGCGGATCCCTCTGCCCTTAAGCGAACGCATCACTCTAGAACTGCAGATGCCTTTAGCAGCCAGGCAGATGGTGGTAGATTCAAGCTTGGATTACCCATACCTGGTGACACCGGGTTACAGAGCCTCAGGCCATGCCAGACAGGGTCACTCAGACCTGGACTGCTGGCCAAGGGGTCTGTGTTCAACTCAGCCATATGTGAAGTGCAGCTGTAGGTGCACCTCGCTTCCTCGCTGCTGCCTTGCAGCCTGGGAATCCAGGCGGCCTACAGGGCACAAAATGGAGCAGGAAGATGCCTTCAGCCCAGGAACAAGCTTGACTAAAGAGCTCAGCAAGAAAATAGAAGAGCAGCTGTCTGAAGTGAGGATTTCATCTCCAGAAAGTGTTTCCAGAGAGGAAGAGAAAAAGGAGGATAAGAGATTGAAGACAGAAAATGTTACGAAAGATGTTCAACCTTGTTTGGAAGAGGACAATGAGGTTATAGAAGCCAAGAAGGTAAAAAGTGTTTCACCCTGGCTCTTTCTGTTAGCATGTGGTCTGCTATTTGTGTAATATCTACTTTGTTACCTCAAGTTTTCTGCTCTTGGTACCAAAAAATTACTCGAGGTTTGGCCTGGCCCTTATGTGTGCCTGCTAAAGAATGGAGAGACTTTGCTCTGCACTGTCTTCCTGATCCTTTGACCGGGGCGAGAGCTAGAAGCTGTCATTGTCACTGGCTGGAGCAGACTCCTAGAACTTCTTCTGCAGATGCAGAATTCGAGAAATGTCACATAGCCTGGTTCCTCTACATCCTGCCTCTGACTAAAGGAGGTAAAGGCCAGAAAAAGTGTGAAACAGAAGACTTTACACCAGATGAGGATTACAGTGAGGATTGCTCCAGACCAAGGCAGTCCCAGGCATAATTCTATTAAGATATTTCTCCACCCTCTTAGAGGCATCACCTGTCCTGATCAAAGACCAAAGACCTTTGTGATCCTCTGTAGTTGATTTGGTGCTTGTGAACAGGGCACTGGACGAGGATCAGTAAGGAGGAGGTTAATGTGCACCAGCTACTGCCAAGCTTTTCTCCATTCCTCTGCAAGGGTTTGAATCCTGATTTCTGGCATGCACCAGAAACACAAATTTCAGCCAGAGCTCCTCTGGCCTGATCTCTTTTGTACCAGTTTGGACCCTTCCAGGCAGAAATACTGCCAGTTTTAGGTCATTTGAAGATGTAGAGAAACCCACAAAAAGTGATCAGAAATTACTCTAATTAAGAGTTGTTTCTTTAGTAAAGGGTTTCCCCAGAGGTATTTTTTTCTTTTTTTATTCGTTCTTAAACTTCAGTTGCAACTTAAGATCTTACACTGTAAGTTCATGAAATTATTCTTTTCCTTATCAGGTCTGGATTGTGATTGCATTTCTTGTTATTTCTAGAGTCCTCAGAGGGAGATGGCTCATGCTATGGTTGATACTGCTGTCAACACAGACAGCTGGTTAACGGAGACAGTCCACAAGGAAGAAGCAGGCAGCAGACAGCAGGATGCTGAAACTGAGGCTAATGGTAAACACAAACATGGTATTGAAATTACAGCCGTTTTATCCAAACGTAAGACTTGCCGCACAGTATCAGTGCAGCAGGCCATCGTGTCTAAGGTCTGTTGCCGTAGTTCTTGATGTTTCAAAAGAAAATGCAGTAATGCCATGCTGTGAATATAGCCACCGTAACGTAGTATCGTTGTATGTAGGTATCGATGGTAGTATGGCTTGAGAAGTTGGTCGTCTTCTCAAGGTGAAAGTATTTTCAGGTGGAAGTTGGGGTGTTTTGGCTTTTACATCTACCGCAGTAGCAGCTTTGGGGTTTTCTTCACCTTTATCATAGTGCTCACTGTAAATATTACTTAGTATAAAATTTCCTTACTTTAAAAATTAATCTGTAACATTAACTATGAATGCCTATAGCAAGGATTTCACCAGGACTGTTCTGCAGGGACACTCCTCCTCTTACCTGTGCTGAAAATTATTGCTTTATAATGATACTGAGTAAACTTTTGTTCCCTTATCATCCAAAAGGGGCTGGATCATGATTTTAATCAGATTGTTGCTGTCCTCATTTAAGCTAGTTTTGTGACAATTGCAGGCATTTAAGTGAGGACTCTGAAAGTCTAAAGCTTTCTCCAAGTGTTAATGCTTTGCTCTGTGTCACTGCTAGTAGAGGGAGAATGAAAAGTCAAACAGGAGTGCACATTTCCTCCCAGCTCATGTTCCAGCATCATTCAACTGCCGCTCACGTCCGCGCTGCCTTTAGCAGAAGGGTGCAAGCAAACTCTGTCCGTGTTCTCAGTTACCAGAAGCTGTGTTAGCACAGTAATTTTTGCTTCTCTCGGAGCATTGGCAGAAGCAGCTCATGTCTGTCTGTGAAATACCGTGCAAACAATCCCTTTGCCCGAGTAGCTGTAAGTACAGTTGGGGATCTTGTGTTAACTGGCAAAACTCTTGCCTGACTGCAATGGCAAGCTTGTTTTTTGAAAGCTGGGACCTGTTTTGTGGAGACTAAAAAATGTCCCGCTTCCTCAGAGGAAAATGTTGATACTAAGTTACAAAAGTCTTGCTTGAATATATTTTAGATGAGAAGACCCTTTTTTTCTTTCTTTCTTTTTATAAGCTGCCCATAACCTCTTGTGTTCCTGCCCTAATTTATTTCAAAGGACTTTTTGAGTCCAGAGTGGCAGAAGCTCCAGTCCAGCATTCCCAAAGGAGCCCTTCCCTGGGAACCAGTGCTTTGGTTCCGTTCAGGCGCCAAAGCTTCTTTGACCGAGTGAATCAGTCACTAGAGAAAGACAGCCTGACCATCAAGTCAGCTCTACGTGTACAGAGACCACACAGTACCTCCGATGTGCAGGCTAGGAGGTCCGCAAATCTTCTAAATCTTCGAAAAGACAAAAGCATTACAGTAAGTGTTTGTCCAAACTAGATTTAATTACTAGGATCAAGTGATTTGTTTATGTCATGTGAGAATATACTCTCCTTTGATCTCTTTCTCAAAGGTTTTTACTGCAAATGTAGAATAATGGCTATGCATAAATAGAAACAAAAGGTTTCCACTTGAGAATCAGTGTTGTACAGGAGCATGGCTCTTCTGGTATTTTTACTCAGCATTTTTGATAGATTTTTTTTATTTCAGATCAAATCTTTTCTAAATAAACCTCTCGGCAAACTCTAGTAGGTAGCAAAAAAATTATTCCTGTTTCACAGAAACTGAAAGCAAAAATGAGAAAGTCTGGGTAGTCAGCTGCATCCCACAGCAGAGAGCGCATGTCAGGGCTGAGATGGAACTTCAAGTCTCCCAATCCTTAGGCCAGTCCTTTACCTGCTGGAAAACACCATTGGTTCACCTCCCACCTGTAGAACACTTTTGATTCTTTCTTTGATCTCTCCCTCTGTATGCCGTTAAACACCAGCCACCCACAAGGTACAGTTTTTGCAAAGAATAGCGATACACTGGAGAACAAAGGTGTCTGCTGCTCCTAGGAAGCCATACAGGTCAATGTGTGAAGAGAAATCGGTCAAAATGCAACATGAGCCTGGTGGGGACATCATCTGAAGGTCCTGTAGTGTTTTCCAGCTTGTGGTATTGGAGATGTCCTCAGGAAAGAACTGGAAAGAGACATTCTGTTTGCAGAGGAGCAGCTCATGGCAGGAACATGCTAATTGCAGCTGGGAATAGGAGAAAGGAGAATGCATTTGTGAGAGGAAAGTATTTTGTGGAAACTCTGTTCAAGCGCCAAATAGCTCTAGCAATGTAAACTGGAATGCATGTCTAAGTTTTGGTGATGTTCCTTTGCTCCTTCCCTCATCCAAGGAGTACAAAAGAAATAAATATTGCACTATGGCTGCGAAAAGAAGCCTTGTAGGTGCTCCTTTGTCTCTCTACACCGCGCAGTGCTTTTAAAAATGCAAATTAGGAACACTGCCCAGCGCTGAAATGCAGCTACTACTGAAGGAACCACAAAGACTGCTTGACCGTGGGTAGAAATCTCAGACTACGGGAAGTAAAGGGTTTAATACACAGTGCACAGAACTCCAGGAAGATTTTGTGTTTGGCCAGAGGGAGGCAGATGTTTCTCTTCCTAATAAAATCTAATAAGGAATCTGTAACGTAATTTGTGGTCAGAACCTGCATTTTCCATCCAATCCAGAAGCTGACACAAAGACGCGGCAGTTTTAAGCATTGGCTCAACACCGGAACAACCAGAAACAGCACAGCGCTGACCCACGGAGAGCTCTTAAAATTGGATTTTCAGGCACCCCTTTGCTGGTTAAGCCTAATCTTTTGTACAGGTTTTAGTGTCGTACTCAGCTTTTTTGTGGATGGGAAGTGGCGCTATTATATTCCTGAGCCAACGTGGCTTCCAGAGCTCAGGCGTGACATTAGAAGACTAGGCCGTTCTGGGTCTGTAGGTTTACAGTTTGCATTAGAAAAATATACTGATGAGATTAAGGGTTCGGTTTGGTTTTTTTCCTCTTAGAAATCAGACCTTAATGGTGTATCTCAGGAGGGATGGAAACAGATGGACTTCAACAGAGCCAAGATCGAGCACAAAAGGTGGCAAGAGGAACAGAGGCAGCTGAAGAGGGAGCAGCAGCAAGAGGCAGATGGCATCCGACGCCAGCGGCGCAGGGACAACCAGAGGTGACACCTAGGAGCTAACTGGGTTTTGTAGCAAATGTCAGAAGGTTGGTGGTGTCTGCACCCTGATGCCCTCGTTCAGGCTCTGATCATCACCCATGGGCGGGTGGGTACGTGTGGACCCATAGCCTTTAGCATTACCTCCAAGGGCAAATCCTCTTCCGTCTCATCCTCGGACCCAAAGTCCTTTTGCCTCCCAAATCCCTGTTCCCTGGCCCCATAGTCCACTTACTTAAGCTTAGCAGGTCCTTACCCCCATGACCCACCTCCTTCCATCTCTTCTGGTGCCTGTGGCTCCACCTCCAACAGACATAGCCCCCCAGTTGTCCAGATTAGTCCTACAGCCCTGTCCGCACTATCCATTTCCTCGGCTCCTGGTCTTCAGGGCCAGGAACACACGGCCCAACCAGGTTATGTCGTCAAGGTGAACAGATGACTGCAGTTAGCTGACATCAGGCACCCGCCCATCTGGGGGTTTTGCCACCTCTGCTTAGGACACAGGTTTAGTCCTCATAATCTAACAAAGAGTCCTGGAATATGAACTGAGCACAGATTGCCAGGATATCTGCTTTGTGCCTTACGCGCTGTGTTTTTCTTTTGTTGCTCGCTCTTTCTGAGAAATTTGAGAAATTTTGTTTTGGAAACAGGCAGCGGTTGCGTCAGAGGACACGGCAAGTGCTGGAGAAACAGCTGGAGCACAAAGACAGAACTTTGCAGCGCGTGGCTCTGCTCCAGGCTGCTGGGGCAGAGAGGAGCAGGAAGGAATCCTTCTTGCTAGAGGAGGAGAAGAGGAAGGCAAGTCAGAGGCTGCAGTTCTTAAAGACACAGCGTTTGCAGAGAGAGGAGCTGCAGGCAGAACGCAATGAAAGGAGCTTTGAACAAGAGAAAGAAAGGCTGGTAAGGGCCATTTCAGAAATGTCTTTCCTGTACCACCGTGTTTGCAGCAGTGGCCTCACCCAGAGTATTTGTCTTTCGCCTGTTTTATATCCAATATAATTAGGTCATTTAGAGATAAATAAATGAAGAGTAGCATTTTTTGACATGTGTGAAGATGAAAGATGGGAAGTAAAATTCTCCATCTCTGTAGCAGAGTCTTTCTGCATGCAAAGAATGAATTTCCATAGATTATACCTATTTCTGACTTCTTCCAATGATAACTGTGGATGAAATTCAGCATGAAAGCTGGCTGTACAATTGTAAATGTCTTTATTTTTATGTAGGATTTTCTCAGGAGCAGAATGCAGTCCCGGCAGGAGATGTTGGAACAAGAATCACGGGAGCAGGACAGGCAACAAAAACAGCACCAGGCTGCCAAATGCAGAGTGGTCCAGAGCAGAGACCGTTCACGCCAAAAGATGGAAAAAGCAGGCCAAAAACTCTGCGACCTCCAACAGTACCTCAGAGAACAGAATCTTCTGATGCTCCGGGCATCACTGCTAGCGTAAGGCAGCTGCAGAGTGGGTAAGCAGGCCCCTGAGCAGTTCACAGACTTGCTCTGTCTCTTGTAGGTGTGAGTCAGTGTGCTGGAGCTCGGGTGCAGTTCTGACAGGTGGAATTACGATTCCTGGAGAAGCCTTTAATCTCCCTTTCATTGCAGCCACAGTGCATTTTCACTGCTCCAGCCTTCACATGCCTGACTTTCTGGAGCCACCATTCTAGTTCAGCTCCGTCAAACTGCTCTTCCGTGACCCTGCTGACAGACCCGACCCTGCAAACAAGAGCTACCGTGGTATTTAATATGAAACACAGCCACAGTGCCACGTTTCTGCCCCAAAGGCATCTGAGGGGGGCTGGCCCTTTCCATAGGACTCCAAGGAGTCAGCACCCATAGTGCTGAGTGTGTAGTCTGAGCCTGGTGAAAGTGTCAAAGAATCACAGAATGGTTGGGGTTGGAAGGGACCTCTGGAGATCACCTAGTCCAACGCCCCTGCCAAAGCAGGTTCACCCAGAGCAGGTCACACGGGATCACATCCAGGCAGGTTTTGAATATCTCCAGGGAAGGAGACTCCACAACCTCCCTGGGCAGCCTGTTCCAGTGCTCTGCTACCCTCAGGGTAAAGAAGTTTTTCCTCATGTTCAGATGGAAATTCCTGTGCTCCAGCTTGTGCCTGTTGCCCCTTGTCACTGGGCACCACTGAAAAGAGCCTGGCCCATCCTCTTGACACCTGCCCTTTAGATATTTATAAGCTTTGATACGGTCCCCTCTCAGCCTTCTCCAGGCTGAAGTGCCCCAGGTGTCTCAGCCTTTCCTTGTAGGAAAGCCCCCCTAATCATCTGGGGCAACCCAGAGTGGACCAACAGGGGACCTGGGAGTTAGTTACAAAAGTGATTCAAAGGGCACAAGACCTAGAGCTTGGCAGAGGGGCATCACGTAGCTGCTTTCAAGATGCCAATGACAGAGAAAGCAGTTGGTTAAGTGAGGGCGTGGGCCATCTGATAGAGTAGGAGGTGAAGAACACGAATGAACATCAGGAGAAGCACCCTGGGAATGAGCCCCTCAAGTGAAGCGGTGCAAGCACAGGCACAAGTTATGTCCTGCTAATACAAGCCTGCAGGGAAATTAAATACAGGCTTCTGCTGCTGCATTCTGGGAACTTTCTGCCCTGCTGGGTTTCTTCCAGTCGAGTGCCAGAAGAGCACATTTCTGTAAGGTCAAGGACCACATAAAATAGGAAGCGCAGTGACACGATGCTGTCACATGCCTTACCTTGCTACGTTAATGTTACATGAAGTATGGGAAGGAGAGCTGGACACCAGTTGCATGTTAAAAAAACAGACCTGCAGCAGCGGGAATGCACATGCTAAAACACAAGTTACCCGCTGCGGTTTGCGTTATTGACAACTGAGTCTTGCAAGTGTCCCGCTGCATGTGAGTTGCAGAGATCCCTAGGGAGGAAGGCCAGTTGTGCTGCTTCCCGGCCAAACTGCTGCAGGGGGCGGGGCAGGGCAGGGATCCAGTGACATGAGAGGTGCCTCAGAAAACGTGGTAAGACAACTTGGAACCCTCCGGCTTACGTTTCAGGTAAGTGTAGATCTTCTACTGTCAGGGCTTATGTACTGCTTGGAATACATAGGCCACTCCCCTAGGGGAGGAATGACTCATAGAAGCCCAAAATGCACAAAGCAAGATGGTTTTTTGGTGACAAGCCACCCTTTCTAGGCATTGTGATGAGAAAAACATGCATTCTGTGAAATACCTGCCTTGAATCACCAAACCCAAGGGTGGGCTTGGGGGTCTGTTTTGCCTACGGTCTCGCTTTCAGGCTGGCAGTCTCCAAAAGCAGGTAATCTTCTGTCGGAAGGATATTCAGATGTTTTTGAAGGTCAGAATAAACAGACTTTTTGTTCACCATGAATAAATGAGGAGAATGCTACAAAGACAAATGAATTGCTAAACTGACAGTTAACAAACTGTATAAGAACCCGAGGTAGCCAGCAGTGCTGTAGGAGCTGAGGAGTTCCCCATTCAGGCTATAGGGTGAAACACAACGACCGTTTGGAGTCCACAATGCAACTTGCTCAAGACCCCCTGATTTTCCAGGTGCATTACTGACTCTCCTTAGGGAAGCATGTGGTGTCGGCCACTCCTGTGGAGAAGCTACTGCCTTCTCCCCTCCTCCGAAAGGAAACGGGCACATCAAGAGACAGTTTTCTGCAACTGAGAAGGAGAGAAGAGGGTTTTTTTAATGCATTTTACTCTGATGAGTGGCAGTGCCTTCATTCACAGAGGGGAGGAGGAGGTTATGCTTGTCACATCCTGAAGTGCTGCCCCTCATATCATCAGAGGGGCATAAAATACAGCGGCTGTGTCACAGAGAATGCTGTTACCAGCTTTGGGCAGGCGGAAATGTAACTGTGCTTTTCATGGGGGGGTTTAGGAAAGATGAATGGACATGGCAAAATTTATTTGCTACAGCAGTCAGAGCTGTATCAAAGGATGTTCTTATTTTACACAACCAAAACATATATATATAATATTTGCAATGCCTTGTTTCAAGTAAAACCTAGAACCAAACTAGATACAAAATTTACATGTTGTTGCCTAACATTCTGTGTGCGCTTAGAAACATGTTACACATTTTCTGGCACATCACTCAGCAAAAAGTGTAAGTATTATAAAAATCCACCCCTTTTACAGGAACACAGCACTAGTGGTAACAGCAGTTTCTGAAAATACGAAAGAGAGCTCCTTTGAAATGCTGACAAATTTCTTAAATGGCCAGCAGTTTCTTAGCAGTAAGTCTCAGACTGTGGTCCTCCAGAGATACACCTTCAGCTTTCCCCAAAAAGACAGGCTGGCTCTCAGAAATATTCCCTCATTCTTTCCCTTCCACGCTTTCCCACCCTTTCTTGTCCTTCACGTCTCAAAGGGTGAGCTGAAAAATCATCTTTCTTTCTGAATGTTAAGTCGTGTCATCCAGATGTTTACAAACTATTTTAAGGCCTTAATAGCTAAAAGGGGTATTTTTAACTTGAGGATCCATAATATGCATGACCCATCCTGACATTTTTGGTTTTTTTTTTTTTTTTTTAAAAAAAAAAAAAAAGGGAAAAGGAAAGACAGATGAGCCCGAATACGTGAAGGCTTTGACATTTTGTTTGTTTGTTTAAATTAAGGTCTGAAAGAATTCTAACTTGCTGCATATATGGAAACTACACGTGAAGCACCGTTTTGCATGTTAGACATGGAATTCTGTCAGTTGGTTTAAGCTCTGTTTAGCCTCTGGAAAAGCTGCTGAAATTTGCTCAGCGAGAACAGGGGTGGCTGTGCCCAAGACCTTGGCCCAGGCTGCACACGCCGCAGAGGGCTGTGCCTGGCACCTCTGCCCTGCCAGCCAGGTGGAAACGGGAGGGGGCATGCCCCCTGCTGAGGGAAAGTGGGGGCTGGCAGCACATGGAGATATTCTTTACCCTGAAGTTTGGGGGTTGCTTGCTTTTCTTCTTTTTTGAGTTCTCTCTTGCACACGCTTATGTGCTCGTTAGGACAACAGTGTACCCAGTTATGAGTTTAAGTCTAACTAGACTTAAAGCCGCCAGCCTAAAACTTAAAAGATACTCAACTCTACTGCTGCCTTCATCCTTAAGCGTTTGGAGATGGAATATGTAAGGATTAAAGGAAAGTACAGGAAATATATTAAGCAGAACCTAAACCTATTTTTCAGACTTCATTTATATATCATTAATCATTATTTTATAATCGCCATAAACCAGCAGATTGTCTCCTTACATACTTTCTCTTCATTGCTTAACCATCTGAAAGCAGACCACTGCAGACACCTTGTGCTCCTGCAGTTTCGCATACAGTATATCTGGGAATATAATTTGTGTTACTGTATTTCCAATCATTCACAGACTGTGTTTCTCACTATGAAGATACAGCCATAAAATAATTTTAATACCACTATTAAAATAACTGGCTGTAAAAGCCATGTATGATCTAGCTCTTTTGCTGGCTTTATTTAATTTTAAACATTCCCAATGTGTTTTCCATCCGTTAGGAAAATGCTTGGACTCCTTGTTTTGCAGACTAATGGAAACAAAACCCAAGAATCTGCATATTAGTTAAGGTTTTGAGTTGACTAGGGTGAGCAGGGGAAGGGTAGTAGGAAGGGAGCACACAGAGGGAAAAAGAAGAGACTTTTTTTTTTTTAAAAAGCTTCAGGAAAAGAAAACTAAGACCAGTACAAATATTCCCAAAAGTTGTTTTTTATTATGGAATTAGCTTTTCTGCCTAGGCAAGTATTTTCTTTAGCTGTTAATAATCCAAACTCCTATAGTATTGTGCTAGAATACAGAAGTTTGAAAAAAAAAAAAAAATCAAATTGACTGGTCTGGTTTTGTCCTACAGAATTACTAAGAACAGACCACTCCATGCAGGATCTCAGGACACTTCTACAATAAAAGTAGAAGTTAAAAGTACAAAGGACAAAAAGGTTTACTGGCATTTTTCAGCCTGAATGAGTTGCTTAGGTGGTGTTAGAACGTCATTTCTCATACTGCAGGGACAGGTAAGTCAGTAAATTAAATATTTAACCTGATACAGTTCAAAACAGACTTGATCAATAAACATCTTCTTGAAGACTTTTGGACAAGACTGCTTTTCTCATCAGGCTGCAGTGATCTTGTGCACCCAAACTACATGGTATGTCAGTTTAAAAAACTACCAGAGCACATGAGCTCTTAGAACTGTGTAAGGAGTCAGAACTCTATAATTCTGCAAAGTCTTACTGGTTTCTGGAACAGACCTTCTAATCGTCCCGTGCCTGGGGCTTGGCTGAAACAACTGAAGGCAACGTTAATGGAGAGTAACCACCGCATGGCATTTCCCCGAGACACGTGTGACTTCTCACCTTCGGCTTCTTTCTCTGTCAGCTCACAGATTGCCCTGCACAGTGAGAGGGCAGCAGCCACGAGAGTCTATTCGAGGACAGAAGCTGCAGTTTTGATGAGCAGTGGTTTAGCTGCCTCTAGGATGTCCAGTTCAGGGTCCAGTGAACGACCAAGACCTTCCAGAACCATGATGGCAAAGATGATGGAAGCAAAATTGCTCTCAAGCTTCACCTAGAACGACAAGTGACTGAATGGACTCAGTGGACCTTTCCTCTTCTGGGCCCATTCCACAGAGGTACCAGCTCTGGCTGAGCTGAGAGGGAAAGGAAGAGGCAGGGGAGAGCATACACAC
The DNA here is from genome assembly GCF_034619465.1 of Leptosomus discolor. Classification (NCBI taxonomy): domain Eukaryota; kingdom Metazoa; phylum Chordata; class Aves; order Leptosomiformes; family Leptosomidae; genus Leptosomus; species Leptosomus discolor. The sequence goes on from NC_141391.1 coordinate 155,441,776, forward strand.
ATCTGATACTATACTGCAACTCCATCACTTGGGAGTTTCAGAACACCCTGAAATCCAGCAGCAGGCCCAAATAAAAACCAACCAACAGTTTCAGGGTAAGTGCCCTAAGGGAACCCAAGAGTTTGTTTTTAAGTTCCAAGAAGGGGAATGGGATTTTTTTTTCCTTCCATAGCGCAATAGCAGGAGCTTAGGAGAGCTCACCATTGCTAGCGTAGTTATAAGCTGCAGTAGTATCTAACGTGCTTGAACACATGCACTTGTGTAAGGGGGAGCTCACCCTCTGAATGGCCACGAGAGACCCCCACAGATCACAGAGAAAACGATCCTCTGCTCTGCATGTGAACAAACAACTCCCCAATTTGAGCCAGGCACCAGTATGGCTTCAAGGCATACCAGGGCACTAAGAATTCGTGGAGCTGGGAGAACTTGCTTTGTAAGGGCCTAAATTACATTTCATGTTATTAGAAACCAGCTTAATGAGGCTTAATGACAAAAAGCTCTAACCAAGGAATGTTTAGGGGGGCCCTTTGCAGGCTGGGCAGCCCTGTGGCTGACAACCTTCTCATCCCCTCTAGTTCAGGCCACCATAGCTCTGTTGATATCCAAAGTTGTTTGCAACCATAGAAAGTTGTCCCACAAATAGTTATCAGTTATAAGAAGGAATCTCTGTTCTGTGAGCAACTCCTCACTTCTAGGGCCTCTAACAAACCAGTAAAATGGCCTAGTGTCGTTACATAACCCCCCCCGCCATCAAGAAAGAGGTCTAGGGAAGAAAGTATGCACCGATACACAAGTGGAACATATATTAGATTTCATTTTCTGCTTCTAAGGGACTATAAAAAAAAAATAGGAAAAACTATGCGTTATACAGCAACATCCCTTTTAGTAAATAATAGCAACCATTAAATGCAGTATTAAGACAAAACCCAACAAAACTGGGTGGAAGGGTGTGCATCAAGGCCTGAGAAACAGTATGCCTGCAACACCTGGATCCATTCCTGCAGTCTCCCTCCTTGTCAGCCCTTCATGTTCCCCGTAGTTCTCCATCCCCAAATGAACCTCCAGCTATCGAAGGCAGACAGTGACAGGACCTCACCTTATGGGTCATCAGTAGTTTAAAGACATTTGAGAGGAGACTGGCCACCTGAAGCTGGAATACAAAAGGAGAAGTTAACAACTGATCAGAAAAAACTGTGGTCAAGAAGACTGAGCCGTGTGAGTGACAGGCAGGATTCTTCTAAGTGTTTGTTAGCAGTTAGTTCTGGTGGTGGGACAAGATTATCAGGCTGACAACAGCCAACATCATGATCCCCCCCACCCCTCCCAGGCTAAGTTGTTCAGCTGTGACCCATGGTGCTGCTTACGTGCCAGCCCAGGAAGGCTGAGAATGTCTGACCTCACAGCAGTACACTAACTTGCTCAGTACCACCACACTACGCTCTCCGAAGTGATCGGGCTGGCCTTGGCTAACAGGACGCAAGCTGTAACATCAGGCCCAGCAGCTCCTCACAGGGAACGGCAGATGTTAGAGATTTATAAAATCAAAACCATGTTCTTTTAATGAGAAGGGAATAAGAAAGGATTTTATGGACTTTTGCCGCACTTGAGAGACTAAAAGCGCCCAGTACTGGTTGGTGGTGCTGATGCAATCAGAGCTGGCCTTTCCACATGGATCACTCTGAAAGCCAGGTTGCTCTGAATGACAGGTAATGAGGGTGGGCCGCTGTTTGAGCACTTGCCTTTCCCAGGGCAATGGTGTTCCCCCGGACCTTGGTCACTAGTTCCGCCATCTCAGCTTTGAATCGCTCGATATCCTGGCACTGGTTAGCACGAGCGTGATGAAGGATCAGCTCTGCCACTCTCTCCCCCTATGAAAAAAGTCGAAAAGGAAAATCAGAACTTGATCACTGGTGCCAGCAGGCCTACAGCGAGCTGCATATCATCATCCCTCAAAGGCCTCTGCTGCACAGGTCCCTGGAGGAGGCACACCGCCCTGAGAACACCCATGGCCATGCTTTCCCATTCCAGCAACAGAGACCCAACGAATCAACAGAAGGAGCAGGAAGACCAGAACTGGTCCAAAAGTCTCAGCTGGTATCTGACAAAACCCTGCTTATTTTTCTTGCAGGCCTTGTAGAGTAGAACACAACAAAGATATCTCTCAGACAGTCAGGAGAAGTTTCAGGGGAAAAAATAAAACTCACAGCACTGGCATTTTCTCCTCAACAGAGGAGATAATGGTGTAAAGAAGGGCATGTATTAACCTCCCTTGCAGGCTAAGTCCAACCTTCCATTTGCGAACTGCAGAGGAAGAGTGAACTGATTCTACACCAGCAGATGCTTGGTGAGAACAGGGGGGAGCCATATCCAAGCTACACTTGTAAGAGGCTTTACAGTGCTTCTTGGAAGCAACGTACACAGAGGCCCCAGGTTTGGCAACGAGACTTGGTGTAGAAGTTTCGCACCTGTGGATCACAAATTACACCCAGCCTGAGCCATGAAGGACTTGCAGTCAAATGTTTGCAGTTTTTGCTTTAGTAGCTGAGAATTAAGTCTGGTGGCACAGGATGGGCCCAAATACACAGCTTAGCACTGACTCCTTGGTATGCTTTGGCAGATTAAACAGACCAAGTTAAAACACGTGCCCCTTGACATACGCTGCTGAGCCATCCAACCCACAGCTGAGAAACAGCAACACGCAAGTATGAGCACAGATGACACCAAGCTGGGTGGAAGTGTCAATCTGCGTGAGGGTACAGAAGCTCTACAGAGCGATCTAGACAGGCTGGATCACTGGGCCAAGGCCAATTCCGTGAGTTTCAATAAGGCCAAGTGCCGGGTCCTGCGCTTCTGCCATGACAACCCCCAGCAGCGCTACAGGCTTGGGGAGGAGTGGCTGGAGAGCTGCCAGGCAGAGAGGGACCTGGGAGAGTTGATCGACAGCCGGCTGAACATGAGCCAGCAGTGTGCCCAGGTGGCCAAGAAGGCCAACGGCATCCTGGCCTGTATCAGGAATAGTGCTGTCAGCAGGAGCAGGGAGGTGATCATTCCCCTGTACTCGGCACTGGTGAGGCCGCACCTCGAGGACTGTGTCCAGTTTTGGGCCCCTCTCTACAAGAAGGACATGGAGGTGCTGGAGAGGGTACAGAGGCGGGCTACCAAGCTAGTAAAGGGTTTGGAGCATGTCTCATATGAGGAGTGGCTGAGGGACCTGGGGCTGTTTAGTCCAGAGAAGAGGAGGCTGAGGGGAGACCTTATCGCTCTCTACAACTCCCTGAAAGGAAGCTGTAGTGACGTGGGGGTTGGTCTGTTCTCCCTAGTAACAAGCGATAGAACAAAGGGAAATGGCCTTAAGCTGCACCAGGGGAGGTTCAGGCTGGGTATCGGGAAGAATTTCTTTACTGAAAGGGTTGTCAGGAGCTGGAACAGCCTGCCCAGGGAGGTGGTGGAGTCACCATCCCTGGAGGTGTTTAAGAGATGGGCAGATGTTGTACTTAGGGACATGGTTTAGTGGTGTTGACAGAGCTAGGACAAAGGTTGGGCTTGATGATCTTGAAGGTCTCTTCCAACCAAAACTGTTCTGTGATTCTGTGATTCTATGCTTGTCCTCAGAATGAACAGGAGACACTAGCACTGGATTCTCTAGTCCATCTGAGAGTGTATTTTAAGTAAGCAGGAAGGAGGATAAAGCAGTTCCCCTTACACAGAGGAGCCTGGCAGAGGCCAGAGCCCCTCACCCCCACCTGTTTTGCTTCCTCTTCTCTACAGACACTGACACAACAGCAAAACGGAGGATGGCATATGGGCTTTCCAGCAGCAAGGCTGCAGAAGGGAATGTGCATGGAAGACTCAAGATGTTAATCCATTCCCTCCTCTTCTCTAGCAAAACCTGGCAGATTCTGCAAGTCTCAAACGCAAGTGGCTCCCAGGGAGTCCTAACTTGCACCAGAAGCACTCCTCATCAGGGAGTGGCAGCCACTGCTTCCCATTTAACACCTTCCATTTCCTGGGCCACTGAAATCACTCCACTCTGGCAGCCTCCTTGCTGTAGCTGAACATCTTATCCCTACGTCTGGTACAGCTTCCATGCTAGCAAGTCTCCTCTCCCCTCTTAGGCAGGGAGGATTGGAAGGGGAAATACAGAGAAAACAATCACTTTGGCCATCAGACTCCTCAGCTGTCTCCCTTCCCCAGTCTCAGCTCCCCAGCCCCATGACAAAGGCCTCACCTGGCCCTGGACCACAGCCGTGAAAACAGCCCGGAAGTTCTGCATGTCAGCGCTCTGCAGCTCCGCCACGATCCCCGCGTCCAGCAGCACCAGGCAGAGCCGCCTGAGGGGCGGCTGCACTTCCACCACGAGCGTGTCACACAGGTCCACAATGGCTGTCTGCTCCTTGCAGCTGGTGCTGACATGGGCCGTGCCTTGAACCAGGATGTTCCCAGGGTGCAGGTCAGCGTGGACAAAGTTGTCAACAAAGATCTAGAGGACGGGCAAGTCTTAGAGCAGCTCGTTCCAACCAAACCTGCCCATGCCAAAACTCCCAGGCCAACAGCAGAGGTTGGTTTCTGGTCTGCTCGCTGTCATTACTAACATGCATCACCTTAGGCAGCAACACAGCAAGTGGCTTCTGCTGGAGACCAGCTGTGCTGAACCGCATGGGTGCTGCTCACTCCGGGGGAGTCAGCAGAGCTGTGCAAAGCAATCCTGTGTGTTTGCTGGAGGTCAGGTAGGACAGCCAGGGGTCCCAGCAGGGAACAGTAGGGCTCTTTTTGGCAATTAACCCTAAACTAGGGGCACACTGGTGGGCCTTTGCAAAGAGTAACGCGGTAAGAATAGGCCATTTGCCGTTCGGTGGCATGGGTTATAGTGAATGGTTAAGTTTGTCTAGTCCAGGACATCGAGCCACAGTACAACTGTATCGAAATGTACGGAAAACAAGTTAAGGGAAGGGGAAACAAATGTTTGTAGAGCTTCTCTGCCTCTGCTAGCAGTTAGCACCAGAAAGACTAGCAAGAAGGCAAGCACAAGACAGTATTTCTGCACTAACCCTCCTGGCCACCTGGGACTGCAGGACTTCCTGCCCTGAGGAGGTTATCTTTGTATTTCATGGACTTCTCCTATGAATTTGTCCAATTGCCATGTAAATAATTAGAGCTGTGTGAAAAAAGATAATTTTTTTTAGGTGTTTCCTGAAAAAATGTCCTCTGATAATTTTATGTCCTCTCCATTGTCCTCTTTTGAGAAACCATACACAACAGATCCAGATACACTCTCATGCACTCATGACTGTGTATATCTGTCATAAGCTACTCATTTCTCTCCTTCCCAGAGTTAAGAGTCTAAATTATTTCACCATTCCAGCATGGAAGCCATTCTACACCAGTAATCATCCTGGCTGCCTTCCTCTGTGCCTCTTCTAGTTCTATTAAAGCCCTTGAAATGGAGGGTCCTGGACAGCAAGGGACTAGAACTGCACAGAGTGTTCAAGACAGGTATTTGTTTTACTACAGCCATAATGCTGTTTCTTTGCTCTTTCATTCTTTTCTACTCCTAAAATTTGGGGGTTTTTGCTTTGCTCCTAACCATTGAATCCAATGTTAGCATTAGAACTATTCTAGTTCCACCATTGGTTTTCTGAGTGGTAAAAGCTGTTTCAGAGTCTGTCCTACTACACGGAGTCAGAACTGCAGGCCTCATCATTGCCCTAGCCTGACGTTGCAGTTATCAGCTCAATTTCATCTGACACTTACTGCCCACGCGCTCAGCGCTGCGAGGTTCTTTTGCAACTCTTCCCTGCTAGTTCTCCTGGCTCCTCACGAGACAATTGTGTCACCTTCTCAACACTCCTTTCCAGATCATTTGTGATTATTTCAGCCACAGAAGTAGTAGTCAGCCAGAAGCTGAATCATAAGCTGAATCTGGCCAGGTTTCTGTTCTTTACTCCATATTTAGTTCTTCCTGAAGAAAAGGGCAGTTTTGGTGGAGGAGTCAGTAAATGAAGAATCTAGCTAGCTGTTTTCCCTGTGAGTTGCATCCATAGTCTCTGCAGAGAGCATGATATTTGCTAATTGCACTGCACCTTATAGTACTTGGGCAATATGTGAATATTCATTAAATGGATTAGTGGGTTTCCTAAGCAGTGCACCGATGAAGTTGCATAGGATGACCCTGCTGTATGCAACCAGATCGTCCTTCAGCGGTGGAAAAAGCTCCACGTCAAAGTCCACAGTACTGGCATATCTAGCCCAGGCTTTGCTCAGACCTTGTCACATTGCACACGCAGTACAGACCCTCCCTCTGCCAGTTCAGGGGCTGCAGTGCCCCAGCAGCCCCACTCCTGGGTTACCGTGAGACACCTGGCACCTGCGGGCTGGCTCCAAAAGGCACAGCTCTGTCTTTGAGTCCATGGGGAGAAGGGCAGGAGACGTTGAAGCAAACAGGTTCTCTCTTTAGCCGTATTGTCCTATTACCCCAACTGAATAGCTTCTGCAAGAAAACGACCCTCACTTCCACCCTCAGCCAAGTGCCTACCATCTTTAGGAGCATGTCCATGCCCATCTTTGCCAGTCTCTGCCTCAGCTCTGTGGCAATCTCCGCATGCAGGTAGCGTGAAATAGGCTCACTCTCCTGAAACAAAGACAGAGCTGGAGTCAAATGCACCCTACGTCCCACCTTCAACCACACCTTTACCTAGGTGCCCAGCGTTGAGGGAAGGTGGTAAGAACAGCCTAGAAAGGACCTGCTCAGTAGAGGCTGTACCTACTGTGGTGGAGAACATGAGAGAAGCAAGGGTTTGTTCTTTGGAAAGGGGGTGATACAGCCTGGGGCAGAAATATTCTTGCCAGGATGACATGCACAAAAACTAAGGCTGAGAGTAGCTTTGGTCTGTTGTGGAAGGATATTTACGAAATAAGGGACATGTGAACAATCCAGCCTTTCCAGAGAATCTGAGCTGGGACGTACCGGAACTGCTGAAAGCATAAACAACTTCCGGTGCAGGGGGCACGAACATCTTACAGGTGCAGGAGAAGAGACAGCCGCCATTAATGACGCAGTTTTAATTTCTTGAAGAAGATGGGTGTGAACATTTGTGAACATGACTTGAACATGACTCGCAATGTGGCCAGTCAGGTTGGACTATGGGCTGTTATTTGCGATGAAGCCAATCAGTATTTATTGGGTGTGGTCGAGGGTTATAAATTGCACTGGAAACACGGAAATAAAGGTTCACTTGTTAGATCACATTGATCATGTCAGTGTCCTCACGCAGCTCCCGCAGTCTGCGACTCAAACGTCCACAAGGGAAGTGAGGCAAGCATCAGGAAGTGGCAGATCGCTAGGCCCCTTGCTTTGACCCACCACAGAGGAGAGCTGAAGCATGGTGTTGGTTTGCAAGGCACAGGCAAGCCCATGGTGGCTGGACACAGGGCTGGTCTGCTTGGTTTCAGGCCAAGTGCTCTATATGGAGTTGTCTGCCACCTGTCTTCTGCTTACAAACAGAGAGAGTGGAAGAGACGCTGAGGAAGGACACCAATCTCTTTAACGAAATAAGAGAAAAGCATCCTTCTGCCTCTGATTGCTCCTTCTCAGAAAAAGACCTCCTTGGCCTGTTCTCCTAAGGGCCTTCTCACTGATACCAGCGCTCCCAGACCCTGCAATTCTTACCTCAAATGTTTCCACTAGAACATCCGCCGTTACCAAAGGCCGAAGGGGAGTTGGAAACTTCACAAAATCGACATCTAGGAAATTTTGTCGGAAGCGCTCCAGATTTCTGGCTTCATAGCGCAAGTCAATCTCGAAGGGAGAAAAAGAAAAGGCAGGTTGGAAATTAGATGCAATTAGGATCAGATCTTCAGGATCCTGTATGAGGATATGACTGTACGGTGCAATACTTGATACAAACAAAACTAGTCAGAAAGCCAGAATGAAAACAAGATAGAGTGGTGCTTCTCACATGGTTCTAGCTTTCCTGATGGAAGACTAGAGTAACAGACTGAGTAATGGATGGCCCACAACCCAGCACCTTCAGAATACGGGTGACTTACTATAGGTGAGGTGTCTCAAAAAAGACCAGGACTGTGTTATTGTCAAGGGTAAGACAGATCCTGAACCAAAGCTTACCATGCAAATAGCAAGGCAGGCAGGCTCGAACCGCAGCCCTAGCCTCGCTTTACAGATAGGCAGCCATAGCAGGAAGAAATTTAATGTAACACGCACAAAACAATCCACTACACAAAGTCCTGGCCTCAGCTCTTCAGTGATCCAGTGCCTCGACACAAGGGCATCTCTGCTGCTCAAGGAGGCAGGGTAACCTCGCCTCACCTCTCTCATCTGGCAATGGGAAATATGCCAGGAATACTTCTTGGTCTTTCGAAGAGAAATGAAAGGAAATTACAACAAGCCCATCAGACGCTCTCCTAATCCTCAGTCTTGAGCGCATCCACCAAAAGCTCTGCCAAACTAAACTGGTACTAATGACCTCGAGTCACATCTGAATACAGTCAACAGTTTACAACATGGATTTACTGCACAGATTTTTTTCAACAGTAGAAAATAACTAAGGCTTTCAAAAGCTTGTGACAGACTTCAGACTCTGCAATCTAGACAGAAAAATGAAATGAGCAGATAATGGCTCATTTTAATAGAACCTTAAGCTTAATTAAGCCTGTAGTGAAATCTTTGTAAGTTTGGTAGTAAGGATATTTCACAACTGTGTCTTTTAGGACATTAGTGAATCAGGGTGTTTTCAGATCTATTTGCAAAGCTTAACTTTACCGATACTACGAGTCTGATGACAGCACAATATAAAATGTATTATTAACTTATGTAAATGTATATTAGTTACACCAATATATATATACCTCAGTGCTAACAAACATGACCAGCGAGTATAGGCTGCAAACATACACGTAGGATTGACGAGTAAAAACACCTGTCTGAGCACTTGTTTGGAGATGCTTTTCCTAAGAAGAGGTCTCTCACCAGTGTTTATCTTTCACGAGGTTGCAAAAAGGACTGCAACTGTGGCTAACTGGCTGTTCAGGCTATCCACCGAAAACATGCTCAAAGTCTAAAAAAGACTTAGTTTTTTCATTGCTTTGCCTTCTCAGTCTGTGAGCATATAAGCTTTCCTACAGTAACATTACGTGATTGATTAGAATAAAGAACATAACGGAAGAACAAGCAAGCCTTCATCTAACCCTTTAAACAGTAGCGGTATGAACAGAGTTGGAGCCAGCCATCAGCAGGACAGAGTTCTTTGGTAGTTCTGTTTCAGTACATGGGGACCATGGCATGGCACGCACCTGCTGAATCATAAGCTTCTCAAACTCCTCCACAATCTCTGTCAGACTGAGCCACTTGAATCCAGGGAGAAGTCCAATGATGTGGCTGCCCATCTTCATGAGAAACAGATCCATCTGGACTTGATGGACCAGCCCAGGGTGCAGGACCTGCGCAAGAATGAACAGTGGCAAGATCAGCTCCCCAAACACTCCATTTCAAACAGCTTGAGTGATACACTCCAAATAGGCAGAACCCAGCCTATTAGCCTGGGAGCTAACAAGGCTTCCCCAGCTAGTCCTCAGAATTCACGTTTTGCCATGGATTAAGTTGTAAAGACACATTTTATAACTGTCAAATGGCATAAATCTGTGCTGGAGAGTTCAGTCTCACCCAATCCTATTTTCCACTGCTTTCACGTTCCCACCCTCTCCCTGCCACGTAGCATCAACACGTATTTGGAGCGGCTCGAATATAAACTTTTTAAATAAACTTGCTGGAAAGAACTTCTCTTCCAGATTTCTTCATGTGAGCAGAAAAGGGGTTTCACAGTCTGGAAGGTGAAACCAATCTTCATATTAATTCTCTTAAGGTCAACTGGGCACTCGCAGGCATCTCTGGTATCCACATACCACGTCAAACAGTGCCACAGGCAGTATGCACACAAGCTCTCCAGGCTGGGAAGAGCTGGGGCCACCACAAGCCTGGATTGCAGCTGGCTGGAACCAAAGCGCTGAGAAAAGACAGCAAGGGAGACGAGCATCCCTTTTCTCGCTCTACCTGGCTCTAGCCAGCTGCTTATCGCAATGGGAATTAAAATCTGATCGGCCTCATCCAGCATGCTCCATCTTCACACATCTACCAGTCAGATGTATGACTTACTTTAATGGCTACAGGCGTGAGATGTCTGGCTGATGAAGGATTTGGATTCAGGAGCGGTTTCGCCATCTGCTCTGTAACGGACACCCCACTCACAGGACTTCCCCGGGAGCAGTCTGCTGGGCTCAGCTCCTCCCGGCTCCTCTCGTCCCACATCTCCTTGCTCTTCCTCCTCCTCAGCCACCTGAAGAGGCCTCTAAAGCCTGACACTTCCCACGCTTCGAAAGAGGACCAGAACTCCGAGCGTCGCGCTAGCTCCTTGGCCTGGGAGCCGGCAATAGCCGTCAGGTCAGCATAAGCTTTATACACCTGGGCGACGCAGCCCGAGCCCACCGGCTCCCGGCTTTGGAACTTGAGGATGCTCGTCCAGTCCTCGCCGAAGGCCTTCCTCAGGAGCTCGTCCGTGTGGCCCCACGGGTGGGGGCTCACCTCAACGTGTAGCTTAGAAAACTCATCACAGAAGGCCTCGGAGAAGAGGTCCCTCCGGGTGCTGGCCCACTGGCCCAGCTTAACACAGGTGGGGCCGGCAGCCTCAGCCGCCCTTCGCAGCAGCCGCAGCCACAGGGCGCCCAGGCCGGGCCACAGGCGGCTCAGCGGATAGAGCAGCAGCAGGGGCCCGAAGCGCAGCAACAACCCGCAGGCCCGCAGCCCCAACCGCAGCCCCAGACCCAAGCGCCGCAGCAGTCCCCGGGGCGGCCTCTCCGGGCAGCGCTCCCCTACCCACACCGGTCCCCTCTGCCCCGGCCTCTCCTTCCAGCCGGTCCCAGCGGGCACCGCCAAGGCCACCGCGACCCAGCGCCCGGCACGCAGCCCCCCGCGCCCCGCCACCGCCGCCCAACCGGACAGCGCCCCCCTCGCCCCGGCGGCCCGCCCGAGGAGGGGGCGCGGGAGCGGCAGCAGCCGCACAGCGCCGCCCGCCACCATCCCCCGCCCGCTGCCGTTAACGGCCGCGAACGGCGGGGCGGGAGGAAGGCAGGCGGGCGGGCACAGCCAATCAGCGCCGGCGGACGGTGTCGGCCCGCCCCTTAAAGGGACAGGAGGGAAGGAACGTCCGGGGACTGTTCCCGCCTCGGAGGCGGCAGCTGAGCCCTGTGAGGGGAAGAGGCTGCCTGAGCTGTAGCCTCCCGAGTGGGAGCGTCCCCTCGGGGTCAGGCTATGCCAGAAGAGGGCGAGAAGCCCCTTCCCTCTTGCCTGCACCCGTCTCTCCCTTTCGGGAGCTTTCGCGTTAGGTGAGCGCAGCCCGGCCCCGGGCGCGCTGTAGGGGACGGGCACCGCCAAGGTGCTGCCGCAGCTCGCCTGGTGCGGGGAGGCTTCGGGCTGGGAGCTGTGGCCTTTCACACTGGAAGTTGGGTTGGTTCCCAGCTTGGGGGGTGTGTTACTAACGCCATACTTTACTCGGAGAAGAAAAAAAATAAAAAAATAAAAAAATAAAAATCCCCTTTCTGGTATTTTTAATGGGAACCAAAAGCCTGTAGGAAGAACTAATCCACTTCCCCATCCAGATCCCTCCCTCGCTTTAACGGGTAGCTCAGGCCTGACCAAGCAAACCCCTGTGCCCCCCCAGGGAGCCGGGTTACGCCCAGCGCGGGGAACAGACCCGCCGGTGGAAACCCCTTCGCGGGCTCGAGGTTCTCCCGGGAACCGCCTGGGAGCTGATCAGACGCCGTGACCGGTTCCTTCACCAGCGGGAGTAACCGGTGCCGTTTTGGTAGCAAGCGCGAGCTTTCTACCTTCCCCCGGGTATTTCTGTTTGCAACCAGAAAGGCGTCCTGCGCCCCCATCTCTTGTTTTTTAATTTCTGGCCTTGCCACCAGCCCCGGCCTTGCCCCCCGTCCCGCCGCCCGGGATGGGTGCGGGCAGCACAGGCCGCGCCGGTCCCCGGAGCAGGGGAGCGGGCGGGGTTGCCCTGGCGACGGGGCGGGGCGGGGCGGTGCTCCCGCCGGAGGGCGGCCGGGGCCGGGGCCGGGGCTGGGGCCGGTGCCGGCGGGGGGCGGCGGCGGCAGCAGCAGCGGCGGGGCGCTGCATGGCGCGGCGGGCGGGGAGCCCCCAGCCGCGCGTCCGCACGCCGCCAGCCCGGCGCCCGGCGCCGTCGCCATGCCGGGGCACGGCCCCTTACCCCCGCCACCGCCGAGGAAGGTAGGGGGGTGCGGAGGGGCCCGTGGTGGGGCGGGCGTTACCGGGGGAGAGCGGGCAGAGGTGCTGGGACGGCAGCCCGCCGCTGCCTGCACACCGCTCGTCTCCCGTGGCGGGCGCGGAGGATCGGTGCCGCTCCACAAACTCTCTTAATTCCTTTTTTTTTCCTTCAGCCCCCAAATTGGCTTTTCTTCCCCCCTCCGGTACTGCGTTCGGCTGTAGAGACGGAAAGCCGGGGGCGTGAGCCGAAGCCCCCCCCACCCTCCTGGCCGCGGAGGGCACCGCCGCTCGCCCCCGCCGCTTTCCCGCCGGGCCGGGGCGGGTGGCTGCTCCCTCCGTCCCCGCTGGGTGCGGGTGGGCCGGGTCGGCTGCCGGAGCAGCCGTCGGCCGCGGGCGGGTGAGAGAAGGGCCATGGGGACGTGTGGGGAGCTGCTGAAAAGCCGACCCCAGTGGTTGGGGAGCGGTAGGGCGGAGGAGCAGAGGCAGCCCAGCCACCCGGCATGGGGCCCCCGGCGTGGAGTCAGCCGTGCCTCGGTCTCCGGCATCAAAAAAGACAACGAAACGCTAAGCAGATTCTTTGGGGGAAACCCGGGCACTGCTGGAGCAAGCAGCAGAGCCCTCCTCAGTTTCAGCCAAGCCCTGAACCCCTCCGTGATCGTAGCTCTGCATTTCTCTCTCTCTGCTTTGGGTAGCCTGCTTTTCTCTTACTTTGCCTTCGGCAGGAGGAAGAGTCCGCACTTGGGTGCAGCCTGTAGTGTAACAGGGTGGCATTTCTGACTCCCGGCTTGGGATCCATGAGTATATTCACCTGTCCTGGGGAGAGAAATGCCAGCTTGCCTCCTCGCTGTGGTTCCCAGGGATGATGGGTGCTGATGGGTTAAGCATGGAGCTGGCGGAGGGGAGCGGTGGTTGGGAAGGGAACAGGGAAGAATTTGCAGCTGTCTGCTGCCGTGGTCCCAGGGTGTCAGATGCAAATGGAAGGGTAAACTGTGCAAGGTGTATGTGGGACACTTTCAGAGCAGTTGATTTTATGAGTCTCCGAGGAGCTTGGCTCTTGATGCTCAGTGCTGGTGAAGGGATGGTCTAGGGGGGATTGAGGCTTTCTGACTGCTTGGGGCTGCACTGGAGCCTTGCAGGAGCAGGTAGTAAGGGCTAAGCACGGGGCGCTTAATCCTGCTCGTTACAAGAGCACCGTTAGTTTCCTAGGCAGGTCAGCAAATTGTGTTGGAGCTGTTCACGACCCTGAGGTGTTCCTGACCAGCTTTGCTCTTGCCATTTAAGCAGGGTTGTTGCTTTTGGAGAGGAGCATCTCCAGCCTGGAGCTCAACTGGGAGGATAAAGAGAGGGGCATTTCCAGGAGTCTTTTGTTTGCTACTGGGAAGGGAGCTGCTGGTGTTGCTGGTGGATTAAAAAGCTGCTTTCTCTATTGGCTGCCACCTTACTGATCGCTCATTCTTGGTGTGTGGCAGCAAAGTCCAATAAAGTGTACTAGCTCTGTTTCTGAGCACCAGAACGGGAGTTGTTACTGCATCCTGCCAGAGGAGAGGAATGCGTTTCCTTGACCCTTGTATTGTATTCCGAATTGTTATCATCGGAGTGGAGTTTGTGGGGTTTGGTGGTTGTTGGTTTTGGGGTGGTTTTTGTTTGGTTGGTTTTTTTTAAATAATCCAAACAGCATTTCAGCATGTGAGAATGGCTATGTACCACATCGGGACAGGCTTGGAAACAACTGAATCACTAAGTACGGAAATGAGAGGAAAGCCACAGGATTTCCCAGGATAATACAACGCCTCTTGGAGAAACGGAAGAGAAAGCACTGAAAGCAAAGGGCGCTGGAGCGACCCAGGATGTAAAAAGCAGGCTAAAGATGTAAGGCTCAGCTGGGACCTTACTTTGCCTGTGGGCAAGAAGGTTGTGTGCTGAAGCCTGAGTTGGCCTTTGGCATGTCCCTGTCCTGAAAATCCACGCAGAAGTTGTTCCCTGTTCTTCAGCTCACATCCCCAAACAGAAATCTCCTTGTAGACCACAAGTGCACATGGAGTGTCCCAAAGTGCAGCTCCGCTGCCTTGGGAAATCATTTAGGACATTTTGTGTGCAGAGGCAGCCACGTGATGCTTTCTGTCCTCCAAAAACAAGAAGGGCATTTAGATCCTTTGTCAAGTGCTTACAATATGCTTGTATTTCTCATGTGCCTGGTGTATTTACGTGTTAGAAATGTTCATTTTGACAAGGAGATGATAAAGACCACATAAGCTGCAAGGCTCTGTTTTCTAGAGGTGATCTTAATTCAGTAGGAGCTTTTCCACTGTGTTATTCTGAATATCAGCCATAATAACTAATTCATATGGACAGGAATTGAAACCTCTGTTTTGCTAGGTGCTCTGGGAGCACAGAGGCAAATGCAATTCTTGCCCCAAGTTTAAGAAATTTGCCAATGAGATCTTCATGCAACAGAGCCAGACTCTTAAACATGGAGAGATGCTAGGCATTTCAGAAGTGCGTGGTAAGTGTTCTGTTCCCTGAATGCATCATCTAAGGCAGCTGGTTCTCTCTTCCTTTTGTAGCACCTGACATTTATTTCCTGATTGGAACTGTGCTGAAGCTGCTCCTTCCTAAGTGGAGGCCAGACCAAGGGGAGAAAAGGCTCTGTAGTGCACCATTAAGCCCACGCGAGTGGAGAAGAACCTCTCTTAAGCTCTTGTTGAGGCTGGTTAATTGTGATGATCAGCTTTCTCAGGCATCCAGAACTAGGGTATAAGCTCTTCAGGGAAGCATTTTTTAGCGGAAGGATTTAAGTGCTAGTGGCTGATATGTCTGTTGGCAGGATCCCAAGAGCGGGCTGGAAGAGGCCTCTACTACGAAGGAAATGCTGAAATAGGACTTTTAATGAACTTGCATAGCAGTTCCTTAAGGACTGACAAGACTCTCCACAGGGAAAAGGGAGTGGGATGAAGCTAGAAAGAAATTCTTTGTTGCGTTCAAGTTCTGACAGTAAATGAGTGAGCCTGGTTTTGCCTAGACACAACTCAAATAACGTTGCACCTGTGGGGTACTGATCTGTAAGCACCGTTTTACGCAGACAAGGCTGGAGAAGAGACTGTTTTCTTGATTGTAGCTCTGAAATGCAGTGGGAAGGACAACAGCACTCTTGTTTACTTGTTTTGCTTATGGGATTTTTCTCTGGTTTTCACTTCTAAGCGACTTTACCAACTACTGGAAGTGAAAGCAAAGGCTGAAATGTGTGAATACGCATGCCATTTGGTGGTGGTTTCAGCTCGGGTTGCAGTGAAGACCACTTTCATTCTCAGTGTTTGTGGTCAGCGTTGTGTACACCGTAAGAGTGAACTCCAGGCTCCTGGCTGCATAAAGGCTGTGCTTTTGAAGTGCAGGCTTCTGCAGGAGCCTTGGGTGACTGTGAAAGTTGGGTGCCTAAGACAAAGAAGCTAGAGTCCCTGGAGCTGCTGACCCTCTACAACCTGGCTTTTCAGCTGAGAGCTGTCCTTGGGTGGAAGCCTGACGCAGAACAGTCTGAGGACCAGTTCAAGGCCTCTGTTGTTGATACAGCACTAAAAGGCATCATCACTGTCTTGTATAAGTAAATACTTAAGGTCCTATCATGATGATCCTGTCCCTCCTATGCCAAGATGGCTCTGAGCAGCTCTGAACCATGCCATGTGGTTCCAGCTCGTCACTGTTTCAGTTGCCGACAGAGGTTGTGCTCTTGGGATAATCCTGGTGTGATGGCCAGGGTAATCCTATGCTGAAACTCCCTGGGTTTGTACTGCTCTGAGGTAAATACATTGCCTAACATTTGCTGGTCAAATGTGGGGTGCCATGTGTGTGCAATAAGAACCCCAAAAGTGGGCTGATGAGACATCTTCCTTGCAAGAAGTTTGAAGCACTAGGACTCCTTTCTTTAGTACAGATAACATGTGTCGAGAGCCTCACTTCTGTCTTTTCTGCAAATAGTACTGTCCCACGGTAAAGCTGAGGGGAAATCAAGCGTAATTGGAAAGATAGAAGCTCGAAAGAGTAATGTCCTGCTGGAATGAATGCTGTGAGTGCTGGTATAATCTTCATCCTTTGTTTCAGTGCTTCTTCCCCTCCCCAGGTTAGGGAAACCAGCTGCAGCTGGCATCCCTGTTGTTCCAGGGATTTAGCAGGGCAGATTCAATAGAGTGGTGATTAAAGGTCAGTTTTTACTAATGAAACTTGTTAGGAGTTAGTACGTCTCTGAGGCCTTCTTGTACATTTCTGGCAACGTCATCATCCCACCACTGGGACACTGCCTGTCAGGTTTGCTTGGGGTCTTTTGGTTTTCTTTTTTTAATTGCTCATGCGAACAAGAATTTGGCTTGAATGTTACCTCTTACCTTTATGTGATGTTACACGTGTCCTTTGCAGAACGTGAGATACATCTGTGTCGGCCGTCTGATGAGCAGCTCCTGGGTGGTTGGGGTAAAGCCTCCCTCGGGTTGCTCATCAGGAGCACAGGGGCCTGGAGAGGAGGTGGTTGCCCTGCGGCCAGGCTGCTGTGTTCAGCCTGGGCAGGAGTCGCTGGTCCTCCGTCCCCCTGCGCTGCAGCCAAAGCTCTTGCTCAGCCCTGTGCTCCTGGGCTGGGAACCAGCAGCTTTTATGGAATGAAAGGGAGCAGAAGATGGCTTTTCCTGAGCACTGCCTTTGCCCATACATGTGCTGGCCCAGAGCCAGGATGGAAACTCTGTCCTCATGAGCAGAGAGAGGGTGATGGGAGGGGCGAGAGATGGAGAGGGGCCCAGAAGCAGAGGGAGTTAAAATAAAAACACCAACCCACACAGGGAAAAGCCTCTAACAGATGGGCCTGACCATCCCCTGGGTTCTTCACGTAGTTGGCTTCATGTGCAGCACTGACGAGGTCTCATCTAGGAGTAGGGGGCATGGATCATTTTGAGATGCATGATGGAAGATCAGAGTAAAAGGCAAAAGGAAGGAAGCTAGACGGGTAAGTTAGCTGTTGTTTGTCTCTATCTGTGGTGCCTGAAGTGGGGTTTGTGAGCTGGTACTGCTGCTGTGCCGCTCGTAAGGCAGATGCCGCTGCGTGAGCCGTTGGAGGTGCATTACTTTGTTTTCAACTGTGGCATCCTTCAACTGCAGCAAGTCTCATCTTCTCTGAAAAATAGTATTGCCAGTGCTGATCGAGGTTTGTTTCGCTGGTCTTGTTCCTTCTAGCACACATACAGCAGAGAGTTATCGATCTGGATTGAGACTAGTATAAAGATAGGTTCTGCAAGTAGATGCTGGCAGCTGTATTTTCCTATGCCCAGCACCTCGCTTAGGCATCATGGTAAGTAATCGGATTTGCTGAAGAGTTCAGCATACAGGGTGCCAGCCTTGCTTGGAAGGGTCTTGCATTGGTTAGATATCTGGGCAGGAGGCTGTGCCTGGCAGAAAATCTGGTCTTGGAGAAGCAGTCAGAAAAGCTTGGCTCTGAGCTCATTTGAAAATCTGGCCCAGACACTTAAAATGTCAAGAGCTGATGATGGTTAGGGGCAGCTTGAGTGGGGAAAGGTACCACCTCACTTGGAAGTGGACGAAAGAGTTCTGGGTGGGACCCTGCCAGGCACTGAGACTCCTGATCCTGCAGATCCCTGAGAGCAGATGGCTCCTGACCAAATTCAGACACATAAGTTGTGTTTCCAGAAACTTACTGGGGACTCTGGCAATCCACCAGAGAGACTGTTTCAAGGGGAAAGGACTTACTGCTCTTTGTAACCAGAATCATTTTAAATGGCTAGATCCTCTGTATTTTAATTAAATTTCCCTTTGGGAATAAAAGTGGTGAAGTGTTTCTGTGATCCCGCTGCACTTAAATATTCTGTGCAGTGCCCCCGGTTTGGCAAATTGTTTAAGCAGACGTGTAGGTCTGAGCACATGCTTAAATCCACCCAGCAGAGCACTTTGGCTCCCAGTGCAGTACATCATTCCTGCTCAGGGAAGTTTGGACTGGACTTCGTGCAATCTAATTGAAGATAGTGAGCTTTGAGCATAGGCTTAAAATTAAACACCTGCTTAGGTGTTTTCCTCATCACAAGTGGTCTCTCACACACCCAGTTGTATTCTGTAGAATCATTTTGTGTTAGCGATGTCCTTGAACGTTGCTTCCCTCTTAATATCCTGTGAGACTTCTTGCCAAGTGCTTGCTGACAAGTCGTGTTACTGTGAGCAGTTCAGGTGAGATGCTGTCACAGCCCTGGTATTTTGCTAGCGTTGTGAATAGGCATGCATATGTGAATGATTAAATCAACCCATCAGGGTGTCATCTGGAGAGGAACAAATGCTGAGCTTGCTTTGCAGGCGGGGGGGGGAGGATGAGATCCCCCTCTGTATTTTTTGCTGAAAGCTTTTCCCCTCTGCAGATGTGCAGCTGCTGTAGTTCTTTGCCAAAAGCCGGCCGTGACTTTCAGAGCTGGGGAACGTGCACACATCTGTTTGCAGAGGAGAGCAGCGAAGGGGCTCGGGTCTGCTGTCCTAGGGGATTTTGCTCTCATGATAGATAGCGCTGACTGTCGTGGAGGGAAATGGCAAATTTCACGGGGCACCGTGAGGGCACTTCATAAATGTGAGTTTGCTTGCCAGTGTCAGCCAAACACCACCTTGCTAAATTAAAAAAGAAAGAGCTCCCAGAGTTTTTTCAGACTATTGGAGCTTTTTCCTTAAAAATGTTAAGCCCCCCCCGAAGATGGGTATATTTTCCACATACAAAAATACAATGTGCTTCAGCTGCAAAGCATGCTGCAAATATAGGCTTCATATTTTCTTTTATGTAGGAGTTGAGTCTTCGGTTATCCAGAGCTCAGAGTGGCATAGTAACAGAGGGAAATAAATGCCTCTTACTAAAATTGACAAGGGTGTTTTCCCCAGCAC
This sequence comes from Leptosomus discolor, assembly GCF_034619465.1. Lineage (NCBI taxonomy): Eukaryota > Metazoa > Chordata > Aves > Leptosomiformes > Leptosomidae > Leptosomus > Leptosomus discolor. The sequence continues at coordinate 155,460,974 of NC_141391.1, forward strand.
ATGTCGCACTTCAGAAATCCACATCTGGCCGAAAACAGACCCTGAAACATCCTCCACAGTCCTCTGAAGTCCATGGGAGCTTTTCCATGAGTTCAGGGAGCTTGGGATCAGGCTGTATTTGAGAATCTGGTTTTCCCTGCCTTGACGTGCTAGGCTGTATGTGTGGCAATCTGTAGTCAAATTCTGCAAGAGAATTTCTTACTGAAAAGAGATGTGTACGGGGTTGAGCTTTTTCCAGATGATGTAAGAAGCCCTGATCTATCTGGATGCCGTTTTTCAGCTTTGTCAAACTGAGAGAAGACTGAAAGGTTTCCTACTGGGAAACCAACACATGGTAACTGGTTTTTGCATCAGATTTCTGTCTCTGCTCCCCCCCTGCCCCGGGATTACGATGAGTGACTCCAGGTTGAAGTTTTGCCATGGTGTCACCTCTCACATGCAACAGTCCTGTACTTGTGTGGTGATGGATACTGACAGCTATTGCCACTTAGTCTGTGCTAAAGCTTGCCCCATCAGTATCCTCTTGTTTGCACAGTAGGAAACTTTCCTTGTAGGATGATTTAGCATACACAAATTCAGTGGGAAACCAAAGTTTGCCCTGTTAAATTCCTAAATTCCTCCACTAGTCAAAGACAGACACTTCTGGGTGTGTTTCAAGGAAAAATAGGATTGCCTCTAAAGGCACAAATTTCATAAAATGTTGTCAGAATTTGATGAGGTTGGGTTTTTTTAAACTAACTTATTCTGACATGTAATACATTGCTTCATGGCCCACTTGCTAAATCTTTGCTTGCATGGGGTAAAATTATTTTTCTGATCTGAAGGAATTGGGAAACATTATCAGAAACAGAGGACTTGCCCTGTCAGGACATTGAAGGACTCGACTCTGACTAGCAATCACTGCAGGAATAAAAATTCTAGCTTTTCTGGTCTTCAAACTATTCACATATGCTGATCCCAGTCCCTCTGCTCATTCATGCTCAAGACAGCCTTCCATTAAATTTTTATTATTATTACTGTTAATAGAATAGAATAGACTATTTCAGTGGGAAGGGACCTACAACGATCATCTAGTCCCACTGCCTGACCACTTCAGGGCTGACGAAGTTAAAGCATGTTAAGGCCAGTGTCCAAATGCCTCTTCAACCTTGACAGGCTTGGGGCATCACCCACCTCTCTAGGAAGCCTGTTCCAGCATTTGAGCACCCTCTCGGTAAAGAAATGTTTCCTAATGTCCAGCCTAAACTTCCCCTGGTGCAGCTTTGAGCCATTCCCATGTGTCCTATCACTGGGTACCAGGGAGAAGAGATCAGCACCTCCCTCTCCCTTTCCCCTCCTCAGGAAGCTGTAGAGAGCAGTGAGGTCGCCCCTCAGCCTCCTTTTCTCCAAACTAGACAAGCCCAAAGTCCTCAGCTGCTCCTCACAGGACCCTTCCAGCCCCTTCACCAGCTTTGTTGCCCTACTCTAGATGCATTTACTAGTAGTATTTAATTTTTACTTTAGGTTCCTGGCGAAGATCTGTTTTTTGAAAAATCAAACCTGACCTTGGATTACATTGCTTTTTCTTTCTATTTGTAAGTAAAGAGAAATTTTAAAAAAAGCCTAAAAACAGGTAATCACCAACCTGTTCTTTTTTCCTGAAGGACTTCCAACAACACTCAAACTTCTGTTTCTGATTTATGCAAATTGAATTGCTGAGACCATGCAGCTGTATTTCAGGTATGCGAGTGCGTCTTGCCCAGATAAGTTAGTTTCTGGATTCTTTCTGATCAGCTAAGAGAATCAGGCACTTTTACAGTACGGCTCAGAGTTTCTGAGCTGCCTGCCTCAGGAAGAGGGTGCTTCTAGAGCACGAATTACCTCTTGTGAGTATTAAAGAGGCTAAAAGAGTAGCTCACGTGTGGACATCAAGAGTCAGCTGAGATGGATCAGCCCGTTGTTCCGGTTTAGTTCCTGTGTAGAAAATTCTGACCATCTGAGGTATATGGGAGCATATTTGCCGTTTATAAACTGCTTACTCTTATCTCAGTGTACAGTATTTTAAAAAGTCATTCCTGCCAAACATATGACCCAAGGTATGACTGATTTCTTATTCATCATCATTTTTACCTGTCATCAAAAGTCAGATTCGTGTGTAGAAGGTCTAAAGAGAAGCGATTTCTTAGTTTTGTATGATATCCATGTTTACAAACACTATGCATCTCTCATACTCTTCTTACTTGGGAAGGCACATAAGCGAAGATAACTTCTTGCTAACCTATTTCTAGTGCCGAAATTTCTCCTCTGTCTTACTTTCCTTTTTAATATGAATGCAGTGAACCCACTTGGAGAAGTGGATGACAGATTTTTATTAAGTAAATGCTATCCAATCTGAATGTTTGAGTTATTACATGTGGAAGAGATGGGAAGAAGAATGCCTACTTGAATGCCAAACATTTTTCTTACCAGCCAAGAAGTAAATCAAGTATAGCATTACATAAGCTCTTCTTGTGCCTCTTCCAATTGAAGAAAATGTTTGGGGAATTTCCCCTAAAGGATCGAGTTTAGGTTTAGTTTGCCGATAATGTCTGTAGGCATTCTCTTTTCAATACAGAAAATCTAGTTGTTATCAAAAGATCCATTGTGTTCAGCCATGGATAACTGAAGGAACATAAGGCTGCTTCCACCTTTGCATAAAGAAGGTGGTTCTGATGAGGGGTGTCTAACTGGCCTGCTCATAGGGCATCTGATCTAGAGAACATGTGCGTTTGTTAAAATCACCATCTTCCGCAGGGAGAAAAACGTTTATGGACAGCTTCTTTCCTGAGCCGGATCTTTAGAGCTGAGTGTGTAATGCAGGTATTTTTGGGGCAGGCAGGATGGGAACTTCACAGAGGAACCTGCATATCACAAGGTGGTGTACCGGGTGGGTCACCTGTCTCCTAGTGCTGGTCATCTGCTGTGGGAGACCTCATCTCTCACCCTGCGGGAAACCTTTGTGTTCTTGTAGCATTGCACGAGAACCTCTAAGACTTGTCCCATCCAGAGAGGTTTTATGGACTTGGTCTGAGGGGGCTCTGCTTCGGTTACTCTAGGTAGACCTGGTCGGGTGAGGAGCAGAAATGAGGTGAATGCAGAGGGTTTGGTGGGTGAAATGCAAGCTGCACTGTAATCACTGGAGTCAAATCAGTATCTCCAGTACAGCTAGGATTTCGCCTCGCATTGGACTGGAAACAAGATGTTTATGAGCGTTTAAGATGAAAGGAGATGATGTTTATTGAATAGTTCAGGGAACAGGGGCTTCCGGAAGGGTTTGACTCCAGAAGACTCCTACTTTGACAGTTTGTTCTGGGTCCTGTAAAATGCGCCCTTGTGAAATGCATTCAGTGCTGGCTGCTTTGTAGTAGCGAGTTTTTCCTGTGCACAATAAACAGTATCGGGGCCCCGTCCAGGACAACATTCAAACATCTTGGGTGGAGTATGCCCTTGTGGTTACCCTGGAATACAAAACTTGGATGCACGTTCTCCGGGTTGGAAGCTTCTGTAAGAACAGCTCTGCTTTGGTTTGCTCGATGGAGGCAACTGTACATGGGTGCTCTGCTTCTGCTCTGTTATCAAACAGTTTGATGTACGTGAAAGAAAGTAAACAATGGAAATTAAAGTCCTCTAGAGTATGTGTTGCCTTTAGCGCATCCCTTGGAAAAAAGAGTAGTGAACAATATGTGCTTGTTTGGTAACTCTGTAGTTGCTTAGGTTTTCTGCCATGAGAAACGCAAATAAGTGCTTCAGCGAAGAACCTGAATGTCCCAAATATTCAGTATTTCTCAGGTTTGTTTTGTTGTTTTGTTTTTTTTTAATTTAGTTATGAAATAACTTTAAGTTTTTTAAAAAATTGTAATCTGATCTCTCTGGAAGTGGAATAAGTTTGGACAGAAAATACTTTCTTTTTCTAACAGTGAGAATTTACAGCCCTCATTGGTACTTGCCAAGGCAGCCTTACTGATGGATGCATGGCCACCCTGATAGTTTCTGAAGTTTGTTAGGCACTACAGAATTACTAGGGACAAAAGACCGTGGAAATGTGTTAAGGATAGCATAATTGTATATCTTGTTTTAGCAGTAGCTTTTTACTGCTTGCTTGCTGGTCAGTTGGAGAAAGGCAAAAAATACCTCTTGGGGAGAAAAAGGCACCTAATAATAGTGTTTTGAAAGGGATTTTTTTTGCAGGTTTTTGTTTTAAGTTTGTTTGCTTTGTTTTCCACAGAGAAAATGGGAGCGAATTTTCTCTTTTATGGTAATTAATGACAGATTATTATAGGATAATCCAGGTTGGAAGGGATTGCAGGAGGTCTCCACCTCAGCCTGCTGCTCAGAGAGGTTCAGGTCTGAGCTCAGACCTGGTTGGGTCTTGAAAACCTCCAGCAACGGAGACAGCACGGCTGTTCCAGAGATGTATTATCCTTATGGTGAAAAAAATTTTTCTTTATATGAAGTTGCTACGTTGTTTCCACTTGTTCCCATTGTTTCTCATCCAGCTGAGAGAGAAGCAGCCAAGGAATTTGCTTCAGGTCACATACTGTGTTACACCGATGGTTTTGGTTTTAGGAGAGGTAAAATGTTTAAAAAGTCACACCAGAATGTGGAAACCTAAACCTTGTTCCTGAAAGGGACTGGGGTGCATGGGTGGCAGTCCAGATCCGACTTGGACATGCTTAGGTGCAGAGCATCAGTGGGTGAGTCTGTCCGTCTTCTGAGCTGCCAGGACATGAGGAAGCTCTTTCAACCATGTCTGGATTAATCAGTTCTTCTGGAAGTGCCTTTTTCAGGACTGTGACCTGTTATCTCGGACATCTCCCACATTAGCAAGTTCTGCCGGCTCTGTGGAGCTGGATCTGGCACCTGGTAGGCGCGTGAAGATGCAGATAGATGTTCTCAATCTTCCAGCAATACCTAGACAGTGTCTGCTGTTGCAAGCAGTGAAAAAGAATGCGTGCTTACGATTCTTTGAAAATGTTAGCTGCTTTTACAGTGTTTGTTTAAAAAAAAAATCTGATCCTCAGTTGGTTTTGAAAATGAGTCTTCAAAGTTGTGTAGTTACTTCTGAAAATTTGCCTTTCTCTATTTATTTTATTTATTTATTTTCATAGGGCTTTTCTGCTGCCACAAAGGTGGCAGAAGAATGAGCCACCAAACCATCGTGGTATCTTGCCAACATTTTTGCCCAACAGTACCAGGAGAAGATCAGATCTTTTTTTCTTCCTGTTAGGTAGTTTTCTTTTCTAGTCAGAAGCTGTACCAAAGGCCATGGGGGAGAACATATGGATGGTTATATGCAATAGACTTTCTCCTTATGCTCTACCCTTGTCCGGTGGGTCGGGGAGTCAAGGAGCAAAGGGTCGTTCCTCAAGCTGTTTTGCGCTCAGGTTGCTAAATGGCTGGTTGCTGAGAGGGCGCGGGCAGACGAGCAACCCGGGGATGTGCGTTGATTTTCTGTCTGTGTTCTTTCTTGTCCAGGGGTGCCAGTGTCAGTGCAGGGAAAACCCCTTGTGTTTCCCCAGGCCATTGCCCTCCTGACGCGCTCCTCTGCCGAGCCCCTTCAGCGGTTCCTGTGCTCGGGATCACCCTGGGAGGGAGAGAGTATCGAACCGCATGTGAGAGTGAAAGGGCGGAGGAGGAAGAGCGCTTTTCCCTAGGATTTGGGGTTTTTGGTTAGGGTTTTTTTTCCCACTTTTATTGGCCGTGAGTGCAATGACCGCTTAACCACATGGACTGGGCCTGCTCCCTCCCCCACGTTTCCTCTCCCTGGCAGAGCACAGGCTCTCAGATTTCCTCCCAGCGAGGGCGGATGGCGGCTCTCAGCTACATTCCTCTTAGTACAAAAGAAAAGGAAAAACTGCTCTCCACACGGGCAGATGGCCGACTGTTTCCTGGCAGCTCCGCTCCAATGTCCTTTTTCCTATTGTCCTGACAAACACATGCACACATGCACGCACACGCCCACTGAGAGCAGCTTTCCCTCCTGGAAAAATAAATAAATGCAAGCCCTCTTTGCAGAGGTTTCTCTTCTTTGGCACTGTGCAGGTTTCCTCCTCGTGGTGGGTAAATCTTTGGCGGCTCACGTGCTGCCTGGCCCTGCTCTCCGCTGAGGAAGGTTGTACAAGGGGATGGTGTGCTGTGCTGTGGTTGAAACATTTTGGAAAGGAATAAGATCTGCAATAAGCAGATTCTGCATTTGTGATGGCCAAGATATGTAGGAGAGGGAGGGTGGGAGGAGAGAGGAGGTTGACCAAGGCAGGGGGAAGTGGGCTCTCTGGAACCAAAAAGCAATCTACAAGGGACTTTTTGCTTGAGCGCAGAAGGTGATGCTTAATAGAGACAGACTGTAGCAGCAGGTCATGGACTCGGAGCTGGTACAGGAAGGTCTCCTGGAGCATGCAGCTACCAGGGCTCCACGGATGGTGCCCCAAGGTTGTGGTGATGGACACTTCAGGAAGCTGTGTGCTTAATCCTCATCAGGAGGGGCACGAGTCAGCATCCTGCAGGGTGAAGGCCACCGAAGGAGAGATTTGCTGAGGCTCCGTTTGTCTCCCCCGATGATAACTTATTTTGGAAGAAGTTGAGGTTCTTCATTTTAATGCTCTCATTTCCTTTCTGAATGAGAGACAATTTGTCTTCCTGCCAGGAAACTCTGCAGAGTTGCTCCTCGAAGGGACCTCTTTGGGCCCCGTTTATGCTAAAATAGCAGAGGTTATCTCACCACATCGAAAATGAATTCCAGTGTGGTTTGTCAGCTGAACACTATATATTAGTGGCAGGTTGTTTCCTATGCTGTCAAATGTTTAGGTTTCTTATAAGCATAATAATAACTTTGAATTCTTTCCAATTCTTTTTACACTAGAAGTGATTTACTGTTGTAGTAGGACTAGTATATTTGTAACACAGCATTCCTATCAAAGGAGAGAAAGTATCTACACCGATTGGCTACACTGGTAGAAGTGCCGATTTGCCAATGTAGTTTCGTCTTTTTATTGTAGACTGAAGCCACTTTCACTGCATCTGCTAGGAATCCTGCCTTTCTGTGTGGCTGATAGACGGTCCTGCTGGCAAATGTGCGCTTGTGTAAATCTGGTCCGTATTTCTTTTGTTTTATTCTGTATTGACTACAGTCGTCTTGTATGTGGGTAGTTTCAAAGCCAAAGAAAGCAGGTATGAAATGTCGGCTCCACTGATGTCATCAGCAAGCTCGTGTTCGCTTCAGTAACACAGGTTTCACCACTAATGTCTTCTTCAGCCTCAGCTTGAAGTAACTGAATTTTCATTTGTTGAGCTGGAAAGCAGAAGTAAGATTATCCCGCTTTGAAAGGGGCTGAGCAACCCTACTGTGTGCACGCATGCACAAATGCATGCTCTAAAACACGAGGAAATGATCTAGTCTTGCCAAGAAGTCACAAAAGAGCTGTCCTGTACTCCTGCCTTCACTTCCCAGGGTCATGGTTTCTCTGTCTGGAATTATGTATTTTTTTAATCTTTTGTTCATTGCTTCCTTGTAGAAAGCTTAGCCTGAAACACGTCATTCCACTAAACTTTGCAATTAGACTTCATTTTAGCAGCCAGATTGGGAAATGCTGAATCTCTTCCTTCCCGTGTGAATTTGTTCTTAGTGTTTGTTAACCTACCTGCAGGAGTGAAGACTCATCATGTCTCTAAGCAGTAATACAAACCATACTCGCCACCATAAAGAACAGAATAGCAGTATTTACCTTCTGTTCATGCAGGACTTAATCTATGCTTGTGAGCAGTGAATTAGGAAAAGAATGTTGCTGTTTTGTTTGACATGGTCGTGTAACACCCCAATGCTAATCCTGGAAATGCTGTGTTTTCCAGCTGAGGGTGTGGTTGCCTGAAGGAAACTAGAGGGATGTCGAATACCCTTGGAGTTGTTGAGCTTTTTTTCTTAGTTTGTTATGTGTTTAGAGGGAGGAACAAAGGGAACATAAGACAATGGGAAATGCGGGGCAAGCTTAATAATAGTGGGTGCAGCGAGCCCCACCTTTAACAGAAGACAATTCACATTGTGAGACCCTGTTTTCGATTTCTGTCTTCAGGTCAATTTTTTTTTTTTGTTGTTGTTGTTTCAGTCTGCAGTTTTTCATGCTGAGCATTGCCTCTGGCTGAATTACTTTTGAAAGCCTTCAGCCAAAATGTTTCAGCTGTTTCAAGGAGTGAAGCTAGGGGAGAAGAATGTGCTGTTTCCCCTGCGTTAGAAAGTACATCAAGCTTTTCTTTTACTAAGACTAATCTTACGCTTTGAAACAGAAGTGTGTTATATGCTGTTTGGATCAGGAATTTGTCCTTTGCCACTCCTGTGTCATCTCTACCTTAACTTTTCCAAGGCTCTGTGGGAAGAAAATTTCAGCTGGCACGTGGTCAGCAGAGGTTTTTATTTTTAGTAGCTAAAATCTTCAGTAGTTACCTTGTTCCCGAATGTGCTGTCCTTCCAGCTCCCTGTGCCAGGCAGGTGATGCTGGTGCTATTCCTGTGGAGCTTGACCTACAACCTTCAGCAAACTGTTGATGGAGGGAAGTAATGGATAGGAGGTGAGAGTTGTTTCTCAAGGGTCCAGCTGCTTTACCACCTAACAGGGATGGCCTAAGGATGCAATTGAGACCCAGGGTGACCCACCAGTACTGCCCACAGCAGGTCCTGCTGGCTCCCTTCTTCTCTTTGCTGAGGATTAGCTTCTTTCCAGGCAGAGCCTTGTTAATAACCCAGTCCTGACACTGGTCCTATAATAAAGCCCCAACCTGGGAGTCATATGTGGATGGATACATGCCATCAAAGCCAAGTTCAGAGCCACCTAACCAGCAGTACAGGATAAGTTTCTGGGGTTTAGTAGGACCTCCTTGAAAATCTCTGCCCAGGAACAGTGGACTAGACTACGAGGAGTTTGTTTCTCCTGTGCCATCGATTATCCAGCTGGCACTGTAGCAGGAAAGAGGTGGAAAACGGCTTAATTTACTAGTATCCAGAAGAGACAAAGCCTGGCCTAGGAAGGGAGGAAAAGATCCTTGGTCCTAGTCAAGGTCAATGATTTGGACATAAAGATGCAGCATTCTGCTTCTAAAGAAGTAATTGCTACGTTGTGCATGTGTAGGCATGCAGTGGGGGAGAGGCATGGGGTGCACTCAGGATGTGACAGTGGAAATGCACACATGGAGTCCAATGCCTTCAACATGTAGGTGCAGACCATCTGCCTAGGGCAAGCGTTGTCTCGGGTAAGCACCGTGGACATGCAGATGCTGTATCCTTGAGTTCAGGTTGTTTGGTAGCCAGGAGAGAGTTGTAGTGGACCTAAAACCTGGGGAAATGTGCAAGCTCCTCAAGCTCTGTCCAGTAAGGGTGGGCAGAAAGGAGGTGCTCAAGCCAGTCTGGTGTCAGGTGGCTTTGTTTTGGTGACACTAGGCCTTGGGACAGGTAAAAAACCAAACCAAACCCAAACCTGGAAGCTGTAGGGAAGCAGCTTTTAAGGTAGTAGATTGAGTGGTGGAGGCTTTCTGAGGCTGTAAGTGTGGAGGTGAGACTGTTTCTGCTGGAGCAGGGAGGTAGGACAGGGGTGAGCAAGGAAGACTGAGGCAGGGCTGAGGGCCAGGTAGATCAGGGACAGCCCTTAGTTTGGACAGGGAGGGGGAAGTAAGGAGAGGAAGAGTCTGCAGCTAGGAGCCATTATACAAAGTCCTTAGGAGGGAAGGAAAGTGTTTAGACGAGCTATGGGTAGAAAAGGACTGGCTAGCAATGATTTGAGGGGACAAGTCTGGAAGGAGAGGGATACAGGGAAGTGGTGATGGGGAGGGTGGGGAGGGGCAGAGAGGACCTGGCTGGGACAGCTGATAGTGAGTGTGAGATTAGCAGTGGGTGAGGAAACTGGGACTTGAATCATGACCTTGAAGAGTTAGCCCTGGGCTGTCAGGGCAAGGGGAGACCTGGGGAACACGGACTGATACTGAGTAGGTGAGGACGATGGTATGTAACAAGGATCTGAAGACTTCAGGAGGATCTAAAGACGCGAGGAGGTGAGAGGACAGAGGTGGGGGTAAATCAGATAAGCTTTTCGCAAGATGGAGTCAAACTTAAAAATAATTGTCAGGCTTGACTGGGCTGTCAGAGTCATCTGTTTGGTGTGTCTGTCATCTCCTTCAGTGCAACAGAGGGGACCTGCTCTGGAGGTTAATCTGGGTAACGTTGCAAGTGAAATGGCTGTCTGCAGGGATCCCTTGCTTAATTTGGCAGGTAACGAAGGAGAGATGGCTAGGAACCTCCTCACCTGCCCTTCCCAGAGATCATCGCCATATCAGACAAACCCTGAAAGTGGAGTTTTTGCCAGCTGTAGCCAGCTGTGTGTTCCCTGGCCTGGGTGCCAGACGTGGGGCTGTGGGGCTGCTTGTGAAAGCAGCGGGAGTTGCACTTGTAATGATCTGAAAAATCAAGTCTTGCTCATCGCTGTACTAAGAGCAAATTGTAGTTTTGCCTGTAGTCTGTGCAACCCACTTTGCCATTTATATGATTGTGTGGTGGGCAACAAATGTCCTTGAAGGGAAGCGGTGAGGAGGAAGCAAAATACTCAGTGAATCTATCCCAGCAATATGATTTCATGCCTTCTCTTCCATGTGCTTCAGTGCTTGTCAGGTTTTCCATGACAGGTGGCTGATGTCACTATCTGAGTAGAAAACTTTTTGCTTTTCCCCCCTTTTATTTCTTTGCTGGGTTAGTGAGTTGAGCTAGCTATCTTGCTAGCCCTTGCTAGCTCAGAAAGGGCTTTACAAGCATTGGAGCTGATACAAAGGAAGCAGGAGTAAGAAAGGAGGAAAAAGTGGGCACACCCTTAGCCAATGGCAACTATTAGATCTGATCAGGCATGTCCTTTACCAAGGACAGAGACCACGTTGCTGGCAGCCAAGGTTGGAGCAGGGGCCCAGGGAGAGGGAGAAGCAGGGCGGTTCCTTCAACCATAGTAATCCTTTAAATCAGGTTAGTGACATATAAGCAGGCAGTTTGTTCTGTGAGCTGAGAGAGGGAGGAGGTCAGTAGAACGAATTGTATCATAAAATTAAAGACATACAACGCACAACACAGCTTTTCTGCACACAGCACAGGCTGAACACTGACACTGCGTTTCTGCATTCCTTGCATTGCAGCATTGTTCCTCTGGCCTGGGATGCATGCACAAAGAGAGAGGCTGCGGTACGTCAGTTCCACTTGAGGTTTTTGAAAATACAGTTTGTTTTGACACATGGGATTCTCCTGACCCCCTTGTAAGCCCTGTGGTGTAAGATAGGATGGATCAAAGGGAAAAGTTGGGATAGAGTGGGGCGAGGGGGATAGGAAGCTGTGTGGGATCTGGCTGTAAAAGGCACTGTGGGAGCATATTGCTTCCCAGTCATTGGTCCTTCATGGATGTGTTTATGTAAGTTTATCCTGCTTTTTTTTTAATAAATTACTTGGGCCTGACTATCTACGATTAGGATCCCATTCTGAGTGATGAACTGAACAATGCTGCTGTTAGTGTCTTCGGTCTTGATGGCCCGCAGGAGACTTGTGTGGACAGGACAATCAGGGCTTGCTAAGAGTTGCCGGCTTACCTTGCCCTGAACTAACTGTGACCAGCACAGGATGGCAGTGTAGCTGAGGTGAGAAGGCACCTCTGGAGATGGCCAAGTCCAGCCCCCTGCTCAGAGTGGGGTCATGTAGAGCAATTTGCCCAGGACATTGTCCAGTTGGGTTTTGAGTATCTCCAAGGATAGAGCCTCCACAACCTCTCTGGCACTTGGGCACCCTCTTGGTAAAAAAGCTTTTCCTCATGCATAAACGGAATCATCCTTTTGTTGGGTGCCACTAAGAAGCGCTGCTGTTGCGGAGGTGGTCTGTCCTCCCAGACCTTGGGGTACGCTCATCTGCAGGGCTGGCTGGGAGGGGAAAGCAGCGGACTTCACAGAAGTACTCTGAGGATAAACCATTGCTGTCAGCTAGGGAAGGCTCATGGCACAAGTTGCCGAGCTTTGGGTCAAACACCCTGAGCTCAAGTTTCAGAAAACCCCTTGCCTTGCTGCTGGGTTGGCCTTGGGCACCTCGAGTCAGTGAGTCCTCCACTGCAAGCATCTTGTTTTGCCAAGGGAGGCCGCTTTTGGGTCCTGTTGCCCTTCTTGGCTCTAGCCGCATGCCCACTCTGCTGGTGTCCTCCCCGTTCCGTGGGGGCTCGCCCCCTGAGGTCACGCTGCTGCTGGGGGCATCGCAAAGGCAGCGTGCTCATACCCATGCCCAGGGACACTGCCTGGTGCAAGGACGGTGCACAGGGGCCCACATGGTGGCCTGTGTGTGTGAACAAGCACGAATCCTCATGCCTGCTTCTACCCCCAAAGAGAAATGGGCTCCAAACAGAGCAAGGGCTGGGGGAGGGAGCCTTGAAGGCTTTAACTGTTGGCTTCCCCTTAGTCACGATTTTCCTGTTAGTGTTTTGTCTTCTTGGCATCCTTCCTGTTCTTTATATATATATGTTATATATTGTTGTTTCGTCATTGCTGTCTGTATGTTGCATCCTGTGTTCTGTAAAGCATTGGAGTGGAGAGGTGTTACTTGCAGGCTTTGTCTGGCTGCTTGGGGTTACCTGTGAAAGTAACTGGAGAGACCATTTCTGTGAGCACCAGGGAGAAGAAACGCAGCGTGTCTTTTTTTCTTCTTGGGGGAGAGTTTGACCAGCTGTAGGTTGCTCCTGGTACTGTGAAGCTTTACTGTTTATACGCACCAGTGGTGTGGCTAGTATCCAGTTATGGACTTGGATCTGATTTTTGTGCGAGGTGCAGAGTTAACAGAGCAAAGAAAATCTTGAGACATGGCCTCCATCACACGGCAATGGTAATACCCATCCCCAAACCACAAGATGCTTTGAGGTATGCTTGGTTTATTGCCCACAAACGAAACAGCAAAGAAGGGAGTCCTGGGAGGCTTGCAGCCGTCACTGCCTGACCTTATCAGAGGCGAGACTCCACGTGTGTGACCCACACGCTGCTGCGTACGTTTTTGCTGATGTAGACTGCAGGGCATTTGGTGCTCCTGTGGCTTTTGTCATCGTTGGGTAGCTGCACCAAGTGCAGCGGGAAAAGCTGGTTTCTTCCTCTCCCTGAAGGAGTTCAGCTCATTTTCCACTGGAAGACTTCTCTGTCCTTTGGGGGTGGGAGCGTGCCTACTGTCAGCGCCTCTTTTTTATTCACTGGTTACTTTGGAAACATCGCGCAGCATCTAGTGTCCCGAACCAGATGTGCACACTCCGAAAGTGTTTTGATCAGAAGTGGGGAAGAGGGCATTGGGGAAGGGGGGGTGGGACGAAAACTTAAATTAGAAGAAAGCCAAACAGCTACTGCTGGAGATGGATGATTACAGCTCATTTCAAGGCTGTTTCCTGCATGCCAATGATAGATCAGTAAACAAACGCCTCTTTGCGAACACAAAGCAGGCAGGAACTCTGTTTGGAAGAGAGAGGTCGGGGTAGGTCTCGCTTCGCTTGGTAGCAGGAAGCTCCTATCACATGGCCCTGGGAATTGAGAGGCCGGGTGCATGTGGGAGATAGGCCGAGAGGCTTCTGCTGGGAGATTTCACATCCTTCCCAGGGTCCGGCCAACAGGTTTGAAAGCTCCTTCCCTTCCCTCTTTCGTCCCACCTCCTCCCCTGTCCTTCCTCTCCCAGTTTAACTTTGCAACGGTATCAGATGACTGCTTTGTTCCCCCAAACAATGGCAGGGAATTACTGAATAAATTGCAGTGGTGAGGCTCTCCACATGGGGCTCGGCATCTTCTCTCCCCTTTTATGGCCTTGCTGCTCCAGGATGTACGTGCCAGGAGCAGTGGCCCTGGGCTCCAGTTGCCACAGAGCTGTGCCTCCCATTGTCAGTAGAAAGTTCCTCTGCGGCTTCTAGAGAAAGCAGCAAGTGGTCAAGTACTACCCTGATGTATGTGTGTCCTTCTCGGATTGCCTGCTAACTAAACACGGCCCTGCTTGTTTGTCCTAGGCAGTTTGTAGGGCCCTGGTCATGCTGCACATAAAGCAGGAAAGCAGAGCTTTTTTGGGTAACACTTCTGAGCCTCTGGCAGGTCTCCCCCATCCCTACGCAGACGCTCTTGATTACTCTTTCTCCCCACTTTCCTCCCTCTTTCCCTGCTGTCCGCACAGTCTCATCACCTCCCTTGTACCAGATGGGGTGCATGCTGGATCCCTTCCATGAGCTGCTTTGTCTGAAACTCTCAGCAAGCTATAGCAGAGGTGCTCCAAAGAGCGTGTGGTTGATTGTAGCAGAGCTGTGCCCTTTGCAGTGAACTGTCATGTTAATTCTGGGTGCCTGTGGAGCCAAACCTCAGTAGAGAAGACCTACCTTTTGTTTTTGTACTGGAGGCAATTTTGCATCACTGCCATCCCAGCTTCTTCTTGTCAGGTGCTGACAATGCTTGTGAGTCAGGCCTGCCAGTCGTTTCTGGTGACCTTATTAACAGAAGAGATGATCCCACCACTTTTGAAGTTCGTTTGCATTTGGGATTGGCCCCAAGCAAATTATCTGGCTGTTGAGCTAATTGGGAGATACCTTATTATTTTCTGCTATTTTATTCCACAGATGACTCTTTTTTTAATTTTTTTTCCCTCATGTCTTCCAGCATATTTGGATAAATATTTACTTTTGGGCAGGACCAGCTAACATGCTACAGTAATCCCTTAGGTGATGCTGAGGACACCCGATATGCCCTGCTGCTCGAGGGTGAAAGCACAGCTCTCTGTATCTCCTAGGGGATGGCTTTACTCCCTTAAACGGCACGTATTGTCGATGGGTGTGTCAGTAGATACCTGGTTGTTGTCACGTTGCAGCATCTGATGTGTTGCTGCTTTGGAAGCTCCTAGACTGCTCTTTAATCTGCCTAGTGTGAGTGCATTTGGTTACTCCTGCCACACGTGGTGCCTGGGGGGGGACAGATGTCCCTCTGGCCTTGGCTCCAATTCATGCTGATTTGCTGATTGCAGCGGTGCTCCTTTCGTGGGAGACTCTTTTGCACACTCAGCAACTGCTTTGTGTCTTGCTTCTGCTCGCTGAGGGTGATGGCATCTGCCCCATCCACTACAGATGAAGAAACAAGTGCACCTCTTATTCTGTGTTAGCTTCTTTTTAGCCTCTCCCACATGAGCTACATCAGTTACGTGACTGTGCTGAACACTGGCACACATTTGGTCATACCCAGATGCTCGGTTTCAAGGCAGTGTTTGTTAGGGGGCTGTTGGAAAAGGCTGAGAGATGGAGTTTCCTGATGGGGAAGTTGTGTGATCTTATCAAGACAGAAGAGCTCATCGCAAGCGGCCGTGGAGCCACAGGGGTTATGAATATGCCGACTCCCCTTGTTGTTACGTTTCTTACTGCTAAAGGCAGTGCCAAGGAGCTCTGACCGCTGACCCTGCTGTGTGAGGCACTAAATGAGTGAGGAGACTGTCCCTGCTCTAGGGATGTTGTAAGCCAAGTGCAGAGCAGCCTCTGTTGCAGCTTTGCAGGAATCTGCTTTGGCTGCCTGGGTGAGTCATTCTTTGGCCAGGGGCGCGAGTGATCATTAGTTTTTCATTATTCTCAATCCATAACAGTTAACGGATGGATGAATAGATTTTGTTCCTGGGGCTGGTAAATTTTCTTGACAGTGTTGCAAGGCTGCTCTGTGTCTAGAAGTGAAGTGGGTGTTTGTTCCAGTTACTAACGAGGAAGAGAAGCCAAGGGGCTTTATTGTCTGGGGAAAGAGAGTCTGCTAAATGGTTAGCAATGAGCTGTCCCGAGTGTGTACACATAGAGTTGACCCAGAGTTCACTCCTCGCCTCAGGAACGTTACCAGTGTGGGATAAAGGGAGGGAGAGAAAACTGTGAACAAACAAGACTTTTTTTTTTTTTTTTTTCCCCCTCCTCTCTGCCCGAAATACTTGAACAGTGGAAACGAGAGATCCTTTTGTTCTTTACTGCTTCTGGTGTGGTGGTTTTTATTTTTTTGACAAGAACCTACTGAATTTCCTGAGGCACTCGGTCTTGTTGCCAAATGCTAGGCATGGCGGGGCGGCATCTCGCAGACCAGCCAGGTGGACAAATTTGAAAGGCTTCAGGTTTTCCAAGTATTGCCTACAAAGCAGAGAGCCTGTTGTCATTGCAGTGCTGCAGAGCAGGCAGACCGCCCTGAGAAGTGAGGAGAGATGGTGCTGCAGAGTAACAGAGAAATTCTTTTATTTTTTGTTTAATAAATAAGAGTATTGTGGGACAATAAAAAGAAGACAGAGTCTGTTGTCTTGCCCGGGTAGCAGCAGTACTCAAAAGAAAGAGAGGGAATGCTAGAAATCATGAGGCGAACAGAATTACTCATTTCTGTGACTGATTTATCTTACCCCCACGAGTTGTCCTCCAAAATCAGATCCGTAGCAGCCTAACGTGGCCCACTGGAGAGAAGGAAACCAGTGGCTGCAGTGCAGTGTCTCTTCAGCCTAGAATGTTTTCTGTCCCAAGCTGGGGACGTTGTGACAGTGTTGCATACACAGGGACCACTTCAGTCATGTGGCCTTAACACAGGTTGTTTTAAAATGGGTTTTGTTTTAGTCTTCTGCAAGGATAAAAAAAAAATGTATCCGCTGAGATTTTGTCAACAGAGAAAGCCTTCATAAAACGTGTTCCGTATTCAAATCGTGGTGCAGCAGTTGATGATGACTCAAAGATAATTTTTGCCCTCAAAAGCTGTCAACTCCTCCCTGGGCTTCTGAGCGCTCATGCTATCACCCCTCTTCCCATTTCACAGAGGAGGAAACCAAGGCTGTCCTCAGAGAGCTGTCATGTCTTGCCTCTGCTCTTCTGGATTCAAGGAGAAACCTGCATGTGTGTGTGTGTGTGTGTGTGTATCTGTGTGTAGAAGGAAGAGCGAAGGATGCTGAGCACAGAGCAACGCCTCTTCTTTGTGTCTGTCTGCAGGTGACCTGCTGCCCTGCTGTGTGCTGACATGATGACAGCTAGCAAGGCGGCCGATGTGAGCAGCAAGTCTGAAAGCAGTGTCTGCAAGTCTGTTGAGAGGTGAGAGCTTTCCATGTTTCCGTGTCGGGGTGCTTTGCTTGTGTTTATTATCCTCAGAAATAAAACCAAAGGAAGGAATCATCCTCTCTGCTCTGCGCTGTGCCTCTCTCCTCACACATTAAAACACCCCCCTGAAGGTCTCAGGACTGTCATGCTGTGCATTTTAGCATCCAATCAGACTGGTAATGTCCTAGACTCACAGCGCTAGAAGAGGTCTGCCCCAAGGCAAGACCGTTTGTGCTGCCAATAACCCTGTCAATGTTTGCCCTGCGCTTGGAACCTTCGACACTGGAGACTCCGCAGACTCCTCAGGCAAGCCCTACTGTCCCCACCCATTGCAGGTCTTCTCAGTGTCCAACCTTGGTTTCTACTGTGCAGTCTAACCACTAGTGGCACTGCGATGCCCTGCTCCTTGGGAAAGGCCATGGTGTTCACAGTGCCAGCTCTTAACCAAAGCACGATGTTGTCACTGAAACAGGCAGGAGTTAAATGTCTGTGAGTCTAGGGAAGAATTGTGTCTGGCTCGGGTCCCGTTTTCTGCTCAGAAACCCATCCCAGGCTGGATTTGCACTACAACTGAGTGTGATGGCTGAATTGCTTAACTCCAGGACAAAGCTCAAGGCCTGCCAGCACACAGGGTATCCACATGGGTGCTCTTAGAAGAGTACTAAGTTCTGGAAGGGGCACGCTTGATAACATTTAAGTTAATGGAGCAATTTCCAGAGTTGAATCTCAGTGTTCGGATCATGGTTAAATGGGACTAATGATACAAGTTTGCATCCCAGTAACTACCTTGTGTTGTCCTGGTGCTCTTTCCCAAGCCCAGGCAAACCCCTAAGCGCTTTGGTTCAGAAAAATTTTGTCTTGAAATAACTGTCTCTTCAGCTGGAACTTCATTGATAAGATATCATGATACTGTGTTATCACACAGTTGAAAATCCCTAGACTAAATATATTAGAGATTTTTGGTGCAGTTTGGACTCGAACAGTGAAGATGTCTAGTCCTTTGCTCTGAGAATGTTGAATCTGGTGTCTGGGTGCTACATCACATGCTCTAGGCCAAGGGAGTGTGTCTGGGTGCATGGAAGCCCAAGCCCACCTGTGGCCTGGAATGGTAGGGCCATAGAAATGTAGTAATAGAAGTGCAGTCTTTGTGCATTAATGTGTATTAATATGCATTTGGGGAACATTTGGATGGACCAAGAGATTCTCCGAGCAGTCCCTAGAGGAATGCCGACTGTATCATACGTTTTCTCCTCTGTTTAACAGCAGCAATTTGGCTGTTGTTTGCAAATGGTCCGTTTTGCATTTATTTGCAGTGGACCTGCAAATGATGTCCAAAACTCTACTGCACTTCTGAACACACACACACACACACACACAAACGCTGGTGAACCTCTCATTGGTATCAGCATGTCTGATGTTCAAAAACTACTTCTCTCACCTGCCACCTACTTCTGCCACAGAGAAAGAATTAGTTTCAAACTGTGTCTTAGTTGTAACAAGAGGAGAGCATTGTGTTCTGGCTAGAAGGTCCTTTCCCTGAGCGTCTTACCTCACAAGCCCATCTCTCTAGTGCTTGGTTTGAGCATCCTCTGCTGTTATCAGCTTTACTAGTAGAGCTTGTGAAGCTAATGGACTAAACCAAGGGTGAGCAATGGAGGTGAATGTTTCTTCTTTTTTTTTGTCTTTGGTGTGTAGGATCAAGCTTGCAGATAAAAACAACACAGCAGCTGTGAAGGAATTAGAAAGTCCTTTGTGTGGACTTTTGGATGAGAGATGTTCTGAAAGTGCCTCTGTCACCCTGGGTTTAACACCTGAAGCTGAACCAGTTTCTTCTGTGGTGAAGAACCCACTGGGAGCCTTGGAGAACTTGATGCTGGATCCAAGGCTAGACTGCTTTCGTCAGAACATGCTTAGTCCCAAAATGATCATCAGTGACCCATCTGTGGATCTGAATGTTAAAGAAAACAGTAAAATCATCAGGAAACAGATAGGAGACAATCAGAATATACGGTCACCTGGAAAAATTGGCTTGAGGAATAAGTCCTTCAGCATCAAGGACAAAATTTCAGAATGGGAAGGTAAAAAGGAAATGCAGTCTGCTCCTCGCAGGGAGGAGGAGCAGGGAATTAAGGAGGAGCACAAAGTGCCCTGTGTAACTGAGAAGACAAGTGGGGAAGCACTAGTGACTCGAAAAGTGGAGACTAAGAGACTTATGAACCGAGAACTGGAGTGCAAAGTGGCAGGCAAAGAGAATGAGCGGAAAGCAGGAACTCAGAAGGGCACAGGGCAGGCAGCAGAGCAAAAGGGGGAAGCGCAGAAGGATGAGGAAATGGAGTCCAGCCCTGGAAAATGCAAGGAGGTGAAAGGTGCGAAGTGGGAAGTCCAGAAGGAGAACCTTTCAGTGCTTAGTCAGGTCAAGAAGCTAGAGCAGGCTTTGAAAGACTGCTCAGCAGAGCTGCAGCCACAGTTGCCTGGTACTTACTATTCTCCACAGTGCTTGCAGGAGAAGGCAGCACAGGGACACACTGCTCCTGAGGGCCATGAGAGCGTATGTGGGGCTGAGCTCAACAAAAGGCTTCTTGGCTTGGACTCTGAAATCAGTGAGCCAATTTTTGGGACTCTAGAAGAGGTGAGAACTTCTCATGCGAAATCCAAGGATGGCACAGTGGAGAATGTGTACACGGAGCCAGGGGTGCCAGAGAAGAAACCCTTCATCAACCCGCTGCCAAAGCCCCGGCGGACTTTCAAACACGAGGGGGAAGAGGACTGGGTGCCAGCAGCTAGGAATAAGAGAAACTTACCCCCTCTGCCATCCATTCCTCCCCCTCCTCTACCCTCCTCTCCTCCCCCGTCAGCTGTCAGCAGGAGGCTCTGGAGCGGGAAGCACAAGAACAACGCCGACCACAGGTATTTGGGCTGTGTTTCACAAAGGTGCTGATCTTGATGGTGGACTCCCACCTTCCCATATCTCTTTGGGAGAGATGGATTTTCCCTGGCCACTCAATCCCCAGAGTGCCTTGCTGGCCATAACCAGCACTCAGTCATCTCTCTGAGAATATATGAGTGGCCAGCACAACTTCACAGGATTGGGCTTTAAGTTCACTGTATTACGTGGCTTAACCTTCAAGCCCAAGATTGGGGTTTGGGGTTTTGGTTTGGTTTTTTAGCAGAAAATCTATTTAATTACAAAATGACCACAGCTGGTCTGGAACAGGGTCTGGAATGATAATCTCTAGACTCTACCACAGTATTTTCACTGTTCATAGTAAACCTATTCCTCTAATTGAATCTGATGTGTATATATTCTTCTGGAGTGTTTTCTTGCCGTTTCTCCCCTCCCACATGATTGTGACACATTTTTGGGATGGGGAGTGTAAAATGCACAGCTGTTTCTAATGCCCTCTGCATAAACTCTCACCTAAAAATTCCTGGGTTGGGTGCAGGAAGGAAATGGAAATGTTCCAGGTTTGTTAGTGGAGGACACTTAATTGTTTTTACCCTTTCTACCATCCTGCATGTGAGTATTGCTTTCCTGTACTGCTCAAAAAGAGAGCTGATTTTGGGGCCCCCTTATTCCTGCCAAGGGTGGGATCTCTGCCATAAATGGGACCTCTAATGGCCTACGGTTCTGTGCAGTGTTGCAGATGTGCCACTTAACACTTGCATCTTCACGGTGTGCTATTGCCATGACAAACCAAGATTATCTATGGCAACCCCGAAATGCCTTTATTTGTGTGGCTTGTAAAAATAACCAGTCTCAGTGTGACTCTTTTGTGCTTTATATGGGATGAGGCTGTGAAACATTCTCCTCCCGGTGATTCATTTTGCCAACTGGCATGTGTGGCACTTAGGGACGTAGTTAAGTGGTGGACTTGGCAGTGTTACATTTATGGTTGGACTCTGTGATCTTAAAGGTCTTTTCCAACCTAAATGATTTTATGTTTCTATGTTGGAGAAGTGAATTAGCCATGGTTTGGTTATAAATGCAGGTTAACTGTGTCACTCTCCTCTTTGCTCCTTCTCCCCTCCCATCAATGGTGCAGGAAGTCATATGAGTTCGAAGACTTGCTACAGTCATCGTCTGAGAATGGCCGGGTGGATTGGTACGCGCAGACCAAGCTGGCCCTCACACGCACTTTATCTGAGGAGAACGTCTATGAAGACATCCTGGGTAGGACCTTTGGACAGGACATACTGGGTAGGAGCTATGGACAGGGAAGGGATTTGACCGCTAATGCTGGGTAACTGAGAAGACTGGTGGTCAACAGGCACTCACTGGAGGTGGTGAATAAAGTATGTTCATTATCCAAATGCAAACCAAGACACATTTTACACAGATTATTGGCAAATAATAAGAAAAATGGATGGAATATTTCAAAACTCATCAGCTTCAAAGATCAACCTGAGGCATGTGGGAACCAGCTTTTATTTTTTGCTGGCATGTCTATGTCTTCCTCTTGTCCTGTGGACTAATTCTTACAGCTCTGGTCTGTTGGTTGTGGTGAGCTTGTCACCGCTGAGATAATGCGAACAGTCTGAAACCATAACCTTGAAGTCAGTTCCTCAGTTCAGAAATAGGATTGTGTATGATTCCAGGTACCATTGAAATTAAGAAACGAGGTCCCATAATCTTTGACATTGAGTCTTATTTCATTTTCTAACTTCAGTGGCAGATCAGTGCCATTTTAAAGATTATTTCCTGTAACTCTCAATTTGTATAGTGTTTTTTAATATTGTGAATTAGATGACCTTTTATGGAACATAGAATAGAAGCAGCCCTCTTGAAAAAGCCTTAATAAGTTTTAGTAGCTGTAGGCTGGTGCTATGTAAAGCTCTTGGCTGAGATAAGCAGGATGGGAAGGGAATAGCTACATCAACTCTCACCACACAGCTGTAATCCTACAAAGGTGGTCTGTGTTATTCGGCATGGGAGGAGCTGCGCTTTCTCACGAGCAGACTAGGCAGTGTTATTTCAATATGAGTACAGTCGGAGATCTGATAGATCTCTCAAAGGAATCACGTTCCTTTGGGACTGATGGCAGACAAGGTGATGCCAATCTGTCCTTTTTGACATTTTTGAAGCTGTCTGCCTCATTTGTGGAGCTAGAGGCCTCGTGTTTGCTTTTTTCTTCTCTTTACTTGGGGGGCCAAAGGAACAGGGAGTGCCTGAGCAGCTGCTGGGGGTTTTTTTGTGTTGGGGCGTGGTGGGAGGTCTCAGAAACCACTGAGTAAGGGTCACCTTGTCAGCTGGAATAACATGGATAGCATTACAAAGTGGCTGTATAGGCACATCCATCCATTCAAACACAAGCACACCCCTGTGTCCCAAGCTTACAGGGACCTCAAATACCAGGCTGAAATTCCTCTCCCCTCCAGCTTTTAGTTGCAAGGATTAGAAGAAAACAAAGTTATGGGTAATTGTCAGCTAATGGGGCATGTTTGTTTTTTTGTTTTCTTGATGCATATTTAGGCTTTGCCTGGAGTCAGTGATCTTTAATTGGTTCCTGCAGTCCTGGTGGTGTAACCATGGAAGTTTGGGAAAAGGGGTGGACAGAGATAACTCAAAAAAAAGCCAGTTTTGTTTTTCACAAGACCACAGGCGGGTATATTCCACAAAACCAACAACATGTGAAAACCACACCAATGGAGGGGGAACCAAGACTTCAGCCCGAGGACACTAGTGCTGACCCACAAGTAATCATGGGTATCCACCAGGGCATGCAAGCACACACATGTGCCCCATATTCATATGTGTGACTTAGGAGGGGGTTCAGCTGTTGGTGGAAGAACCGTTCCCTTTCCCAGCAAGTCACACAGATTCTCTTCATGCACCACCTTTTTACCTGTTTGCCATTGCTTACCTCGAATATTGGAAATGGTACTGGGCAGATGGATGACAAGGGTTTTTTGTCAAAAAGAGGGAAATGGTGTTCTTTCTTCTAGACTGATGCTAATTGGATATGCTGCCGAGCACTTTGAGGATGGGCTGGGCAGCAGAACCCAAGCTTGTTCTTTTTTCTTCAGTCTAGCCAGTTATGTGACAGCTGAAGTGTATTTTCAGGACTGAAGTGTGCCATTGAAATTAGAAAGTGGAGCCGCTTTCAGGGACAGGAGCATGTTTGCTAACAAAATGTTCATGCAGACTTGCTTTGCTGGTGTCACACATGCTTACCTTCTCCTCCTTGGTGAATTCGGAGCCACCACTGTAGGGTTGGGTATCACCAAGCCATGGATAGAAGACAGTGTTGGAAGAGACTTGTGTTTCTGTCCTTGTCTGAAGGCTTCAGCTGCACTCCTGCCCCAGCGGGGCAGGCAGGTGGGAGCGCACCAGTTAGATCTTACAGTCGTTACCGGTCCCTGCTTCAGAGGCCTGCAGCATCGCTGACCTCCAGTCTTTGCTCTGAGCCAAAGATTACATGACAGTAAGAGAAAGGCGGTTGCTTTGAGACCCAGCTGTCCACTGAGTTGGCAAGAAATGATGGCAATGAGGAGAGAAATCTAACGCCTTCCCATGCAGATGCTTGGGCAAAGCCTTTGTCATTCATTTCTTAGATGCTCAAATGGATATGTCACAACCAGCTTTTTCAGAGCTGAAGAGTGGGATGTAAGAAGTTCCTTATATGTAATCTTGGGTGTTTACAACTCAGATTAGTTGTGTGCCTCATCTCCAGAATCAGTGGAAATAAAGGGACACCTCCGTGTGGTCATTCAAGCCTTGTGTTGTTGAGGTGATCCTAGGTAAGAATGAGCTGAATGTTACTGTCGAGGTGTCCCTTCCCCCCTGCCCCCTCCAGGGAGAAAGCATGCTGACTTTGGATGGCCTAGGTTAGGTGAGGTGCCCCCTCTTTCTCAAGTGGGGCATGTGAGATTGAGGCATCCGTGATTGGTAGATGTGTTTGAAAACCTATATCGTGTGACAGACATCCGCGTTCAGAGAGTGGATTAAATCTTTCTGCAGAGTCAGCCCAAGAGCAGTGCATTGCTTCAACCCCAATTAAATGGTGACTAGAGATCCCCCTAAACATGGGGTTTAAACAGAGGTGAGAGGACCCTTATGCTAGCCTTCAGCTCTCAGTTTCACTTGGAGACAATGCTAAACAGAAGACTGGAAAGATAACTATGGACTGCTGTGCATGAGAACCTCACAGCTCCTCTGAAGACAGGGAAATGGACTTGAGGACTCGCTGCATCTTTTCCATCTGTAGTATCTGTGATACGTTCCTATGGCTGCATGTGTCAGAATCAGGGCTTGGACACTGTCCAGTGAGCAGCTGGACTTCTAGGGCTACGGAGAGAATGAAGCAATTGCAGGAATGCTTGAGAACAGGTCTTTATGTCTGATGTGGGAGGTGGGAGAAGGCCAGCAGATCCCCAAACAGATTTTTAATGGCAAACGTCAAGGATTTTATGCACTTACAATCTCTTGCTTGTGGCTTTTTGCTGTAGATCCGCCATCGAAGGAAAACCCTTATGAAGACATTGAGACCAACAGCCGCTGTTTGGGAAAAAAATGTGTCCTGACCTTCCCAGCATCCCCCACCTCTTCTGTACCCGGGACTCCCACTAAGGTACTTCGATTCAAGTGGCCACTTCTCCTGTTCTGGGAGGTTTTTGTGTGAAATCCAGGTTCTGTGTGGAAAAAGTGGAATTTTGCCGATTTGACTTTCATCATGTTGGGAGTATTTTCCATTTTGTCTTTTTCCACTGGTCAGAGTACAGTGTGATAAGAGGGTATTTATTGCCCTTTAGCAAAGTAGAAAAACAGCATTCACTTATACAAATGGTTTGTTGGCTTTCACCATTTTTCACACTAGGGCTACCTTCCCCTGGTAGGGGGGAAGGCCTTTTGCTAATACAGTGCAAGAAAACTCATGCTGCCTTCAAAGAGGGCATTTAAGTGCTTGCGTAATCAAGCCCTGCAGTCAGCTCAGCTCAGTGTCAGTGGGGCAGTACACAGTCTGCCCGTGCCGATGCTAAGGCGCCTCTGCAGCCCCCTCCCTTCGGGTACCTCTTTTTGCCTCTCCCCTTGATGAGACTGGTTGCTGGTAACTAATGCAATGCCAATCCCCTGGTTAGGGGGCTGATACTAAAAGGACGTCCCCACCAGAAGCACAGCCTGGTGCTGCTTTCTTCCTTGGCAGTGAAATCAAAAGAAGAAGTAAAACACTGGTCTGCACCTCTTGCTCAGAGCTCGGGGCTTACCAAGGCCAGCCCTGCTCTCAGCCTTCCGAGCTGTTTTGATTGGTTCCTGTTGTCTGTTTAGATAATCCAAGCCTGGAGCAGAGGGGGCAGTGTGAAGGAGAAGTCATCTTGGCAACAACTGGGTTCAGCGTGGATAGCAGGGATCTAAGCATGTTTTTTGTGATGAAAGGGTTTTCCCATGCTCTCCAAGTTGCAGCTATTATTAGAGCTGTTACCCAACGTTTTCAGAAGTTTGACGTGCAGCGTTTCTTGACATGTCGCTGTTTTCTAACCAGCTTAATCAGCAACTGAGGTTTCTTTGGATAATTCAATACTTAAAATCGTTCTGTAGTTCTCAATCCATTCTCCTCGTTGCTAGTTAGGTCTAGAGAAGCAAGGGTCTATGTATGAGTGTTGGGATGAAGATGATTTCCCCAGAGAACTTTGCAATGGCCTGTGCACCCTGATTTCCCACCTCTGCTATCAAAAGGGGGCTGCAGTGTTACACAGGAATGCCTTTCACCATAGATACGGTTCCTAGCAGGAAACACTTAGTAAAGAGCTGAGTAGGAGTAATTAATGTTACACTACAGTGCTTTGACATGTGCATCAGTCAGAAAAGAAGTGCTGCAGCTCTCTTAGCACCTAACGGGTTTGCAACTGCAGTGTGAATCAGGCTAGAGACTGATGAGGAATAGGTCTGGACAGACTTTCAGTAGTAGCCTGTATCACTAGTGCAGGATGAGATTCTTCAGTGCGAAGGCTCTTCCCAGACTCATTTTAATGTGTGACTTCTCTGTGGGTCGTAAGCGTTTTTGTGAGTTGAGCGGCTTCTGCCAAACCATCCAGAGACACCCGAGCTGACCTGAGTGAATGAATGGGTCTGGCCAATAACTCTGCTGAGTGTGTCTGTTGATGGAGGCAGACCATTATGCTGCCTCAGCTGTGGTGCTGCTGTGACTTGATCAGAATTAGCTTCGATACCTCACCCCCACACCGCTTAGTGCCACTTAGGTACGTGCTCTGGGAGTACAGATACAGTGCCCACAAAAGTGTGACTTAACCTTGTCATAATTGCTGAGAAATTCTGTAGGAGAAGACAGAAAGAGTTCTTATTGGGCATCTTCCTGATGAGAAGTAGTTTGCCTTTCTTTGTCTGGAGCTGGGCTTTCTGCTTCTCTGATGCTGTTTTTGGTCAGGGACTTTTAAGAATTTTACTCTGGTAATTAAATATCTACTGTTGTGCTTCCACTGAACTTGCTAATGAGCTTAGGAGGAAACTAGTCTCCCTAATTGTCTATCATGGCGTTTCTTGTACCCTCCTCTGAAATATCTAATGCTGGCTACTGTCAAAGACAACTGTACTGACAGTGCTTTTTGTCTGGTCTCACTGCTTCTCTGTTCCTCCTGACTAGCTGCTCCTTATCCCAAATGCTTGTGGTTGGCCGGTTGGTTAGTCTTGTCCTGTTTACAGTCCCAGCCTCTGGATTACACAAGTCCTGGGAGATTTTTTTTCACACTGGAGCAAGGCTTCTTGGCCAACCCCTGATATTGCGTTCTGGTCTGAAATTAATACGGCGTGGTTAAATTGCTGGTCAAGACAGTCCTGGTCTAGCCCGGCAGCTGGGCGAGTTGCTCGCGTGTGCAGAAATCTGTGAGCATTCTCAGGATTTGGGCTGTTTTGCCAGCTGAGTGCTGTGGCCGCCCCACTGGATTTACTGCTGTGACAGTGTTAGCAATGAAGCAAAGGTGTGTAAGGTGCTGTGTTCATTCATTCCTTCTCCTGCATTTCCAGTTGCTTTCCAAGCCCATTTTTTTCCGACAAAACTCAGAGCGGCGGAGTTTCAAACTGCCAGACATAAGGAAACTGAGCCGTGATGGGACTGGGTCACCATCCAAAATCAGCCCTCCCTCGACCCCCAGCAGTCCAGATGACACCTTCTTTTCCTTAGGAGACCCTCAGAATGGCAAGAGGAGAAGGAAGATTCCCAAGGTAAATCTAGGGCTTTCTGTCTTTTCCTTGGCTTCTTCCAGGCAAGAATGTGATTATGACACAATGTTTTCTTTCATTTCCAATGCAACATCCCTGCAATATAGCTGTTGTCCTGGCAGTTGGCCTGAAGGAGAAGGGTCACAAACATCTCAACAAGTTTTGAAGAAGTTATTTTTCCATCTGAGATATTATGATCGTCAGGAGAGATGAAATAAGAAGTAAAAAAAAAAAAAGTATTTTGATTTTTGGATAAAAGTTGAAGTTTGTCAGAGGGAGAAAAAGCAATGAATATGTTTGCAAAAGACATAGCCCATTGTATTTCCTTCTTTGCTTGATGGATAGGACAGTCAGAAATTGTCTGTGTGTTGTGGTGGTGTTCCCTCCTGGCAATCCGTTGTTCTTTGCTAGGTCTGATTCATGCATTGGCTGATTCTAATTCAAGGTAGAATGTGATTGTAGGTGAACAACTGACACTTGAGTGACAAAAGGAGTTGTCTGTAGTCATAAGCATTTTCTGTAGCAACGTTTCCTGCTTCATATTTGGATACAGCATGACTCCGTTTCAATTTTATTTTCTTTCAGATCTAGCAGGAAGCATGTTCAGTCCAAATGAGGTTTGGCAGCAGTCTATCTATTGAATGTTTCAAAAACAGAGTTATAAAAACACAGTTGCTTATCCCAGCCTTTGCAGGACAAGCAGAGGCTACCAGGGACTGTCTGTGGTGGGTTTTTTTCTGAACCCACAGTTTTCATTTGGGGAAAAGGGATGTGTTTGTGTATCTCTCTTGTTTCCTCGTTGCCAGATCTGTGTTTGTGTTTGCATAACTGATTTTTGAATGCCCTCTCTATACCACAGCTCTTCAGGAGTGAGCCAAAGACTGCAAATGTCTAGGGTTTTCTTTCCCAGTATGCCTACACATCCGTGCATGTGCTTGAGCTCTGTCAGTGTATTCACACATACTTTTATGTCAACTGAAGGGAAGGTTACAAGTATGTGTTTACCAGGCAGTGCCACTGAGCAGTCTCACGGAGCAAGCTCTGAACGGAGATTTACTGTGTCAGTGGCAAGATCAACCTGAGACTTGAGCTGGGCAGCTGGGTGGAGGCTGTACTTCCACATCAGAGCATCCTGCCTCTCACTTAAATATTTGGATTCAGAGTTCCCTGACCAAGTGTGTGGTGGGCCTGTCTCACCTTGAGCTCTTGAGGCATGTGTGCAGGGATCCCAGACTTTCTGGAATAAATTTGAGTGCTGTGGCCATGTCCTGCTGCTCCTGCCTGGGACCTTGACAAGGAGGCAGCTCTGCTCGAGGAGGTTTGGGGAACCCTGCATGGTCCTTCTGCAGCTCCGCTCCCCTTCAGGGATGGACAGGGAGACGAGAGGCCCTGAATGAGCCACTATGCCCAACACTGAAATGTCCTCTCTTCTAGTCAGCTGGGAGGCCAAGGATTAAAGGATGTGCAAAGCAAACCACTAGGATAAAGTACTTCAGCATCATTGGCGCCCACCCATCTCACTTTCTTCAGCATTCTTTGTATGATGTTTCCCCCATGCTTGCTACGAAGGCTTTTTGAACACATCCCACGACAGCTGTTAAAGGCATAAAGACATTGCTGTCATCTTCCAGCCTGTTTTCTGCTTTCAAACCTGCAGCCCAGGGCAGGTTCCCGAGAGACCCTCTGGTGCTCCCTGGAGCGTAGACCATGGTATGAAGAGTCCGAGGTGGGCACTGTCAAGCTTCCACAGTGTGGAAGTGCATTAAGGCTTGGCCTTTCATCAGGGTTTGTTACCTTGGGCTCCTGCCATGCCAGCATGACTGTACTGCCTCTGTACCAGAGTAAGCGTGGCCGTTGGCAGCGCAAGTGCAGGTTGCTGTGCAAGGTAGATGCTGGTAGTTGTCAGTTCTGGGCCATCAAGTGAAGAGTTTCAGTATGGCCAGGGTTGGGAAGCGGAGCACGTTGCATGAAATTCTAACTTTCTTTCTTGTCTGGAGAGAAAAATAACTTTGTTTGTTTGTGTGTTTGCTGAGCAGCTTGTGTTGAAAATCAATGCCATTTATGAGGCACGAAGGGGAAAGAAACGTGTCAAGAGACTATCGCAGTCTACAGAGAGCAATTCAGGGAAAGGTAAAGGAACTTTGAATCATCATACATTTAAGGCTTTTGGAGGACTTGTCTTAGAGTTTAAACTGGCTTAGTGATTTATGTGACATTTTCTAGCGCTTCTTGCCATCCAGCGTGAGCCTGAGTTGGGGCTTCTACCCTTCCTTTTGGGAAGATAAAGGCCATTCCTCTACCAAAAGACTTTCATTAAAATGGAGCTTTTTTTTTTTTTTCTTGCTTCGTTTTCATTCCATGGCTTTACATGATAACCTTATAGTTTGCACCAAAAATGTCCGCCCTTTTTGATGTTTATTTCTGGAACAGGCTGGAAGCTTTGGAGAGGAGTGTTCTGTCCAAAGAGACTGATTTGTTGAGGTCAAAATATTTTGCAGGAATGTGTCACTTTAATGAACTGTCCAATGGAAGATGGTAGATTTTGAAACAGTCCTGATTCCTTCAGCATCCCAATAAACAAATAGCCTCAGTTGGGAATCAGGGTTTCTAGACTTGACTGTAGGACCATCTCCGTCATAGCAAGATTGAGACTTTTAGCCTCCCACTGTCTGTTAACAACTTGCCAGAAGTGTTCAGGTACTTCAGAACAATTACTTTTAAACATCTCATCTCTGTAAAACTTAAAATTATGTCTTTCCAACACAGTATTTTTCCCAAACCCCTCATTTTCAGCAAAAGGTGACCACCAGCTCTAGTTGTTACCCATGATTACTTGTTACGGTTTATCCTATTTTATTTAAGGTCTACACCCACAGGGTGAATGGGTGTGTTTGTATGAACCTTCAGGAGAAGCATCCCAGACTTGTTTCTACATCATTTTTTTTATGCACTTCTCTGAAGCATCTAAAGCATCATTGATAGAAACAGGCTATTGGACCATATAGACCTGGAGTCTGATTCAGTCTTGCAATTGTTTTTTTGTTTGTTTGTTTGCTTGTTTTTGTCCCTTGTCCTGCAAACTACTGCATCTTGATCAGTATTTTGCCTTAGTGTTGTGCTTAGACAGACTTGGATAAAATACCTCTCTGCATTTTATTGTTTATGCAACTCTTTTGGCTGTGCAAAATTGATTTTGTTGTTTGTTTGTTTGTTTTTTTAATTCCTTGAATGAATGGGGAGGTACCAAAGTTGGTAAGCTGAATGTCTGTAGGTATGTGCACCCTTGGGATCTATACTGTCTTAACCTCTCAGTTGCCAGGCCTGGCTTTCTCATGCCAGTGGGATAAGAAATGCACAGTTATAATAGGCTTTATGTAATTAATCTTCCCCTTTCTTTTTTCTTAGTTACAGATGAAAACAGTGAATCGGACAGTGATACTGAAGAGAAGCTGAAAGGTAAGGCAAATGTGTGAAGAGAGCAAATGGCTCCTGGTAAGCTCTGCTCTGAGATCCTGGGTCAAGATCTCTCTTCTGTGTTCTCCTTATGGAGAAGGAGCTTATTTCCACTCAGAAGACAGTGAGAAAACAAAGATCTCGATACTGCAGAAGAAAATCCATGGGCAGGGGACTATAGGGGTCCAAAACAAACATCTGTTCAGATTCTTACCAAAGCTCTTTGCGCTGACTTTCCTTGGGGGTGGCTTGGACGCTGTGTGGAAATACAGTGAAGTTTTTCTGAGTACACAGTCACAAATGCGTGACCAGGCTGATGGAAGCAGTATTGCATGGGACACAGTGTTCAGAAACCCCACTACATGTTTACTGTGGAGAAAAACCACCAGCCAGACTGGCTAGCCAGGAAAACAGAATTGCACTGAATGATTTATTGCTAGTTAAACTCTGAGTTGGGATAAAGCACCGCATTGCTTGCATCCCTCCGGTAAAGCTATATGGTATAGTGGTCTCCATAATACTCTTCTGAAACCTTCTTGTACTGGTGATTAGCCCCATGACATGCTGGGGGCATTACAATCTTTTGGGAATTTATATGGCAAATTCAGATTCCTGGCAGAGTTAGAATGCAAGATGGAAACTTCCTCAGTTTCCAAAGTTTGCTGACTCACACGTTCACCTGATCTGAGTAGCAGGTTGGTTTCCAAGCTGAAAAGACGGGTGTAACAGCAGTTGGGCTCTGTGTCAACCACAGTGTGTTGCGCTTAGGAGTGCTTGTCCTTACCCTCTTTCAGGGTTTTTAGAACAGAAACCTCAAACTGAGTTCCCTCTTGTGAGCACAGCTTCCCACGCAAGACCTGCTGTATGCTCTTGCTCTCCTCTGCATTGGGAAATCTTTTATCTGTACTGCTGTGTTAGTAAGATCAAGCTGGGAATTCCTGCCACTGCCTACCTTTTGACAGGTTCTCAGGCTAGCCTGGAGACAGGGAGAGAGGGTTTGCGCCCAGATTGCGCAGAAATTACATTCACAACTGTCTTGAAACACGATGTTGTGAAATATAGCCCATGTTCAGATGTAGCTGAGAAAGACAGAGTAGATGTGGCCAGGAAGACTCAAACTCTTGTCTGTTACTGGTTGCCATAGTGAATCATGTGCATCACCCTCGGCTTCTCTGTAACATCTGTATAACTGCAGCTAGGAACTGCTTATAGGGGCGATGATGGAGATGGTATGAAGTCACCTCAAGTCCAACAGCACTGGACTCTGAACAGTGTCCAGATCCATGCCTGGATCTGAGTGACTGTGCAAGTTTACATAACTGTGAACAGGAGCTCCGGCAGTCGCTGTTTGCTCTAGCTACAACTGTATTTTGCTTTATGCTTTGTTCAGCTGTTGACTTTCCTATTTTTAAATAGGAAAGTGAGATGATTTAGCAAGTCTCTTTTATCCAGGACTTTCAATTTTGTATGTTTTACTTAACAGACCAAACACACCAGCCAGTTAGTTACCTTTGCTTAGCAAGTCACTGTACATCATCTGAGACACGGTAAATCATCAGACTGTATGTCAGAGCCTTAAGTGCTGACCCTTGGGAAGGAAAAACGTTTGAAGACAAACTCTGCCATGATGAGAGCAGTAAAATCCTGGTATCTTTAGTAGGTTGTACAGAATATAAACAACGCAGAACTTAAGCAAGCTTTTCAGAAGCACTCTGCATTACTGTGACACTGCTCCTTTTGAAGTCCCTGGTAAAACAGAAACCACTTCTGAAAACTTTTGAAGAATTACAGCCTTTGAGCAAATAGCATAATAGGTGATGAGAGAAAGGAGCCTAAACCATCTTCCCAGGGCTTTAACTGTCCAGGGATTGTTACGTTCTCTGATTTAAGAGGCACTTCAAGGTTGCTTTAAATTATATTGTCTGGAATAGTCCACGAGTGGCACAACTTTACCAGACAAAAGGTCAAGTGTCTGTCCTGAAGTATGTACCATCTCTCAGGAAGCCCTGTCTCCCAAGCAGACATCTTATGTATTTGGAGTTCCTGCAGTATCCCTGTGGTTGTTGTTTCTGTCAAAACATTGTGTTGCCACCCACATTCTCAAAAAGCACAGTTGTGAGAATGTGCTGTGGTCTCTGCTTGTAGTTAATTCTTTCTTTTGTAGTAGGGGTAAGGGAGACGTCATGGAGATTTAATTTGGGATACGACTGTAAAACAAAGCAGGGGGGTGGTCTTAGGGAATCTCATCTGGTCTTTTCTCAGCAGGCAGCTTTTCATTACTTTCTGTGCTGGAATGTTTATTGTCCCACAGCTCATGTGTGTTGCAGTTACAGCTTGCTTGGCAGTTTTTCTTGTGTTCCCATTGTCTTGGGTGAACTTGTAGAAACATGGTCCTGAGTGATTAGTCTTAGGCCCAGGAAGTACTGGCATGAGCCAGCCTTTTTCATTTGCACCTCTTTTCACGCTTTTTTTTGCGTGTTGGCCTACAGCCTGGCCTGCGTTACTGAAGCTGGGAGTCCCCAGGGTTACACAGCCAGTGGAGCCCTAGCCTGACCCCAGTGCTGGTCTTGTAAAACCATGGGGATTGCTACCCACAGCCTCCTCTGAACAGAGGTGATCAATCACCTAACTGTGCTGGCTTTGAAAGATGCATAAATGAATGCTAGGATGAATGCCCAGACATTATCTCTTTCACCATATCCCATATGGATCTCAGCTTGGGTTGTCTTCAGCTGTAAAAGCTAGCCATGAAATCCTTCTGCTGCCAAAGCTCTTCAGGGTGATGGCACTCACAAGATTACGTCCCGTTTCTGTCGATATTTATAGTGCAGCTTCCAAATGGTTCCCGTCTCTTACTGAGCTGCTGACAAAGTAAGTGCAGTGAGGTGGTTTTGAGTTTATCCATAAGTCTCTGCAAAGCGCTATTGGTGCTCTGTGCAAAGAGCTAGACAAAGTCACAATCTCTAATCTTTTCCTTCGTAGCTCACAGCCAGCGCCTGGTGCATGTGAAATCTCGCCTGAAGCAAACCCCGCGGTACCAAACCTTGGAACGGGACTTGATCGAATATCAAGAGAGGCAGCTGTTTGAGTACTTCGTTGTGGTGTCACTGCACAAGAAGCAGGCTGGGACTGCTTACATCCCTGAGGTTACCCAGCAGTTCCCGTTGAAGGTGCGGTGCCTGTTGGGAAGGTCTGGCTGACATGTCTCAGAGTGTGCGGTTCACTTGCACAGCTGGAGAAGCCACAGCTTCTCTGTTGACCCCAAGTCATATCAGTAACCCCTCTGCTGTATCAATACTCAGTGAGACTGAAGATAGAGGGGCTGCAGTCACACACCGCCCCCCCCCCCCCCCCCCCCCAAGAATTGTCATGGTATTCCTCATTGCTGAAAGAGCAGCTGATTTACATCTTTTGCTGCCCCTGGCTATGACTTTTATGTAGCTATTCCCTTTCTCCCCCTCTTCTCTTTAAAGAAAACTGACACTTGGGAGAAGACACGTGTTCTTAAAGGGAAGGCACAGATTTCACCAATAGTCTGGCTCAAAACGGGGAACGAGGAGTGGGAGAAACATAGAGCCAGTGTGACAGCGTGTTTGTAAATGGGATGTAACCAGAGCTCCCCTCAGACTTCAGTTCTGTCACTGCTTGCTGGAAGATGTGTCCCAGATTAGAGGCAAAATATAGCAGGGGCAGGTGTTACAGATGCAGGGCTGGGTGGAATTGGGGGCACAGACTTCTTTAAGATATCTAAAGATTAGGTGAGCCAGAATCACAGAAATTTTAATATCTTCCAGGCAGAAGCTTAGCCTCTGTCATCACCTCTTCATTTGTCACAGGAAAAATATTTGAAGTCATTTCATCCCCACATGACTAATTGGAAACATTCCTTCTCTCTGCTCCGCTAGCTTGAGCGCTCGTTCAAATTCATGCGCGAGGCAGAAGATCAGCTGAAAGCTATTCCCCAGTTTTGCTTCCCTGATGCAAAGGACTGGGCCCCCATCCATCAGTTTGCCAGGTAAGTACTATGCTTTGTATCCTGATTCGTGAGAAACAGATTTAGATATCAAACTAATTAAATATGAGAGCTGTTATGGCAGAAAATTGGGCAGAGCCCTGAGAGGTTTGTATTGGAAATGCAAAAATATTGTGGGTTTATTGGATTTGTGTATCAAAGACTTTTAATGTGGGTGATAGGTATCTTGTCATTCTTGTTTCTCTTTCTGTAGTGAGACGTTCTCATTTGTCCTGACGGGAGAAGATGGAAGCAGGCGATTTGGATACTGTAGGAGGCTGCTGGTAATTATGTCTGGTTTTTTTCTTTTCCTAGAGATGCAGCCTTCTGTGGGGTTGGTGTTACTGGCACCTGCTCTGGAAAGTGGAAAGCTACTGCTCTTCTCTTGCAGCATGGAAAGAAAGAGCGTTGGCAGAGCAGCTTTGCTCTCTGCTACTCTGCTCAGTGCCAAAGTCCTTCTCTGAGTACCATCCTCCACTCCAGGCAGAGCTGTTTTACCTTTTCTTTACACTGGTGCTTCATGTTATGACCATAGACTGTTGTTTCACCCCTAAGCTGAAGATAGGGTTTGTCTCCCTTGGGTTCAGATAGCTACTAAACAGTTGTCTAAACCTGTGCTGGTCCTGTAGGCTGGGAACTGTCTCTGTAGAGCAATCTACCCTGTCTTAGTCATTTGATTTAGGAGGGTTGGGACCACACTGTGGATATGCCCATTTCTCCCCGCTGTTTCTAGCTTACCAGGGTTTGAGCCAGACTTAAAGTATTGTCATCAGCAGCATGCTGTCAAATGTCTGCCAGTTTCTGAGCCAGCCAGCCTGCAGAACCAAAAGACTGGTTGCTCTATCTTCACAGCATTTATAACTGACATTTTCCTGGTGGTTTTTGTGTGTGTATTTCTGTTTGTCTTGAAAGCCCAGTGGGAAAGGGAAGCGTCTCCCAGAAGTTTACTGCATTGTGAGTCGCCTTGGATGCTTCAATCTCTTCTCTAAGGTGAGCAGGGAGAGAGAGGGAATTTGTGCTGTAGGCCAAGAGGGATCTGAAAGTGAAGTCACCACCAGAAGAATGGGGATCAGGGAAGCTGATGGCTGAAGAAAGGGCCTGAAATGGTGTTGGCAAGGCAACCACATGCTGATTCCAGAACCTAGCAAAAACACAGTTGAAAGGAAATCTACGTTGTCAGCTGTTGCCTTCTTCCTTCACCAGAACTACCAGAACACAAGCACCAAGAGATTAAAAGGTGGAGTTCTGACTCCGAGGGTCTTGGGGAGTTTGAAATCGTAAGCTTTCCAGTGACCTCAGTGGAGCTGGGTTCCTCTCGCGGAAGGAAATTAAGGATCCTCAATTGCACCTCTAAATTCTTCCTTACTATTCAAGGCTTCATGTCGATGCTGGGTTAAGGAGAGAATGTAGATGCTGGTGCACTTCATAGCTGGTGTTACCTCCGTCCTCCTGATTTACATGTTTCTGTGTCTTCATGCCTTTATTTCAGATCTTGGATGAGGTTGAGAAGAGACGAGGCATTTCCCCAGCCTTGGTGCAGCCTCTCATGAGGAGTGTCATGGAGGCACCTTTCCCAGCTTTGGGACGTACAATTACCGTCAAGAACTTCTTGCCGGGCTCAGGAACGGAGGTAAAGACGCTGCTCTAGGGAGGAGGAGACTTAGGCCAGCAAATGGTGCAGGGCTGGCAACTGACAGCTGGGACTGTGACATAGCACTGGGGATCTTCGAGGACAGATTGTCTGGCACCTGTGGGGCGGGGGAAGCTCAGGTAAGGGACCCAGAGGGGTTGGCAGGGAGGCTCTTCCAGTGGCCATTGGAAAGGAAATCAAATGGTAAAGATGAAGATGAGGACACATTAGCTGTGCTAATATGGCAAAATGAAACGGGGCATCAGCCTTGAGGCCAAGTGGCAAATACTGGCGGACCTCACGCTGCAGAGCATATGACCCTGGATCTGCTCGAGGCCCCTCACACTTAACTTCCTGAAGAGAGGATTCATAGCGTGTGCTCCAGCGTCCTTGATACAGAACCACTGTTCGTGTGGGACAGGCACAGGGTTCTGGTGAAAAAATACCCGAAACCACACAAGGACAACGTTGCAGCCTTTCAGAATGGCATTTTCACAGCATGGAGTTGAGGGTATGTGGTGCATCTCCCACAGTGTGGTGTGAGGACAGTGAGAGGGTTTTGGGGGCAGCATTGAAGGACTGTGGGTGGGTGGAGGGAGCCCAGTTGAACATAATCGTGTTGGGCTTGGTATGCCTTGAATGTGAGAGAAAGTGAGCGAGTTGATAGAGGTTGTGTCTGAGGGCTTTCAGCATAGCACTACATGATGACATTCTCCTCAACCAAACTGAAAACAGTCCAAATGGAATGAAATTACTGCAGAGCACATGCATAGCTGGTTAAAAATCTGCTGTTGAGGAGCAGAGTCCCAATGGTGTGCTGTCGGGCTGTGAGATTGTTTTGGCTGTTTTGATTCTAGGATCCTTAATGTTCATTAATTGTCAGGTTGATCGCATAAACCCCACCTTTACACAATGGGTCGATGACAGCCTTGGGATGGTTTGCAGGCACTTTGGAGAGTAAAGGATTAAAATTCAAAATGACCTTGCTAAATTGAAGGTTCGGTCTGAAATTCAGTACGGACAAGAACAAAATGCTGGGAAGAAGAAATAAGTAGTCTAACACAACATGGAAGTAACTGAGTGAGCAACAGTACTTCAGAAAAGGATCTGGTGATGTAGTGGGACAAAAAGGGAGCAGAAGTAACAGTATAGTATTATTTAGACAAAATCCTGCATTGCAGAAGAAAGTGAGGGGATGAATAATAAATGAAAGCATTTTTTTCGGCATTGGTGGAATTTATTTAGAGTATAATTTTCAAAAAAAATATGAACACTAGGAGAAAACCCAGGAAAAGTAGTTCCACTTGCTAAGTGGTTTAGAAAATACAGGCAAAGTTTGAGAATATTGTTTGCTTAATATAGAAAACAAAGGACAAAGGAGGAGATGTGACAATAACCTTCCAATATATGAGAAGTTTCCTGCAGAGAGAAAGGTGACTGATTGCTCTGAGTGTTTACTGACAGTAAGACAAGTAGTAGTTGAAGTAAGTTGACATGGAGATGTTTCAGCTGCAGGCTTGGTGTTGGTCAGGGCAGTTCAGAAGTAGTGTAATTTTCTTGTGGGATTTATGAACTATCTGGTATTGGAGGCTTTCAAGGACAATTTAGATAAGTCTCTGTCTAAGATAAGGAGTATGAAGTGCTAAGGTGCTGTGACAGGAATTGTTTAAGTAGATATGAACAAACAAAATTGCCCACAGGCTGTTCTTTTCTGTAACTGATATAAAAAAAAATTATAGTCAATAGGTTAGGCATCCAGATTCTTGCAGTAAAAAAATAAATAAATTGTAACTGTAAAAATAAGAGTGCAAATTTGAAAGGCTCCAAGCCATTCTGCTGGTTGAATGCCAGAAAGCTTGGAAACCACTCCTAGATGGACACAAACTAGTTTTCCTCCTTATGAAGAGCTGCCTGTCCTCAGGCCGGTGGGGAGAACTTGTGGTTGGTCTCATGCTGTGCCCATTGGAGTGGACTCCCGATCATCTTCAGCTTCATCTGGAAGAAAGGTTGTGGGAGGTAACACAAGGAAAGACTGTTTGAGGGCTTAAAGCTGTGCAGTGTTCGCCAGCAGTCGGTAACGCTTGTTAGCTGTCCCTGCTTGCCACAGTATGGGTGGACAGCAAGAGCTGACCTGTGGTCTTTTTCTTGCCAACAGGTCATCGAGCTGCGGCGGCCTCTTGACTCCAGGCTTGAGCACGTTGATTTCGAGTCCTTGTTCACATCCCTCAGCGTGCGGCACCTGAGCAGAGTCTTTGCCTCCCTGCTTCTGGAAAGGAGGGTGATCTTTATCGCAGACAAGCTCAGGTACGCTCTTGCATTTCCTTAAACAAAATGCTGCCAAGGAAGGGAGGCTGAGAAGACTGGAGCGACTGAGCTCTCTGCTTTGTTCTTTTTTTCTTCTCTGCTCTTTTCCAACTTTGTCTCTGATGTGAGAAGGGCTGTACTTCCCAGGAGTGGGGAACTCAGGCCACGAACCATAATTTTGCTTTGCGGCTTGCTAAAAGCGTGCTGCTTCTTGTCCCCAAGGAGAACCAAATTCCCCTTCCTCCACATGGTTTCAGAGCAGATTCCTGGTACTAAGGTAGCAAACCCCCCTCCTTTTGCTCTGTGGCGCTGCGGTGTTCCCCACTGAGCTGTGCTGGAGTTTCTAGGGATCAAGCCTCAGGCAGAGATCGCCATCCGTTCTGGGTTGTTCCCTGATGTCACAAAGTCTTCTCAAATCTTCAGCTTGTATTTTAATATCAGTTTCTAAAGACTTTTTTCTTGTGGGGGATAAAAGTAAAGGATGCAGTGAGGGGGAATGAGACAGAGGACTTCCCCCTTCTATTTTGAATCTGCTCAATTTGCTTTTTTAGTTATTTTTTTTGTTTGTTTGCTCTGCTAAATTATGAAAATGGACCCAGGTTTCTTTAAGATCTTGTGCAGCTGGTGGCTGGCAGCTCTCCAGCCCTTGAAGCACTTGAGGATTCAGGGAGGAGAGTTCCAAGGCTGGGGAAAGAAAAGCTGCCTGGATGAGTAATGACACTTAGGAGCATGCTCAGGTTTCAGGAGTGTACAATGCCCCTAAGCTGTCTGTTTTCACAACTTCCAGGCAGCAGGCTGCAGCTCTGGGACTGAGTGCTGGGGCAAAGAATGGGGAGGCCCCTTCTACAGGAAAGTGAAGGGAAAAATTTAGCCTGCAGGGATCCGGGGCTCTCCATGGGCAGAGCTCAGGCAGTCTCATCACGGGAATAGGAAGGCTGGAGAGAGGGAAGCTGTAGCATCCAGGCAGCACTGGCTGCTTGCAGGTTTTGGCAGCTGCCTTGGGTCAGAGAGGGGAAGATTGGCCTCTTTATAATCACTGATACATTATATGCGTGGATATTTAGTATTCTGGATTCTTAAGCCACACATTTCATGCAGAGCATTCAGACTTGCACTGAAAATGAGAGAATTCGTCCAAACGCTGTATTTCTACGTAGCTTATATGGTTTATGTGATAGTTTATGATGACAGGCTTTGTTTTCAAAGGTTTTTCTCCTCCTCTGTAGGACAAATTTTACATTTTGAGAAAATCTGTAAGGACACAGATGACATTGTGATCTGTACAGGAGGGCTAGGGGGTAAGAATAAATGGTAGAGAACTTTTTTTTTGTTTAAGGTATCACTTTAGAATGAACCTTTATTTACCAGATCTTTTCCTATCACGTCTTTATATGACAGCACACCTCCATGTTCTCTGAGCATGGTGTGTATTACAGAGTATCTCTAATTCCAAGGACTTCCATGGGTTTTGGTGGGTTTTTTTTCCCCTGTATCTTTTGTCTGTATATCCAGGGTGTCCTTAGGAATGAGTGCATCTGCCTATAGAAGAGAATGGGTGAGCATTATGGAATTATAGCTTCCAGAATCTCTAAATATACCATAAACAGCTTGCTTCTCTGAAAAAAGAATTGCCATGTTTTAAAGATCCAGGGTCTGTTAGGCCACAGGGCTCAGACTCAAATATTCACCGTAGATTTGCAAGCTCTCTACAAGACTTTTTTGATGTTTTTAAGAAGACCTTGCTCTGAGCAATTTCAGGAGAGTCTTTTCCTGCAACGAAATACAAAGTTTCTCTGGCTGTCATCTTTGTGGAGAGAAAAACTTGAAAAACAGAAAACAAAGAAAATAACTCTCAAAATTAACTAAACTATTGTATGTTAATCCAGCCCAGTGACATGACTACACTGGATTGGTGACCCTTTCATAAGGTAAACAGTGTCTTTTACTTGTTGGTAGAAATTCCATGTTCTGAAAGCTGTTGGTATGTAGATACAGGATCTTCTGTCCAAATGATACTTTTCCTGGGACAGGAACACGTTGAACTCAATGAATATTAAGTAGTATTTACTGCAGGGTTCAAAATGCCAATTTCAGAGGAAAGAAAAGAAATGCTTTTTGGCAACAGCTTAAGAGAAGGAAAAAAAAAAACGGTAAAAGCAGCTGTTGGAAACTGCTCAGAGGTTAGGAATGCTAGAAATAATCCAGCTGACACGGATTAACGGGGAGACTGCAGGTGACATGGTGAAAGATGCATAATAAATTACATTTATCA
This sequence comes from Leptosomus discolor, assembly GCF_034619465.1. NCBI lineage: Eukaryota > Metazoa > Chordata > Aves > Leptosomiformes > Leptosomidae > Leptosomus > Leptosomus discolor. The sequence continues at coordinate 155,501,914 of NC_141391.1, forward strand.
TTCATCTTTGCAGTTCTTCATGTGGGCACTATCAATAATAATCTGTATGTGTGTGTAAAGGTGTGTCTGGGTGTGAGTGTCAGAGAAAACCATGTTTGCTATTTCCTTATGTCTTTTAATTGCTATAAAATCAGTCTGTGGGAAAAGAAAGCTAAAAGGTCTCTTGCCAAATACTGTGAGAACTGTGAAGTGTTTTCAAGCTGAGCCAAAAAATGCATCTAACAAGTGTACAGCAAGTGAAACACTTTGTCTTTTCCATCTTTAGAATGAACATTGAATGTTTTTTAAAGACCTGTCAATCCAAAGCTTGGCAGCGGAAAAGGAAAGAATTTGGTTTACTAGTTTTTGGGTTTGTTTTTTTTTTTCCCCTCTATCGCTGTGGAAACTGGATACATCGCCTCGCAACCCAAGAAAATGACTTTGTTAAAACTATGTTGGTCTGAGTAGTCTACTCTAGCTTTTGTTTGCTCCTGCACTGTAAACTTTAGTCCTGGGTTGTGGAGGCCATGGCATGGGTTAGGCACTGCAATACGAGAGCTGCTTTTGTTTCCAAGTGATGCTGCCTGGCACGCAGCTTGAGGCACTGGAGACCAACCTTTTAGAATGCCTCTTCCAAATAAAAGTGCCTTGATTTCACAAGACACCCAGAGCTGGGCAGTTTTTACTGGCCTGAGGGGCAGATGTGTTAGATTCAGAGGGCTTTTTAAATCAGGAAAACTTACGCGGGCTGAAAATCAAGGCCCTGTTTTTCCAGATCTCCTCAAAAGCCTGTTGCGGATCTGACCAACTTGAGCAATTGCCTCTGTCCCTGCCAGAAACCACAGCTGTGTCAACAACACAAAGTGGTCATTGTTATCAAAGGCAGATCTCAAAGAATTAGAGTAGACACTTTAAATGTGGTCATCCCCAGTAAAAGGTAATTAATTATCAAAAAGAAGCCTCTTCCGTGTGCTGCAAAAACAAACCCGGGACTGTGAATCCCAGCCTCCCAGGTTTCTCCTTTTTGTATTGTGGTTAGGGAGAAGAAGAAACCCAAGGCTGAAGTTTGGATGTCAGGTAATAAATAGCATTTGTTTCTTCAGAGCTGGCTTCTTCACCTGCACTAACCTGCCATTTCGGTGGGAGGCAGTGATGGTCCCCACCACTGGTGGAACTTGACGTCCCCCCGGCGGGATTTGCAGCAATGCTGTGCAGAGTCACGGGACAATGTTTGGAAGCTCCTGCGCCTGTTCAGTATTGTAAACCAGATCTGTGATCCGTCATAAGTAAATCCAGATGTGGCACAGTGTCAGAAATCCAAAGGTGTTTGTAAAATGAATCCTACTGTAGCAGAGCTTATAAAAAAGAAAAAACCCACATCATCAAACCATCTTAAATTGCCAAATGCCAGCATATTTTCAGCAGTTTGGTTAGTGCAGGGAGCAAAGGGCTTCCTGGCATTAAACTCCAAAAGGCTGATTGATTCAATAGTGTTTTTCAGAAATCATGGAGTATCCTAAACCCAAAGAGGGATTCAGCTTGGGGGGGGGGGGGGGGGTGTTAGCATAAGTGCTTGCCTTTGGAGTGGAAAGCTGGAAACCCTGTTGTCAGTCTAAAGTTTGGGAGGAAAGCTGGAAACCCTGTTGTCAGTCTAAAGTTTGGGAGGAAAGCAACCAAACTGAGCAGCCAGTATCCTTCCTTAGAAGCTGTTGCAAGTTGTCAAGGTGTTTCTTTAGAGCAAGTCAAGCAAAATTTCCCAGGAGAGGCAGAGAAGTTTCTGTGTTCAGATGCTGTGTTGGCCACCTCTGTTCAAGGTGGCTACCAAGAAGCAGCAGCTTCACAGGGTGCTGTGTGGTAGGTTTTTGCATGGGATGCTGTGCGGTGGGAAGGCCTGTTGTTCGAGTAAAGTTGCTGCAATGTGATTGTTCTGGCCAAGGGAGTGCTCAGCCAGAGAGACCTGTGTGTCGACCTGTGTCCAAATCAACCCTTTACAGAGGGATCTGACATGGTTCTTTGTGTTCATCTGGCGATATCTCAGTCTCTCCTGCAAGCTCCTGTGCAAATGACATCAGACATGCAGCTCAGCCATGTTCCTACAGGAGGCTGAATGAACCCATGAAAATGTGCTCAGGATCTTGAAAGTGTACTTTAAAGATCTACAGGATTTTCAGGGTTACTGTTGAGACTGAAAGCCTTAAGAAGTGGTGTCTGTGTCCCATTTGAACAACTGGCATTGAACTTCTGTGGCCTGAGGATAGTGCCTGGCAATCCTCAGAGCACGCTGCAATTACACTGGGTAGACCTCTTCGTTCCTGGTGGCATCTGAAGTGCACCAAGCAAAACACAGCACCCTGGGTCAGTATTATTCCAATGGCAGCAGTCATCATGATGGTTATGGTGCGTGTATCCTGGGATATCAGGATGTCAGCAGGGACACTGGCTGTAGCTACCCAAAGGCATTGGCTGCCTGTTTGGTATAAGAGCCCTCAAAGGGCTGACCGACACTGAGGTAGTCCTTTGAGAGTGCATTAAACTGCTCTGGTTGTGTTCTGCACATCAACTGTGGTTGACGCTGTGCACATGTCAGAAAGAGGCATCCATCTGAACAGTGCCCAGAACTTCGGTGGCTGTATTCACCTTCTACACAGACAGGTACCGGCTGTATTAAGACTGTGGTGAGTTTGGGCAGTCTCCCCCGTTGCTGCTGGCTGAAGAGCACACGGTCACATGGATGGCATAAAGGGAATTGATCGTACCAGATTCTTTTGCAAGGCTCAGTTAGCTGTGGTGTGAATCCGCAGTCCCTTAGTGCTTGTTGCAGTGCTATATGCAAGAGAAGGAGGGAGCTTAGGCTTCAGTCATTCCAAAGGACTGAGGATCTGCTGGGCTCCTGGTGAGCTGCAGCTCCCTGAGACTATCTGCAGAGCAAGTCTGACGGACTCACATGTGGAAGAGACATCTCCGTGTTACCTCCTCTGTATCCATCTCTGAACTGCTTTGCCTTCAAAGGAGGCTCACGGACCTCAACACTGTTAGTACTGTTACCTGAAAATGTCTTCCACGGTGAGAAATGTTTCAGAGCAGAGATCACTAGGATTCATCCTGGAGGCGATGAGGCATTCGCAGATGGAAGGGTGGAAGGGGAAGCTATCTTTATTTCCCACTGCGTGGGGCATACAATATCAGACTTACAGCTCTGTCTGTGACTTCCACTAACTGGACCTCAGCCATCTTTCCTCCCACTTAATCTCTCACGTACCATGTGTACTCGCTGGGACTTGAGAGCAGGGTTGAGGGAAGAACAAGCCACCATAAATATAGTAGGAGACAGCATGCCATAATATCTCACCATGCCATAAATAACTGTGTACTTCAGCTGCTTGCTGTTCCTCTGTGGAGCTACCTAGAATCACACAGATTTTTCCATTGGTTTTCAAGTGCTGCTGATGAAGTCAGTTTCCACCTTTAGGCAGGGAAGTTGGATGTGCCTTCAAGATTGAGGATTTCTGACAAAGGTAAAACTTCTAACACTTCCACATTCAACCTCTCCTCAAAGAAGAGGAACTCCAGTGGTGGTGGTCTAAGGGTAATGCCACAGTGCTGCACACAAGTGATGGAAGGAGGTCTTCCAGCTTTCACCATCATGCTGCTGCTGTTACTTGAGGATATAATCAGTCGGAAATTGAGGAGTGGAAAATATGCTCTGCAGAAATGGAGGGGAAGAGAAGCCTCTGCTTTTGCATCAGCTAACATGGCCGGAAGTGTTTAGGTGTACAAGTAGCACAGCCTCAAAGGAGACAGTTTTTAAAGGATCTCCTTAACTTGGAGTACACTTTTTAAGATGGCACATTCACTTTGGTTGCAGTTCCTTTCAAGATTAGCTTGTATGAAAGATACAAGAAAAATAATCTACACTGATATTGTTCCTGCATTTTTTCTGGGTTTTGAGGGTTTTTTTGGTAAATGTTCCTGTTTCTTACCAGCTCTGTGTTTTCTCATTATTTTAATTTTGTTTCTCTCAGACTCGTTATCTACCTTGCATGTGTGGCAGACACAGCAAAACATGGGCTTGCTGATGAGGGCAGGCACAGCTTGAGAGCAGCCACAGAGGGGCAGCCAGCAGGAATGAATGCAGAGAAGGGAGGGGGATACTCTAAGACCTTCCTAAACAAGGATGTGGAACTGAGGGGTTTTCCCATTTAAAGGCTTATGGCTAGTGACATACCAGTCTGTGACACATCCTCTGAAGGGTACTCCTCTGTTTTTATAGAGTACCCCTTAAGAAAAGACAAGCCTTTGGGAGCACAGGGAGAGGAAACTGCCCCGATCTTCTGAAGAGGCTTCCTCAGTGCGCACGTCCCAGGCATGCCTCCCAAGTGCCCGTTCCCTACCTGTAGCAGTCCTAGATATAATTTTCACGTTAAGCAGATTCCATTCTCTCCCCTGGGATTTACTTAGCTCCAAAAAGTGTTTAATGATGTTGACTGCCTGATTTCTTCATACAGTCACACTGATGTCCCAGCAACCACGACTGTGTTCTGCTAAACTGAACTTACCTGCTGAAAGCCAGCCAGCTGTAGCCCAGCCACGCCGCTCTGCTCAGCATGTGTTAGCCTTACAGCACAGGATTCAAATCCACCAGGCTTAGCTGGAGTGAGGGGGTGAGGGAAACCAGGCTTCACTTTTCAGAGAGAGCTCGAGTGCACACCCATCAAACCCCTTCCCACTCAAGTCAGCAATAAACTGCCAGATCCGGGTTGCTGAGTGTAAATTCCCCCGTGGAGTTTAACAGGAGCCAGCTGGGCGTCCTTCCTCGGAGACATGACTCTTCCTGGCCACATCAGCCTCCCTCCCCTCCTCCAGCCTTTTGAGACCTGGATGCTAGTAAAACAAAATGACGTTATATACGTGGTTTATAGCAGCGAGCCTCCCCCCTCCCATGATGCATACAGATGCTTCCAGACCCAGAATGGATGAGTAACTGGTGCCCTGTGGCGAGCTCCACCATGTCTGATTGCAGACCCTGCCTGCCTCCTGCCAGAGGGCTGATGGGGTATCTGAACAGACCCTCTTGCAAGTTGTCAGCAAAGGCACTTACAGCCAAGCTGCTGGTGGCATTTGAAGGGGCAAGAAGGAAGGCTGTGGTCCCATGAGCCACGGGCAGCTTCCTACAGAGGCCGGCCGTGTGCTCCCCTCCTGGAATTTCGCTCTCCCATGTCTCTGAGTAGCCTTGGCAAGACTCACGGGCTGCAGGGTGCCTGGCTAGCCTCAGCTGGAGACCACTGCCTTCCTCCTTCCCCTGTGCTCTGGCATAGCTGCTAGGAGCTATCAGTATGATTGAGACCACCAGAAAAGCACACTGTTGGCATGTGATTGCTTCTGCTAAGGGTTGCCCAAAGGCAAAGCCTGTGTGCTGCGCAGCTAGCAGGCCAAGGGGCAGGGGTGGACCATGGCTGGAATGACCTGCAGGAACACCTGGGGACCTTGTGGCTGCAGGTTGTGCACAGGGCTTTGCCAGGGGTCTGAGCAGGCCTTGACAAAGCTGAGAGTATGGCTAGCAGGTAAGTGGGCCACAGTGCAGCCCAACAGATAGCTGCTGTAGTGGCAGAGCTGTCTTCTGCACCCCACGGCTGTGTGGTGTCTGCGCTGGACAGTATAGCCCCTGTGCGTTCAGACCTGGGGCTTTCCCTGGGCACAGCCACAAAGGCACGCTGTGGGAAAATAAACTCATTTCCCTAATGAAAGGCAGAGGCATGGAAGACACCATGTCTGTCTGATATTTCCCATCAGGGCACTGGAGTAGCAGATGCTGGATTCGGTGAGACCTGTCTCATCGCATGCACATGGGCCAGGATCATCTTTTGTAACCTGGGCTCCTACCTCAAGTTATTGCTCCTGAAGCTGAAAAATGGTGTCAGAAATCTGGGAGAGCCCCTAGTAATTACAGAGATCAATCAGGGAACAATTGAAAGAGCCCTGATTTCTAGGAAGCACCACTTATCTGACTTGACTGACAACCAGCCATTGCCCTTGGTTGTGTTTTCTTCTTCCAGCACTCTCTCCAAGTGTTGCCACGCCACAGTGGCCCTACTGTACCCCTTCACCTGGCAGCACACCTACATCCCCGTGCTGCCGCCTTCCATGATTGACATAGTGTGCTCGCCCACCCCCTTCCTCATCGGCCTGCTCTCCAGCTCCCTGCCCCGCCTGAAGGAGCTCCCAGTGGAGGAGGTGAGCCATGCACCCACACCGCAGCCTTGCTCGCACTTACTTCTGGTGGGCAGAGTTGTCTTCCGTCCTGGAAAGGCTGCTCTTGAGAGCCTGCCTTGGCAGCTGGCAGCGTCAAGGGGCCGAGCTCTCGTCCTCTGGCTCTTGCAAGCGTGGGGTGAGGGAGGAGGCGGACATCCCCTGGGGAGGCAGAGGTCTGCGCTCTGCCTTGTCCGCAGCTTGGGAAGGTGGCGGGCTGGGAATCTCCCACCATGGGCCTGCTGTAGGTAGAAGATGATTTTATTAAAGTTTCTGTTGGTTTCTGCGTAGTGCTGTCGAGGGGCTAAGCACAAAGTCTGCCAGGCTTGGAGTATGAATGCTACAGATTGGCCAGGATAGCTCCCCCTCTGATTAACACAGACATCTAAGGAAAGCACTAAATAATTAAGAACCAGATTCATGGTGCACAAGGGTGAACACAGCAAGACTGAACTTGGTCGGGGAGGCATTTCCCTCCCTGCCCACCCAGGTGACAGCAGTGCAGCCCACAGGGAGAAAAGATGAAGCTCTGACCCTGACATGGCAGTGAGGAGTGGTGGGCCGGGCTTGGAGCACGGCCTGCTGTTGTCCAAGCTGTTCTGTGGCTTGTGGCGATGTCGTTAGAAAGCCACAACAAGGGCTCTGCTCTTGGCTCGTGTGCTGGGGCCTCCTCCAGCTGCAGTGGTGGGTAGGAGAAGCGGGGGCAGGGCCAAAGCGTTTCCTCCAGAGCAGTTATAGATTAAAATACACTTTGATGATGGAAATAGTGACTTCCTCTTTTTATTCTTGCTCTTTCGCTCTTAGGTCCTCGTCGTTGACCTTGTAAATAACCGGTTTCTGAGACAGGTGAGCAGAGCTATTTCGTATCCTTCATCTTCTCTCCCCCCCTTTTTCTACCACACCTTAGCTCCATCTGTGTTTGCTGACCTGTCTGGCTGGATGGGTCACTTACTCTCCATGCAAACTGAGGCAGGATTTGTGGCTGGCAGCATTACAGGGGTTGCTGTGTACGTGTGTCATATCAGTGTCCCAAACCGCAGCTGTTGAGGACTGAATCATTGTGCATTATCTCTCTGTTGTTTTTTTTTTAGAGGGGAATTGGTGGCACTTGAGCACTGTGGGTCCTTAAGTGTCATCCCGTAAGGCTGAGGGCAGAGTTGGAAGGCCTTGGCTCAGCACTGTCTGCCGAGGAGCAGCACGGACTCTTCCAGGCTGTGTGTGTCAGTCCATCTCCTATGGTGTACCTGGCCCTGAGTGGGGAAGGGAGCCTTGATGATTTCTTCAAATCCCTCCTGACCTGGGAGCATGTGGTTCCTCACTCCAGTCCTTGCACTGGATGGGTCACAAGTAGGAAGCCGGTACACGGGAGCCTGTATGTTGCTCTGCAGACGAGATTGCCTCCTGATCTTTACTTCCCTTTGTTGTGGAGTGGAGGAGCGGGATACCGAAGGGAAGAGGATAGATAAGCGAACATACTGTGGCACGGGAAGCTAGTTTTGCCCCAGAGCTCTTTGGCAGATCTCTGAGCAGTGCTGGCTGCATCGCTCTCTGCCGTGCCTCGGGCCCCATGGGTAGGATGGGACAAGTGCACCTCCTGCTGCAGGGAGTAGCGTGTGGCTGAAGGCCGCTCCTTCAGTGCAGCTCTCCCTTGCTAGCTACCTTAGCTGCAGGGATATTTTTAATTTGAGGGTGGCAGAGCACTGGAACAGGCTGCCCAGGGAGGTTGTGCAGTCTCCTTCCCTGGAGATATTCAAAACTTGCCTGGACGCAGTCCAGTGTGACCTGCTCTGAGTGATCCTGCTTTGACAGGGGGGTTGGACTAGATGACCTCCAGAGGTCCCTTCCAACCCTGACCGTTCTGTGATTCTGTCCGATCCTGTGATAGGCTTTACCTTGCGCCTCTCTTTTGGCAGTTTAAGCTAAATCACCCTGTCTCAGCCAGGGCTGGTAGGAGCTCACACACAGTCACCAGCAGTTCCTTGGCTTCGTTGCTGTGTGGGAACTCATTACGCCTCTGTAACAGGATCGGTGCCTGAGCAGAGCTGAGCAGGGGGTTGTGCTCACCTGGCTGCCCGCCAGCATTGTTCAGATACATCCTCTTTGTGGTGGTGCAACTGCTTGCAGGCAGACAGTGGGGCCATGGGTGAGCCCGGACTGATAGCCTCTCAGGTCAGACACCTGAAATCCTTCTGGAATAGGGGAATATTTGGGAAAAGACACCCCCTTTCTCTTTCCTTTTGTGCTTTTTGAGAGTCCTGCACTGGGAAGTGCTGGGAAAATGCCAAGCATATTACGCCTTCTCCCTCCTCCTCTCCTCACAGTTCATTTAGTGCTCCCCCTGCCGTGCTGGGGTCGGGATAGGAGCTGGAGGAGGGCAGGAGCCAGCCAGGCCCTGAGGAGGTGGCTTTGTCTTACAGATGGAAGATGAGGACTCCATCCTGCCCCGCAAGCTGCAGGCTGCCCTAGAGCACATTTTGGAGCAGAGGAACGAGCTAGCGAGCGACAAGGAGGAGGGCCCTGTCAATGGCAAGCAGGGTAAAGCACGGTGCCTTTCAGCTTAAAACCACGTCTTTTCCTGCTCCTTTTTCTCCTGTCACTTCGTAGGGGAGAACTAGGCTTGTGTTGAATTTAACACCACAGAAGTTGGAGGTAGGTCAGGATTTTGGTTGAAGCTGTATTAAACGTTCCATTGCACTGGGGACAATTCTCTTTGTGTGAAGAGAAGCGGTACTTGCCCCTTCCTGACTCTGTTCGTCCTTCCCTTACGGCTACAGGGACCACCTGTACTCCTTTCCGAGTGGTCCCACAGGCCTCTCTCTTCTGCTGACCGTGTGAGTGATGCAGGTTCCTCTGGGGGACAGTCCACCCACAGAGCTGCAGTCTCCGAGGTGGCCATGCAGCTCACAGGCAACTGGGCTGAGACAGCTTTTTGGGGGACAGCATGGGCATCTCCATGGTGGCTTTCGAAGTAGTAGCAGCCCGGTCCTCTTCCATGGCAACCACTTCTTAGGATGCTGTCTCTTTTAAGCGGCTTTTTCTACTCAGGCTGGATCTGAAAAAAAAAATAAACAGGGACTTTGTACCCGGGGCTTTTCCTAGCGCATCCTTACAGCACTGTCCTCACCACTGCCTCTTTGTTCTCTCCTCAGAGACCAGCCCTTTGAACGAGGTGGTGTCCGAGGCCTTTGTCCGTTTCTTTGTGGAGATTGTGGGCCACTACTCCCTCTTCCTGACCCCCACCGAGCGGGAGGAGCGGACCCTGCAGCGCGAGGCTTTCCGCAAGTCCGTCTCCTCCAAGAGCCTCCGGCGCTTCCTGGAGGTCTTCATGGAGACGCAGATGTTCGGGGGCTTCATTCAGGAGCGGGAGCTGCGGAAGCAGGGAGTCAGAGGTGAGGGGCTCTGCCTGGGCTCTGCTCCTGTGGAAACTCTGCTGTTGCTTCTGCGGGAGCCAGGAGGTGTTCACCAGCCACCAGCTCCATCCCCAGCGCCATGGCTGAAGGCTGCAGTGTCCGCGCGGGGACACCGGGAGGGAAGTGGTGGAGAAGCACCAGCGCAGGCTGGTGGTTTGTTCTGACATCCCTGCGTGGCCTTCAAGGAGTCACTTGGGGATTTTTTGTTTCTGTTTACTTATCTTCCCAAAGGGGCACATCACCTCATGGGAGTGTGGTGAGACATAGCATTTGCACAGTGCAAGGGCACTGGCTGCTGGAGAAGAGGGGCGCTTTGTGCATCATCTGGTAGTTTCTTGTTGGGGTTGGGGTTACAGGCACGCTTCAGCCCTGCAGTAAGGGACATAAGCAGTATCCTCCATGTGTGTGCCTCTTCATGCCATGTCGAATTCCCATCAGGACCATCACCGAAGGGGTATGCTGCTGGAACCTCATGTCCCCTTGCTCTGTCTAGAGGAAGAACTGGCTGGATTGGTTATGGCTCTTTTGGCTAGGAGAAAATATCGATACTCATGTTTTCTCCCAGAGCTGCCTCTGTTGTTTCATTCCTGTTATCCCACAGTCCTGAGGGATCTAGTGGCAGCTAAAGTTTCTCATCTCTGCTGCTGCTCGGTGCTGGCTTAGCAATTTGCTCCCAAGCACTGATGACACTGGAATAGGTGGCTGAGTAAAAGAGGCTCTGCAGCATGGTAAATCCCGCCTGACGATTTCCCAGATGGTCTCACTTTCTGGACTTAGTTGTGTTCGTAGCACAGAGAACAGAGGTTTTGTTTCTCCCTATGCAAGGTACAAAAGCTCAGTCAGCCTTGCAGTGGTGGGAGAGGAGGTGGTAGCAGGGCTTCTTTGCTGGAGCCCTACAGACATGGCCCTAAGCTGCCGTCCCAGATCCACGCTCACCTGGCGGAGGAGGTGGGGTGGGTTGTTCCCTCTCATGTGCAACAGTTTATTGGTAAGCCAGGATGGTGTGTTTTCAGATGAACGTTCTTACTTTTATTTATAGGGAAGCAAAATAGAAGTTGTTGACTTCTTTCTTTCTGCAGGTCTGTTTGAGGTACGGGCTCAGGAGTACCTGGAAACACTTCCTAGTGGGGAGCAAAGTGGAGTCAATAGGTTCCTGAAAGGCCTAGGTAAGGAACCAGCGAAACTCTTGGCTTCTCAGGAGGCTTAGGCTTCTTGTTGCCTTCAGGTTTGGCAGCAGAGAAGCTGCTGAAGGGTGTCAGGGCTCTGCTAGTGACTGTGCATGGTTTCCTGCAGAGCAGTGCTCTGAGCCTGGAATGATCAGTGCCTGGCCGTGTATCCCTGCTTTGGTGCACTGTTGGCTCTGCCCCCTAGCCTGGAGGCTGGTGGGGAACCAAAGTTTGGGCCATGAGCTATGTCTGTGTCTTCCAAAGCATATGGGTGGGTCTGAGGAGGCAAGGGAGCAACCAGTGTCTTGGGGGTGGTGGATGCAGGTCCTGATGGGGGGCGTGACACAGTCTCCACTGCCTTCAGGTTTGCCCTTAGGGATCAGCGGTGGGAATTGCCCAGGAGTATCCTAAGGTTGAATCTATTTTCCACTGTAAGGGGAGTTAGACGAGAGCTCCAGACTGAGGTTAGAAGTCCTCAATAAGTCATTGGACATCACGGCTGAGAGGTTGATCTTCTGTTCAGATCACATCCCTGGCCCTCTTGTCTTTCCTTGGCCATTTAAGAGCAGCAGTGTCTGTGGGGCTGGTGTGCCGTGCCTCTTACCCACACATGCTCTGGCCAGGTGAGCTTAGTAATACGTTCACCTTCCAGGACCGCGGGGCAAATGGGCTCTGGAGGGTGTGTCTGGGGCCTTGCAGAGTCCCAGTCTGCAGCGCTGCTGCTCCCGGGCGGTGGGCAGGGCTATGGCCTGCTCTGCAGGCACCTGCTTCCACCTTGCAGGGCAGGGGGCTGTGGGTAAGGACCCAGGGTTGGCAGCAGGGGCGATTCTCTGTAGCCCTGCTCGGCCAGTGGGGTGAGGAATGACACTGTCACTGTGGGGAGTCCGTTTTCCTTTCTCTGTCTCTCCAGGTAGCAAAATGAAATTCCTCCACAAAAAGTAAAAGCGAAGCACATCCTCGTTCCGCAGAAGAGAATGACTTTACCATTTAACAGCAATAAATCAGGCTATTACCAACCGTTCCCATTCAGTCTGCTCCCAGGAGCCAACAGCCTGGGGCAAGCTGACCACGGCCGGGATGCGCTCGCACAGACCTGTGGTGCCACAGGAAGATGTGATGACTGCGGGGCTGCCGGGACAGGTTTCTGGATATCTACAGTACCATGCACTGGACCAAGCACTCTCGGAACTCTGCACTGGCATGTTGCAGGCATCCCAGCGTATTGGATCTCTTAGCTAGTCAATTCTTTGTTTTGTTATATTTTTCTATTTATATTGGGGTTAGAACAATTATTAACCGATGACTCTTGCCCTGCCTCCTCTCTGCCTGGTGCTGCAGGAGGCTGAAGCGGGACTCCCACAGGACTGAGCAGGCAAAGCTGAGGCATGGAGGAGGGGAGGAACAGAGGTGTGTGGAAATAGGGCTCTGCAAAGCAAGGACGCTGAGGGCTGCAGGAATGATGTCAGGACTGACCACGAGGAGTTTCCAAGCAAGGGGAGAAGGGTGAGGGGGAACCACTAAACCTACTGAGGACTTGATGGGCCAGCCAGCTCCCTGGGTGGCTGTGTCAGGGGTTCCTGGCACGAGAAGAGGCTTTTCCTTACGCAGTGTAATTAAAAGTGAGTGGTGTAAAAGGTGTGCGGACCCTTGGTGTTTTGGGGAGGGGGATGAGCTGTGTCGGCCCACCCTGGCACCGAGCGTGAGCTGGAGAGGACATCTAGCAGCTGAGCCCTCGCCTTGGCCAAGCCCTTCGCTTCCCCATGAGCCTCGCAGCCCGAGTGGCCTCGTTCCCTCGCCTGGCCACGGGCAGGGGGAGCCCAAAGTGGAGCTCACCTGCAGGGTCTCGCCTGGGAGATCCATCAGAGGGGCTCTCCTCTCCCATCTCGGGTGTTGCTGCTGGGGAGCGCGGTAGGAAGCGGGCAAGGGGAGCGTGCCTGCTGCTGCCTTCTGTGCTCCCGGTTGGGGAGGGGGTAGGACCTCCCGCTCGCCTCTCTGTTTTGGTGGGGAGGAGAGGCGGGGAGGTGTCAGGGGAGGTGTGTGGAGGTTGGGGGCTCTTTTCCAGCTGGTGCAAAAGGTGTTTCGCTTGCACTGCTTGTGAGGGCAGAGTCAAGAGCAGCTTGGAGCATCCTTGGGTCTCCTCTGCTCTTTAGAGAGGAAGCCAGAGGGTAGCTCTGCTGTGGGCCAAAGGGAAATCTCTTCCCCAGTTCATGGGGGGTTGCAGGGTCAGAGCTGCATGTGGGTACCTTTCCTGTGGGCAGTTGTGCTATGCTGAGCTCCACAAGGCTGCCAGAGGTTTTGAAAGTGGTCCGGGTGAGGGGGCTTTCCCGGGTGAGGGGGCTTTCCCAGGTGAGAGGGTCTTGTTGACCAGCAGTGGGGTTCAGAGGAGCTCACCTCTGCTGGGTAACAGAGGGGGAACTGTGAGTCCAGTGCTGCTCTGAATCTTGAAGCCTGCGTTTCCAAAGTTTCATACAGTGGCAGCCACTTCTGTGCTGTGTTTAAGGACAGAGGAAATGGGTTGTGGCGGGAGCAGGCAGCTGGGTGGGTGGAAAGGTGGGGGGGTGAGTGCTTGGAGAGGTCGTGCTTCGCTGGCTCCCAGTGTAGTGGGGCTTGTTATGTCTGTGACATGTGCCGCTATCTGGGGACCAGATACGCTGGGCAAATGGCTCTAGGTGGCCCTGCTTGAGCAGCAGGTTGGCCCAGATGACCTCCAGGGGTCTCTTCCCACCTCAACCCTCCTGTGGGTCTGTGGTGAGCACCATAAATGCTGGACAGGGGGCAGGTAGGGAGCACCTGCATCTCTACGCTCCCCAACTCATGTGTGGGAACAGTTGAAGCAATAGAGGTCAGAGAAGCCAGCGGCATTTCTCACCCACACGCACCCCAAGGGTCAGGCAGGGGGTATCAGGGACTGCCCCTCACGTGTGCTGAGCACACAGCTGAAAATGGACGCTACTTAGAGCCTGGTCTGTCACAGGAGGTGGTGGTGGCGCACCAAAGGAGACTGCAGTGGAGTTCAAGGTGAATCAAATGCTGTGTTTTGGTTTTCTTTCTAAAGTTTTTTTTAATGGTAGCAAAACCGGGGGTATGCAAAGTTGGGATGCACCCACACATGCAAAGGCAGCCAGGATGCCTGCAAAGCTTTGTCGGGTGCTAAATGAAGCTGATCTTGTGGCTCAGCTCAGGCCTCCAGAAGTAGGTGTCCTACATGGTCCCCCACTGCCAAGCCTGTGTCCAGGGGCTCCGTGTTCCCCTTCTCAAGTGGTGTTTCTGACAGCGTGGGACTTCGCCTTCTTCGGTGGGAGCCGTGGTAAGGAGCTGGGCAGGTTTCCCGGGATGCCCGATGCCAACAGGCTCCTTAGCTCAGCTTGAACTTGCGTGTGAGCATGCCAAGATACTGGCAGCTTTACTGCGATTTCCTACTAGCTCAAATGAAAATGGGTTGTGAAGTAGCCCCATTTGTCTCATTTTGGGGGCTCTGTGGCCACTCAGTGCTTTCACTGGCAGCTCTCAGAAAAGAGGGAATCAAGCCTACATAGTGTACAATATCCAGGGGAGGGGATGTTAAAAAGCAGCAGCATGAAAAGTGCAATGAAAGAAACATTTACAGCTGTGTCATTAAGGATTTAAAATGAAACTCGGACAGAGAGCCTTGGTCTCCAGCTGCCGGACAGCCTCTCCAGCTTTATGTCGAGCCGTGTTGCTCTGGGATGAGGAGGGCGCCGTGTCACTCGGGACTCTGGATGCTTTGGAGGAGCCCACCTGTGAAGAAAGGCTGTAAGACTGGCTGTGCTGGGTCTGACCACAGGTCCTCATAGCGCAGTGCCCTCCCATGGAGGCTGCCAGCACCAGATGCCCAGAGAAGACTCTGAACTGAGCACATACACTGGGTATGCCCTATATAATATATATATACACACACACACACTATATGTATACCCAGAACATTGTACTTGCCTACTATACATCCCACACAGCCAGGGGGTTCCCCCACCAGAGCTGATGTTGGTGTGTTTTGTAGCCTTGCACAAGTTTCTTTTCCATGACTGTGTGTACGTGGGTGTAGACAAACATGCTAAGGCAAGAGGCCAGTCTGGGAGCAGTACGGATTTACCAAAGAGTACTGGAGAACCTCCTGGGCTGCACCAAGAGAAGTGTGGCCAGCAGGACAAGGGAGGTGATTCTCCTTCTGTCCTCCACTCTCGTGAGACACCACCTGGAGTACTGCGTTCAGCAGTAACAGAGACGAGGACCTGCTTGAGCAGCTCCAGAGGACAATCAGGGGGCTGGAGGACCTCCCCTGTGAGGACAGTCTGAGAGAGCTGGGGTTGTTCAGCCTGGAGAAGAGAAGGCTCGGGCGAGACCTTATAGCAGCCTTCCAGTGCTTAAAGGGGGCCTGCAGGGAAGGTGGGGAGGGACTCTTGATCAGGGAGGCTAGTGTGGGATGAGGGGTAATGGTTGCAAACTGAAAGAGAGGCGATTTAGATTAGACACTAGGAGGAAATTCTTCACTGTGAGGGTGGTGAGGCACTGGCACAGGTTGCCCAGAGCAGCTGTGGCTGCCCCCTCCCTGGCAGTGTTCAAGGCCAGGTTGGATGGGGCTTTGAGCAACCTGGTCTAGTGGGACGTGTCCCTGCCCATGGCAGGGGGGTGGGAACTAGATGATCTTTAAAGTCCCATTCTATGATTCTACGACACTCACTCTGTGAGGTTAAACATTAAAAGCTGTGATCTCTGCTCCCTGCCAGTCCCTGGTTACTTAAGCAACTCTCACATGCTGACACGAGTAGCTCTGCAGAGCCTAGGATGCCCGGAAGAGCTGCATGTGCTGACTCCCAAGCCACTGGCTAAACCCTGAGCCCGTTCCCCACCTTGGCTTCCCAGCACGGCCTGTTGGTGTCCTGTGAGAGCTCAGGGCTCGAGGTAAATCCCAGCTCTTGCAGAAACTGATGGGAATGACCCCTTCACTATACAGTTGTTCATTCATCACTGATGGTGGCCAGTGCCAGCCAGACAGCCTGTGCAAGTCAAGAGACGAGACCCTGCCCTGCACAGTGTAGGTCCGATCTGGTTTGGAGGGGTGTAGCTGAAGGGCTGTGCTTGCAGGCAGCTGTGCGTGAGGGTCCCTGGTACCAGCAGCGGAGGGGCTTGCAACCTACCTCTCTGCCTGGAGACGGCCTTCAGGTCGCAGGTGCTGGCAGGCAGCTTGCAGGTGTAGAGCCCCAGGCAGCCGCCGCAGTCAGAGGGCTTCTGGCAGGGCCGGGACTGGATGCCGTGGCAGGCGTGCTGTGGAGGGAGGGAGAGCGGTGACAGCAGAGCCGGTGTCCAGCCTTGCCCGGCCCCTGGCCTGGGACCCCCTCCCGGTCACATCTGTGTCATTGCCCAGTGGTCACACTGCTGAGACCCCCAGCCCCAAGGAGCCTGTGCAATAAAGAGGCTCGAAGAGGTGATTTCTGCTCAGGCTTGGGCTGCCTGAGAGCAGCCTCTTGTAAAGTCAGAAGGTTCCCTTTTGGGGTGTGCATGCCCCACAGCTGGTCATTCAGTCATTCTGGGGCAACATGAACTGCTCAGCTCTGGGACTATGCTTGCCAGGGGCTGTCTGCTCCAGCATGCTCAATCTGACAGCAGTGAGATGACTGGGGGTGAGATGAGCTCAAAAGAGTCTCATCTCCCCCAGATGGGCAGGCTGGAGAGGCTCTTGTTAGAAAGCCAAGCCAAGTTGCAGAAGATGATATCATATACTGCGATGAGCATTTGCTGACGGATTTAAAACTGTAAAGTAATGCAGTAAAACCTGCAGTAGTGGGACGAGCTGCTCACCAAGCTATAGAGCAGCAGCTTCATGCAAGGAGCTGGAGAAGCCAGGGCCTGAGGAAGCAGTTTAAGGGCCAGTTCGTTACCACTTTTGGTAGCAAGCACACTAAGCAGCTGGCTCTCACAGCCACAACATCCCCCCCACACACACACACACTGCCTCTGCCCTCTTGCTGCCGCTCCTGCCCCAGCAGAGCATCCCCCAGCACAGCATCACCCGGCACTTCTTGGTTAAAGCAAGTGCTACTTGTGTCCCACTGAAAGGCGGTTTGAGCTTGATAAATGAGGAGTTGCTTGTTTGCGGGATGCTGCGCTGAGCCCACGGAGCAGGTTTCCCGCGGGCTGCGAAGGGCTGTGCCTCCCTCCGGGCAGTGCTGCGAGGAGCTGTGCCCATCGGCGCAGTGAGGGGAGCTTCGTGGTAGCACTGCTGGGGTGGTGAATGCAGGGCTCTGGGGGCCAGGGAGTGTTTCAGGGGCTGGAGCTGGAGCAGGTCTGTCCCTGCAGCTCTGGGGGCAGTACATGGGGACAAGTGCAGCCAGACCTGCGCTTGCCTCCTGAGCTGCTCGCCGCCTGCATGCGGGGTCATCAGCTCTGCTCTAAGCCTCACCAGGTACCAGATGGGGGTTCGGGGTTGTCACTGCCCGTCTCCCTTGTCTGCACCACAAGCCAAGCAGTGCTGTGAGGCCATGTTGTGGCCAGCACTTTCACACTTGGCTCATGAGGAGTGGCCCAAAAGCAGCTTTTCTACCCAGCTCAGCAGCTGCTACTGCTGCCCTCAGTCCTGTCTGCTTTGTATGTCCCCACAGTGCCATGGGGACTGCTGGGCTGCAAGGCTCTGCGTGGGGGTGCTGGAGCTGAGGTGTACGGGGAGGGGGGGGGACACTCGGTTTTGAAGCTGGAGAGCTGGATGAGCTGCTCAGGGAGATCCCACCAACGGGAGGGCAGACGGTAGCAGCCCATGGGTCACTGTGTGGATGCAACAACCCTCTGCCCGGAGGGGAGGTGCCCCCCCGCCAGCCCTGCTTTGTCAAAACCCCAGCCATGGCTGCCTGGCATTGGGGTATAGCCAAACAACTGCAAGTGTTTGGGTGGTAAAACTGCTGGGAGCTCAAGGCTGTGCCGGGAGGGTTCTCTCCTTTCCCTGCGTTGCGGCATGGCGGTGCGTTTTGGGGCTGTCCTGCCTGGTTTGGGTGTCTTTGTGCTGCACAGACCTGCCAGAGCCGCTGCTGGCTCCCTGTTTATAACAAGCGCTGGGGGCCAGCAACATCCCTCCCACCCTGGAGGAACCCACAGAGCTGTGAAGCAGAGGGAAGGACCCATTTCTTCAGCCCCATGCTCTTTGTTAGGCACGCCTAAGGCCATTATGCATGGTCCCTCCATGCCCTGCAGACGAGTCAGCCGGAGGGGCTCACCAAGCTGCCTGACCCCGGTGTCAGGAGTGGGGGGCTGGCACCTCCCCTCACTCCCAGTCCCTCTGCAAACCCTCTGTGCAAACCCTGACCCTTGCTGGCCGAGGGCAGGTTGTGCTTACCGTGTCCCCGTTGAATTTCCCGTGGCCCTTCAGGTGATGGCTCAGCCCTGGGCTCCGGCTGCGGGAGGGCTGTGGTGGGAGCCTCTGGGGCTTGCCGGGAGGGTCCTTCTCACTGCTGCTCAGCGGGGGCTTGGCCATGGCCCTCCTGGGGGACCTGAAGCCAGGGGGAGCCTCTCCCATCACCTTCCACGCACCAGCCGGGGGGCGGCTCCCCTCCGAGCCCTGCCCAGGCAGGTTGTCCCCTCCATCTCCAGGTGGCCGAGGGTCTTCTCCATGGCCCCCTGCTCCTGGCTGCCACCCCAGGGTGCCAGCCCGGCCCCGCAGTGCCTGAGATGGTGCTGGGGCCAAGGAGAGCAGCACCAGGAGGAGCGCAGCGACTGTCAGTGCTGGGCTTTTCATCCTCCAGACCTGGCTTTGCTTGGGGGGGGTCTCCTGCCCGGGCGATGCTGTTGGAGGCGGGAGCAGAGGTGGAAGCTGCCTCTCTTCCCTGCCGCAGGATCCAGACGAAGTCATTTTTATAGTGCAGGGACCTACCCTGGGGGCACAGCTCTTTTCCCCCGCCCCTATTGTGTCCCACCTCCCAGCTTACAAGCAAACCTGGCTGCTTGTGTGGGCCCCGTCCCCCTCCCTTGTGCTCCCAAACGCCCCAGCACCCTTCTGCCACGGCCACCCCGTCCCCACTCAGGGACGAGTTTGCGTGTGCCTGCGAGCACAGAGTGTTCGAGCTAAACAACACTTCCAAGCAACGTCTTTGTAAAAGGGGGGGGGATGTATCAGAGCTAAAGGGCAACAAAGCTGGTGAAAGGCCTAGAGAATAAGTTACAAAGAGCGGCTGAGGGGACTGGGGCTATTTAGTCTTAAGAAAAGGAGGCTGAGGGGAGACCTTATCACTCTCTACAACTACCTGAGAGGAGGTCGTAGAGAGGTAGGTGCTGGTCTCTTCTCACAGGTAATTAATGACAGAACAAGAGGGAACAGACTCAAGCTGCACCAGGGCAGGTTTAGGCTAGATATTAGGAAAAAAATTTTTACTGAAACGGTTGTCAGACATTGGAATAGGCTGCCTGGGAAGGTGGTCGAGTCACCATCCTTTAATGTGTTTAAAGGTCGTTCAGATGTGGTGCTGGGAGATAGGGTTTAGGGGTGTACTTGGTGGAGTAGGGTTGATGGTTGGACCTGATGATTTCAAAGGTCTTTTCCAACCTGAATGATTCTATGAAAATAGGTCCCTTTGGCCTCTGAAAAGGCAGCTGTCAGTATTTTCATTTTGGTTTCCTAAGGAGGTAGTGCTGATGTGATACAACTTTTTCAGTTCTCCAGCCCGCCCCTCGTGCCTTCTCAGCTCTTCGCCCAGTTTTAGCCAAATCTGATGGAAAGGCGCAGACTCAGAGGTAAGGAGTTGCTACGAGTCTGGTGAAAGTGGTCTGGGTCGAGAGAAGACACCCCATTAATGCCTCTATCCACTGCAGCGGGAGCTCACTTCTTATTAAAGAGCAGAGCCCACACGGGAGAGTTGTGTTTGACTGAGTTTTAATTGGCTTTTGTGCTGTGTCAGATACCAGTGATCTGCTCCTCGCCGGTGGGTGACCTCTCTATGAAATGAAGGGTGAGTCTGTACTCCAGCTTTACGATCCATCAGGTTCAAAAACCAGCCAGTATCAAGACCCAGCTCCACTGGAAATTAGCTTTAATGAGTTTCAGTGTTCACCAGCCCATTGGCTGATTACCCATGGCAACCGCAGTTGCATCCTCTGCACATCGTATGTTGGGAGAGGGGGTGACTTTTCCTCATTGCTTCCACAGGAGATGCCCTCGCTCCCTAATACTTGTACGTATTTGGCACCTTCCACCATGTCACGACCTCCCTGTCAGCACCCTCTTGGCCAAAAGGCTGTAGTCATGGTCCTGACCACAGGGATTCTATCCCATTCCCTTCAGCCCCACTTGCGAGTGGTGAGGATCACCCCCAGACTCTCCTTCTGCTGAGTCCTGTCTCCCCATCTACCAAAGGGCAATGTTTGCACATCCATGGGGCTGAGGGAGAGATACTTTTCATTCAAAATTGTTCTGCGTGCCTGCTGAGGAAGGGCTGGCAACACTGGCTTTAGACACAGCATTTGGTTAGGGTGCAGTTATCGCTTCCAGCCAGTGGATAGCTCTGAATTAAAGCGCTGGGTAGGACAGGCAGCAGTCACACCACTGCAGCCTGCACCACCCCCAGCTGCTCCGAGGCCAGACTTCCAGTTTGTGGTCCTGCCTGCTGCATCCTCCTGGTGGAAGGAAGGACTCCGGAGGGTGTAGTGAGTTGCCAGCCCACCCCCTGGGCGTGAGCAAAAGCAAGGCAGGAGACCAAGCAGGAGACCGGAGAGCTGATTTCTACAGATCTGCTGCTATTATTTTCTGTACGTACAGCAAAGGTGTACTAGCAAAACACAGGCATTTTCATGCATGGCTCGTGTGACAACGAACTTGAACACTGCAGCTGGTATAAGGCTGTAAGGAAGGGGGAGGCTGCTTTGCAGACACTGTACCTGAAGCCTGTGCTGGACCCTCTCTGTCCTGCGCTCCCCTGGATATCATTTTGGCATTTGTAATTGCACAGTGGGTGTTCGATTGTGGACCAGGTATGAGTGCACGCGGTCGCTGGCCTTCGTACCTCTGACGTGGGAATGGCTCAGCAGCATTGAGCCAGCAAGCATCCCTGTGAGACTCACACAGAGGCCTCCTGCCACTCACCGCCATCCCCTGTCACTCCCCTGTCAGACACGGATGGTCCTGTCTAACACCAAAAAAAAACAGAGGCAGAGCTGGTGTCTTCCCACCCTCAAGGTTAGTCACTCAGGGGCTGGAAGATATCTAGAAGAGGCATCTCTGGGAGATAGTAACACAACAGAAGAGTGAGAAGCTCATTTCCATCACCAAGCTGACTATATTAGCTAGTTGTCAAAAGGCTGTGGACCAGACTTCATTTGTATAAAATTGATCTAAGTGCAGATGTCCTTGCTAATAAACATGCTGGAGGGGTTAAAGGCAGAGCGATAACTGTGCAGCTCTAACCCGGAGAGCATCAAGGAAGCTCTGCTCTGTTTCTGCCTTTGCTGTGGACTCACTGTGAACTTGGCAGAATCATTTGAGCTACACAGCTTGCACGCCCACCTGTAAACAAGGGCTGTGCTTCACCTCCTCCCTGGAAACGAAGTCCTTAGCCTGAGCTTCTGTGATGGTACCAGGAGACTTCTTGTTCTGGGAGGAAAGGGAAGGTATAACCGAATGGTTTGGTCCAAGGACGCAGTGCTCTGTTAGCATCGCACGCCTGCCAGTGCTCCTCTCCAGCCAGCCACGTGTGGGAAGTTTTCTCTGTCAAGCACCCAGTGGTTTGCCAAGTGGTCAGTAATGGAGGCGTGGTGAGAGGGGCTTGCTCTCTTTTGCTTCAGACTCAACACTTTGGGCTGAGGAGGAAGGAAGCCCCAAGTTCAGAGGGAGGCATGTGGAACAAGGGGCAGTCATCCCTTAAAGGCCACCAGCTGGCCCCTGGTTACCCCTCTTTGATCAGTCTTGCCTGCTTTCTCCAGGGACGTTGGACTCCAGAGCAAGAAAATGCGACATTCGCTGGCTGGCTTGGGAAGACTGATGAGGTTGTCCTACAGTGTTATGCTCCTGCCAGCTGCATCTTGCCACAGGTTGTGGTCCATGGGACCTCTTGGATAGAAATCAGGAGTAAGTAGCAAGAGAAGATGTTGCTGTTGGGCCCACCTGAAGAGACGTTGTCCTGAAGATCTAGGAGTTGATGACAGAGGAGCTACCGTGATAATGGACAACAGTGACACTAGGTAGAGGAAGAGAAAATTCCCCCAGTAGAAAATCTAGAAGGACTGGAGGTTCAGGGAAGCAGGAGGTCTGGAAGAATAGAAACCAGCTTTTCTTTACAAAGAAGAAGTTCCCTGAGCTGGGGCCTCCTTCCCTGAGTATTTACTCAAGACCAAAACAGAGGAGTGTTCCCATTGGACAGGGGAGGTGTGAGATATACTATTAACAGGCAGTAGACAGAAGAACCAAGCTGTGGTTGCTGTAACCCACCAAATTAAAAAAATAATAAAATAAAAAAGGAGAGGAAATACCAGCAGACAAACATGAATGTGAACAGTGCAACACAAGTTGTCACCAAATGCATTCCACTGACACGTCACCTCCCAAAAGATAGGTGCACCAAAAGTCTAAGTCCTCTGGTCAGCAGCCAGCTTTTGAGCTCAAAGCTCAAAACACTGCCCCGTTCCTGGAAACAGCAATGCTGGGAGTGCAAGGAGGTGATGGATGAGAAAGCCATGGTGCTCTAGTCCATCTTCCATGCCTTCACCTCTGGCCAGCTCCTGCTCTTGACTTGCTCCTGGCTGACACTGGAAATGCTGATTTCTGGGGAAACGGGCTCATAGGAACGGAGAGACAAGCTTGCAGCAAGCAGACCCATCCGGACACAGGTATCTGTGTCATGTTTAGCAAGCATCCCTGCAAGGATTCCTGCCATTAAGCTGCAGAGAGAAAGAAAGGCAGTTTTGAACACTGGGGGAACAGCTTTGATCTCGGGAACACGGCCGTTCGTTCATAAGAGCATTCATTTGGACCCAAACCAACACTTAGAGAAGCAGAATATGTCAGACAGGAGGGGTGAGGGTATAATGAAATGTTTTTGCTTTTTTACAATTATTTTAAAATTTGGAGTAACAAATAGTGCTATTTATTCGCATTTTATTTTCTTCTCATCTGAGTAGCTGAGGTACTTTCCCATTCCACACATTTTCTATTCTCCTCAGTTTTCCAGGTGAGGCAGAAGAAAAGAAAGGAGTGTAAGAAGGAAATAATCTATTTGTCCCTTGCTTTCTAATTATTTTGTCACTTCTCTGCTCCTTGTTGGTGCCTTGTTACATTCCCTAGTGTCCCCAAAGGGGTGGGTGGGAAGAGTGGTGATGTTTCCATATGTATATAAGAGGGGCAACAGACACAGCTGGAAAAATATGTCCAAAGCTGAAATGAGATTGTAGATTCAGATTTTTGTAAACTTTCACTGTGGTTTTCCATATGAGATTTCCCAGTAAAAATGACATGAGTGCTTGGAACAATAGCAGTCACCCACAGGTCCTCATAGGGCAGCAAGGAGGCCGTCAGGAGAAGGGTGTGACTTTGCCACCTGCCTGGCTTGCAGGGAAAGGGTCTGTTGAGGCATGGCTACGTGCAGGGTACTGTTCATGATTGACTGGGAACAACCACTGTTTATTCATATCTAAATACAGTAAAGGTGCTCAGAAGCTGGGGAAGGACAAAGAAGAAGCGAAAGAGAAGGGAGAAGATAATGACATTTGAGAAGAAGAAGCAAGGACAGGAAAATGTGACGGCAGGGAGGATTAATGAGCAAATCTATGGGGAAGGGGAAAAGTTGGCTTTTTTTGTGTGTGCTCTGATTACCTCAACATCTTTTTGTCCGTAACAAAGGCACAGAAGATTATGATTTCCATAAACCGTTCAATCTCTCAACAGCTCCAGAAGTTCAGAGTAAATATTTGGGGGAGCATCCCCTAGCGATGCCGTGTGCAGGCACGCGGTGTTATGTTGCCACGGCAGCCAGGTGCAAGGAGCCAACAGCCGCTGCTCCCTGCACACACGCACGGCTCCTTGGGCAGCGTCTCGGGGGCTGTAGGAGAGCTGCAGGGTTGAAGCCAGGCGTGAGGTGCCCCGCACCACTATTTCTGGGTGCACAGTGTCCCCTGACTAGTGCTTCAAAAGCGCGAGGGTTCACGGGGGGCTGAGCTGTGAACGTGTTATAGCCCTGGGTCATACCCTGCTGCAGAGTCCCTTGAAAGTGCCAACAGGCTGGGCTTGGGCAGCTTTACCAGTTTATACGCTGTGGAGATGGCACTGTAATGTCCTGCATTTCCAGCCTGTTTTGGCACTCTTACTCTGTAGAACAGGGATTTCTGCACTCAGTGGAGCAGCTGAGGTTACCAGGAATGAAAACCCTGGACAAACACAAGGACTATGAAAATTCCCACGTGGACCTGGGGACTCTGGGGAATAGGATTTCCAGCCCAATATTACTTCAGGAATGGGAGCAGTAATGGGCTCCTAGCTTTCAGACAGCTTTGGAAGGAAAAACACACTTCAAGTACTCCTGTGTAACTCAGTGGAGGTGTTTGGCAGTAGCACACTTTATCTCACCTTTGGTCTTCCCTTAAATTAAGCTTTTAAAAAGGGAAAGGAAACCTAAAGAAGATGTTTAGTTCACATTAGCCTCTAAAAAAAATGGTCCTGCAGTAAGGAGTAGTTGTGTTCTGAGCAAACGGTACAGAGAGGAGGCTGTGTCCCTGGAGGGGCTGGCAGAGGTTGGGCACATCTGCCAGAAGCAGTGAGCAAAGCTGAGCTTTCCTTAGGACAGGCTGACCCCGCGAGGTTCCTCCCAGCCCCCATTCCTCTGCTGTTACACTTACTGCTCCAAACACCACTTCTTTGGAGAAGACCACCTTGCAGTTGCAGTCAGCTCATCTCAGAGGCAATTTGGGACACAAGGAATGTGTCCTGGTGTTAAGTGGGTTAACTAGCTTGTCAAGAAGTTATTGATTGAGCCTAACTCAAATATTGAGGACACCGTAAGTTTAAAAAAAAAAAAAAGACTTTTCATTCTGCCTACTCAGAAAAAAGAAGTGTTGCTATGTTGAGTTATTGATAGGTAAAAGTAGAAAAATAAGAGAAAATACATCGCATAGCCTGTTGGTCTATACCAAAGCAATGAAAGGATAGAATCAATTATTGCCATGTACGAAGCAAGAAGCAAAAAAACCTGACTACTAGATATAGTTTGACAAGTTAACAAGGAACATAATAAAATATTACTCTGACAGACTGAGAATTGATCAGTGGGGCTAGGAATAACACCTGTCATTTCCTATGTACAGCGTTGTGTGAACAGCTAGGCAAATCATACAGCAGACTCTTCTGAAGCTTGAGCTATTGCCAGAGGCAAATGCAGAACCTCATGAAATGCTTTTAAGGGCAATTTTAGCTAGAGTGGCAGTCCCACTTCCATTGGAGAAGTGTGGAAGTAAAGCAGTTAAGTAGTAAGACAGCTTTGATGTAAGGTGGTTTACTTTGCTTTTAGCAGCTCAGCCTGGACTAATTCAGAACTACTAGATTGCCATGAAAGGCTTGGATCTTAAAGAAATGCAAAACTAATAACGGCAAGACTGGCTTCCAAGGTGCTTAGGGGGACATTTTCAGCAAGCTTTGCAAGGAATCACAGTAACCAGTCCTCCTGTTCCTGTGTCCCTAGTGTCTAATCCTCAAGCAGCAGAATGTTGTTTGCCTTTGCAGAATTTCAAAGAAATACGATTACGGCCCTTCCACATTTAGGTGGAGAAGACAAAGTAGTGAGCCATATACCTGTCGCCAGCTCCCGAGACGTTGACTATCTCCTCGCTGCTGACGTGGATGGCGGGGTAGTGGGTGGCACAGAGGCTGGCAGCTCCAGTCTGTGGGGGCAGAGAATGGAAGTTAGTGAGAACTGCCCAAGCTGATAAGGCCCGATGTAGCTGATGCCATCCAGACCTGCACAGATGCCAGAAAAAAAAAGGCAATAATCTTTTTTCACACTTTGAAAGAGATCAGCGATTTAAATGAAGCTTCCTGAAAATGAAGCTTGCAGTCATGAATATTCACAGTAAGAACGTTTAAAACTGGCTGACTGTAAACACTGCTGCTAGGAGCCAGCAGTATATGGACAGACAACTTGATTTTCTTTCAGAGCAGAGTATTCCACCCCTCAAACACATACATTAGCCAGCAGTGATGCCATGTTTCCCAGGACTGCTGTCGTGCCACCAGAAATAGCAGTGGTGCTATAGGGTGCCAGAAAAGAGCGACTGAGAGCTCAGAGTTTGTTTGTGCCCTTACCTGTTCAGGGGCTCCTGGACGAAGCGAGATGCTCCCTCCCAGGCTCTTGCCACACAGGAGGACGCCGTGAGCGCCGAGGGTCACAACCACACAGCGCAGGTGGGCCAGCAAAGGGCGGGCCAGGGCCGTTGCAGCCTGGACAACATCCTCCAACCTGGATGGCAGCTCTTCAGAGAGTGGGGAGGAAAAACTGTGATACAACTTTAAAGGTCCTCAACTGGCCTTTTTATGGGCTGACAGCCTATTTATGAGCATGACTACTAATATTTATGAGCACTTTTGAAATGTGGTTGACACAATTTTTTTTCTTTATGTCATGGGAAACACGGAATTCTTCAATGTTAGACTTCCTCTGTATCTATATGGTACCTCTGCCCTATGCTGAGGAAACCACTCCTCATGGGACCAAACATATGTCTGCAGAGTTCAAAAAACTGTCCTGTAGCATGATTTCCTTGTCTTAATGCTGTTGGATCTCCACCTGCATGTGGTGGGGTGTTTCATTTCTGCAGAGGGTGGTACTGTTGGGACAGGTGCCCTTAGAGCGTCGTGCTTCAGAGTCATGTTTACAAACCAGAGATTGTTCCTGTTTAGCTGACGAAGTGAGGCAAATGGGATCTCTGGGTTTGAACAAGGAGCCATCTCAGCCCCACTGTGCTCACTGATAGATCATCTGTCTGGCCTGGGCTGTACAACCCACTCAGAGATGGCTGTAAGGTGGAAGACCTCAAGAGTGCTTATGAGTCCCCACTGTGTTACAACCCAATTTGCTTGAAATGGGGGCTGGAGTGGAAAATGCTCTTCTCCAGGATCTAGGTTATCTAAAAGTGTGATTGACCCTTCTGAGTATTCAATACCTGCTGGCAGAGGGTTCCCGAGGGTCCGATTTATCGCTCTTAGCTCTTGCAGATTGGGGGAAATGTATGTGAGCGCTTTCCAGCTGTCTGAGAGGAATGGCTTAGAGGCCTTGTTCTCATCTGTCGGCTCATAGCACACTTCAAAACAACATTGCAACTGGTTAGTTAATTAGTCAATTAGTGGTTCATTGCTACATCAGAGCAGGATGTAGGGTAGAAGGCTTAGTGTGATCTGCACAACTGGGGTTATACGTGTAATCTATTAGAAACTTAAATAGTATTTCCCCCATGCTTGGGACAAAGTCTCCCAAGGTTTCCTTTCTTGTGCTCAGCAATGAGACAGTTGCTTCTGGCTCTGGAGTGGTATCGTCAGACTTCAGTTTGTTACTCCTCTTAGCTGGTTTTGGAGCCTCTGCCAGGTTTCGAGAAGATTGCCTCCTTCTTCAGGATTTGCTTTTAAAATGAAGGCATAACTCCAAAGGCTTAGGAAGCCTTGTGAAGGGTCCCCAGCATACCAGGGGAGGGGGGGTAATGTATTTTATGGGAAGTGGAAGAGAAATCCTCTCAGAAGATGCTTTACCACTTATTCTGAGAAGCAAACTGTATTGCTGCTCGAACTGGCAGAAGCATACACATTTGCAAAGAGAGCAGCTCTCCCTGTTTTTCTGGCAGTGCCCAAGGGCTGTAGCACCTACACTAAAGGAAATGTGATTTAGCTGCAGAACGAGAAAAACTCAGAGAAAGCAGAAATGTTTCATCCATTTGAAATAGTGTAGCAGAGTACAGAAAGGAGTGCTGCATAACACAGCACGTCAGACAATAACTAGGTATCTCCAGCAAGCAGCAGTGGAGAGCGCTCAGGGTGTGCAGAGTGTCTTGGCACACACTATGTTAGGAGCTACAGGGCCAGGGCTGGTGAGTTCTCCTTACCTGCTAGCTGATGTTCTCTAGCTAGTTGGCAGACGTACTGAATAGTGGAAAGAGGCACATTTCCATCAATGCAAATTAGCGGGGCCTGGCACAGGTTCTCCTTGAACTGGGACACCTAGTGAAAATCCAGGACACAGAGTAGAGACAGCTTGAGTCAGCGCAGAGGGACAAAATGATTGCTATTCAGACTCGGGATGTAGGATTTTCACTCGTATTGCAGCAGGCATGAACCTAAAAAAGTGAGTCCCTAAAGGAAATGGCTATTTCCATTTGCCTCATCTCCTCCCCTTCTTCTCCTTCCCCTGCTCCCTGCCATCAAGAGTTGGACTCAACTGGCAGGGTCCCTCTGGATAGTTGCTGGTCCTCACTGGACCACTTTGGTACCCGTGGGTCAGTCAGAGACCTACAGGGAAAGGGAATGCTGCTATTTAATGCCACCACAGGATTCCCTGTGCTATGCCTGACTTGACTACGCCTTTGCTTGCTGCGCATGTCATTTAGATGTCCTCTGTGCTCAGTGCCTCCTAGAAAGGTTGTTCATCAAAGTATTTTACTCCCAGGTCCCACTGAATCTCGTAGGGATAGGGGACAGTGGAGCAGTACAGCGGGGAGCTGCCAGTCCCTCCTTTAGCTCTCTGAGGCTGCACGACCACTGCCTGAATGCCAGGCCAGGGCTATAGGCACTCGTGCAGCATCCCTCCCACATCTGTGGTAATCCTGGTGGAAAGAAGGGCTGCCAGAACACACTTTACAGCAGAAGATTGGTTCAGAGTTTCCTCTGGCCACAACTATTTTGTAAAGCTCAGGAGAATTAATCTGTCAGGTAAAGGTTTTTTGTGCTAAGGCTTGGGAGAGGCAGGGTGGGGATGGAAGTGGGAGCGATGACCATGTTTTTCCCTAGGAAGTCTCCACCTCATGGGGATCCCACTGGTAAGTAAATTGCACTTAACTTCCATGTCGCTGTCAGTCATGAAGCACAGGCTTTTGTTCTGTCGACAAAAGAACGAGTAGGGAAGGAGAGTGCAGTGATGGGGCTTTCACTGAATCAGTCCTTAATCACTGCTTCCATTAGCTCTGATGTTTTGAAGGTTTGGATGGCTGAGCAACAGTGCCTGTTGATACAACTCAGCATGTAGAAAAAATAGGGGTGGTAGGGAGGGGATGGAACAGGAAAACTTGCTTTAATCAGTGTTCTGTCCATTTTTTTTTATTATTTTTCCCTAAAGGGAGAAATGCTGTTTCTGCAAGTGGGCTGGATTTGTTGCTGGCTTTAAGGTGCCAAAAATTACAGGTTAGCTGGGACTAGTTAATGAAGAGGCTTCTAGCCTACACATCACGGATGATAGTAGTGGTGATGCTGTACGGAGCAGAAACAGAGAGAAGCTCCATCTGGGTCAGCAGCAACAGAGCGCTCTGGTAGCTTGCTGTGGTGCTATCTCAGTGGCCAATGTCCGGGGTTGACTTTCGGATTCCCCATGTTCCCTCCACACACCCACTCCCTCCTGGTACAGCTTCACCAGTTGCATTTTGTCACACGTCCATGCTCCTTCTCATAAGAAAAAGCTTACAAATCAGATGGTATGCATACATATCGCTCCGTTATCTGGTGGTGGATGTCCATATCTCCCAAGCCGATGCTGAGCTCCCCAGCACTAGTGATCACAGCGCAGTAAGTAGCTGTGCTCTTCCCCTCCAGCTGAAGGATGGCGCTCATGTCCTAAAGCAGGGCGAACAGTTATACATGGAGCATGTTTCTCTTCCCTGCCACACTCAGCTCATTCTTGCTCTGTGCCCACCTGATCGGTAGCCCAGCTTGCTGTTTTCCCTTCAACCTCCCTCCTCCCTTGAGATAAGCAACATTTCAGAGGTATCTCAGTCTAGACAGTGCTGGCAGATGGCTATTTTTTAGTATTTGCAACGCAACAAATGCCACAGGTTAAAGAATTCATTTAGTAAATGAGAGTGACAGGTCTCTGCCGTGCAGTTACATAGATTGTGTCTCTGTCCTAACAGAAGAGTGGTCTGCAGCCTTCCCTGCTCCAGCCATCCATTCCCATAGCTTGTGTGACATTTCGGTGGCCTGCCGACATGCTGGCATGTCATGGTAGCACGCTTCAGCTAGCGGTTACGTTAGCCACCCCAGTGACTGCACAGCCTGATTTTGAGGGCAGCCTTGGAGCCGATCTTACAGTAGTGTCACAGACATAGCTATGAGGTGTCCTTCCTCTGTGGGTCTTCTGAACGATCTGCCTGGAGAACCCAGGGAATTTCTTGGAATATACATGTGGATGGAGAAATGCATCTGCCCCAGTAGTTCACAGGGAAGTTGGAGGTTTTAAGGAAAGGCTCCTTTCCAACACTAGTGGTGACGTGTTTTTTTACAGGCAAGGATAGCTTGGTGGCTGGCCAGCAAGTCCATCTTCCCTTAGGGCACTGCTCACTTTGATGACACAAACTGTGCTGGGTAGAGGAGGGATTATAGACCTGGCACTATAAACTTTTACAAACCAAAAAAGAGTTCATGTTCTTATTGCTTCATTTACTGAATTGCTCAGGTAGCCAGAACAGAGGCCCCACGTGCTCTCTTTGGCTACCAGGGCCCTGAGGGCACTAACAGGCCTGAGGGCATCATGAACAGTACCCTGCACGTAGCCATGCCTCAACAGACCCTTTCCCTGACCAGCCTCACCTGGGGGCTCCACTCACACCCCTGGCTTGTCTTCAGGCCTGCCTCTTTATCTTGGAGGTGCCTGGTGGCCCAGGTTAAGGTTGCTCTCCTGGCTTTCTCTTCTCCCTGCAGGGTGATGATGCTCTGCCTTGCTGCCCATGATAGGCTCCTGCTGCTCCTGCCTCCCTGACCTCGGTGGACAAGCTGCTGCTTAAGTCAGGTATTCCTCTGGTGCACGGTTAGGGGTGTCTGCAGCTATGTGGAGGACCCTACTCCTCTGAAACTGGGAGGTGTCCAGTCTGGGCTCACATTTCCAGGTTTTCTCTGTCTTATGCTTTATCCAAACCAGGTTGATTTTGGCATGGCTTTGTCTGTCCTCAGGGTCAGGGTTTACATATTTCTGGCTGTGTTTAGGCCTTACTAGTATTTTTCATGGTTCCTTCTGATTTATCTCTTTCTCCTTCAAGCACCACTCCCTGGGGCTGAATTCAGACCTCACGGTTCAGGCTCCAAATGGTACATACATCTAGCCTGTGTTTTGAGGGGTGGCTCCTTGCCTTCTAATTGTTTGTATCTAAAGGAGCATTAGAT
Source organism: Leptosomus discolor (assembly GCF_034619465.1). Lineage (NCBI taxonomy): Eukaryota > Metazoa > Chordata > Aves > Leptosomiformes > Leptosomidae > Leptosomus > Leptosomus discolor. The sequence goes on from NC_141391.1 coordinate 155,533,038, forward strand.
TATTCCTACCCTTAGCCTGATGGAAGGTGGCTTTTATGTCTGCCAGGGTTGAGAAGAATTTTTTCCTTTATGTAGCATCATCACTTCCATGCTTCTGAGGTGCCACTGCTGTGCAACGTACCATGTGGTGACAGTAGCGCAGGATGGACTCTGAATGTTCATCCTTCCCCACAGCTGATAAAAAGAGAGGAGTCTGTCCAAGACGGCTTAAGCAGTCTAAAAAGCAAATGGAAACAAAAGATATTAATAAATCCCTCAGAGTACTGTGAACACAGTGACAGCCTGTGCAGGATGAGTGTCTGTAGGAAAGCCCCCTCTTGGAAAACCTAATGCCCATCAATTCTTGTCTAGAAGGATGTTCAAGATGAAATTCAGCCCCAGCTGCTGCAAATGACTGGCTGGGGTTGAGTGGGGCTATCTATGTCTGCCTGCTGCACCGGCACTCTGAGTTCTCTGGAATTTTTGGAATGTTGGAGAGTGGAGGAAAAAAGGGGGAAGAAAATTCTGCACTTTGCTGGCATCGTCTCCTTTACCATCACAGGCATGTGGGCTTTCCCACATTGCTTCTGAGCACGGCCTTTCCTGCTGTTCGCCTTCCCACACTGCTGTTTCCCCCCCCATGCTGGAACCACTGAATCTGAATGGATTCTCAGGAAACCCTTCCTACTCTCCCTTCAAGTTACCACAAACTATACCTCAGTGGGTAGCATGGGTGGCACTTTTTTTCCCCCTTCAAGCTTCTCCATATGTGATCTGAAGTGATAGTAGATTTCTGTTAGGAAGATTTGGGAAAGGTCAAAACCCCAGAATAATCCTTAAATAGTTTTGTAATCTGCCCCTGTTGATTTCAATACCCGAACACTGGTCTGCATCTGCCTGTGGTGGAGCACCATGTACGGGATGATCCTTTCCCTTTGCCTGCGGCTGTAGCCCTTTCTCTTCTTCCTGTACCCCAGTTCCTCTTTTCCATGGCACATGGGTGATCATCTTTGAATAAGTTTATTCCTTTCAAATTCTTGCTCAAAACATCCTTCTATGGCAACTATAAGCTGGCATTAATTCAATGCTGAGGGCCAGCCTGTTCAGTAGTCATTGGAGATCACAGATGTTTATTTAACTTTGATTTGGGGTCACTGTGCTATATGCTAGTTAACTTCATATTTGTGGGTCTTTCTTTTCCTGATCCCAGCTCCCTCCCCTCTTATTTCTTGGAATGGCCCCGTCTTTTTCCAGGCAGTCTGCCGACCAGCATATTGCCTAATGTGTCCCAGGTCTTAACAGCATTCAAGAGCTCGTGCTGTTGAAGGAATATCAAAGGACAAATCACAGCTGGCGTGCACCCACAAGCAAACCCAAGCACTAGGCACCTGCCAAGTTTCTTCCAACGCCGCCAAAGGTTCGTTTCACTCTTCCAGCATTTGTTTGCCCACCGCCCTGGAAGAATAAATTGTTAATTGGCAAAACTGGGAGGGCTGCTTGGCATAGATGCTACATCCCCATTAACATGTGATGTGAAGTTGATGTTGCTGAAACGTAGGTCAGGAATTAGAGGGAGCAGAAAGCATCTAGCTACCAAATTGAGGGAAATACAAACTTCTACAGCCACCTACAGTCTTCAGCCTTGATGACAAATGTCCACTTCCTAGAATGGGAGATCTGCTTGATGTCCCTGTGCATTGCTATTTTGGTCTTATTTGCTAAGAGATCTCTTGGAGCAACACTAGCAAGCGTTCCAGTTGATACGAGCAGCCCTCTGAACTTACCTGCTCACAACAGTGCTGGCCTTCCAGAGATATTGATCCAGATGTGATGGACTCTGCAGCTGCCTTCCAGGACACTTAGCTCCCCCCTTAAGGTTTGGGGTTTTATTTACTTATTTATTTTCCTCTTTGAAGGTAAACAGTATTTGTTACCTTTGCCTGTACTGCCTCTGTACTTTACTTGTGGAAGGATCTGTATCAGTGTCTGAATACTTTTTCACTCACCCTTCTCTGCTGAAACACCTCCCTCATCAAAAATGCCCTTTCTTCACCTGTGTCATTATCAACTTCTCTTTTTCTCTTGCCTTCCATTCCTCTGTCCATCTGCCAGTCTGTCACAAACAGCCAGATTGTCAGAACACAGGCAATCCCTCACCCGTCTTCTCCTCCTTCTAATCTTCTGCCAGAAGAATTACATCAGTAAGTGCTCAGATCAGCTTGGGCTCCATCTGACTATCAAATGGTTTTAAAGCTCTTGCTTCATAAAATCCTGAAACATACTTTCCATTTCTGAAGACAGCTTGCCACTGGCGGTCATAATGATCTTCACAGTTCTGGATAATTTGGAGCTTTCAGGAGTATCTGGAGTGGAGCATTAGGGTGGCAAGCACTGAAGCATGTGCATGCCCATATCCAGCAGCTCCTGGCCCAGATTCTCTCTGCCCCATGTTAGCCCAGGTGCACCAGAATACCTCTGCACATACACGTTTTTCTTGCTTGTAAACACTGCTATATATCCTAAACAAGTAAAAGTATTGCCATCTCACAGTAAGAAATAGTCTGCCTCCAATCCATCGCTGGTTTTGGGCATTCTCAAAACTCATATGAAGCTCCCCAAGGAAACCTCTTCCCCTGTGCAAAGCTGCACATCAGTCCTTTGCACACAATGCTGCCTTCTGCATCCAGCCCTATGACTGTAAGAGCTGCCCTTGCATCTAAATATGCTTTTTTATTACTCTCTTCTGACGACCAGGCCGTTCTTGTTTACCCTGACTCTCACCAGTTCTGTAGTCTGTAAGACTTAGTCCTAATTCCTGATGCCTTTGCTTTTCTGTCTGGCAGTTCTCCAAGCCCTGAACTGCTCAGACCACCTGAGTGGAACTGCCTGATTACAAGCAACCTATGATCTCTGTCCATCTTTCCACTATTTGTCATTCCTCACTAACCCGAATTCCCCTCCATTACATTTGCTCATGCTCCCTGGGAATTGATGCTGGTACTGCCAGGAATGAGGATATTTCCATCTGCAACTGTCTTCTGTTGAGTGGTGCAGGTTTTGAAAGCACGGAGCTTGTCTGTTTTAACTCTGAATCACAGAATCATAGAATGTTTTGGGTGGGAAGGGACCTTAAAGACCATCTAGTTCCAACCCCCCTGCCACAGGCAGGGACACCTTCCACTAGACCAGGTTGCTCAAAGCCCCATCCAACCTGGCCTTGAACACTGTCAGGGAGGGGGCAGCCACAGCTGCTCTGGGCAACCTGTGCCAGTGCCTCACCACCCCTCTTTCATTTTGCAACCATTAACCCTCACCCCATCACTACCCTTCCTGATCAAGAGTCCCTCCCCACCTTTCCTGCAGGCCCCCTGCAGGTGCTGAAAGGCCTCTCTAAGCTCTCCCCGGAGCCTTCTCTCCCAGGCTGAACAACCCCAACTCTCTCAGCCTGTCCTCACAGGGGAGGTGCTCCAGCCCCCTGAGCATCTTCATGGCCCTCCTCTAGACCTGCTCGAGCAGGTCCATATCTCTCTTATGCTGAGAGCCCCAGAGCTGGATGCCGTACTCCAGGTTGGGGAGTGAAGCTCACTATCCAAAATAGAGGCAGCTAAAAAAAAAAAAACCAAACAAAAAAACAAAACAAACAAACCCCAACCCACTCCAAAGTAAAGGCAAGGATGCTTGTTTAGGCAAGTCAAACAACATGGCTTTAAACACTGGCCCCTATTTCAATATTAAAAGAAAGTACTAACTGCCATCAGTAATGACCACAAACTACTTTATGCAGTTCCACTATCTGTTTTTCAAAACTGATGCCTGCAGGAATGCTGAAAATACTGATGGCCTCCTTTCATTGTCTGGCATGATGATCTTCCCTTTTAGTCCCCTGAACACCCAAGGCAGAGTTTCAGGGTTTTTTTTTTAAAGCCAAGACTTGTACTAACATCAGATGTACCAGCCACGCACTCAGGGACCCAGCTGTTGTAAACCCCACAGGACCTCAAAGAAATGAAGATGCTAAATATCTCTTTAAAGTAGCAGGTGGGTGCAGTGAGAGAGAAACTATCCGCCTGCTTTTGAAGGAAAAAAAAATGACTGGCTCTCCTTGTACCTTGCCAGTTCAGCTGATAACTCCGAGCGGTACGTGGGTATCTTTTCTGCATTGTGTTCAGGTGGGGCTGGCTGAGATGAAAGAATTTAGATGAAAATGGTCTTGGTGAGGTGATGTGAAATAAGACTGGGCTGATGCTTTCTGGCAATGTTTCAGAGAACTGAGAGAGTCTCTAGGACCTTCTTCCTAAGGGTCCTAAGAGGTTTGAATTCCTAATGCAAAATTAGACCCTGCCCAACTTCTGGATATCCTGAGAGAGTTATAACCATAACGCTTCTTCCAGCACCTTTCTCTGAGCAAGACCATGCATCCTTCTCTGCAGGTCAGCGAGTCACTTATAAAGCATTTTGCTTCTGGGTAGCGTTGAAAGCCATATGGGAATTACAGCCATAACAGAATATAGCTATTTTCTTGCTGAGACAGCATGAGGTGTGAGTGATACTCCAGTGCTCTGCAACAAACCCAGCACATGTAAAGGCGGGACCTGCTAGATGCTGAGTGCTTTGAAAAAATCTCTTTAAAAGCTGAAACAAAGCAATGTTGTTGAGAGTGCCTTTTCCTCTGTGCCGAACCGCAGCAGCTGCCAGCAGGAATGTTTTGGCTGTCAGTTCCCGAGCCCTCCTCCAGCTTGGCATGTGAGTAGCTGCCACAACAGACCATCAGCTCTAGGGCTTGTTGCTATACAGAAGGGCAGCTAATGCCTCACTTTTTCGTGCAACATTAAAATCTCTTTTTTTTTTTTTTTTTCTTTTTTCCACCCATCAGCTGTTCTCAGCAAGGCCTATAGCTGCCCTTGGCCCCTCACCATGCCATGGGTGGTCCAGGGATCTGCGCTCACGTCTGACACCAAGGGGTGGCTGCCCACCCTTGGATACAGCTTAGCTCCTTGTCCTGACATCTGGGTGTGGGGTATGTATGTTATCAGTCAGATCACAGCTGAAGCAGTTGAACTTTTGGTTTTGCAAGCTTTCATAGCTGATGCCACAGCATGGATCACCCTTGACCATTATAATACTGGTTGGCCTCTGCTTCTGTATCGTTGAATAGCCAACTTCCTTAAGGATAGCTTCCCCAGCACATCTTTCCCTATCAGACTGAGAGGTCTTCACAGACTGCCCCACATGACAGCAGGAGTTTCCTGCCTCAGCATTCAGCATAGAGTAATTTGAGACACCAAACAACTTTCGAGCAAGCTTTACCACCTCAATCTGTAATACTCCGTATAGCTCAACAAAAATTGTGTAGGTCATGCAAATGGCTGTCATTTGCACGGGGAAGTCCCAGGTCTGTTCCACTTCAGCTTGTTGGTTGTTTCTTGGTCAAACCAAATTGAGACGGAGAGAGTCTGCTAACATTTAAAATGTTCTATTTTTTTTAAAGCAATCTTCTTCTTTTTTTTTCTTTTTTTTTTTTAATGACTCAAATCCTTTATGACTGAGGAAGTTGAGTCTCTTGTTTAGCTGTAACTGTGTCAGTACTACTTTTCTCAAAAGTTTCTTACCACTGTGGATACTCTGCTAGCTCTTACCTGGGGAATTCCTTTCTGTGGGGTCTGTCCTTAAAGGTTGTCATAGTACAGTGAGGGTCTTTACCCATTGCTTCTAGATCTTTGTAGATGTGTTTCAAGAGTGTCCTGGGCAGCTCTTCTGCTAAAAGAGGCCTTTGGGTTTATGGCATCAGAGAATAACCCCAAGGTACCCTAATGTACACTGTAGAGGCCAGACTCATATGTGGAGATTGTCAGGATCATACATTGTTCTGTCCCTGTCTTGAGTGGTTAGGGATAGTGACTTTCAGCACAGGAACAGAGTAAGTCAGTATGTATCGCCTCATTGCCTACCTAGACAACACAATAAATATGCAGCACTACACCTCCCAGGTTTGTGGATGTGTGTGCATACAGACGTGTGGATATAATGCACGGATACCACCCTCCCCTTCACCCTTTCTTTGACTTGGCTCTCCTGTAAAAGTAGCTGGAAACGGCAGTGGTGTTAAGAAAACTGCTATAGATACAGTACCAGGATGACAGGGTTCTGCGCCTTGGCTATAAAGTCAACGTTGATACCTCCAATCACCACCTTTAAGAGGGAAGAAAGAGGTAAAAAGTGGTTGGAAGGACTTGAGAAAAAAGTTTCCAAATCTTCTTTCCTTTTCCTAGTCACTTTTCCCACCCTCTTGAAAGCTGTCATCTAATTTACAGTGTGAAGGCCTGTGCTTATTTTGGATGGCTAGACACAGGTCTGTACAATCCTGATTAGAAAGAATTGATACTTCTTCTATATGATGCTTTCTGAATTATGCCTGCTTATAGCCAGCCCCAGCATGACAGGTGAGATGTCATTGTGTACACATACAGGTGCTGGTGGTTTCTCTGTGTGGTGATAGAGTAATATAAGAAGTTGCGTGGGTCCGGTTATGTTGGTGCCCTTGAAGCCATCTCTCTTGGGACAATTTTTGACATACCAAATCTCAGAAGCATTCAAGCACTGCTGTGTAAAAGAGCAAAGAAAATGGGAAAAAGTGGGCAGAAAAAGGCAGTCGTTCCTTGCAAGCTCCCAGGAGAAACTGCTGTACCCAGTGAAGCTTTACGGATCACTGTCTTACAAAGCCAGGAAAAGCAATACTGCTCCGCAAACAGGGAGTTTCCAGATTCTTTGGGTTCATACAGCTGGTTTTTTTCTCGTTTCATCAAATGCTGGGTTATTGCCTCTGGAGTCACTGCCTCCTTTTGTGTTGACAAATCATATTGCAAATGGGGTTTAGAAAATTTTTTGGCTCTCTAAAGACCACCTGAAATAGGTTTCCTGTAAATTATGTGGCACACACGAAATCCAAGAGAGTGAATAGAGTATTAGGTTTATAATGGATATTGTTTGGGATATGCTGCACCTCTTGTAACTTTGGCAATCATGAGCAGGAAGCCAACAAAAAGAGATATTTATAAAATGTGTATGGCTCAGCAGCTCAAAATATCTCCTTCCACCATCTTCCAGGCCTACTCCTGTAGTCACAGGCTCCCTGGCACTGAGAGCAATGCAGTTGAAGTTGCATGTAAGGGCACAGTAAAGGTGAAAAGGTGATTAAAGTTTTAATGGATTTGATGGTCTGAGACTTAATGGGATTAGGCCACTGTCAGTGTTTATTCCCTGTAAATGTGGATAGGGGGAGGCAGAGAGGATGTTTATCTGAGAAGAATAAAAAATACTAAAGAGAGAATGTTTGCCAGCATGAAGCAGAACGATTAGTCTCTGGCTGAGTCACCTTTTAGTTCTGGGAATAGATATAAATTTGACCTGTGGTGTCAGCAAAGAGGCATTATATGGAGGGCAGAAGGGGACTCACTGGCTGAGGAGGGGTTGTGTCCTCTCGCCGAGGCAGGTTCCCCTTCCTTCTGGCTTTCTGCAGTTTGCTCAGGGCCACTGCAATGCAGCTGCCCACTCTGGCGTTGTTCTGGATCAGAGCAAGGTCTGTTTGGCATTTCTTTGAGGAAAAGAAAAAATACCAGCAAGATCGATTTGTCAGAAGCCTATGTAGGAACCGCATAGAGGGAGAAAGCAGAAAATACATGTTGTGGGGCTTGATAGATTCAATTCCCCTATACCATAATCCTTTGGGGGCACATATACTGGGCTACAATACTGTATGAACACCCTGAATTTTTAAATTTTTCACTTTCCTCCCCCTGTGTCCACAGAGAGGAAACCTGTCACCTCCATTTGACAGATAGGGAACAGAAGCAGAGGCTTCACAGAGAAGAAAGAAGGTGAAGTGTTTAAACTAGAGCCAAGAATCTAAAAACCTCAGAGGATCTTGGCCAGCTTTTCCAGAAAGAGATGCCTACTGAGATTTTTGCCAAGTCTCTTTAAGCAATTTTTTTAAATTATTTTTTTTTTAGCAATTTCACTGGAAGCAGAGTATCAGAGGCTTTGAAAGCCCCACTTTGTGGGTGCATACAGCTTGAATATCCAAAAATGCCTTACCAATCTGCCCTGACTGCCCAGGTCTCCTAGAGGGCTGGCAGCAGAGCCTAGATGTGAAGCCAGCCTCTGAGACCCTACACGGGCATCCCAGCCAGTAGATCTGCTTTTCTCTTGCCTATGCAAGAGGATTGCTGCTCACCCAGGGGTGTTTTCCTTCCAAGCTTCTCCTGCTCTGCACCTGCATGAAGAGTTGGATAAGGCAGTGTGATGTACAGTGCAGTGCTGTGGGAAGCCCAGGTACTTCCCGGTGTGCAAGCCAACCATGGACAATAGCGTCCTGAGACTCCACCATGGAGCAGGCAAGGTTGGGGATTGGATGTGCAGGACCTCTTTGGGCTCTAGACTATCTGCTGTCTGTGCTGCCCTCCAATTTTAAATGCAAAACTGCATGAGGACAGTAAGGGTGCTCCTGAAAAAGCAGGATGCAGTCACTAAGATCTCATCTGTTTGCAGATACAGAAGCGTTTGCCTCTTGCTAGACTGTCAGTAAAGTGACAGCATTTTCCACTAAGCATTATCAGAAGACATATGAAGTATGCTGTAACACTTTTTTCCCCCATTCAGTAAAAGGATACTGGAGTCCAGCGATTTCCCACCAGTTAACTCATTGAGCTTCTGTAGCATAAAAGGGGTCAGTTCTTTGCCTGTGATCCCTTTGGACCTGCAAATGTAAAGAAAATGCCTGCAGATGAGAAGGGTTGGGCTGAAACAGCATCTGCTGCTAGCAGATAATTTACCTCCATAACCACATACCATAAAATGTCCTGTAAACAAGCTTCAGGTTAGATTAAACTACAGTTGAAAGCATGTTGTGGGCTTACCTGTGCCCAACATTAAGCTGTGCTACAGACCCTGCAGCAGTGTCCCTGAAGTAATTTACTTTCCCAAGACCACTGGATGAGCAAAGGATGGGGCTGAAGTTGCTTCTCACCTGGCTTCGCTGAGAGCTTGCTGGATGGCCTCTTCGATGACCTGGCCTGAGGCAGCTCGGTCCTGGGGACAGGGCACTGCTATCAGCACCCCGCTGCTCAGGCCTAGCCTCAGAGCACTGTCTGGGAGAGGACAGGCAGATCATTAGTGGTTCTCCTTGGTTAAATCAAATGCTGAAGGAAAAGGACAGAGGACATTGTATGTGGGGTGAAGGAACCCACAGAGCTGGATCTCCTGTTCTTAGCTGACCCAAGGACAGGGTCTTTTCCAGCTACCAATCAATTTACATCTGCCTATTTCTTTTGAGTCTGTCTGTAAAATAGAAGGGGCAAAGAACTTTTTTTTTTTTTTTTAAGAAAACTGATTCTACTTCTAAAGGCCTGGAAGCCAGTTTTGTAAGCACATTACCGTATGTGTTCCCTCCACTTCACCAGAATGAACAAAACATGGTTGAGCATGCCAAGGTGGCTGCAGCTAGCTAAAAAAACTTGCTGTAAAGACTGAACTTCCCTGCTTCTTTATTTTTGAAGCACTGAAGCAGGAATGGGAGAGGTAGGATAGCTTATGTTTTGGGACAAACTCTTTTCCAAAGTTAAAAAAGCAAGTGCCTCATCCGAAGTGATTTTTGTCTCCCTCTTTTCCAGGGCCCTATGTGGGCCTGTCCATTCTGAGAACACACCGATGAGTTCAGCTGCCTCCTCTTCATCTCGGATGTGATATGGTGCCTGGAAGCCACTCTGGCACGAGAAGAAGGCTGGGAACTCCCTTGACTCTCCAAAGGCAGCCACGCAGACTCCCTGAGTCTCCTGTAGCAGTGGAGGTGAGACAAGCAGGTAATCGGTGGAGGGAAACTAAAGAACGGGGCTTTTTCCTTCTACCCAGCTAGAAACTGCCTTTCTGTAGCACAGGTTTTGGTTATTTTTATACATGCCATTCTATTCCATTCTATCACCAACATTTTTCAGAGCAAAGAGCCAGATGTGGTAACTGGTTAGACAGAATCTGTCTGACAGAGACACAGGAGACATGCACATCCTTTGCTTGTGCTCAGAGCTGATCAAAAGCCATGCAGCTGTCATTAGCACAATACTAAGTCCAACGTAACAACCCGTGATCCAACAATATGTCAAGAGCTGACAGGAATATAAATGAGATCTGTTTGCGATTGAGAAGTATTGACATTGGCTGTCACCTGAACCGCTGTCCCTGGTGGATTCCAACATACCAAACCTTAAAAAGTGACTCTACTGAAAATCGTCTTGATTCTCATTTTAATTCTGCTTTCATTTTAGTGTTTGATGGATATAGCTTGCCTGATACATCAATTCTGGATCCATCAATTTTCTCCCAGAAAAGCAAGTCTAAGGCCAGACAAACCGGGCATGGCTAGCGCTGCCTTTGGCCTCAGTTGGAATAGCTGCTGGAACAGCCCCTTGGGCATGAATAGATTTATGCTAGGGAGCAGCCTCGTACTTGTATAGCCCCAGGACTAGAGAACTGTAAATATGGCTTCATGTCGTCTCAACAGTCATTCTAAAAATCTTAGGCTTAATACCTGCCCCAACACCACTGGGCATTCTGTACAAAGTACATCATCTGCTTTTAGGCTCCCCAGCCCGTGCTACCTACCAGATATTCCAGCGTCCTGCCAATATCAAGAATAGACTTGACTCCTGCAGATACAACAGCAACTGGAGTTCGTCCTAGCTCTGTCAAGTCAGCACTCACATCCAGAGCTGTCAAGGGACAAGCAGCCGTTGTGTAGGTGATCCAAGTTGATGTGATCTGCCCTCTTAAAAAGCCATATCTGTGTGGGATGCTACTGCCTGCTTTTGTAACCTCTTAGATGCATAAACAAATACTACAGGTTTAGATTATGCCTTTAGGTGTTGAGACTGAAAGAGATACTGACAAAAAAGTCACATGGCTTAGGGCAGAGGTGCAGCCTTGCACTGTATCTCTTGGCTCTTTATCACATGATCACAATGATCAACAGCATGCAAAAATTTGGTAGAAAAGAAAGAAGAAGGTATTATACAGCAAGGGCAAAGTTCAAGGAGATGGAATACAATTTAAATAGATTTTGATTTTGGTATTGACATCACTGGCAAAAAAAAAAGTGCCACAGGAGCTTTGCTGACCTCAGGAAACTCCCTGGTCTGGAATTTGTATCACATCTGAAAGGGATGGCATCCAGCACAGCAATGCGCTTACGCTATGCTAGGAATATGTATTGCTAAGAAGAGAGAATGTACTTAAAGGTCACACTACACTGCCAAGGCTGGGCCATTTTCCACAGAGGAAAACACACTTCTAATATGGACCAGGCCTGAGTCTCTTGTGGTGAGTCTCTCCTTCTCCTCAGCTGAGAGAGAGTCAATAACAGCACTGTGCTTAGTAGCCAGTATCAGGTTATCCAGCCGTTACAAAGTGGGAGAGGCACAGTCAGCTCCTGTTGCACCAGCAAACAACATCCTTACAAAACCCATGTAAGCAAAGGATAAAGAGAAACCCCCACCCTCTTAACAACCGGCCAGTGCTCAAGAGGAATATTCTGAAGCTTCTGGAAAGGAGATATTGGGGAGAAAATAACCATAGCGTGGTCAAGAAGAATGATAACTTTACTCTTCTGAGCGGACAGTTACTGCAGGACAGATTGGGAAAAAGATGGAATTATGTAAAACAGTAGCAACAGAGAAAAGTAAATTTATTGATTTTCTTACTGTTTTCTCCTCCCCGATGGACACCTCCTATGCCACCCGTCACAAACACGGGGATTCCCGCTTTGTGTGCGACAATCATTGTTCCAGACACGGTAGTGCCCCCAGACAAGCCCTGTTGGGGGACAACCAGTCGCAGTCAGCACACAGGGTGGCCTGGAGAATACCACAGGCAGGCAGCTATGGTTGTGGTCTATCACACAGCAATGTCACCGAAGCCCGCTGTCACCAGCTGACAAGTGAAATTCTGATACAAATATTCTATTAGGCAAAACTGCAGAGGAATCGCTATCCCTGCTACGTAAGCTGTTCTTGCCCTGATGATAGCAAAGGCCTTTCCAGGGCTTTCCAACCAGAAGGCTTCAAGGGCAGCAAGGGTGACCTTAAGCACTGTGTGCATCACTCAGGTTGTGCTGTGTGTCACATAGTTTACATGTAATGTGATGATGTCTTATCAGGCCAAAAAGAATCTTCTTAGTCAAGTGCTCATTGCTTGCCAGCCAATCCATAAGGAATTTTCAGGAGCCCTATTTCATGGCTGCCATTCTCTTACTCTGTTGTATTTTGACCCTAGATAGGATCATGTTTGAGCTTACCAATATGGTAAGCTTACATGATATTTTCAAGAGTTTTAAAAGCCCCGCGGCTTGAAGCTGGAGAGCACTGTACTGTTGCTATAGAAAATACCAGAATAGAAAGTCTGCATATCATACCTGGCTGAGGACAAAAGGAAGATCTCTCCGGGACACTTTAACTACATTTTTACTGCTTGCCAAGAACTCCAGTTCCTCATCTGTGAGTCCCACATGGATTCGACCCCTTAAAATACCTACAGTGGCTGGCACTGCTCCATTTGTTGTTACAATTTCTTCCACCTCTCTGGCCATGCTAGAATAAGATAAACACGACAACAATCACAAAACTAGTGAGGCAAACAATCAGACAAGAAAAGTGCCATGTTTGATGGCCATCATTCCTAGTTTCCAGTTTTACACAGTTCTTGGGATTTCAGCTAAATCCCTAATGGACTTCTTGGCAGAAGTCTTTGCACTTGATTTTGCAGAAGTGCAGATCTCCCATTTTCAGGACAGCAATGTCCAAGCCCTGTGCTTCGTTTTTGAGAAAAATCACTTGGTTTACAGGCAAATCTGGTTGTACAGCAGACTACCAAAAATAAGGTTCCTCTCAAAATAGGCCCTTTCTGTATCTAGTACCTGTTATTTCTCTGAGATCATAGAACTTCACAGGAACCCCAGGTAATTCAAGCTCTGCTCAAATGACTGGGATATATTTTTCACAATACAGGCCGTTAGATATAGAGTAACAACAGTGCAATAAGCTGCAGCCTGAGGGTACTCCAGGGCTGCAGACTAGGTCTTTCTAAGCTTTGCAGGTTTTATACTTGATCATTTGTACACTATCCTTTTTAAAAGCAGCTTCTTCTCCCTTTCTGAGCTATCTCTACATACGCTAGGCAAACTTTAATTACTGAAAATACCTCCTTCCCAAAACCAAATTTTTAGAGCTTCATTCTAAGACAGAATGTCCGGCAGAATAACAGCCAGGTAAAAAAGCAAGATGTAAAATCAATACCAAAACCTTCCTGTGCTTTCTGGAAGCAAGGATGGAGAGGGAAGTGCAATGATTTCCGGCACTGTAACTCAGTGAAACACAACTCTACTGAACATCAATAAATAAAGGGTAGAGGCGTGGGGTTTTTTATGCAGGGCACAGAAGGCAGCGAGGGACCAGCAGCTCTCACAGTAGCTGCTCTGAGTGGTGCTGAGAAACACACTTCACTATTGCGTTCCTGTCCTTTTTGCTTTACCAAAAGAGACTGCAGAGTGTTTTCAATGTCTGCACAAACTATGCAGCCAAAAATGCTGGTAGCTCTGTCTTAGAGCACGTGATGACACTATCTGCTGCCGCATTTTAAAGGAAACCAGAAATTTAAGGTGTTGGATAAGGAGATAAATAGGTACCCCATATGTGTCATATGGTTCTGCTCTCCGTAGAAGTCCAGATATAATCGGTTTACACCAAAGCTCGTATTCTGCATGCCTAGCAACCTGACGCTTCCATTTGCTCTCACAAGGGTTTTGGGTTGACCAAGAATACTGATACCGATCCACCAGTTATATGCCTCGTTCTTACAACTTTGTTGAATGAGTAACATCAAAATTCACCACCTCAGATTCTGAGGATAGGCCATGCCGTGCGTAATGATGGTGCTTTCCAAGGCTACAACTGGTCTCCCCTCTGTCAGGGCTTCCTGTACAGATGGCTGAATCTTGAAATAAGCACCTGAGGATAAACACAGAAAATTGAATTACTTGCAGCAACTACTGAGTGGTTTTATAGAAAGAAAATTGTCATCATCACAATAAATTTATTCCCCTCTTCAGCTGTTCTTTGGGGTGAATTCACAAATAACTTCATGAAGACTAAAGCTGTGTTTTATGTAAGTGAAATATTTGCAAAATATCTCTACTGTTAATACGAATAATAAACCTCTTCATCACTGAGTGCTCCTCTGCCACCATTTTTGCAGCTGGGTTGCCATTAGCTCTGTTAACATTACTTTAAATTAATGTTACTGTGAATAGAGGCCTGCAACCATGCCCAAAGAATGTTTTAAAAGAGAGGAAGCACCGAGGACACCATAGTAACTCAATACAGTATAAGACTATTGTGCACCAAGAATATTGCTCTTTTCTTTTCTCCCAGAACGCTGCCAGCAAGGTCCCTGTTGCATTCAGATGAGGAAAATGTTTTCCACCCAGGAACTGTTTCAGAATACACTACTCACCATGCAGAAATCTTCTCACCTGGGTGGTCCCACATGCCACAGTGGACACATGTTTTCGCAGGCTATAGGTTATCTTCCTAATCATCTTGTGCATACAGATGATCCTGAGATTAAAAAAGTATAATAAATAAAAGGGTAAAAATGAAAGGAGTAATTTAGCAACGACGTGACCATGTGAAGCTGAGCATATAATCTCTTGCCTTGATCTTAGAAGGTAAACAACGCTTGCCCAGGAGATTGCCTGGAGACTCCTGGTGTTTCAGGCATGAGCCAGGGTGTCAAACCAAAATGTTAAGCTGCAGAAATGGGAGTTGGAAGAGTTCGTCTGGCCCACTGTCAATGCTGGGCTGAAATTGTGGTGGAGCAGAGGAAAGGACGAGGAGTAACGAACTAGAGAGAAGCAGACAACCCTTTCATTTCCAAAGCTACTTGTTGCTCGTGATAAATTGCAGGCTCAGCTAATACCACCTCCAACCTGAAAGATCACAGGGAGAAACCTATAAGGCAGAGGAATGCTATAAAGCGATGAACCTCGTTTTTGCTGGTGTTTAGGAGGAAACAAGAAGTTCAGTAAAATAAATAAAGGAGCTGAGAACTGGTAAACCAGACTGTAACTACAAGAGGAAAGAGCAGCTTTCCATAGAGCTGGGAGTGCTTTATGTAGGTTCATTACATAAAGCCTTGGAAGCAGAGTGGCAATTCAGCCCCAGCAACAAACTCCAGAATCTGGTCTCTTAGCAACTCCTATTCACTTTAATTAAATTCATTTCCAAACAGAGAAAGAGGGGGAGAGAGTTGTAAAGGTTAAGAGACTGGTCTGGTCTGGGCCTTGGGGCAGTTTCACCCAATGCCTGGCTGCTTCACATATTTTCCCTGGGCATTTGGCCATATCCCTCAAGCCTTTCTGTTCCTCACTCCTTCAACAGGAAGAAAGGATTTCTTTCATCAGTCCTTTGTACCTACTGTTAATTTAGATGGCAAATTAATTAGAATACAGTACCATGTTCATGTTACACTTAGCAGAGCCTGGCTCTGATCTCAGCACAGTGTGTGGCACTACAGCTATCCAGAAAAGGCTTACACCAAGGAAGAGTATTTTTGCCCCGTTCTAAAGACTGTCCTCTGTTATACAGGACAGCTTGGGCTGTGTAATGCAAGAAAAGAGGAATTGGTTCAGCTAGACATAATACACACCTGACTGAAACAGTAAGGTTTTCCACTTTACAAATCTTTTTTAAGGACAAGAAACTTAAGTTTATGGAATCATATCATGACACAAGTGGCAAAAGCTCTTACTCCATGCTTACGCCCTCTCCCTGTGCTAAGCTCAGCAGCCAGCAGTTCATGCAAATGTTCTGGTATTGCTCTCTGTGTGTGAGTGTACACACCCCTCGCTTTCCAGGGTAAAGTCAGCTTTGGAATAAATTCATTAAGCCAACAAGGTTACGCCAAGGATCGGTTGAGCTGCTCGAGTTGTGCTCTGAATTTTAACAACCCCCCAAACTCTGACGCACAACAGCCAGGAGTGCCCAAGCTGTGCTGGCCGGTGGATAAAAACCAGCTGGTCACCACCTGAAACCCAATACGAATTAGCTGATGTTTGCTGGAAACTCAGCCAACACTCAGCCTGAGCTGGCTGAAAGAGTTTCGAAGCTTGGCAAGTTTTCCAGCGAGACCCATCCGACCTTTCGCCTTGTAATAAAACTTTGCAGATTCCTAGTGCAAGTTTCAGGCAGCTCTAGCGCAGACCAGCTTTCCTCCCTCCTCCAAACCGTCCCTGCTCACCTCCCCTCATCATTGATCCAGCGCATCCGACCTCATGGAGTAATGGCCTGGCATGTCTCTTACCTGTGGGCGTCCGTCTCCCCTAGGGAGGCTGGGTGGGTACTGGAGCGGTGCCTGGGCAGCCCTGGGAGAAGGCGGGAGGAGGGGGGGGGCCGGCAGCAGCATGGGGGTGCGCAGGCCGGCGCTCCTGGCTGAGAGAGCCCATTTATTATTAACCACAGGCGCAGCTGAGCTCTGCAACTGCTCGCTGCCTGGCGTGCAGGGGGCCATTTCACGACGGGGAGAGGAAAGCTCCTGTGATTATTTTTGTTCACACGGTGCCAGATTTTCCCCTCGCTCTTTAAAAGACTTTTCTCATTTTTCAGATTCCTTTGCTGTTAGATTTTTTTTATAATCAGTGAACTCATTGCTTGGTAGAACAATGCCTCTGCAGACTGAGCCCCTTTGTACTTATTCCTAAAAAGCGGAGGAATTACACTCATGCATCCCCCGCAACTTTGCCAAATGCAGCTGTTAAGGTCTTTCTTCTCAGGGTAAGAGCTCTACCCAGCTCTTTGCCTCCCCAGCGAGGAGGTCTAAAGCCAGTTGTGGTGATACAGGTGCCTGGTTACACAGAGAAAAACTATTGTAGTCTCCTACTGTAAAGACAATCTATTCTAACAGGTTTAGGGTGGCTTTGAACCAGGACTTTGAAATGAATACATCTTTGTCCCTTCATAAAAAAGCAACGATACTTTGAGATCTAACGCACAGATACTATGCATGTTTCGATTTTGCAGTCTACAGAATATATCAGAGGCCAGAGTTAAATGGCTACCCATGAAAGAAGTGATTTACTGGATAAAAGACAAGACATGATTCTATGCAACTTCCACCCGTAACGTAAAACTAGGTAAAGCAATTGCCAGTGTATTGATGAAGTAACCAGCATCAGGGAACTGATTTTACTGCAATCCATTAATCAGGAAATTGTAAAACACAGGTCGTTAAAGCAGTATCCACACTTTACACTCGTCCCTTTCAAAAGAAGTTTCCAGCAACTTTTGTTTAACTCAGCGTGAATGTTGTCTTATTTCCTACATCCTTCCAATCTTTTCAACTAAACACATTCAAGGAAACGTCAAAGCTTGCTGAGTTACAAAGGCAATCTGCCTCAGACTTCTGCTATGCAGTCTGCAGGGAATTTAATTGCAGGAATGATAGATTGCATCCTCAGATACCATAAATGGATGCGGAAAGTTTTTGTGAATGGTATCTTCTTCCTGGGGGGATGGGTAGCCAGATGTATTGAAAAGAAAACATGTAGGTAAAATTACCTTTTTTAAAAATATAGACAAATTATAATGGCATCACTTTACTTTCAATTAGATCTATCTGGAAAGACTGCAGTACTGTAGCAACCTATCCGGGCTGCCACATTTTTGGCATGCTACCAGATGATGATTCAGTAATCGAGGCAGTCACTCTGTTTCCAGCTCTCAAGATCAAGATCATCTCAATACGATCTTATGCAGTGGGCACTCAGTTCAGTCTGCTGTATCAGATGAATTCAGGGTAAGAGTGTGCTGCCTTGTTTGCCATTTTTCTCCTTAAAACAAGTGGAAAACCAGGCTGTCAGATTTCTAGCTCAGCTTTCCAAAATGAACCTTGTACGTTTCCGAGACAAAACAGGGCCGCTCCAGTAGCTCTGAGGGCACTCCTGCAGTCTTGTGCACATCCTGGGTTTTGGATTTGTCCTTTGGATTTGTTACAATAAAAATAAGAGCTTATATGAGCAATTTTCAAGGGCTAATCCCATCTTTTGTTCTACTAGAAAAGCCACTCAAACTTGCTAAACCAGGAAGAGAAAGAAGCCAGTTCGATACCTGCTAGCCCCTGAGAGGCAGGCTGGCCTTGCTGTTCCCGGCACGTTTCTGAAATGGAATACAGGGCTGGTGATGGTACAGGGGCTAGGGGGATAGGACCACAGTGCGTGGGTAACTGGGAGAAGGCCCTGGAGAACTGCTGGCAGCAGTTTTTGCGGGAAACCATGGGCGCTATGTATAACTCGCTCCTCTGCTTGCTGCAGCGGTAGCTGGCTTTCCAGTCCTGCCTGCCTGCAGTGACCCGGAGAGCTGCCTGCTGGTACTTCCCCCTCCGGGCCTCAGAAGTAGAGGTTAATATTAAACAGGTCGCTGGGTAAAATGGGAGCGGCTGGGACGAAAGAAATGGCCACGGCAAATTGCTCCTGCTTGCTGGGAGCCAGGCCCTCGGGCCAGCCTTGCATTTTCGCCTGTGAGCGATTCGTACGTCTCCCCCCAAAACATTTTCTCTCTCAGGGGCATCACTACTGAAGGCATTAGGGAAGTGAGAGGCTCCACGTTTACTTTGTCACACTGGGACATCTGCCTTGGGACAATGTTTTCCTTTCTCTGCATACCTGACTGCTAAGAGTCTCTTAACCTGCAGCAGTTCTCCAGGCTGGAATGTGCTTATTGGTGTCTCTCTGTGGTGAAGCTGGCTTCCAGGCTGCCAGTACCCAGGAGGTGTGCTAGGCGCACGCAGAATCAGACGGAACACGCATATTTAACCATTTATTTATGAACTACAGTGCCTGGAGCTGCCTGTCTTGCCAGGGCTGCTATGTAAGGCAACGATCTGACCAACATGAAGGCCTGACAATGCAGCTTTTTAGTGATTTAACTTGTCCTTTAAGGCTTCCATCCTTGCACTTCTATCAGCATATCTTCATGATTGTTCTAATGCTTCCAATGCTTCCAAGCTATCTTAATGGCTTGGTGATAAAGTATTTGATTATTTTCTGGTTTTCCTAATATGAAGTATTTTTTTTTTCCTCCAGCTGTTTCTAGACTGAACATACAAACCTGGTGCGGTTTCTGAACTTCAGTGTTGAACACTGTATGAAAAACACTCTGAAATGGAATCAGGTGCAGAAAATAACTTTCTTCTTACAAATATAAACTCTTTAAAAACATCTTCCTGATTCTGACAGCTCAGTTTTCCACTGAACAACCTGGTGTTCTTAAAACAGTGATTCATGGAACCAAATTTAGGAACTATCTGGCAGTGATCACTGTGCTGCTGATCTCAGAGGGAGGCAGCTGCTGCTCCCAACTATCAATGCTGCAGAGAGAACTGGATCAAGGTCTTCACCTGATGCCAGCTTCTGATCGGAGGTGAAGGCTGGTCTTATACAGCCAGGTTAATTCCCAAGAACTAAACGTCTCTGTGCCCTGACCTCTGTCCGCTGAATCCTGTGAAGTTCAGCTTTTCGCAATCTTTTTTTCTGATGCATACCTTTGCCTTGGTTTGAGGTGAGTTAGAATGGGTCTGTATACTTCACCTCCTTTTAGAGTTCTGTTTGCCCAGGTCACGGCTCTGCGTACTCCAAAGATGCCAGCAAGTGCATTCATGTTACCTCATTCCTCAGGTCGTTCAAGGGCGCTTAAGTCATTGTTTCAAGGCAACCTGAAAACAGATTCACCTCTTCTGACCCATCTAGTGCACTTCCTAAAGTCCTGTCATCTCAGGATGGTGTCCTAATGTTTTCTTTTAGAACAAAGGCTTAATTTCAGTATTTTCTGAAGTGACCAATGGCTCAGATATGTTTGATTTTTAACTACGCGTTTCAAATAGATACGTGAAATATCTGTAACATTTCACTGGCAGACTTCTCTCTTCACGTTGATCCTACACCCCTGCTTGTCACTCTGCCTTTTCAGGCCGTGCCCGGTACAGGGCTCAGGACTCTTGGCGGTGGGAAGACAAGGACACGGGCAAACAGCAGTTTCACAACCAGGATTTATTACATGTCATGTTTCTCCCCCCAAATTAGCAGCACTGAGGTCTCTGTGGCCTAGTGCCAACTTTAAGCCTGGGCTCTTGAGGCGCCGCTGGCCCGTTTTGGGCCCCCCCCCCCCCCCCCCTTCCCCCGCAGCCGGCGCCACGTTGCCGTTACGTGTCCTTCCCTCCGGGTCAAGGCCCGTTTCCCGCCGCTGACCGAGCCAGCCCAACCGGCACCTGGGCGTCTCTGAAGGCCCCACCCCGCCAGGCGGCCGGTGCCGCTCCCCACGACCGATCGGGGCCAGGCCGAGGTGCCTCCCCTGGGCCGCGACCCAACCCTCCAACCCGCCGTTAACGTTACCGGGGCCGCGCGGGGATAACGGCAGCGCCGCGCGGCGGTAACGGCCGGCGGCGCACCTCGCCCCTCCCCCCCCGCACGTTCCCGCCTGGACGTTCCCTTCCGCCAATCGGAGACGCCGTTCGACCGGCGGAGGGGCGGTGCCCGCCCGGCGCGAGGGAGGAGGCGGGGCTGGTGCGCGCCTCAGCCGCCCGGCCGCCCGTTGCCGCCCGGCCGCCGCTCCGCCCCGCCGGAAGGATGTGCTCCCGGAAGTTCCGGCGCTGCCGCTGTGTGGGATAAACAGTAATGGCGGAGGCGGTGGCTCTGGGAACAACGGCGGGCGCCACCGCGGCGGCCGCGGCCCTGGGAACATCCGCCGCGGCGGCCGCGGGAGCGACGGCCGCGGCCTTCGACTTCGCAGCCGTGCCGCCACTCGCCGCGGGGCCGGGAGGGGGCGGCTGGACCAAGCAGGTCACTTGCAGGTACGCGCTGTCCGCAGCGGGGACGGGCGGCGGCGGCCGCCCTTTCCCCCACCCCCCCCCCGGCCGCCCTTCCCCCCCCCACCTCCCTCGTGGCCGTTTCCCTCAGCGCCGCTCCCTCCCCTCCCCCCACGGTCACGTACGCGCAGCGCGCGGCCGCAGCGCCCCCCCTCCCCCCCTCCCTACCCCGCCCCGCCCGCCGCCCTTGGGGAGGCCTGCGGCGAACTGCGCAGCTGGACGGGCCGCGCCCGGCCCCGGGCGGGAAGCGGCGATGGCGGCGGCCCGTTGCCGGAAGTACCGGCCGGCGTCGGGCGCGCTCGGGGCCTAGTCCGCTGGAGGCGCGGGCGGGGGCGGTGCGGGCTGTGGGCTTTCTTCAGCCCCTGCCTTGGGGGGGAGGGTGTTCCCTGCGGCCCCGCCGTGCAAATGGCGTGTGGCTGCCGTGCCCTTGCCGTGCCGGGCGGTTGGAGGCCTTGCTGGCTCCTTGCGAGATGCCGCCGGCCGCTATTTATGGTGTGAAAATGTGCCGGCGGTGATCGGCGTGAAAGAGGCCGTAGGGTGGAAGCCCTGTAAGCGCGTTCCAGAAAATGCACTAAAGCAGGAAATATGGGACGGTTCAAGTTCCTGTCCGTTTGAATCAAAATTTTAAAATGGAAATGAATTCGTCATTGTTAGAGCAAAAAGTATTTATTGAACCAAGGAAAAGGAATAAGTCATGATAGGCTGCACAATGGGAGGAGTGCTGTTAACTTGCGTTACGTTAGGATTCTGTGTGCTGCGTCATTTTCTGTTCGTATTTTCGTTTAAACTGTGTTTCTGATAAATCTTTTATATAGGATTATGCAAATCATACTGCGTGTGGTAAAGCCTGCCAGATGGACTATTTTTAAACTTAAACGGCTGGTCTGTTTGCAGGCTGAGGGGAATATATAACAGTTTTATGAATATAGAAATATATTAGTCAGGTTATATGAAAGTGAGTAGTAATCCAAGATTAGCATCTAGGAGCACCTCCCGATGCTTTTTTCTAAATTATTCTTTTTTATTTATTTAAATAAAATAATAGATTACGTTTAACCTGAATATGTTTCTAGGCAAATACATTCCAAGTCACTTAGAAGCAAAAAGGAACATCCCTTGGGCAGAAAGGAGGAGGCTCTGCATCTTGTGAGCTCTGTATCTCTTCTGCATGTTTTGCCATCTGTGCCAATTGCAGATGGAAGTAGTGGTATTGAGAACCGTTGCTGGGCTCTCACGGGGAGCGTGCTTGCTGTATCTCTTTTGTGCTGTTAAATACGCCCTGCAGTATTTAAAGCATTCCTGTTAACTGTTGATCACTGTTTATTTTGGTTAATGCACTGTTAACGTGTCCATTTGGGAAGCACTGTTTGCCAGCTCTCCCTTGCGTACTTGTGCATACAAAGAGTTTTGCCTGTGAATACCCGGGTTAATATTTGATTCATGGTAGTTAAAGGTAGGCCGGTGATGAGGAAATGACCGGGAACGATGCTTAGCTCGGCTTTTAAGTGAGCTGCAAGGGTATAGGTTAGTGCTCCCTCAGTGCAGATTGCCTCATAACTTCTTAAGATCGAGAGGCTCAGTTAGGTGAAATGGATGGGCGATATCTGCGTTCTCGGGTAACAGACACAGTGAGTCAGTTTGCTGAAGACAGGGAGTGCCGTAGTACAGAAGCAGTCAAGTTCAGTGAGTGCGGCGGGCAGTGAGTCTGTCTAATGAATATATTTATTTACAAAACTCAGGACTAGTGGGAAGTTAAAGTTACTCTTTTGTAATGGTTAACGTGCTTTAATGTGAGCTTAAATAACAGTCAGATCTCAACTTTAGACCTAACGAACCTCTCAGTTCTTTTTGACTAATCCTCTTAGTTAATCCCATTTTTTTGCCTGCTTATTTACAGGGCCATTCGAATTGTAGGCAGAATAGCTTTCCTCAGACTTTAAAGTGAAATTAACAATTCTGGCTTGAGCTTCGGGGAGTGTATGATAAGAGTTCTGTTTTTCTAAGTTTGGTTTCAATAGGACGCGTTCATATTCAAGACAACATATCTCTTATTATTAAATCTTGTTTTACCTTCATAAATGAGCTTGAGGATGTAACAGGGATGAAGGGGTTGAATTTCAAAATGAAGGGTTTTTGTGTAGTAGGTAGAGCAGTTTATGTTTTGAGTAACACTGCACAATTCTGTTTATTTATAGGCTTTATTTAGTTGAGTCATCATATGGGCGACACTAAATGCTGCCTGAGAAACTTCTGGGAGATAGTAATCCCTTCAGTGTAAGGACTTAGGGCTTCATGGCTGGTGAAGCAATACTGCTGTTTTGCCAGAACTGGAAGTTTTAGTATTGGTAGAATAAGTTTTTGCTGCTCCTTTGAATACCCAATATGATAAATGGGTTGGCTAATGAGTTTTATTATGCCAGTGTGATATCCTTGGGATGGGTGATTGATATCTCAGTGAGACACAGTGACTAAGATGAAGGACTTTAATTTCTCCTAGACATCTAGTTTGGCAGATGTTGCCCTTCTGCTTTTCTTGCAGGTAAAGTTTAGCAGTCTCAGGGTGAAACACAGGAATTCATCATGTTCTTTAAGAGATGGTGAAAAATATTTTTCTTACATTTCTTCTATGGTTTAGCTGTTTTTGAAGCTTTTTATGGTGTATAATAATTTGTAATATTTTAATCTGGAATAATCCACAAGGGAATAAAACTGTAATTCGTTACTGTTTTTTATTTAATATTCTGATCCTTTTGTTATTGATATCTTTAAAATAAGAATGGTGGTTCTTACCAGGTTTCTCTATCCTACCAGTCTCAGATGGATATGGGGTTTTATTGAGCAGGGGCATAGCCAATTTTTTTTTTTTCCAAAGACTTGACACCGGTAGCTCTCCAGATGCTTGGGTTTCCAGATGTCATGCAATAATAGTTAAGGTCATCAAGTTGACGTAAATAGGTTACATTTCACTTGTTTGTTTAGTAACTGAACATAAATAAAACCCTCGGCAACTAATTGAGAGTTGTCTATGTGTTTGTGTCTTTGCTGTTCTTTCTGAAAACCTAGATCTGTCTTTTAATATGAAGAATCTGAATCAGTAAAGTGTGCCTCTTAATTCAGTGTGGCACTAGCGATAAGGTGTGGAGCACAAAGCTGGATCCCCCACTAGCTTCTTGCTGAAGGAGCTTATGGACAAGAAGGGACAAGGAGTTAAATGCTTTTAAGACCTACTTTTCTCTTTTTTCTTAAGGTTACTAACTCATGTAGAATTTCATCAACCACTTACGTGGCTGTACACCCACGTGCTGTGCTAGAACAGCGTGCCTGGCCTTCTCCCGCTACTGGTACAAAATTCGGAGTTTCCCAACCCCCTTGCTTTCTAACGCTCCTCAGGGAGGTGGGAGGCTAGGTGCAGCCGGGTAAGGATTCTGAGAGGAAAACTCGATAACAAGAGTGTTATTAAACAGGCATTCTTTATTGTGGTGCTGGGCGGCACTGGGGATGTTCCACCATGGTTGCTCCAACGGGTTAGCAAAACACATCAGTTCATATACCCCAAAATCATACATATTCGTCAGATTTCCTGAGAAGGGCAGTCTTACGGTGATAAGTTTCCGGAATTCGTTTACATAGTCCAAGCATGCTCAGTAAATTTAGGGTGAGGGTCTTTTCAGCTTCTGGTGGTCTCTCATAGCCTTCCTCACCCTGTCTGCTAGTTGAACTTTGGCCTTCCTTTGTCCATATATAGTCATTGAATGAGCTCATCAGTCCTTTGGCCTTGGAATGTTACAAGGGGTCGGTTTGAACTATCTCCTTGGGTGCTTATCTCAGCTGAGTTCATGTTATCAGTGACTTACACAGCAAGCCTAACGAACTTGCCCAAGGTCTGTTTAATCTTGCAGGTAAGATGTTACCTATGTATCAGCTCTGCTCAGCAAATAGTTAAAACCGTCCTTGTGGGGGAGGAAAAACTGGAAAACAAGGATGCAAGCAAAACTTAAAAAAAAATGCAATCAAAGCTTTCATGTATCACAGTGAGGTCTTAAGTCAGGGATTGTCAGAGGTTTAGCTCTTTCACTACCACCTTCTCTGGGACTTCTCAATCTCTGTATGGTTCCTGAAGAAGCTACTGGCTGTAGCTGTCTGTATTGTCCTGAAGTTCCCCGTCTGCCTGTCATGGCAGTGTCTCAGTTTTTGAAGGAGGTCTGTTGCCAGGTGTGACGTTCTAATTCAGCAAAACCAGTAGTTTAAAAACCAAAATGGGGTTCCTGAAAGCAGGATTGAGTGGGCCTGAAGTAAAGAACAAGCTACACCTGAATAAGCCAACCCATTGCAAGCTCCAAAAGCTATGGAGAGAAGTACTGTGTATTGATTTCACTTATAGGCTTGCAGGGGTGAAGACTTAATATATAGAAGGAAACGTCTGAAAGAAGCTAGTAAACGTTCAGGGTTTAACACTGCAGTGTCTTTGCAGATTCTTTTTCTCTGGCTTATGGCAAGTAATAGAAGTAATATTGTTCTAGCAGTGGAAAATAAAATCTTCAGTAGATTATTATACTTTGAAGCATCATGGAAATCAAGGTCACTGCAACCTGGATAAATGTGAAAATTGTAAGTGTTCTAGAAAATTAATTGTAGTGTTTGTGACATCTGACCTCCCTCCAGTGCTTGGAGTTCGGGGGACTTGGAGACACTATTAGTTTTGTGGCCTTGGGCAAGTGTTTTCTCTACACAGCTCCAAAAAATGCCCACCAGATCTTGTCTACAACTTGAGGCTTCTGGATGTGCAAAGCCTGGTTTCTATGATCTTTTTTTAAGTACCCCATGTAAATTGGGTTGTGCTAGTTCGATGAAGGCATCCATAACTAGACATGAATTGAAATGTTTTTCAGTGATAGAATGCCGGTGCAGGCAACTATTAGTTCTGTGTGGTTGTTCCATCTGTTGGTATCACTCGTGTTTTGTGTAGTCATGGGTTTGGATCCCGATGAATTCTCTGGTCTGGTTCCCCATGCAGCCCCACCAAGTTACGCTAGAAGACAGAGAGCACTGCTGCCAGAAGTAGTGCATTTGGGATGACAGAATCATCGGTGCTCTGAGAAAAAACAGTTCTATACTTGTCTTGATCTAGTTCTACTTTTTCAGATGAAATTATACATGTTCTCTGGGTACTTGACAATGCAAATTTCAGATATCTTTCTACGAGTCACTGAGTGAGGTGGGTGACTCATGTATTTCTCAGTTTTAAGGATCCTTTTTTCCTGTAACCCAGAAACAAGAGGCTGGTATTGCTGTTGTGTAAAGTTACAGTTAAATAGAATACTCTGTGTGTGTAAAGAAGCTCTCCACCAGAAGTTTTGTTACTTTCCACCAAAAATAATGCACTCTGTTTATTTTTTTACGTTACCAAAGCATTTTTTAGCCAAACAAAACAATTTCTTTTGTTAAATGTTAAATTCTTTGTGACCTTAAAATAAAAAAAATCTTACCTCTTGGTGGGGGAGGAGGGGGGAAGTTGGTGTAATCATTAGAGAAATAGATTTTTCTCTCCTCCCACCCCAGCCTTCTTGTTCAAATGATGCTGAGTTTGCTGCGTAGGATTGCAGGCCTTTAAAAGTGATGCGTGAATTAAATTGAGCTTCTGAGTGCTCCAGGTTTGATTTTTTTTTTTTTTCCCCCTTTGCAGCCTACCATCTTGATATAATGAATTGTGACAACTTTTAGAATTATATAGAATCTGCATTTGCAGATGACTTTCTAACATAAGCTTGGAAAGAAGGGACTTGGAGCTCTGTTCAACAAGAGTGGGAGAGCCTGATTTTGAGGCTTTTATATGTCTAGGATAAGTTATGTTGACCAAATACTTTCTAAAAGAAGTCGTCACTTCAGGCTGGTGCCTCTTCTTAGTCACTTATTTCAGCTGCAGTGGTGTCCCAACACTTTGTTGGCTTACAGAGCAGTGCGGCTGTGCAGTGATCTGATCTAGATTAAAAATAACCGTGGGGACAGCAAAAGCAATGTCAGGTTACATCTGAAGCCATTTCTTGATCTGAGTCAGCAGGTGGCTTTAAAATTGCGTGCCCGAACACATGGGGGAAGCAGTGCTGTGTGGAAATAAGGGTGGAGATAACAGTTGTTAACAAGAACAAACGTTTAAGAACATGAAGTATTTTTTACCCTATTGGTGTGACTCCCTCCCATTTCTTTTAAAAGGAAGCCAGAAATTCCAGTTATGTTCTGGTTCCACAAGTTCGTGGGTTGTTGGCTTTGAGGTGGCTGATTGTGGTGTTGTGGTGGGGTGTGTGCGGGTGGTGGGTTTTTTGGTGTGTTTTTCTTTTTTGTTCACAGTAGAGAGGTCTGTTTATGGAGCGTGGGGTTTGTTGTTTTGTTTTTGCAGCACCCTGTTGCTGGTGTGTGCTGGCATAGCTGTTTGTGCAGCCATCTGGCAAACCCAACTGGGGTACTCATCTCTGAGGAGAATGTCCTGCAGAGCCTGATCTTGGTCTTACACCACTTGCTTTTGTGTAGGACCACATTTCTTACCTGGTTACTGTGCAGCTACAGTGTACAGACAGACGATTGTTTTCAGTGTGAATTGCAGCCCGATGGCAAGTGCCAGCTGATGGCTTATGAAACCACTTCAGATTATTTTTGTCCTTAGTACCTTGGATACATCGCTGGTTTTGCGCATGGAGGGTTATCAGCCCTCTTGAGACTCGCCTCAGGTTTTAATATATCCCTGGTACTGGATTACAGATGTAGGTCTGCTTATGTCATTTGGAGAATCGTTCACTTTATCTGACTTCTTAAAAATAGAGCAGACTAAGAACCTATGCAGAAGTTCACACAGTTCAACAACTTGACACCTTTTAAGTTTAGGAATATCGACTTGAATGTGCCGTTTTGTGAAGAGCTGTCCTAACTTTAGTTTGGGCTGCTGAAAGGTGATCCTTCTGTCTCTTGCGCTGGCTGTACTGCTGCGTGGCTGCACAGTTGGCTGCTTGGGGGACCTGCTGCTTTTGGCTACATAGGTGTGCTAGCACCAACACGAAGTGTGTAACAGGGGACTGCCCCTTTCAGCAGCAAGGTGGGTTTAGAAGGGTATAACCTGTTTCCCAGTCTTCCCTCAAGTGGTGTTTTATAGGCAAGCGAAGAATTTGTGAGAC
Organism: Leptosomus discolor; assembly: GCF_034619465.1. Lineage (NCBI taxonomy): Eukaryota > Metazoa > Chordata > Aves > Leptosomiformes > Leptosomidae > Leptosomus > Leptosomus discolor. The sequence continues at coordinate 155,561,132 of NC_141391.1, forward strand.
CTAAACTGTAACAAATTTTATTGTTTACCAAGTCTTGATATTTCCAATGAGTTCAGAGTTTGCAGCTTAGTTGGTGTCTGGGGCTAATGTTTCTCTTTCTAAACTGAAGTATTGGTAAACGTGCTGATGGATTCGGTTCTTGCATGGTTGTTGGTCTTTGTCTTTCTGTTTCTTGGCTCGTGTTTCTGTGTTGATCACGAAAGATGTACTTAAACTTGTATTTTCAGTTGTGGCTTTGGTGTGAGCATGTTGAGTCTGAATAGTTACAGCGCTTTAAATGTAAAGAAGCTTGTGTCTCCTAGGTTAAAATTCAAACTAAATGGAAAATCACTGTTCAGTTTTCTTGAATAGCCAAATTGGAGGATGCTCAGTTAAACTTGTTTTTTATTGACATGCTGAAATTCAGTGAACTGCCCTCAGAAGCTTTGAAACTCTACTAAAGTCTTTCAAGACAGGTAGCACAGTCTTGAAGCAGGGTGCTTCTACTGATTATTTGGCTCCTATGGCAAAAACTAACATGTATGTTTTGTCAGATGTAATTGTCCATAACAAACATATTTTGTGTTCTCAGAGGGGAGATTACTTCTGATTCAATTACTTACAAATTCAAAATAGATTTAAGCCCTCAGGAAACTTTTTCAGGGTGTGGCTGATTTTGATTTTTGGATTCAGTGGTGGGCTTCTCTAAGGTTTTTGTTTGTGTCAGAACATAGGAGCTACAAGTAAAACTTTGTCCTCGTCTACTTTGTCCAAGACTTTCCTCTCTGTTACAGCCCAGGATAAGGTTTGCTTTGCAGGTTTTTTCAGGCATTTGTAAGTGTAAGTCCCTAAATGTGCAGTGCAGTTCACTGGAATAGCTAAGGCTTCATCTTTTCTCAAACCTTCTTATATTTTATATACTGGGTTATGGTCCCATGAGTCGTTAGTGGTGTTCTTAATTCAGCATAGCTTGATTTATAGAGTAACTTGCCGACCAAATACTTGGTTTATAACTTCAGTGCTTCTCCTTAATTCACAGTGATCTTCTGTTTTACAGATATTTCATGCATGGAGTTTGCAAGGAAGGAGACAACTGCCGCTACTCCCATGACCTCTCCACGAGTCAGTCTGCCATGGTGTGCAGGTATTACCAGCGAGGATGCTGTGCTTACGGAGATCGCTGCAGGTAACGAAACACAGTTGACCATGCTGTAGGGGAGTGATTTCACACTGAGTCCCTCAGTAGAGAGCTCACAGAAAGGTGATTTTTTTTTTTAATCACTCAAAGAAAGTTTTTTCCTCATTGCAACTTCAGAAATTTATAAAAATAGCCTCTTTTCACAAACTGCCTCCTCTTGATAAATACTATAGTGTGTGCTTTGCTATGGAAATAAATAAATAGCAAAGGCAAGGCAAGAAGAGAACTGGTTTTCGTAAAAGTACTAGTTTACAGGGTGTCGGGGTGGTTTTTTGTTTGTTTAATAATAACATGAGTACATGAATTAATTGAAATCTGAGACTACATTCAAACTAGGTGAACCGATGGAACTGAGTTACATTTGGTAAGTGGTCATAAAAGCCTGAACAGGTAAGCTTTTTTTTTTTCCAGTTGTATATGTGTCTTCAGGAATTGCTACTCTGACACTTGAACTGCCAATTTGGAAAAGTAACTGGAGTGTAGTCACTTAGGTTCTAAAACATTGCCTGTACAGAATGGCCCTACATTGTGAAAACATAGTATCACTTACCCCTGAAATTATTAAAAAGAAAAGAAAGTGTGAAGAAAGGAAACAGGTGCTTTCCTAGTGTAGCAAAGCTTTACAAAGGCTCAGGGATGTTTGTGTCATCTGAAGTTCACTTTATTAAAATTTATCGGGAGTTTTAACATTCTGTCTTGTTGCAGCTGTAATGCATGATTAAGTATTTGCATCATGATTTCATATGGTAGTTCAGTTAGCTTTATTTTCACATTAATATATGGTTGCTATGTATAGGAAAGATAACAAAAATAAGCCTCGTGTAGCCTTCTGTCTGTCAGTGTTGCTTTCTTGATCATGTAGATCAGCCGTCTCCAAACTTTTGATCACACACGCCATCAGTGAAAATTTTTTTCACCATATATATTTATTTATAGATTACACGTATATACTACTGTACTAATATATTATGTGCACTATAAAACATACACAAAAATCAGAATTTTAAAAGTATATAATAAAGATCAAATAAACATTATTTTATAAATATTTTATTAACAGTCCAACACCATTTTTGCTCTTGCTAAAAGCATCATTAGTGATAATATTTTTTCTGACAATAATGTTGATTGAATATCCTTCATTATTTTCTAAAATCCTAGGTTAACATTTTGTGATATAGTGATATTGAAGGTCTCGTTTCAAGTTTGGTTTATTTCAGTACTTGGTTTTAATGGCTGTCATAGCTGAAAAAGATCTTTCACAAAGATATGTAGATCTACAAGGAAGTGTATTGTTGGCTGCACTTACTAATGTATGAAATTCATTTTTCAATCTCATCCAGCAATTACCCAAAGATTTTTTTGTTAAAATTTGGCTAGTAATTTTCCATCTTCCCTGATGTCAATCATCTGTTCTTGCAGATGAATTGGAAGGCATTGCTTTTTTATATTTTTAACAAATGGGCCCAAAACCCGTTGAAATTCTGTTTGAAAGATTTTTAAAGATGTTAGAGAATTCTGTTTCCAAAGCTTTTTAAGAGTGCAAGGTGTGAGAGTGTAGTAGTTGACACACCTGCATCCCTTTGGCAACAAAGTTGCACAATGGTGGAAATGTTTCAGAACAGCTATTTTCATGATGTTGTCTCTATACTACAGATTTCTTTCGAAAAGCAGTTACTTGTTCTTAAAATATTGCCTTTACTTTGAAGGGACATGTTGAGTGTGTTTGTTTTTTTGAAAATACCTGCTGGGTAGCATGCTACTGACAGCAACTTGTCAGCACATTTGGAACACCTGTCTCTTTGTGAAAGAAAAAAGTGTAACTTATCTCTAATAATTTTTAAGCGCTTTGCCATGAGATAACCAGTAGACCTCTGTGTGGTACAGAAGATTTTCATGGTCGCTTTCCATCTCGTAACAAAGTGTTGTAAAGATTTGACCATGTAAAGGTCTTGGTTTAATAAAATTAACCGTAGTGATGAAACTCTGTAGCGTTTTGTGGGCTTCTGGCTCCATCATTGCTACAGTATCTTGCCTATGAAGGATGGAGTGAATGAATTTCTGGTGGTGCTATCTCTGTAACATTATCCTGGAATCTTTTTTTTTTTTTTAAATTCTAGTCAAAGCAGCAGCTCCATCAGTGGTTACACTTTCACAGTTTTTCCATGAAACACTTTTTATTAAAGAAGTCATTTACTGTTGAGAATACATATCCTCCAGTATATCTTTTTGTCTTTATTAAAGAAGTAGTTTGTTGAGAATATATCTTTTCTGGTACATCTTTTCTTTAGTGGCTCACAAAGAGTAGTTGTTTGTGTATTTCCTTAATGAAAGAGAACCTAGCGAAATATAAGCTGAGGCATGTTAGAAACGTCTGTACCTTCATCCAGCTGTACAGCAAGCTTACCACACTGAAATTTGTTCTAATACTTGCTTCTTCAACTCTTCAGCAATGTTTTCTATGCATTTCCTAACAGTATTTGCTGACAAAGTAATGTGTTTTACTTTGTCACTGTATTGTTTTCCCTGCGTTATTTCAGTCTTTTTTACCACAGCAGGAAGAACAAGTGATCCAATGGTATGTGGCTTTCTGTCTTTCAGTGTTATATAAGAAGCCTCAAAAGAGGCTTTTAAACATTTATTGTGAAGTTTTGCTAAGTGCTGGATTGAGTATTGCATGGCTTGAAATATCTCTGAAAAAATTGTAGAGGCTTGTCTTCATGTTTTGAGTGTTTAGATCTTAAATGTCTTGCTAATTGTGGTGGCTTCATAATGTCATTAGCGAGTATTTCCAGGCCCAGCATACACCGCGAACAAGGTTCATCGTTAATAATAGTGAATATAAATGTGTATTTTCAAATAGTCTTCTTGGTAATCTCTATTCCCCCTCAAGTTCTTGTCAGATCTGATTTCGCTGGCATTGTCTTTACATTGTAACGAAGAGCTCTTAGTAGGAGTAGGCGAACTGTTAGTTCTGATATTTTCTTGTTGTTTGCTTGTGCTCACTTTATCAGTATTGTCTTTGGCCCACGGTTTATTTGCAGGAATCTTTTTAAGCCACTTGTTCGTTTTGCCAGAGTTAGTTTGGGTAAAACAAGATAATATAATCTGTTGGTCCATTTAATGAGGCACAAACAAACTGCAATGTGTTGAAATATGCTGAAAGTGAACGACCAAGTGAGTGCCACTGCCAGTCCCACTGCCTGGTGGAACACCTACTCCTCCTTCAGGACACCTTGCGCACACCATACACAGGACCCTCTGGCATACAGACCGGGTGAGGACATCGCTGTCGATCTGTATGTTAAATATTAGTAAAACTTAATCTCTTATTTAAAAAAAAAAAAAAAACCAAACCCAAAAAAACCCAAAAAACAACCGACGTTCTAGTATTTTTTTCCTGCACCCCAGTGGATTGCCTTGCGCACCCCTGAGGGTGCACGCATACCACTTTGGAGGCCACTGGTGTAGAGGTCTGAAGACTTAACTTTTAAATCTGGGCTTCACAGCTTCCTTAGAATGTCAAAGTTGGCATTCAGTTAGGAGCATCTCTTCAATATGCAAGAACTGTGACACACTGTATTCAATTTGACACAAGGTAAATGAATCACAGTTCTTGGAAGTTTTGTGTGATCTCCAAAAATTCCCTACCTTTGTTCTTGAAATTAATCAGCAAATATCTAAGACTTCAAAGGTACACCTGTAATTTATTTTACCATGTAGTCTACTAATTGCTGGAAGACAGATTTTTTTGAGGGAAATGGTGCTTCTCTGTTGTTTGTGGGTGGTAGGGATCAAAGCATTCTGAGCATCATTTTCCACAGTAGTTTGAAAGAGTCATTAGAAATAACTACTGAAATTCAACATAAAATCTGAATGAGACGAGACACTTGGATATAGGAAAAGAATCACTTATGTTGGTGGGGATCTCTGGAGCCATGCTGAAGGCAGAACTGGCTTAGATCAGGTTGCCCAAGGAATTGTCCAGTCAAGTTTTGATTATCTGCATGGATGAAGATTGTGCAGCCTCTCTGGGCACCTGTTTCAGTGTTTCACTACTCTCACAGTGAATTTTTTTCCTACTATCTAATCGTAACCTCTCATTTTGGACTTATGTCTGCTGGCTGTCATCCTGTCTCTGAGAAGACTCTGGCTGCATTTTTCCTGTGGCTTCCCACGAGGTAGTTGAAGACAGCAGTATCTGCCCTTAGTTCATTCAGCTTTAAAAACAGAAGACTATCTCGTTCAGTAGTACTACACATGCATAATAGGTGCATGACCAGTTTTGGACATAATTGAAGTTCATTCTTTATAAGTTGAGTAAAAATTGTGCATGCTGCTCCATGTCCTCCAAAATCGTGGAGTACTTTCTGTTTCTTTGAGCAGTGCTGACAGATGACACGAGTGGAAGCATGTGTCTATAAAGGGTCATCAGTGGCTTTCTCTTCCAAGCCATTTCTAGGTCCTTCAGAATAGCATGTTTCCATCTTAATCGGTTAATTTGCAATCCTTGGCCTGCTTTATGGAGGTATTTGTGAAGATTTGACATGATGTGTTTTAACTTTTTAGATATGAACATACCAAGCCACTGCAACAGGAAGAAGTGACTGATGTGAATGCAGATGCAAAAATTTATCCCTCAGTATCCTCAGACTTTGCATCGCTCCCTGAAACAGTTGAAGAAATTATTGCTGAGATTGAAGATGAAAATGCAGATCTGGCAGCTGCTGGAGTAGGTGCTGAAGACTGGGTGAATGCTGTAGAGTTTGTTCCCGGGCAGCCGTACTGTGGACGTGGTAAGCTGATGGTGGGATAACAGTACATTTCTGTCATGTATTTATACGTAGTGCATTTATTTTAATGCTTTTGGTTTTGTTGAGTACAGGTGTTCATTGACCACTTCAAGTGATCTGTCATTAAGTTATGCATGAATTTCCTGATGTGAATAGTTGGAGCGTTCCACATCAGTTACTACGGCTGTGTCCTGATGTTCTGAAACCCAGTATACTTAAAGAGAGTCTCTGCATAACTGGCTTCTGCCTGTTATGGCTCTGAAGGACTTGGTGAATCTTCTTTGAAGTTTAGTTTGCATATATGACGGGAGAAGAAAATACTAGTGCAATTAATATTACTATTCTGGAAAGATAATCTGCCTATTGGGTGGGTGGGTTTTGTTTGTTTTTTGGGGGTGGTGTTTTTGTTTTTTCTTTTTTGTTTTGGTTTTTTTAGTCTTTTAAAGGTTTTCTGTGGAGGTTCAGATTCGTGTGGAATTAATTGAAGCCTAATGCTTGCTTTCATGAATCCCGTGACAATTCAGACCAGAGGCTGACAATCATTTATTCTAGTTACTTTACTGAGATTTGACTTTCTAATTCTGTGACAGCTCATGTTGAGAATGAGATTGGAGAAGCTCCTTATATGGGACCAGGCTGTTTAAGTAGCATACTTGTCATCTGGTTTTCCTGCAGAGAGATAGCACAAAGATTTAAAATTTAGGTGGAAAGTAGGCTGAATATGTTTGCTTTAGCATAATTTCTAATGTTTGGCTCTCTAACAGGGTGCTTATGGGCCTGAGTACTCAGATTGTTTGAATCCAAAATAGACACCTTGTGTCCAGAAGAATTTGGAGCTGTGTCATACAGCGCTCAGATTATACTTCTTTGTCTCCACAGCACTACTCAGTTTCTTGGATCTGAAAACAGGATTTACCTTCTCAGTGTTACAGGGTGCTGCTGGAGCCTGGTCTGATCTGTTTTGAGCAAGGGCAAAGAGGAGAGGAATGGTTACGCAACATTAACATTTTGCTAGCGTTGTTGAGAAGTTTGATTATAGAATTGTTCGCTGTATCTGTGACTTGGGTGCAATCCAAAGGAACGAAGACTTGTCTTCTACGTATTAACAGTTGTGAAAGATACAGCTTATGTGTTTGTTGAGACAAAGGTTCCCATTTTAAATCTTTTAATCAAAATAGAATCATTTAGGTTGGAAGGGACCTCTAGATTTCATCTAGTTCATTTCCTGCTCAAAGCAGGGTCACCTATGTCAAGTTGCCAGGGGCTTTGTTTAGTTGAATCTCTATTGTCAGAGATGTTCAAAATGCCATAACCTCTGGGCAGCTTTTGCAGTGTTGGACTCCTTTCACAAGGAAAAACTCTTTCCTATTATATAATTGGATTTTTCCCTGCTTCAGCTTGCCTTCTGTCTCTTGTCCTGTGCACATCTCAGAACATACTGGCTCGGTTTTATTTTTTTTCTATACCTTTCCATTAGGTAGTTGAAGACACCAATAAGATTGCTTCTTAAGCTGAACAAGTCCAGTTTCTTCAGTCTCTTTTCATGGGCTTCAGCCCCCTTAACGGCTGGGCAGCCTTCTGCTGGAATCAGTTCATTGCTGGTTTGAGCAGCTGGAGGTCTTTTAAATGCACCTACTCCTTATAGGAGAGCTGGTGCTTTCTTCTAAATTCCTGAGGTGTAAGAGCATTTCATTAGACCTTTAACTCACTTAGTTTTACTGAAGCAGTTCCTTTTTCTAGGAGGTCAGGCTTATTTTTCATGGAAACTTGTGGTTGCCACAGTGTGAGTCAAGTAACATTCTCTTTGATTCTTGTTCCAATTTCTCTGTTTTGTGTCCTTTGAAATTTGATATGTTTAATGTACAAACATACTCTGTTTCTGTTCTGAGCAGTGCTACATGATGTTAATTCACATGGTAACTTAAAAGCTGTGTTGTAAAAACTTTTCTGAAGCCACTGTCTTTATCAAGCTATAAAAATGAGGAACCTTGCTGTAGTGATTACAAGGATGTGTTCAGTGTGTTCCACAGTGTATGCTTTAAAGCCTTACAGATTATTCTTTTTAAATGTCTGGAGAAGCGTACAGGTGCTTGGAAACTTTAAAGTGGAAGCTATTTCTCAAGATTAACGAGAAGCCGGTGTGTTTTAAATTCTTAGAAATGCTGAAGATTCAGGGTCGGTAGTTTAACTATGCGTAGCTTGGGCTATAATGCTCATCTTTTACTGTGAGACAAGACATTCTGGTAATGCAGATGGTTCTCTGATTTGGGACTAAACCTGGTATCTTGAAGATGACCTCAGGGCCTAGCAAAAAAAAAATAGTGACGATTCTTCAGCTGTTCATGAGCTTGATATACAGATGAATCTCATTTCCAAATTTGTTCTGCTGCTACTGCTGCTAGATGTTCTGGAATAATTGAAGAAGAGTAGAAATGCAGAAATATAAGAAACACTGTGAATTGGGTGGCTGTTTCCTGCTGCTACGTGCTGAACGAATTTGATGCTACCAAATGTGTCCTAGAGTGAAAGCAGGTGGTGCGTGAATTGAAGGTAATGAACCATTTTTTTCACCAGTATCAATTTAACCCTGGTGACTGAAATGGGCAGTGAGAAGGTAGGTATTGGGTCCACCTACTGGACAGCAGTGGTTTTGAGAACAGTGCAAATGTTACTCTGAGGGATGTTGGATTTGGAGCTACTGAGGCAATGGAGTCTTGTGAGTTTCTCTAACTTTATTTTCAAAGAGGAAGCAAAAATGTAGCAGATACAGTGCAGCAGATGCAGGAGATATGCATGCAGGGCTTCAGGTTATGGAAGCTGAGATATTCAGAAGTGGAAATAGTAATTTAATTTTTATTTCATAGAAACACAACTCCGTCTGAGGGGAAGAGCTGGGCCTGGAAAACTGATGTAACTTTTAGCATGTTTTTCCTTCTCTCACCCTCTCACACTGTAGAAGTACCCAGAGCCATTATTACAGACTGACTCTTACAGGTCTGTGTCTTGTTGGTTAGATGTCTGGTCACTAAGAACTGGTTGTACTTTTTTTTTTATGCAAGGATGATGTGGCCTGAGCTGGAATTTAGTAGCTGTACTGTACTTGTTGACTGAAGTAGTTGTTGGGTTTTCTGTTTTAAGTGTCAACTCTGTACTTTTTTTGAGCCAAGATGTGAAGCCCTGCTCTTCTGTGGATCAGCATAGTAAATAAATGTATTTGTAAGTTGGTCTGGAGGGGTAAGACTTCAAAGCCTATATTCTCAAAGAACCTCAAGTAATAAGTGGTGGGTTCTTGTGATTTTTTTTGTTGTTGTTGTTGTTGTTTTGGGTTGGGTTTTTTTAGATGAATAAACCCCTTACTGAATTTCTTTTGAGAGCTACTATTTTCCTACACTATTCTTCAATATTTGCTTATCCCCCCAAACTGTGAGCTCTCAGGGAACTGCTTTTTCGTTTTCTGTGTATGTCCAAAAGCTACAGGCTGATACGTGCTTATTGTATCTCTTTGCTCCATGGGGATGAACACTGGGAGTGTGCAGCCTCTGATTCTTTTTGGGGAGGAGTCTGTCCTTTACTTTTACTGTTCCAAGTATGCCTTTGAAGTTTTTGCTTACACAGCTTATAAAAGTTACACAGCTTATAAAACTTACACTTCCTTATAGCATGGATGACATTTTCCTCCTGTAACAGCTACTGGTTATGCAAATGAAGTCCAGTTACTGTTCTTGGTGTTGATTCTGAATATAGCAACACTTTGGTTTTCTCCTGTGTTAATTGTATCTTCAGTTTCAAACTGCTTTTGTCTTGTAGCTTAGTTTTTCATCCTACTTATGTAATCATCTCAAAAGGCTGTTTGACTTGTGGTGACACAGACAAGTGTATGTCCAGTAGGTACATGGAGAAGTGTTAAGCAGCAGCTGTCTAAATGGGGAGGAGAAATGGTACAGATTTTAGTTCAGTTTAGAGTTAGATAAGGAAATTTACTTAGTCAGTATTTTGCAAAACTGATGACTAGCTTAGAATGCAGTGAAAATACCCAGAATTTCAGTTTGTTAAAGCTAGGTTTACATGTCTGGCTGACAGACCAGATACCTGTTTAGGATTGGGTTTTTTGGCAAATATCTAGAAAACAGTTATTTTGGTGAGGGGTGTGTACACAGCTCTTATGTCATTTGTAGAGGTGAATGGGAGCCTAGAAGTGAAAGTCTGTTGTTCAGGCATATCAGGCAGTGCTGGTGTGGGGTTTCCTTGCTAGTGTTTGGTTGTGCTGGATATGCGCCTTTATTGCTTCAGCTGTGTAATTTCTGGGAAAAAGCCTGTTAACTTCAGCCAATGTGAAATCGGTTACAGATCTCTCACTGCTTTGAGAATCTTATTGTTGCTGAACCAGAGTTTGTATAAAAATGTACTTAAGTTGCTGAGGACTAGTGAGATTTTTCTGGTGTGGACTTTGCCTGTAAATGCATCCAGATCTGACCACTGAAACCTTGATAGCTTTTGTCTTGTCTCGGTTGAAGGATGAAGAAGTTAGTCGTGCTTTCTTGAGTGGGAAAATAACTTCATTCTGGTTGAGAGTGTGTGAAGCTTGGAGTGAAATAAACCTCGGTTGATTTTATTATTCTCTTTGGGTAACTTGAGGAGGGTTACCCAAAGATTACTTTGCATTAAAACAATATATTCTCACTCACAGTGCTCTGAATCTGTATGTATTGCTTACAGTCCCTAATTTTGTTCCCAGCTGCCCCTTCCTGTGTTGAAGCACCCTTGCAGGAAATGCAGGAAATGGTGATTGAGGAAGAGTACGAAAAGCAGGAAGCAGACGTGGAGATAAAGAAGGAGCTGTGCCCCTACGCTGCAGTAGGAGAATGTCGTTACGGAGAAAACTGCGTGTATATCCATGGGGATGTGTGTGATATGTGTGGACTGCAGGTCTTGCATCCAATTGATGCTGCGCAGAGATCCCAGCACATAAAGGTAAGCAAACAACTGTCTGGTGTTAAACAGCTTTAAGTCGCTGCTTCCCAGCTCCCCACAATCACTTGTCCCTAATTCCCTTTCATTTGAAGGTACACGTGGGTCAGACAGTGAGTGAAATTTGTGTTGTAAACTGGACTGTTTCCTGTCAGGGCCACACTCAAAAGCAGCTGGGTTTCCTTACCTGTGCTGGGAGAGCAGTCTGATACTAAAGCTTTGTTCTTTGCCTAGTAAAACTGGATGGTCTTTTAGATTGCCTTTTTCATGTTTAAAAGCAATGTCTGAAGCAAGGAATTGAACTCTGAATTGATTCCTCCCCACTGTCTGAGCACTTTTTTTTTTTTGAGGGTCAAGATTTTTCCATTTAATCATACCGTGTTCGTTCTGCAAAACAGCAGGGTAAAACTAAGCTTAAAAACCTGTTTAGAGTTCACCGGGTGGCCAGTTGTCTCTGTAGTCGTTTTCTTTGTGTCTCCTTTTCAGTCTTGCATTGAAGCTCACGAGAAGGACATGGAGCTTTCATTTGCCGTCCAGCGTAGTAAAGACATGGTGTGCGGGATATGCATGGAGGTGGTGTATGAGAAAGCTAATCCTAGTGAGCGCCGCTTTGGGATCCTCTCCAACTGCAGCCACACTTACTGTCTCAAGTGCATCCGCAAGTGGAGGAGCGCTAAACAATTTGAGAGCAAGATTATAAAGTGAGGCACTTTCCCATTTTGATTGTGCTCTGTTACTATGGAAGAGCTTAGTAACTTGTGACAACTTGCAACAGACTTCCAGATGCAGATTGCATTTAATGCATACTGACTTTAGTTTGGAAGTGAAATAATTGTTAGGCATAACATTTACACTCTGATTTGGTTAATATGGGTTAAGCTTGCAAAATCCAGTTAGTAGCAGAAAATAACTTTCATTTATTTAGTAGCATGTTGTCCAGTGGTTACTGTTTGTCTTGGACACCCAGCCAGGCATCTGAAAACAGATTAACCAGTTCAGAATGTATGCTGCTTAATTCATTACCGCCCTAGTTCATTAGTCAGTTGGCAAAACATTTCTCCATATAAAGGCTGTTTTAAAAAAACAAAGTTCCAATCAAATAAATACAGAAATCAAACTAAAATAAATTTATTTAATTCTAAAGAAAAAGGAGTCTGTGTGAAGTGTTTTTTCAAGCTTTTCTGAGACAAACTGACCAGCTGCCATTGCCATTGAGCTCTTGAAGAAGAGCGTTTAGGTTATCTTCATGTGTAAGGGAGAATCTAGATTGAAAAGCTCGTACAGCAAGTATGCAGGTACAGTACATCTTTAGAGATGGACGTGTGCCCTGACGTGTTATGTTGGAGAGTGAGCGCCCTGTAATGTGGAATTTTGCAGCACAGTCTGTTCATTCCCCAGGTCCTGCCCAGAGTGTCGGATCACATCTAACTTTGTCATTCCAAGTGAGTACTGGGTGGAGGAGAAGGAAGAGAAGCAGAAACTCATTCAGAAATACAAGGAGGCAATGAGGTAGGAGCACTGCAGCCTTTTGTCAGGTTGAGACTGCAGAGATGAAGGCACACCTGGGGAAGGGTGCTGATGTAAAGCCCTCACACACTTCCTTTCCACCACCACATGTGAAGTGCATCCTTGCCTATCTGCCCGCAGATGCATGCAACCACATGGTCCCAGAGCTGTTCCTGTGTTCTTTGATCTCAGTCTTTCCCTTCAATACGCAGAACGCTGGTGGTGCCGCCGTAAGGCGGTACGAGCGTGCGCGCTGCCAGTGTCCCTATGCATGCATCGACCCACACACGTTGTGTAATGCATCGTTTCTGAGCCTGGGGGTTACACTGACCCAATACCTTCAGCTGTCAAATGGTACCTGAGATCCTTTTGGACTACAGGTAGATGCAATTCGAAAGTCTGGTTGGGGTCTGCTGTGAGTAAGGGTTGCGGTATTTTCCTTTCCAGCAACAAGCCATGCAGGTATTTTGACGAAGGCCGTGGGAGCTGTCCGTTTGGAGGGAACTGTTTTTACAAACATGCATATCCTGATGGCCGCCGAGAGGAGCCACAGAGACCCAAAGTGGGGACATCCAGTAGATACCGGGTCAGTGCTGCTGTTTTTTTTGTCCTTTCTGTACAGAGAGAGCACAAGAGGGGTCTGTGTTCAATCAGCTGCCCTGAGAAGAGGACAGGGAAATGTTGCCTTTTTTTTTTAAAAAAAAAAAACCCTCTGATTGATCTGTGTAATGGTGAATTTGAAGGAGGTGGTGCTCTAAAGCTTGTGGATGCTGGAGGCCAAGAGGGAAGGAGTGAATTTTAAAAACTTTCCTAGTACACCAACATACTGAAGTAGAAATATTGGGTAGCCATAATAGGGGTGTGTAAGTGTCAGTTCTACTGGAGGTCGGTATCTCCCTGAAAGAGAAACATGGTTTCTTGCATGTCAGAAAGTACGCCGGGGGCTGAACCTTGTCAGCCTCTGGGAAGACTCCTGCTTTGTACTGCTTGGTCACCTGGGGAAATACTTGTGTTCCACTTGCAGGCCCAGCGGAGGAATCGGTTCTGGGAGTTCATCGAGGGGCGAGAGAACGGTGATCCGTTCGAGACCGATGAGGATGAGGTGGTGACCTTTGAGCTTGGTGAGATGTTGCTTATGCTGTTGGCAGCAGGCGGTGACGATGAGCTAACGGATTCCGAGGATGAGTGGGACTTGTTTCATGATGAGCTGGAAGATTATTATGACTTGGATCTATAGCGCCTGTCAGTGGAGTGTGGACTGTTGTCTTGGCTTCAGGCAGTAGCTATTACCTGTGGTGTTGTGGCAGTGCCTGTGTTTCTCCTAGGCAGGCCGATCAATTCCAGGTGCTGTTGTAATAACTTTTACCCAGGGTCTGTCTCTTCCCATCCCCTCCCACCCCAGGAGTGTTGTTTTTCCTCTGTTTAAACAAATAACAAGAAATAAATCTTTAAAATGTTAGTTTTTGTAAAAATGAATTTAACTGTCAAACAGTTAGCTTAGGTTTGTTGCTTCATCTGTGTACCCAACAGAGTTCACCCAGTTCCAGGGTTAAAGTGTTTACAGGACTTCCACACTCATTTTGAAGAGCCCAGATACAAAAATGAGCAGTGGCCATGCAGTGGGGATGTAAATTGGCTGATGGCCTCTTTTCTGTCTTTGTACCAGTATTTCTGACTTCAAGCCAGATGCAAATACTCTCTTTCTGGCATCAGCTCCGTTCCAGCCCCCTCATGTACACGTCTTCATTTGTGATTTTGGTCTCTTGTTTACTTGCACATTACTATTACTACTGTGTAACCAGAACCAGGTGTGAACGTTCTGGGTTTTTACTGTGTTTAGCATGAAAGGAAAATGTCTTTGTGAAAGGAGAACTCTCTATGTGTATATACAGATAAATGTAGAGTTGGACCTCAAGGATGGGGAGACTCTGTGTAAGTTAAAAAATAACAAAACCATCTTTCATCCCCTCTTGGTGCATGAAGTCTAGCCTCCAATTGGACATGAAACTGGTTTAGTGGTCTCAGCCCAGTCTGTGGCAGTGATCTTAACTATCGCTTAACTTAATAGATGGCGCTCCCTAATACACCAGCTCTCTTTCATGTGTATGATTAGGGTTGTCCAGGAGCAGAAATCCGGTTAGCCAAGGTGGGGTCAGGGGAACACCAGAGAGGCCCCTTTAGCTTTATCGCTCTGTAAGTTTTAGAATCTGGTGTAACCACTTAAGCCGTGAGCTTTGCTAGGAAGTCACCGTGCCTCTCGGCTGGTTTGAGGTACACGCGCCTCTCGGCATCCGAGTTGGGCAGGTTGCCTGGTAAAGCTGTTCAGTTTACGTGAGTTACTGCTTACAAAGGCAGTCATGCAGTTTCTGGCTGTAATTTGCATTGAGAAGTTACTTTGCCACCAAAGCCCCAGCACAGGAATTTTAACCTTGCATTACGTTATTGCTGTTTTTTATTGACTCGTGGATGCCCCGTGATCTGTTCTCCTGCTGCTCTTGTCCCCTAGACTGCCTCTCCTTTCACTTTTAAATGGAATGAGAAATTGTTCTGAGGTCTATAACGTATTGTTTTGCAGCTGCCTTTTGTAAGAAGCACTTTTCCCAAATAAAAAAAACCCAAAAAAATTAAACAAGAAGTCTGTCTGTTCCTTTAAGTTTGAAGCTTCTGTGTTTCAGCTTGATTATTTTTGTGGGTGTGTTTCTGTAAATACAAAGGCAGTTATGGCACTTATTCTTAACTTGTGCAGAATCGTGTCACGCTAACATGGAATTTTCACGTGGTTATAACCTTTCCAGCAAAGAGCCTGTAACATAAGGAACACGTTCTGAATGGGCAGCTGAGACAGTTGAACTGTGGAACGAATATGTGGGGCCGTTGGTGGGAACAGACGTGGCTTGCTTTCTCAGAAGTGGGTTCTGCGCTATGGTGTAAGTTGTATTTGTCCGAACAGTCAATTGCAGTACGTATTCTGTTGATAGTTTCCTGTTGTAATGCTGTTTGGACCGCAAGTCCAAGCACTGGTACGGGCCATTTCCTGAGAATCCACGTGCTTCTTTAAGCCTATGTGTGTTCAGAAAGAAGCACTCTTCGGTGGTAATACATAAAGTTGGAAGTAAACTGCTAGAAACATACTTGGATGTGGAGGGATATGACCAAGAAAAGCTTAACTGAACAGTCTAAAACAGTCCTTGGTTTGTTTTTTTTTTTTCCAGAGGCAAGTAGTAGAGGCAGAAAATTATTTGAATGTCATTTGCACAAATGATGTTTAAAACTGATACAGGGAGAAACGGGAAAAAATGAAAGGCTTTGAAGTAGAGCTAGCCTTGCCTCCCCTACGTAGTGAACTTAAGTTGTTAACATGCTGTTGGAAAGCTGCATTCAAATGTAAGTTTAACAAAGGTGTGTTCTGGCAAGATGGAAAAAGGTGATAAATTTACCAGCCACAGCACATGCATCAGCTTTGCTTCATAAGGGGTCAGAAACGGCATGCTTTATTTCTTGTGTGGGTGTGTGTTTGGCAGCATGGTGGGTGCTGCTGCACCCAAGCCGTGTTTCTGCGCATGTTAGGGGAAGCTGAGAATATGCAAATAGGTGATTTGCTTTGGTGGAGTCTGTCCTGTCTAGCTGCAAGGTGGCCGATGTAGTCAAGTGCATCATGATGAGTGGTTTCTGTTGGTCTCTTGCTTTGAAGGGTCCTGTGCTTCTCGTTCTGTAAGGTAAAGAACTGTGTGTGTGTGTCGTCAGGTGGTGCTGCTGTGTGTCACTGCCAGTTGAATCTTGCTGGTGGTAGGCCTCTTTCTAAGCTTGCTGTTGTGCTGATTTCCACCCCCCCACACCCCAAACTGAAAAGAGTAGGCCCTTTGAAATTAGTGAAGTATGTTAGTAGGCTGCTGTGTTTTTCCTTTGTAAGCACAGGAATAAATTCAGTAGAATTAAGGCAAACTTTTAATATTAAAAAAATTCAGAGTGTAACGATTTAGGCTGTGCTACGCTATTTTTTTTTAAGCAAATACCTATGGTACAGAAACTGTAGAGGCCAGACAAAAATCTTCAGAAAAAGATGCATGCTCTCACCTGAAGTGCCTTGCCTTTACTCCCTGTGCAAGAATATATGTATACACACATAGTTTGATATAAAAAATTTTGCATCTCATGGTAAGTGTGAAATAAGTGTCTGCTGCCCATTCTAATGGGTCTGAACATGATCATACAAGCGAAGAGCACTTCTTGCAACCTTTGCTGCTTTAGTTCAAGTTGTGGTAGCACAGCTCTTTCCCGATTGTAGCCCAAGGCTACTGTGGTCTTGCTGGGGGGGGGGCGGTTCATTTAGTGAAATACGAAGTAACTCTCCACTGCCACAGCAGGTACAAGATAAATTTGTTTGGAGGATAGGGTGAGGCGTGGGGTGTCTGCTGACTGGAACTGGACTTGTGTAGGTGCTTCATGCTGCAGCAGCTTAAAACAGGAGGAAAACTGCATGTAGTCCCTTAAGACTGAGGCACAATACAGTGACTGTGCTGTAGGAGTCGGGCTGCTGCCAAAGTCAGTTCTAGGCTGGTGCTAGCGTTAGAGAGGCGTTGCTAAACGGTAGTTGTGAGTGTCGCTTCAGGTAAGCAAAACTAGACGGACGTGGTAGTGAAAACTAATAAGCAGTGATGTTCATGGGTGCAGCTGTGGCAAGGAAATAGGGGACTGCAAATATGCTGAACTTCCACCCTGCTTGCTGCTGTTGTCCTTGGGGCTGTTTGTCAGTTGCAGTCAAGCCAGAGTTGACACGTGTTTGGCAACAGCTTGATGTGATTGCATAGACAGAGCCTGTGCAGGCGGCTGAGTTAGGGTTGATTTTAGAATAACAGCTCTAGAAAAAGTGTTTTAAAAGACTTAAAAGTCTGACCTCTCTCAAACTGCAAGTTCCTATTAAAAGTTGAAGTACTCTTAGGTAAAAGGAGCTCTTAGCCTGTCTAAAACTACTCTCAGAGGATTCTGCTGTCCCAGCATTGCCTGTCGTAGTTCCAGTCCTTAGCACACTTGCTTGAGAGAGGTGCTTGAAACTGGCTTCAGGAGTCAGTACGGTGAGCAACGAGTATTGCAGCCCCCCTGCCTGCAGCCAGGTGCTGTGTTCTGGGAACTGAGACTTGTATAAATCTGCCTATTGGCAGCCCGCAGCTGGGAAGGGGCACCTCTAAACAGTGCTGTGGTTGGAGCACTCACCTGGCTGTGGGAAGCTTCAGGGTCAGTTCCCTGTCCAAAAGCACAGGCATGCATCTCCTTCCTGAAAGAAGGCTCCAGGATAGAGCTCTCCATCTCCTTTCAGGGCCTGCAAATGGCTGTCTCCTTTCCAGCTCTACTTAAACATTAACAGGAATGATTAGATGAGAACCTCAGCTTTTGTTACTAAGAGCCTGTCCCCCATTGTATGAAGAAAAAAATTTGACCACATAGGCAGTGCCATGTGCCTTCCACATCACTGGGTTGCAGTTATGTTTGCTTTTAAGCCAGTCAGCTTCTGGGAGGTGTCACAGTGTTTTAAATTAAGAGTTGAGAGTTGGCTGGATGGTCACACTCAAAAGTGTCGTGGTCAACAGCTTGGTGTCTGAGTGGAGATCAGTGATGGAGTGGTGTTCCTCAGGGGTCAGTATTGGGACCAGCACTGTTCAACATGGACAGTGACATTGAGTGCACCCTCAGCGAGTTTGCTGACAACACCAGGCTCTGTGTGTGGTCAACACGCTGGAGGGAAGGGAGGCCACCCAGAGGGACCTGGACAGGCTGGAGAGGTGGGCCCAGGCCAACCTCATAAAGTTTAACAAGGCCAAGTGCAAGGTCCTGCACATGGGTTGGGGCAATCCCAAGCACAGATACAGGCTGGGCAACGAGTGGATCAGGAGCAGCCCTGCGGAGAAGAACTTGGGGGTGCTGGTGGATGCAAAACTGAACATGAGCCAACAATGTGTGCTCACAGCCCAGAAAGCCAACCATATCCTGGGCTGCATCAAGAGAAGTGGGACCAGCAGGTTGAGGGAGGGGATTCTCCCCCTCTGCTCTGGGAAGACCCCACCTGCAGAGCTGTGCCCAGCTCTGGGGCCCCCAGCACAAGACAGACATGATGCTGCTCAAGCAGGACCAGAGGGCCCCTGGAGATGAACACAATACTGTTCTATTAAGGTCTCCTGGAAGAAGATATTTGCTGCAAATACTGTCTCTGGTATATCTGAAAAACAAAGCTTGCTAGCAGTTTTAAGTGTGGATACTAGAAAAAAGGTAAAACCTGCTACATTACAAACCGCTAGCAGGAGTAATTCGGAATTTGAACACAGAAGAATATTAAACTTGTATTTGACTCTTTTCCTAGTGATGAGGTATAGAAACTAGTTGCTTGGAAGCTGGATTGCTACTTGTTCAGCTGCTTTGAAAGGTGGTAGTGTTTACTGTTGCTTAAATACACAAACTGAAATGCACCTACTAGGCTAGTATCAATTGAAGATGAAATTAAGATTTAAGAAGTAAAGATCAGAAAGGGAATGCTTGAAGATGAAGTGTTCTCCACAGCAGGCAGTAGGAAAAGGCTTAGAGGCTAACACTGAAGACTTCTCCCCTCAGTTTACACATAGCTGAATTAACCACTGCTCTTCTCATGTGATAGCAAAGAATCTGGCCAGAGGAAGCTTTACTAATACTAGAAACATTTCAAGACTATAAATCAGTGATTCATTGGGCTTTATTTTTTTTTTCCTCAAACTACATTTTCCAGAACCATTTGCTACATGTTTTCCCCTATATTTCAAGAACTTGTGAAACATAGGTCTGCTGCCACCTGGTAAGCTACCAGCGTACCAGCCTTAGCTGGGCTTCTTTGCGTGTAGCCCACGTGCTATTGTATCATTACAGAGTTTGCGTTCCAGTTTGTAACTTAACAGTAAGTACTGCACTTTGGTACAGGTGGACTGCAGTCAAACTTCCTCTGTATAATTCTTTCCTGCCCTGTTTCTATCTACTGGGAAAAAAAAAAACAGAACAACACAAAACAAAACCAACCCCCCCAAACCCTTCATTCAGTTCTGGTACACAGAAGTGAGCCCCCAATAGCAGAGCTTGCATTTGGGAGGAGCGAGACAAAGCCCTCTGTCGCTACCAAGATGCTCAGTCTCCCTAGCAGTAGCATATACACTTGTCAAGGGGCAGCTTTCTGCTGTGCCCCATACCTTTTCCCTTGCTGCTGTAGGGCAAGTTACAGAATTAAACCCCCTTACCCCTTGCTGTGTTTTACAGGAGCTTGAATCCTGTCACACCCCCTTGAAAGCCTACAGGCATACTCTCAAGCTGCTCACACAAACTACAGAAGGCTTGTGATTACAATCAGCACATCAAAACATCAGGTTGGGGAGTGGGAAGTCCTTTCACCCCAGCATGGATTTAGGCCATTACTGGTGCCTTGGAAGCTTCACTACAAGTCGTATGTAGCAAGACAGAGGTCAATACTGGAAACAATTCTTGTAATTAGAGAGTGAAGTGAAAGACAACTTTTCCCACCCCAGGAAGAAGGTTGGGACCATCGTGTATCCTGTTCTGCCTGCTATGGAACCCCAGGGGTGTCTCCAGGTTTGTCTGGTGAGGAAGCCAGTACAGACCTGAAATCAAGTAGTCTTTCACAAATGTTAGCAAGTTCCTCGGGATGGGTGGCTACATGCCTGACGTCAGGACTGCCCTTAAATGAAAGATGAAGCAGCAGTGGGTTAGCACTGTCCAAGCATGTGTCAGACTTCATAAACCTACTGGCAAAGAGTTAAGTGCTCGCTCTATAACAAACAACATAGCTTAGAAGAGTCAAATCAGTGCAGAGCTCTGGTGCAAACTTATCTTCTGACACAGCCAGAAAATCGTTTAAAGGATATAATTATAAGGCAATAATTTTTACAGTTCTCTTTGGTTAAGGCAAGGGCTGGCAGCTTCCCGAGTCCTCTCAGCTCAGAAGTTTGTGTGAAAGTATCAGCTGCCATGTTCAAAGCAACCTGTGCTACCAACAGCAACAACGATCTCAGAAGGTACTTACAAGCCAAACTGCAAGGCAGAGATATCAAGAGGTGGCTTGAGACCACCTAGCACACTTTCATCAACTGAATAACGTTAAACAGCCTCAGAAGAATGACAGCTTCCAAGTTCTTCCTGAAATTTCTCTTCAGCAGAGGCACTGGGTCTTCTCCACACTTGGGCTGGCAATCACTGGCCTGGAATCAAGATAGATGCTGTTTGGAGGGTTTTCTCCGTGAAGTTGTAAGGTGTTTCGGGCTATTAGCTCCTTAGCCATTAACACGAACACCTCTTCTATGTTCTGAGCTTCTTTTGCCGATG
The DNA here is from genome assembly GCF_034619465.1 of Leptosomus discolor. NCBI lineage: Eukaryota > Metazoa > Chordata > Aves > Leptosomiformes > Leptosomidae > Leptosomus > Leptosomus discolor. The sequence continues at coordinate 155,581,925 of NC_141391.1, forward strand.
TCTCCAGGACAGCCAAGAGCCCGTGCTTCTCTGCTAGCGTGCAGGCATCTTCAAACAGGACTTGGCGCTTATCCAGTGAATCCGATTTGTTCCCTTAAAAGGAGGCAAATAGATAATTTAATAATTTAGTGTCTCAAAAATTAATCTTTAAATGCAGTACATTAATTACATCGTTACAACAATAGATTTATGTTGGGAATAAGAATTATTGGGAACACATCAGAGCCACAAACCTAGAACATGGATCAAAACCACAGCTAATCCTATGATGATAGCAAGTAAGTTAAAAATCCAACCAAAACCTAAAAACCTGTGTTCATCTAGTTACCTGCTGTAGGTAGTGGCCCCAGAGGATTATTTGGAAGCAATTGTTGGTCCCTATTCCCTGGTGGTTTTAAACATTAAGTAGCATTTAAGTTAATTTTTTTTTTTAAAAAGAATAGAAATTTTGTAGCTATAGCAATTGCACACAGTAAACCAAAGCAGTGCTGCATCAAGGTTTATTCCTCGCTCAACCTTCAGTGGAAGCCACATATGTTATGCTGCCTTGACACATCTCAAAGTGGATGCTCAGCTCTGAAGATCTGGAATGTTGTTGGTCTAAAGCAAATCTCCTCCAAAAAACCCCCACTAGAACCCTGCGCTCAACTGTTAATCAGATTTTAACATGACCTATTTATACAAGCCAGTCATTTTAAGATGATGTCAAAGAAGAATTTACACCAGCTACCTTAATGCTTAAAATGTATACTTAAGAAGTTTCTGCACGTATAAATTTGAAGCCATTTAATCAAAGTCTGTCTGAAGTCATGAAAGACCTCAGATTAAATACCTTCATGTATTTTAGTTGTTGCAACACATGCAGAATTGTCATCAGTTCTGGTACACGCAGTACCTGGCTGAAGTCTGCATTCATAGTTTCCAGACAGCCCTTCATCAAATTCCAATCTTGAATTTGAAGCTTATATAAGCCAGCTCCCCTCCCATTAGTCGCTTTCAGGTTTTCTAAAAGGAAAAAGCCCAAACCAGCCCACCTCATAAAAGAAATCCACAACCCCCCCGCAAAAAAAAAAATCACCTTGCTTGAGCACTATTTGCCTCCTTCAAGAGAGCCCTCTCTCTTTCCTCCTTGAGTTCCAGGGGGAAAAGTTAGACATTTTAACCTCGTGCTAGAAAGGTGTATAACATGACTACCTGTAAGTAAATACACAAAGACTTCCTGCCAAAGTCAGTCAAGGAAACGGCACCAGCTTTGGAAGAAAACTCCGAAGTGGATCCTTGACAAAAAGCTTTATTTTTACCAATTTCAGAACTTCTTTATTAAAAAAAAAAACAAACAAAACCAGAACACACCAAAATACCAACACCCACGCCCCCTGATAGGTCTTGTTCTTTAGACTCATGAGTTAGAAAAACCCTACCAAAGTTTAGTGTGGGGTTCCCCCCCCCCCCCCCCCCCCCCCCCCTTACTCATTCAAAGCACCACAGTTAGTTACAGGCAGGTCAGAATGTGTTGTTTGTTTCTGCAGAGGAAGAACCACCCCAGCAGAAGCAGCCGCAGCAGCAGCTCGGGGCCCACGCCTGCTGCGCTGTGGGGCTCGGCGCTGCCTGTCCTCCAGAGCCAGCCTGGGCGGCTGCGCGCGTTGCTCTCGGCACAGTGTCGCAGCGGAGCAGGCAGCAGGGTGGAATGTAAATAAAGGCTCTGTCACTTGACTACACCAATTCTTTCATTTGCAGCTTCTTCCTTGGGGGGTGGGGGGGGGGGGTGGAAGAGCAACAATAACCTGAAACACAAAGGGAAAGAACCACGCTGCTTCCTATCAGCTCCACTCCCGGCAATTTCTACCCATTCCTTCCCTCGTTCAGGCATTTCCTGAATGCTAGTGGAATAAACCAGGAGGAGGAAGAATGCAAGCAGACCACTTCATGCTCTGCAAAAGCCACGTCCTCATCTACTTGGAGTCCCATTACAGAGCAACGCGCACACATCTCAAAAGGACAGAGAGGGAAGATGAGAACGGGGAGTTGTGTTGCTCTGTGCATTCCCCTTGGTCTTGAATTATTGAGCCGCTAAATTCCTGCACATCAGGAGCATGGGGTCACACTTACTGCAATTCTAGACTAGCAGCAAGCTTGTTGCGTTATTCTAGCAGGAAAGGAACAAGTAAAAATGTTTCACTGTCTGCCACGGGCTTGGTCCTGTCAGGACCAGGCTGTGGCTTTCCTCATTTTTTTTAAGCTTAGGCCAAATTGATACACTTTCTGATCTCTTTCAATTAAAACTGCATTGTTCTTTAATGCATAGTTTATAGATCCTTCAAGCAGTGGGGGGAAAAGTGAAGGGGATTTTATATACGTATTTAAAAAAGCTACATAACATAATATTTAAAACCAGATTCCTACCAATTAACATCATGACCAAGTTTGCAGCGCCATACTTTTCAATTTCGTGAATCCAGTGAGGAATGGATTCAAACGTGGATCTCCTAGTGAGGTCATAGGCAAGGATGGCCCCATGGGCGCTCCTGTAGTAAGACTGGGTTATTGTCCGGAAGCGTTCTTGACCAGCTGTGTCCCACACTTGGATCTGTAGGAGAAAGGACAGAAGTGGTAAAGGCCAGCAAATGCCACTTCCTAGGTGTTTGCCGTCAGCATCCACACTTTCGAAAGCATCTACACTTGTCTAGAAGGCAGCTAGACCTGTCCCAGCTCACTCTGCTACACCACAGCGTGGCTTTGCCCTCTCTAGATCTGCAGAGGCCTCTATGCTGCCTGTAAAGACAATCTACACAGACCAAAGAGAAAGCTGTATGGGTAAACCCAGCTTTGCAAAGAGGTCAAGAAACCCAGTTTCAACAACTGTACTAAATGATAATAGAGCATTACAGCCTTTTAACAGGAAAGAGCGAGCTAAGAAGCCCCGATGCAGGGCTGGGCAGAGCAAAGCTATACAAAGGGCAGGCCTCTGAACTTTCATCTGCGCACAGACGTAAGTTCTAGCTAACAGCTTCTGGTGTTTTGTCTTCCAAGTCTTCATCTTCCCTCAAATCAAGCACTCATCAAAGCGGAGCCTTTGCAAACTAGAGGGTTTTCCCGGCTCAGACCCCACACCTCTGAAGGAGGGATGAGACACCCACCTCCAAACCAGAGCCAGCTTCCTAAGAACTCCCCGCAGGCAAAGTGCGAGCCCTCTCCACAGGTAGATCCAGAGAAGCCACAAGAGCGAGTATGTACCCAAATTAGGGTGACTGCCTCCCCCGGGCCATCCCCTTGAGGGAAAGCTCCCCTCGGAAACACCCCCGGCAAGAAAGGCAGCCAGCTTTTGCCTGCTGCCTTCAGCAGGAGACGCTGTGCACCCCACCGCCTCCTTAACACCCGCACGGGAACGGCGGCACCGCAATGGCGACACGGTAATGGCGAGCAGGTGCTGCCCACCGGGCTCGCCCCGGCCACCGACCTTCACTTTCTTGCCGTCGATGTCCATCGAGCGCACAGTGAAGTCCACGCCGATGGTGTTCTGCTGCTTCTCGTTGTACTGCCCCGTCTTGAAGCGGTGCACCACGCAGGTCTTCCCCACGTTGGAGTCCCCGATCAGGATGATCTTGAAGAGGTAGTCGAAGGCATCGTCCGCGCTGGAGCTGGAGAAAGGCATCGCGGCTCCCCGGGAGGGCCTGCGGCGGGGAGGAGAGGGGAGGGGAAGAAGGAGCCCGCCGACAGGGCCCGGCTCACGGCAGCCCTGGCAGGAGTCCCTGTCCCGACCAGCCGCCCGCTCACCTGTTGGCGCTCACCTGCCGGGACAGGTAGCGCCCGCTTTGTACCCGCCCCGGCCCTCTCGGGGCCGGCGGGAAATGTAGTCCTCGCCTCCGCCTCCTCCGCCCGCCCCCCCCCCCCCCCCCCATCCCCCGCGGGCTCGGCTGGGGCAGCGGTGCCGGCGCCGCTCGCTCCCCGCCCCCAGCGAGGGGAGAGGCGGGTGGGGGTCCCGGCGCGCCCGGGGGCAGAGCCGGAGGACCCGCTCTGGCGGCGGCGAGGGGCCGGACTACAGCTCCCGCCGTGCCCGCGGGCCCCTCCCGCCGGAAGAGCCGCCTCCCTCGGACTTCCTGAGGGCCGCGCTGGCCGCCGCGCCCGGTACGCGGTGGTGGATGGTTTCCCCTGGGGCGGTGGCGGGGGGGGGGGGGAAGGGGGCGCGGGTCGGGCGGCGGGTTAATGGCCGTGGTTGGGCTAACAGTTATGTGGAGCCGGTGCGTGCCCTGCTGCTGCCGGCTCGGTTCCCCGTCCCGCTAAGGACGTGGTCGCTGGGCTACCTGCGCCGGGACCCGAGCGGGGTTCCCTGAGGCGGGAGAGCCGCGTCTTCATCGTCTGCCTCGGCGGGGGAGCCGGCCCGAGCGGCCTGGCCCGGCCTGGCGGGACAGGGCGGGGCAGCGTGTGGAGCCGGCGCCGCAGCCGGCCCCAGGTGAGCCGTGCCCGCCGGCGGGAGCGCGGCCTGGGCGCCGGGCTGGGCTGGGCTGGGCCGGGCCGGGCTGCTCGGCCCAGGTCTCTTCTGCTGGAGCTGGGTTACCGCCGGGGGCGGCGGGGGGCAGCCTGTCGCCTCCCTGCGCTGCAGGCGTGACCGTGCTCGGATCGACCCGGTGCTTGGAGGAATCCCTTTTCCTCCCCGAACGGCGTCCAGGGGGACAGGCGGGTCCGCTAGTGGTGGCTGCGAAGGGCCCCGTGTGGGTTTGTGTCTCTTTTCTTCCGTCTGTTTGGAAAAATGGCATAAAAGAGTGGGGTTTGGTTGTTTGGGTTTTTTTTTTTTAAATAATACCTTTGTTTGCTTTGCACTTTGGAGGTCCCAGGAATGTTAATTCTGGGCTTTCCTGCCGGCTTTGGAGGACGGCAGGGTGGTATTAAGGAAGTTTATTTTGAACTTAAAGTGTCTTGTTTTGACCTTAAGTGAAGGGATAAGGGAGCACGCGGAAAGCTTAACAAAAGCTTATTCAAAATATCGGTTAGCTGAAGGCAAATAGTGCTAAACAAGCAGACAAGGCAGTCTTAACACCCTAAAAGCAGTCCTCTTCCTTTCTGAAAGGCTTGTGCCTCACTGCCTTGAGTTCTGTGGTTTATCCTGCCTCCCAGCTTTTGCTCCCCCTCCACTACAAATTTAATGTGGTATTCTCAGAATAATTAGAAGACTAATTTGTAAGGCTAAGCTCCTAGTTGCGTACTCTTTTAGCCGAGGGAGAATGCCAGTTTTGAATATAAAAAGGACAGGATGAAGAAAGGAGGAAAAAAAAAAAAAAGGAAAACAAAATCTTTCATAGTCATCTCTACACTGTAAGAAGGTGAAAAGTGTCATCCTGTGCCGGAAGGTAGTCTTCTAGAAAACTAGCTGAGATTGAAAAGTTCTGAGGAACAAGTAATTTCAATAGTAAATGCTATAAAAAAAAAAAAGGTGACTCTAAGGCCAAAACCAGATCTTAGCTTTAAAAAGACATGGTATCTTGGATAAATAAGATCCATATTTGCATATGTTGACATGAAGCGAGTAGTAAATCTCGTGCTTCGGGCTGTGAACTGATTAACCGAGGAAGGAACTTTTTCCCGCAGTGTTGCACAACTGGCAGCATTTCGCTTTCCTCAGGAGAGCTCTGTTATCTGCTGGTGCCTGGTAGGAGGGGAGGGAGAGGCCGGGAAGGAGAATGAACTCTTGTGTTTGACCAACAGACTACACGGTTCGCAGGCCTGTAAGGGCGGTCGTGCTGGGAAATTGGAGTGCCCTGGGCTCCTTTCTCTTCTTCATGCAGCTTCTGTGGGGGGCATCCCTGAGCAGTGTTACTGCTGCCTGAAAGGGAGTGGCGCCGTGTGATACTTGTGTGGATGCTGAGTTTGCATTCGTTGATGCTGAGAAATTGTTTGGTACCTTAGGTGGAGGTAGCATCAAGACTACTTGCAAAGTTGTCTCTTCCAGGTTTGGCCTTGCCTTCCCACAGCTCCTACTGTAGGTCATTTTTTTTCCCTCTGCACGAACCCAAGCAGCCTAGAAGCGTGTCTCTACTAGAAGGTGCCCCTGGACCTAGGTGGGCTGTGCTGCACTTGGGCTGCGTAGATGCGGACAGTCTCAGATCTTGTATAGACTTGCTGCATTTGTCCTGGATGAGAATGGAGGTGTTCAAGTGTGGTGTAGGATAAATGTGACTCCAGTGACTCAAAGCTGTAATAGCTGGGTGCCTGTTACTCAGAGGATCCAACTTTGGAGGTCAGATGTGGCCCCAGTTTCCACGATGGTTGATGTATCTGTTTGTTGGTCAGGCATGCGTCATCATCAAGAGAACAGGAAAGGAAGACTTCTTACAGTGAAAGTTGTCCTGATGAAACATTTAAAAATTATTAGAAGGAAGTGCAGAAAGTCTCTGTGAAATACAGGGTTTTCAGCAGTGGAAGTTTGGATGAGAGAAAGTCTGGGCAACGACTTCTAATTTCTTCAAGCGAGGTTACAAAGCTGAACTTGAGAAGTCTTCTGTCAGATTTACAAATTGCTACAAGAAACACTTGTGGCTGTGAAAGTACACAAAGGCATGATGTTCCGTCTTATTTCAGCTCTGATTCTTTGGAGGAACAGGCGTGGTGCATTGTTTTACCTCTCCTCGGCATTCAGAATGTGTATGTTTGAATGTCTTCTGAAAGAGCCGTTCCCACCAGTCTTAAGCCAACTAGCGCCAACAGAATCAAGTTCTGCCTTCAGCAGTGATGTCAGTATACAGCGTATCTTTCTCTGCACTGCTCTCTCGGTTGCACGGACACAAGTGTTTGTGTAGCTGCTTTGTGAGCTGCGGCAGGGGAAATCTGGCTGAAAAGATCTCTGCCAAGAAAACAAAAGGAAGGCACAGAGAGAGATTCACCACCTCGCTGCCCAGCGGGGTCATTTCCCAGACTCAGTTTGCAGAAACGGCCGCTCAGCCACGCCAGGGCAGCTGAGGGAGTGGAGTAGCGTGTCACGAGCCAGCACTAAGACTCTGTGTGTCTGTCGTAGCCTTTACTCAGTACTGGTAATACTTGGTGTCTCGAAGTTTAGGCAGATGTTACCCGTGCCCTGCAGGTAGGGACAGGAAAGTATGACTTGCCGCATGCTGTACTAATGAGTTAGTGACAGATGGAGCTGTAATATAGGGCTTGAGAGTGAATAGGCAGGGAATCTAGCTCTTGGATTTCAGCACGGTCCTCAAAATTACTTCCCTTTTTTTCAGCTGTGCAAGTCCACTCTTGGGTATGTTCTTTCAACAACAGCTTAAACAGGCAGTTGGATCCAAACCCCCTCTCTACCAGTAGTCAAATGCTGCTCTCTTGACTTAATCACCGGACTATAGCCAGCCAGGTAGCGGTGGAAAGTCAGTTTATTTATGAGCACTCTGTAGTGCACCATGTATGTAAAAGGTGCAGAATGTCTTTATAACATAGGAACACTGGAAGCTGGTAGATCCTGGGTGAACTCCGTTGGTGATGGGCACTGAAGGGGCATCTGCTAGGGAGGAAAAAAAAAAAGAAGTGGTTTGGGGAATAACCACAGGGGTAAAAAGACATTTCTGGGCATAGAAGGTGTCAAGGAACATACAGGTGATGAGATAGGTGGCGATGTGAAACAAATTGGGAAGGAATGGCATAGAGTTGTTCCTGCTGAATTCCAGCTGTTTGGGGAACACAGCTGTATTTTTATACATGTGTTTTAATTCAAATATGCTTTCTTTTTTTCCTTCCTTCCCACCTTCCTCTGTTTAAGTGAAAAGAAAAATGACCTAAGCACCATCCAGCCTTTGTGGCCAAGGGCAGGAGCAGGGGTAGCGCTGCCAAGAGGATGGCTTTGCCTGGAAGCTTACGGAGGCAGCCTGCAAACAGAGGCCTTGTGTCCCATTGCACCCACCATCATATTGTTGTGTTCTTGCTGACCTTCTTCAGGTAGGTTGAGTGCATCTCTCCACAGAGAAGTGTTCATCTCACTGAATTTGGGGAGATGAGGGCATGTCCAAAGAAGGAGAATGAAGGTAGGGAAATAATCTTAACCTTTGGCTGTGAGCCTTGAAAACAAACTTAAAAGCTTGTAGTACCCATTGGTCTAGGAGTCATGCAGCAGTGAAGCTAAGTGTGCTCTGCCCGTGGGGAATCAGCCACAAACAGGGCTTGCACCAAAGGTGAGGCTGACTGTGCCGAGCTGGCAGCAGTCTGTTGTGGGTGGGTGTGGGGAGGAACTAGCTGAAATGAGGAAGGAAGTAAACCCTGATGCTCAGAACTGTGATGCCCGTTCTGACTGGTAGAACGTGCTCTAGTGGTTTCTGGGGTTGTCTTCTCTCCTGAAAGTGCTGCGTGCAGAAGGCAGACAGGCCTCTAGTACAGAGAGGTAGATCTGAAGGTCTGCTAGATTTGTTTGTTGAAATCTTGTCTGTTGCACCAGCTGACAACAGCTGGAATACCATACTGCCTCTCCTTACAAACTTTGCCTTGCTAATATCCTTTGATCTTCACAGCAATACTGCCACTGATACCTAATCTGTCTCTGGAAGAGCACTTGTCATGGTGGTTAGTCAGATGAGTGCGTTTTCTTTTTTTCTCTAGTGGATTTTTTTTTTTTTCCCCCTGAGGTACCTAGTTGTTGTTGCACAATCACCTACTCTTTTGGAAATAAAAGAGGAGGTGCTTTCCAGTTCAAGACCTTATTTCACAACTCCCCACTAAAATCAGTGTGTCTCCCCATAACTTGGGGGTTCCTGCTGCTGACCGCTATCTCCAAAACTGCCAGTCCTCTGCTATGCTGCCTGCTTAGCCAGCGTGTATCTGTATTTCAAGTCCCACCCTTTCACACTTGAGCTCCAGAGAAGATTTGGCCAACCTGTGCTTGTATGTTTTCCGGCAGTTATTCCCTGCTCCATGCTTCCAGAAAGACGTTCAGTAATGTCAAAGTCAGCATTTCCAGCCAATGGACTCCTTCCTGCCTAAACAGCACAGCCCCTGAGCTCCGGCCGTATGAGGTAAGGACACAGGGGATAGGCAAGTGCAGTGAAAGATGGTTAACTTGCAGTATGCTGAGCTTGTGGTGCTGTAGAGGCCCCTTTAAGTGTCCATCAGGGACACTCCTTGGAATGTGAGCGGGAACTTCAGGTGTCTGAATTGTAGTTTTCTGGATCATCAGGTGATGGTGAAATCTTACCTAGTGGTAACTTCTCAGGGAGAAGTTACAGTGTTCCAGTGGAAATGGGGACCCCAGGAGAGTCTCTGTAGTAGCCAGCAGCATGGAGGTGGGGGGAGGAGGGGGAAAGAGGGTCCCTACCTCTGAGGTGTCGGAGGCAATAAGTGAGAGCAGTTAATGGGCTTACAGAGATCTTGGCTATGGCTTTCTGGTGGCAGTGCTGCTGCTGCTGCCACCCTGTTAAAAGGATAGCCAAAGTAGGAGAGAGGACAGCTATCTGAAATTGCTAGCTGCTTATCCTAAATTGATACTGAAGAATGACATTTTGTCTTGCATCTAAAAGGTCTGATTTCCAAAAATGCTGAACATCCAGTACGCATTGTCTGTAAAATCCTAGCTTTGCTGAAAACAGTGGGAGTTTTGGCAGTGTTCGCTTGCAGAAGAAGTTGTTGTATACTGCTTGCATCTCACAAGTGGGAATGCAAGAACTACCTCCTGGCTCCTAGCCGTAGTCCTTTTAGGGGCATGCTTGGTTTTGGTAGTGGCTTGTCCCGATGCTTTTGGGAGGTGGCAGAAATCTTACATTAATGGCTTGGTCGCAGGCTGTGAGATCTATTAGAGCAGGGAGTTCCAAGTCAGTTGCTTGGATTGGATTGTCTGCATTGGAAATTGTCGGTTATTTGAATGCTTGACTAAGGAATGATAAATGCTGACTTTCTGTGATAAGTGAAAGCAGTAAATTGGGCCTGTAAAGTGTTCAGGATTTCATAGTATGGCAAAAAGGAGTGAGCATCTCGGGGATGCTGAAATGAACTACAAGGTGTTTATATTTAGTTCCTTAACTGACATTCAAACAACCAGTATGTTTCCAGGTATGTTTTGAAAGCTGCTCTGATTTTTTTTTTTTTTTTTTTTTTTATATAGGTGATTTAGTGTTTGCTGGATGTTGAGGTGTATGTGTGTGATCAAGAAAAATGGTCAAAATGATTCTTTCAGTGTCAGTTGAGGTTGTGTCAGTTAACAGTGAAATGTATTTAGGGAAATCGGTAGAAGAAATTAAGGACATGAACAGAGAAGTCGGGTGCTGTCAGTTTTAATCTTGGTGTATCTTTTTAGCTGCGGTTGTTCTTTATTTTTATACTTTATAATTTTTTTTTAAGGTATAACAAAATGTTTTGCAATTGTTTCGCGAGTAGGCCCTAGTATGATTTTATTAGCAGGACAACTTAGATCTATCCTTTTCAGTCTTTAAAGATTTGTGAGTTCTGTGGAGGTTGATTAATGAATGTAAGCCTAATCAGAAAAGATTTGACTCTCTTATCATTCTAAGACTCCTTATAGTTTGTGGACCTCCAGATATCTCTGGTTAAAAGTTGAAAGCTACTGGTGTAAGTAGGTATTGGTGGTCTCAAGTGGCAAAAACTATTTTTCAAGGGATTTGTTAGTTGTCTTGGACACATGAAACTTAAGCAGAAGCTGTGTCGATAGGCCTTACCAATGTTATGTCTTTTAAACTAAGTGGATTTGTGATTAGTGTTGTCTGTAGGGGATGGTCTCCTGGAGAGGCAGAATCAGATAAAACTGATGATGTTTGAGTTAGGTGCGTCTGTAGGTTTGGATTTGGTTGGTTTGTTTTCTAATGGGGACGTGGTGGGGAGGGGAGAAAACTTTGTCCCAATTAACTTTGTTCGTTCTTCAAGTCATCCTCAAAGCTTGCTATTTTCAGCTGATGTCATTAATCTTAGTTTGGGACAACTGAGTCTGTCTTTTTTTCCCCCTTTTTTTCATCATATTGAACATAGAAGCACAAAAAATAACAACATTAGTGAGTGGAGTTCATTGTAAATAGTTTTGAACCAGTCTGTTTCTTCCCCTTGTTCTTTTTTTGTTTGTTCTTTTCTGTTTGTGCTCTGTTGTTTCTTCTTATGGCTGCTGCCACAGATACTTTAAGGGAATTTTTCATTTAGTGAAGACAGCAAGATAAGTACAGAAGAGAGACTGCACATGAAACAGAATATGCCTTTATTGTATTATTCATTGAGATGCTCATCAGTGTTTCTGTGTAAGAGGCTGTCTACAGTTGCATGCTTGTTAGAAGTAGGGTTTGTTTTGCCAGTCATTTGTCTTGATCCAGGTGGAATGAGCATTTCTCACTTTTGGTTTGCTAACTTGCCCTTCAGAAGTGAAATGAAGCAGCAGTGGACATTTTCTGCAGTAGATAATGCCAGAATTGTTCTTGATTTGAGAATTAAAGTGTTGGAGGAATGGTAGGTTGCTGGGGCCAGATGCTGTTCTGCTTTGGAGTTGGGGCTTCCATTGAATGAGCTGTGCCTCTCCCTGTTCACCTGTTAAAATTTTCTCCCTGTAGCTCTGGAACAGCAGTCATTTATTTCCCGATGCAGAAGAAGCAACTCTCTTCTTGGGGACGCTGGACACTATCTTTTTGTTTTCCTATGCTGTGGTGAGTAAAACTAATCCAAAGCTGCTAAGCTTTGGTTGAATCTTATTGGGATGATCACACCCACATTGGAGAGGATGAACAGGATCTTCTTCTTGGTCTTGCCTCGCACTAATGCAGTTAAAAACCTTTGTTCAGAAAGAGATTTTTTTTTTTTTCCTTCAGTTTCTGTTAGTTCTGCCCATGCCTGTCACCCATGTGAAGGTGCATGTTAACAAATGCAAGAGAAATACTGTCACTTCAGAATTTCTCACATCGCTGTCACCAGTGGATGGGAGGCCTAGTTCTATTTCTCCAAGAGTTCTTGGCTGATTTTTTTAAAAATAAGAAATTTAATGAACAAGTATGAGCAGGATTTCTTTGGTGGTGGAAGAAGTGGTTAGAATCAAACTGTAAGTGGGTATAACAACAATGTTTGGATCAGCTTGACCCTTCTACATCATTTTAATTCTTGCAGATAACAGATGCAAGTCTTGTAGCTTTATTTAATGCTGTGTTTTGTTCTTAGGGTCTCTTTGTCAGTGGCATAGTTGGGGATCGCCTGAATTTACGCTGGGTTTTGTCTTTTGGCATGTGTTCTTCTGCTCTAGTGGTAAGTGGGAACACACTAGTGTGGTTTAGAAATCTCTCCTAGGCTTTCTGGATAGGGTTTTACTTTGAGGGAGAAGAGACTCTGTTTTTGTGTGAATCTACCCATGAGCTGTAGCTGTACCTCAATGGTCTCAAAGTCTGTGTGTTAAACTTTGTCCTGGATGCACTTATTGTGTTGTCTAAAGCACAGAGCTATGCTAGATGACTCACCTCTTCCTGAAATATCTATTTATGGATACTGTGTCCGAAGGAAGTTCCTAAGTTTGAGGCACCGTCTAGAGACTTGATGAACAGCTTTTGTACAAGATTGGCGTATTTGGACTTTTGGGGACTGTTTTGTATTATAACTGTTCTCCCAGCCTGCTTATGTTGTCATCAAGGCTTTTGCTTCCAAACACAATCTTTCTTCTTTAAAGGACATGCTAATGACACTAAGCCTTCATTTACTTATTTTTGTAATTGCTGGGAGGGCATGTGTCAAAAAAGAATGTCTGCTTAAAACAAAAGTGTTCTTCAGGTTCAAGCCACTGCAGATAAGTGTGAATCAGTTTTATCTCATTGTGGTTTTCTGGTTATTAAAGTAGTGGTAAAAAGCGTGGAGTGCTTTTGATTTACCCAGTGGCTACAGACCACACTATGGTCTGTTGCGTTCTGCAAACACATGACCACAAACATGCATCAATCACAGTTTGCCACCAAGTGTGTTTATTTTGGCTAGTTTGGATTAGGGCTCTTAGTAATCTGAGACCTGGCTGTAGTATTTATGTTAAATTTTGCTAAGATAAATGACTGCTGAGGGTTTTGTGTTTGCGTAGAGCCTTGTGGATTGGGATGTCAGTACAATAGCAGATCAAGAAGCTACTGTACTTTTAATCTTGTTACTGAAGGTGTTTGTCTCTTTCTTCTCCTCTCTTGTTATGACTGTGCTGTTTACGAAGATAAAAGTCTTTTGGAGTGGAAGTGCCGTGACAGCACATTTGTCTCTGGAGTTCTTTGGGCTCTGGAGTCGGTGCTGTGATGGCTCAACAGAGGGTGCTGTTACCTCTGAGCTGTTTCTTAAACAATGCCACGCTTGCCTCTGGCCTGGCCCTGCGGGGGACCTTCTCCCTGATATGTTATTTCTTCTTTAGGACCCCACTCCTGCCTGGCTTTCAGCAGTAGCCCGAGGCTTTCTTCTCTGTTTTGTTTTGATTTTGGTTTGGTTTGGGTTTTTTTTCTGCCTCTCTAGGTATTCTTCTTTGGCACACTCACACAATGGTTGCATTTCTACAACAAGTGGTTCTACTGCTGTCTCTGGGTTGTGAATGGCTTGCTGCAGTCCACTGGTTGGCCCTGTGTGGTTGCTGTCATGGGCAATTGGTTTGGAAAAGCTGGGTAAGTTGAGTTTTCTTCAGTGACTCACTTATTTGACCTGCTGAGTAGCAGATTGGGCTGAAAGTCTCAAACCAAAAAGGCCAACTCTTAGGTTAGAATTAAAGTTCTGTGGGATATGAAATGTGCCTTAGTTGTTAATATTATATCTTCTTTTTTTTTTCCCCTCTCCCTGGTGTGAGCACAATTGTGTGTGTGTTAAAGGCACAGGTTCAAACTTCAGAAGTCCCGTAGTGCAGAGTGGCTGAATTTGAATGTTTGTGCCACTGGTAAACCGGTTTCTGTCTACTTACCACTGAAGAGACCAAATGGAAACTGACTCGTTGTAGGTTCAACTCTGTCACTTTGGGGTATTGCAGATGAGCCCTTGCTCTAGCTTGTAACCCTGTTGTTGCCAGCTCACTTCTGTGTAACACAAGTGCTTTAGGACAGAACATTCCTTGCTTATCTGTTTGGGACTCCCAAGTTATTCTGTGGGTTTTAAGTGACCTTTGAGTCTCTTTGAAGCCGACTGGGAGAACACTGTAACTTTGTTCATAAGTTAAAGTTCATTCAAATGTATCTTTGTCTTTCTCCTAATTCACTTTTACCCACATTACGTTTTTCAAATTTTCTTCCCCTTCTGCAGGAGAGGTTTTGTCTTTGGACTCTGGAGTGCCTGTGCATCTGTGGGAAATATCCTTGGGGCGTTCCTCGCCTCCTGTGTTCTCAAATACGGCTATGAGGTAGGTGTTGCTGTCTGGCTTCTAGCTAGGACTGCCTATCTGATTGGGTTATGAGAGACTAGTTTCTTATCCTGTCTCTGAGAGATAACAGGCTCAGAGTGTCTAGTTTCACCTTCCTGAATTCTGTGGTAGCAAGCAGTAGGCAGGATAGAAAGGGTATTCCTTTCCTGACCCTTCCAAGCTGGGAGAGATGAGCCTGAGAGTTCTCTGTAAATGGGAATGTTGTTATGGAAGAGCCCTAGTGTCACAGTATACCCTCTTCTGATTTGGGTGGCTTAAAGTGCTCTTCAGAGTCATCCATCACAGGTTCTCACTTAACTGAAGTCTCTGCTGCTGAATAGTGGTGAGGTTCTGACAGGCATGGAGGCACAGCTTCTGTAACTGGGAAGAGGCCAGGCACACGCTGTGTCGCTGTAACGCAGCAGGCAGGCAACTGAATACAGGGAATGTGAGTGAACCAGCACATCTTGCAGCCTGTCACATATGAGGACAGGCTAACAGAGCTGAGCTCGTCGCTCTGGAGATGAGGAGGCTTAAGGTACCAAATAGCAGCCTTCCAAAGCCTGTGAGAGGATTGCTGAGAAACCAGAGCCAGACTCTTTCCTGCATTGCACAGTGAGAGCGCTAAAAAGCGGTGGGTGTGTAGTGAAGCAGGGATGGTTCCAACTGGATGTTGGCAAAACTATTTCACCATGAAGTTAGTTCAGTATTGGAACAAGGGGCCAGAGCCTGGGGGATCTGTCTTTGGAGAATTTCAAGAGCTGATTGAATAAAGCCCTGAGCAACCTGGTCTGGATTTGGTGTCTGACCCTTCTTTGAGCAGTCCCTTCCAATATAGCTGGATCTGTGGTTGTGTTGGGTGAGCTCCTTCCTCAATGCTGTCACCTCAGTACACTAAAACAGCTCTTTTCAATGTGGTTTTTCAGCCTAGGTAGAACTGAGTCTGTCCAGGAGATGCACAGATCACTTGTTTCGAAGTTTTATGGATGTAGTCTTGGTGATTGTAGCTGTGTTTACTCTCTGATAAGGTTGGAATGTAAAGAAACCCTCGCTAGTCAGGGAAGGCTATGTGACTGAAAGTGTTTTAAAAAAAAATTATTTATTTATTTATCTTCAGTATGCTTTCTTGGTGACTGCCTCAGTACAGTTTGCTGGAGGAATCATTGTCTTCTTTGGGCTCCTGACGTCACCGAAGGAAGTGGGTAAGTAGAAGAGGGCTGTGGCATTTCAGTCTCTTCATGGAAAGCAGATCTGCAGCTTTCATGTAGTACTAAAAGTAGTGCTCGTTCTGACAGCGCTTATCCTCAGGGCTTTTATAAAGTGGTCTTGCACTTTAGTGTATTTAATGGAGTAAATGCTTTACTCGCCAAGATCACACTAAATGCCACCGTGCATCATGTGTATAGAGTCTGGATATTTTCAAAGGCAAAATAAAACAGCCTGGCTCTAACATTCCATTAGGATGTGCCGCCTTATCAGTTTTTCTTCACCTGGAAAACCAGTATTTTTTTTAAAGAAAGAGTAGGCAAACTGATAACTGGCTATTGTAGGAGAAACCTATGGCAAGCCTTAACTGTGCAGTGGGAAAGGAAAGTACTTTTTGTCTGCAGGTCTCCCGCAGCCGGTTAAATAGCTCTCAGGTTGGATATGGTCCTTCTCTGAGAAGATGGTAGGCAAGCCAAAGTGTAACAGGAGAACAAAAGAACTTTTGGGCTTTGACAGAGCCATGGAGGAGGTTTCCCAGGTGCCTGCAAAGGCTATAAAGTTGGTAGCACTAAAGCTACCATAAAGAGTGCTCGTAAGAGCACTCTGCAGCCCAGAGGGTGCAGTGCAGTTCCTAGGGTTTCTGTTCCAGTGGAGGTGTTAACAGGCAGCAGCTGTCTGAGTAGCTGCTGGTGCGCTCAGCCTCCAAGCTCAATGGAGGTGGTACCCAGGAGAGCCAGGTCCCAGGACCCCAACCACTAAATAAGGGGGGAAATGCACTAATTTGTTGTGTCTTCCAACTAATGGCCAGACACTCAGAACAGACAAAGCCGACGCCAGGATCAGACAGAATACTTTCAAGAGCACTAGAAGACAAAGGGTAGAAACTGGCGACACTGCAGAACACCATCTAGAAGAGTTTCTAAGCCAAAGGAGGATGGAGGTATGGGAGAGCAAGGGAATTGCTAGAAGGGAGAATTGCTTAAAAGCAGCGAGCATAGCTTTAGAGCGGGGAGAGGGTGAACAGGCTGTGGTCCGTTTTTCCTGTTGCATATCCCTTGTAAAACCTAGGCCTCCCCGAGCTTGGAGCAGATGAAGATGGCAGTGTGGAGGAAGATGCCAACAGACCTTTAATGGGCAGTGATGATGCAGATGATGATGACCGGAATTGCTCTGTTCAAGTAGCTGACACTGATGACCAGCCAAAGGCCATTGGCTTTTTCCAGGCTTGTTGCCTTCCGGGTGTAGTACTGGTGAGGACACAGATTCTTAAGTGAGATCTGACTTATGTTGTTAAACATAAAGCTGACTTTCTGTGTTGTCAGCGTTTGTTGACATCACTGTTAATGTGTTGACGGTGTGTTGTGGTGGTTGACGTCTCACACTGTTAAAACCTTGGGGTTGGAACTGTTATCCTTGTGCACATGGAATGTAATACTCTGTGGGTATGTGGTTGCACGTTGCTCTTTCCATTGGACTCCTGCTTCATTTAGTGCATGTAATGAGCCAGCTAAGGGCGTCAGAGGTCCTGCTCTTTTTGCTGCTGAATTTAGAAGGGAGGCCATGAGCAAAGGTGGTCGTAGGATGCTTTCTTGGTAGGGTAGCTATGCTGCTCTGAGGAATGGGATTCTCACTGCCAGCTGAGTGTCACACAGAACTCTGTGGCACTGATAGTGGGGTTTGGTTTTTTTTTTTAGTTGCCTTAAAGCAGAAAGCTGGCCTGAAAAACCTTAATAAGCATGATGTAACATGTGGCAAAGTAGGCTGTTTTCTTTTTTTTTTATAAACAACTGGAAACAAGGCCTGGTGATGCGGTTTTCACATATTCTTATCCTGTCCCTTCTGTGAGAACTTGTACTTCTGCATCAGCAGTATTGCCCAAGTCATGGATTTGGTTCAGCTGAAAAATTAACTTGCCATTAAAAACAATGTTAACTTTCTGTGTCAGTGGGCTGTGTGCCCCCTGAATACTAGAACCAGTACAAGAAAGTGGGCAGGGTGGCTGGCTCAGTAGGACAGTGTGAACTGTCTGGATTTGATCATGAAGCAGAACTATTGAATGGACAGTATTGTCATATACTGTTAACGAGTAAAGCGGTTGGTGGTTAATGATTAAGGCAACACAAAATCTAGAAGGGGTGGGTGGATGGTCAGTGTTTAGAGTGCTGGACAACCACAGTTCTGTTGTTAAGACCTTGGCTGAGGGATGGCAAAATAAAGTACTTCACCACCCATCTTGATTCTTTCCCAATATGGCTAAAAGCCGTATAAACTATGGCTTGGTTTTGGCAGTGCTAAGAGTGGGTTGGTGTACAAAGAGCCTTTAGGCAGAATTTCTTAGTGGTGAAGGCTGCCTCAGTTGATGTGTGACTCTTTTTTTCATTAGGCAGAACATAAGGAGGTACTATACAACTGATGTTGCTCTTTCTGTGCTAGGGATTTTGAGGACATGTTCTGTGCATTAACCCAGCAACATGAACAGCTCTGAGTCTGTGAGTTTTATCTGATGTCAGATCAGTGCCCAGCCAAACCAGGATGCTATGTGAGATCAGCAAGAGACCAAATACCGAGAGAACCTCCAAAGCCTTGTCAAGATTCTACAAAGACTTTATTTGAGATATTTTTTTCTGTTCCTCTCTTCTCCTGCTGAGTGATATGGTGGAAGAGTTTTAGTACAGACAGTTTTCCCCCGAGCCTCTGGAAATCCAATGTTTAATCACTCAGACAATCTGGTAGACAGTTTCTAAGCATGTTGTAATACATATCACTTTGTACAGTGCACTTTTCACACCCAGAGGCAGGAGAACTCTAGCAAACATCCCCATGTCTTGCATGTATGGTAGAGATTAGTTTGTGTCCTTTAAGAGTGAAAAATAGTACAGCTAAAAAGGATGTATCTATTACAATATAAATTCAGAAGAGATTATTTTGTGGAGTTTAATATATAAAAAAATTTGCTTTTTGTATTCGAAGACAAGTGTATACATACAGTCTTAAAAGCTGTGATTCTAACAGGCTGCTTTTTCCACCTTAATCCTTGTTTACCTCTTCAAATACGGGTTCCTTGAACTGCTGTGTCAGGGTTTATCAGGAGGCCTTACTGAAAGAGAGTGCCTTGTCCCTCTGTGTGCTAGGCCAGCAATCCCAGAGAACAAATCTTTGCCACGCACGAGAGCTTTAAAGAAGGAGATCTCCTGCTGGCTAAGGAGAACTTGAGCCCAGCAGCCAAAAGCAGGAGCTTGTCTCAGCTGTTGGGTTTGGAAGCATGTGCTTAGCTTTGGCCAAATCTTTCATCTTGTGCCCTGGAATACCTGCCTGGGCATTATGAACGAAGCTTTCTCTTCTGGAACTGTAAGCAGATGAGCCTTCTGAGCAGCAGAAGATAGCGCAGAGGAACTACTTCATGTAACTTTTCTCAGCATGATGCACAGATGACTAAATCTCAAGCTTGTTTCATGTCACATGGCTGGCTCCCTTCTCTTCAGAAAGTGAATTAAATTTCCTTGGTTTTTTGAAGCCTGGTATCGTTTCCTCTCAAGATTACACTGGAAGTATTTTAACCCTTTGCATTCAGTGAAAAGAAAATAACCTTCTTGACAGTGATTTTTGTATTCCTGGGTTCTCTTTGATGTTCAGCATTAAGCTTTCATAATGCTGCTTTCTTTATGTGAAATGAGAAGCACTTCCCTCCGAAAGCTTTAGCTGGATACAAAGCTTTATGGGAAGAAGCAGAAATGCTGTTTGCACTTCTCAAGTGCTAACTGCTTGCTGGCCCTCTCTGTGTTCCAGTATTCTTTGGCCTATGCGTGCTTGAAACTGGTGAATTACTCGTTCTTCTTCTGGCTGCCCTTCTACCTCAGCAACAACTTTGGATGGAAAGAAGCAGAAGCTGACCAGCTCTCTATCTGGTATGATGTGGGAGGAATCATAGGTGAGTGTGCAAGTGAATGACATCTTCCTGCAGTTGCCATGCTGGCGTTTGAAAATGAAAGACAGCGAATGCAGCTCAGAGCGGTCATGTTCAGTGGGATCTAGCTGTTTACTGAATATATGAAAAGTCTAGTTAAGTATGTGGCTGCTTGGCAGGTTTTGTTTGTTTGTTTTTCTAAAACACAGAGCCCCCTAAAGAGTTTACATACAATTAAAGGGCACTATCTTATTCTTGGACATTACCATCAGTGGGCTTTTTTCCTTTCTCACTAGAACTTCTTGAAAAATGCTGTATACAAAATGATGTCCCTGCTGCTTGCTACTTCCTTTCTGACAGGTACCCTTGAAGAGAGAGTTTGGATCTGGACTTAGTGGGCTCTGTACTGTCCCTTTTGTCCTGTATTTTTAAGAACAGACTCAGCGCAGATCTTGGCAGGGCAGGCAGAACTGTGTTATGTTCAGAAATAAAATGTAATTGCACTTGTTTCTGCTGGCTGCAAAATCTGACCCTGTTCCTCCAGAAAAAAGAACATATTGTATATGTGTTTAGACTTCCACACTCTCCTCTGCTCAGTTTCTTACTTCATTACTTCGTCCAGTTAGCTTTCCTAGAATAAACATCCTTGTTTTGGGTATGTTCAGGGTCAAGTTTTTCGCCTCTGTGGCCTTTTCTATGTTAGGCTTTCATAATGTTCTAGCTTTTACCAGAAGAGCTGTTCCTACAGAGGTAGCAATAATACATAAGGTGATTTTTTTTTTTTTTTTATCAGCTGTCAGCGTTTGTTTCAATTAGTTGCACCTACTCTAAGTAGGTGAGACAGCAGGGATTGTGAGGCCCCTGTGTGCTAATGCTTTCCTTGGGAAAAAGAGCTACCTTTTCCTGCACTTTCTGTTAAAGAAACCAGCCAGAATGCTAAGCTTGCTTACCTCCAAAGTTGTGGTGATCCTAGAGCTGTGGTGGTCCTACAGGGGAAGAAAAGCAGGAGCATTGGCTAGTTGCGTGCCAGAAAAAAAAGAAGTAATAAATTCCTGGGAAAGCAGTATGAGTAGTTTTCCCTGCTCTGTCTGAGCCACTTAAGTTTATTGTTGTCTCTGTGTCTGGGGCAGTAAGGGCAGGAGACTTAGTATTCAGGATTTTAGAGAGAATGCGTGTTGATGAGAAGGCAAGAGGACACTGCACTCAGTGAAATGAGCTTTGTTCAAGATGTTAATATCCTGAGCCTGACAATGATTCATTTTTTTGCAGGTGGGACTATCCAGGGCTTGATTTCTGATGTGCTACAGAAGAGAGCCCCAGTGCTAGCAATTAGCCTGCTCTTTGCTGTAGGCTCTCTTTTTGGATACAGCCGTGAGTATGCTTTTGCTGCGCAGTGATAAGAGGTTCATTCAGTACTTCTTAGAGAGAACCATAGCACAGCCTGTTCTAATTATGTTTTCTGGTCTCGTAACTGCTTCTGGGTCAGAATGGTGCCTTTTGGTCTGTTTTGCCTGAAGTGTGGCACTGCACAGAAAGAAATGTGTTCTCTGCTTAATGAGGTGGAAAAGAATTAGCTGAGTGGTTGGATTTCTCTGTACTGGTGAGTTATGGTCCTGATCCCTCTCCAGTTTCAGTGAGATTTTTGGCATTATTGATTCAACACCACAACTGGCAGAACAGGAAATCTCAAGTGCATCCCTATAGTAAGAGGAAAGAGAATCTGAGGACAGTATGTATACACTACAAAGAGGCAGAAGCTCTTAGACTTTGCCGCTTACACTTCTGTAAGTAGTAAAATTGAAGAGTTTCTGCCTCTTTTATAATAGATACAATTCTCAGGCATTGGTTGTTGAAAGGAGAATGTCAGGAACACTCTCTAGAAGGAGACAAGCAGATCTCATTTCTGTGAAACATCTATGAAGCTCTTCTAAGGTAACAGTTTTGTGTCTTCAGACTTGGTATCCTGTGGTACCAGAGTGCTTTAACTCACTGGGATGACATTTCACTTCTTTGTGTCTTCCTCCAAAGTGGGGTGGTGATGCAGACTGGCTTTTATACAGCACTTTGAGATCTGTAGGCAGAAATAGCTGCCAGGGCTGGACAAACAGTAAAGTGTGCCTTCCAGAAGCGTGGAAGCATGCTGGCCTACTCAGATGGTCTCAAAGGACAGTCAGTAAGGCATAATCATTAAATAGCAAGGATTGTGTTTGGTGGAGTTTGGTAAGAGTTTTGTAGGCTCTTGTACTAATTCATTACTTCCAAAAGTGAATTGAAAGCAAATATAAAATTATTGCTGATGAAGTTTGAAGTTTGTTCTAGATAGCAGAGCAGCCAGAGGTCCAAGTGTCTTGTGCTTAGCTCTGTCCAGCCAGATACAGAAGGCTCAGGCAGGCAATACGAAGTTACTGCAGTTAAATTTCCATCAGCCAAACCAGGAACCTTTTCATGCTCATCGCGTGTTGCACGTAAGGGTAATAATGGCCTGAGAATATGTGAAGGGGTCTGCAACTTGCCTTACACATGGTAACTTGACCGTGTGTGGGCCCTAAATTGAAGGAGTAAGGAATTCGGGGGATGCCTGGAAGTGAGGGATCAGGGAAAACTGAAAAGCACTGAGGGACTGTAGTGGAAAACCAGCTGCATGTACACAGTATGATGCTGTTCCTGGAAAGGCAGGCAGAACCTGTAGGTACCCAAGCGTGGCCCTGTAAGGAGGAATGAGGATATGGGGGTTTGCCTTTTTTACTCTGTTGTGCAGCATTGTTTAGACAGTTGCTGGATTACTACCTCCAGATCTAATCTCTGTATTTTAAAAAAGATTTTTGGAAATTCAGGATAAGTGGAAGGGTGATTCAAGTGCTGAAATACTTTATGGTGGGAGAGATTGAGTTGAGTCCAACTCCCCCACAGAGACAGAGGGAAGGTTCTCTTACTATTCAAATGGACTTTCAAGGAGGGTAAATGTAACCTCTGTATCACAGAAAGAGACGTAATAAGGGCTGGAACCCAGAGCCAGGCAAATCTGATATCGAGCTAGGGCACAAAATTTTAATGGCAAAGGTGACTTTTCTACTGTAAAGTGCTGTTGGGAAACTTCTGAGTCTTTAATCCCTCAAATGCTTTTGCAGTAAGACTGACCTCTGTAGAAGTCTCTAGTCAAGTCGAAGATATTGTTGTCCCTATGTAGCTAATTGAACAGGCAGTTCAAACTGAGTGTTTGTGTGCTTCTCTCTGATCCTAAATAAGTGGCTTTCTCAAGTTCATTTGTTTTATTTACACTCATCTATCTGGTTTTTCTCTTGCAGGTTCTCCAAACAGCAAACCTATCAATGCTGTGATCATGGCAATTACAGGTATCTTATGAAATGCCACTGTTATGCTAGTAGACGTATATATGCACTGCAGAAAAATCACTAAGACCAGCCTCGGGTGGTGAGAATGCATTTGTTCCGTGCTGCCATCTCTGCTGGTTTTGCAGAAAGAGTAGAAGCTAGGGCCCAATTTCTGTTACTTTTGGAATACAGCTGTAGGAAAACTGCTGTGCAGAGGGAGGTATAGAATATAGACTGTATAGAATAATGCCTTGGAACTAAGGGGGTCTACCTTGGCTCAGTATGATGAGAACTGATTTGTGCCAGGATACCTAGCAGTGGTCTGGTATCTGTGGAAGTGTATAGATGGCAAAGTCATGAGCCGCAGCTCAAATCTGAGGGTGTTTGTCTGTCAGAACCCCAAATGCCCTGTGTGGTGAGAGGTCGCAAGCTTTGTGTGCTACCAGACATACTGTGCTGTGTTATGGAATTAAGATTAGCCTGCATGAATAGAGCCTTTCTTTTCAAACACTCCTACTTAGAACTCTCTGTCCTGTTGCATTTTTTTTTTTTCCCCTTCCACCTCCTTCACCAGTCCCTGGAGACTGAGGCAGTAGCATGGGGGTATACTGCTCCGAAGTAGAAATGTGTCTAGACCTGCTTCGTGTTGAGGGTTGCCATAGGTGTGCTGTTCAAAAGTAGCTCTCTGTATTCAGTTTGGTGTGTCCTGACTCTTCTTGCAGAGTGTGCCACAGCTAATTACCTCCTTTTTGCTGTTGGATGAAAATGTGCTTGTTGGCCGTTTCTGTATGCCTACTCCAAGTACACAGGGTGTGCCGTGACAGTACGCTTCAGCTGTGAGGGTACACCTCTACCTACAATTAGCCTGTGATCGCTGTCCCTGGACTTAATCCTTTTCTGAGCTTTGCATAGTAGAAAACCTGAGTTTTGAAGATGTTCTGTTGAGAATCTCTCTTCGTGCTTGTTTTGCACCAAGGCTCTTCTCTTGGCTGTTCCAGGATTTTTCATCGGAGGCCCTTCTAACATGATCAGTTCCGCAATTTCTGCTGACCTGGGGCGCCAGGATCTGGTGAAAGGCAGCAGCGAGGCTCTGGCGACAGTCACGGGCATTGTGGATGGAACTGGCAGTATTGGTGCTGCAGTGGGCCAGGTGAGGCTACCAGAGGGAAACAGACATCCGGGGGAGGGGGCAAAGAGTCTGTTGTGGTTAGAGATGTTAGCGCATTCCTCAAAAAAAAAAAAATTGCGGAGAGAGAGAGAGAGGGGGGTTGGCTTTTTTTTTTTTAAAGTATTTATTTAAGAAACAACCAAGGGAACATATGTGTTTTAAGCTTCCAGTGGAAGCAATTTAATTAAGAACTAAACTAAGTATTCATAGTGCTAATGTTATGGCACTTTCATAATTCAAATGAATTTTGGAGGCTTTCATATCCTGAACTCCAAAAAGCAGGTAAAAGTCAGCTTCACAAAGAGTAAAAACAAAATATTTCGAAGTTTGTTTGGGATCTTTTGTTCAAAGGTAATAGCAAAACCTTTGCTTACAGAAAAGTTTACATGTGTGACAGAGCAAAATTAGAATGCCTGTTATGAATGTTACAGTGTTTATAAAGTAATTTAAAAATTGCTCTTACTTCTGGTTCCCCTGTCTCTCTATGGATGTCTTTTACACCTTGTAAATCCAGCACCACTTGCTTTGATAGTCCTTACAGTATGCTGCCAGAGGTCTGAAGACTAAACTGTTGCAGAAAAGGAAGCTGACTGTCCCCACCGGGGACATTCTTTCTTCTCAAATACAAACTTTAACTATATGGAAGAACACGGTGCTTTGGGGAGGGGAGGATTTGGGAGAAAGATCTGAGCCAGTTCTGTTCCAGGCGTCCTCTAGTGCTGGTAAAATACCAAGGACGCAGGCAAGGCATACGAGTTTATTTTCTGGAAAGGGATTTGCATTTGTACTTGCCATTGATTGCCTGATAGATACAATTGCTCAGTTTTTATTTTGTAGGAAAGATGCCGCTTAGCTCCGTTAGACGTGGAAAATTACAAGTGCTCTGTGGACATCTTAAAGTGCGCTGTTGCACTCAGTGTTCTTCTTGCATTGTCTACAGAGTTTCTGTCTTCCCCCACACATTCCGTTCAAACTTACGTCATCATAAAAATTGGGTCTTTAGCTCTGAAAAATTCCACCTGCCTCCCGTTCTAACATTGCATTCGCTTCAACAGAGACACCCGTGACGTCATTCCGGGGGTGTGTGAATAACCGCAAATGCACAATGGACACGTTAGAAATTCAGATCCTGTTTTGTGCTGATGTACCCAGTAGTGAAGAAAGGAGGCCCTTTGGACAGCATCTGAATATAAAGCTGCTAAGAGGGAATACATTTTTCCCTTGTAGCCCGTGTAGCCCTGGTGGACTAGGATGCAGTTCAGAACAGACTGTAGTCTCGAGTGTCTTGCCTGCGATGAAGGGTTAAGTAGTTAGTGGTTGCACGGCTCTTGAAAATGCGTCCTGTGTAATTTATAAGCCATTCTAGAGCTTTTAGTTCTTCTGAGAGTACTTACATCCACTTATGTCCCAGTGCTCTGTGCAAAAACCTTGTGTTCAGCGTAGTCAATTTGTCACCCTTTGAAACTGTAGTTCAGTTCTGTCTTTATGCTGCTCTGAGTTACTGTAAAGCTTCAGGATGGTATCTGATTTGCTGAGGCTGTGGGTTTTATACAGAAGGGCTGCTGTCCTGAGTCATCTCTTCTGACGGGAAAAGATCAGCTGGAAGGTTTTGTGATCAGCTCTGTATGGAGTGTTAACAGCCCACGAATTCTAGAAAATGAAAGAGTCACGCCTGAAAGTCCCACTTTGAATAATTTTTTTCCCCCCCTTTCTTTTCAGTATCTGGTGTCTTTGATCAAGGAGAACCTGGGATGGATGTGGGTTTTCTATTTCTTTATTCTAATGGTAAGAAATCTCCTTATTTAAAGTTCTTTGTCAATTTGCAATAGAAGGTTTTTGTGAGAACCTGAAAATTGTGACTTAAACACGCCATCTATTTCTGCAGCAGCTGTGAACTCTGATGATGCCATTCTCAAAGTGGTCTATGCTGTGCCTTTGTCTCAGGGTGTCTGAATCAACTGGGTTCATTTTGGATCCTTTAAAGTCACCTTGGCCAACAGGAACTGAGATTGTGGCAGAGGCTTAAAAATACTTGCCTTAAAATACTTGTATGCATTTCCTAAAGCTCGTACCAATGACTGACTTCCAAGGAAGGACTTTTTCCTCCTTCATCTCTATGATGCGTAGTTCCCAATATTTT
Organism: Leptosomus discolor; assembly: GCF_034619465.1. Lineage (NCBI taxonomy): Eukaryota > Metazoa > Chordata > Aves > Leptosomiformes > Leptosomidae > Leptosomus > Leptosomus discolor. The sequence continues at coordinate 155,607,971 of NC_141391.1, forward strand.
CAGGGAGCTGCTTGTTTGTTAGCGCTTGAAGATGAGCGGAAGGAGTGATGAGGATCGTGAAACTAAAATGAAAATGCCTTGCCCTGGTATACCGCTGGGGGGGGAAGACCGTTCAGACCCTGATCTCCTCAGCATTGCCCCAGTGGTGAATGCTGTGCAGTTCATCCATTCTTCCCTGCTGGAAGTGCCAGGAATTGTCTGTGTGGCAGTGCTGACAAGGGAAAAGGCCACTTTGGTAAGCAGCAGAGGTGGCCAGGAGGAAGGCCGTTGAAGAGGTGAAGAGCTCATCTTCTTTAGGAAGAGAGGATCATGACAGCTGAAATCGTATGAGCTTTCCTGCAAGCTCAGTCCTTCCATCTGCTCTGCCACTTTGTCATCACTTCTCTTAGCCTGTATCTTCCTGGGGAGGCCTTGAATGCATGCTGGTGTGCAGGATGGCTGTAGCTGTGGTCGCTCTGTGCTGATTGTCCTGGGTATGCTTCTTTTCACAGACGACTTCAACGATCCTGTTCATTTCACCGTTAATAGTGAGGGAGATCAAACTGCTTCTGCGTGAGCGACGCCTGCGAATGCTGGCTGAGTGACTTCTGCTTGCCTCTGGAAGGACTGTTGTACGGACCTGACAGCTGGGACACTAATCAAAACTCTGGGAGACTTGTTTCTTAACATCCTCCAGGTTCGGACTAATTCAAAATGGCTCTGCAAGACTTGATGGACCTGCCTTTGCGAGCTCAATCGCAAAGTACCAAATGCCCGTCCTGAGACCACCCGCATCATGGAGCTGCTGACCTAAGCAAGACAATCCACGGGACTGACGGGTTGTCCCGGCCTACCAGACTCTTCCATGTCAGCAGTCACACTAGGGTCTTCTCGTGGGTGGTCTCACTGCTATACCCTTTCTTATTTATTTCTGGATGTCCTGACCAAAGGTCGACTGTTTCAAACTGACGATGGAGAGGCTGTCTTGCAATGAATTTTGACGCTCTGTTGTGCCGGTGAAATCATACAGTGCATTTCATGGGTAGTCTAATGTTGCGATCACTTTAGCTTTTAGGAAGGGCAAAAAAATAGTTATTTGGAATTTGCGCTGTCCAGTTGTTTTAAAAAAAAAAAAGCTGTTGCTAAATCTCCGCGCAGACGGCCCTCTGCTATCCCTAGCTATTGATGGTCACATATTCCAGTAGAGTCACATGGAGAAGTTACCTCCATATTTGTTTTTTAGCTTTTTTTATTAATAATAATATTACTAATCTCTGGGAAATGAGCTTTCAGTTTTTAACTATTTAAGCAGACAAATAGTGTGCAATACTTTACTGTGATCTCTGAGAATAAGCCTTAATAGATCCTTTGTGTCTAAAGGATCCTTGAATGGCTTTGGGGATCACTAACGGGACACAAATACTTTCACTACTGCTTTGTTGTTTGAACCCTGATCAATACTGACCAAAATAGGACTGTCATGTGACCCTCTGAAGGAAGCCGGTGTCACTGGTTTCATACTCATTGGGCAATTGCTCATCTCCAGCAAAGGAGAACCAGAATGGAATTAAAGGAATTTAAGGGACCTGGATGCTCTCAGACATGGGCTTCCAGACAGGGACTGAAGCGTACTCGTGGGACAGCATCAAATGAGCAAGTGCTGCTGTCTTCCCCCCTGCTTCTCTGCCTGTGGCTGCATAGGAGACCTCAAGCTCCAGAGTTTTAGAGCTTGAGTTGTATCTTGAAGATCTTTAGTCAGCACTAAAACCGCGTGACTGCACGTAGTACAGTGGTATCCGAGTGTTTCGCAGTACTGCGGTAAGCAGGGTGACCGACTGACGCCTCTGACGTTTGTTGGTGATGTTAATGGGATCGTCAAGTCGCTTCTCACCAAATCGTTTTCTGCTTATGCTTTGGGATGTTTCAGTGTAGTAGGTGTGTGTTAAGCAGCAGAACTTCTGATCAAACGCTCACTCAAAGTAGTCAGTGATGCCTGGGGGGGGAGGAAAATTCTTGGAGCTGAAAATTTGAAACTTTTTAAATGGAGAAAAGTTGCCTTTTTAAAATGTACAGTGATTTTATTTTTATGAATGTCAATTTTTAGTCATGTGTTGATTGTAATGAGTGGAACATTATTAGTGCCTTACGGTTTTACTGTATTGAACGGTTGCTTGGTGATTGCTGCTTCTGCAGTGACAGCTCTGTGCACAGCTTTGCTTACTGTGAAACTCAGTTGCTCCATTTTATGCTTCTTTTTGAGACTTCTTTCTTGGTAGAGGTGATTCTTGCATTTTTGGCTAACCCTTGAAAAATTTCAGTGCTTGGGAAAATGATGCCATTAAGCTGATGATGGACCTGAATCCTGTTCTTGTCTGTTCTCATTCCCATTGCAATTTTTGCCTGTACAATTAGAGCAGGAGACTGAGAATCTATCATCCTGTTCTCAGAATTATGCCCTGGGGTTAGTGTTCACATCCCAAGCTACTCATTAGCCCCTGTACAAATAGAATCAAAACTCCCTGAAATTTAGTTCTAAAATTGATGGCGGCACCGTTTGCCCCAGCCACGGCGTCTGAGAATCTGTGGTTTCAAATTCCAACCTGGACGAGCTTTTCCTCCGGCCGCCTGGGTGCTAGATAAGCTTCTGATGAAAGGTGGGGTGGGAAAGGGACGTCGCCGGGGTCAGGGGGGGGAGGAGCGGCAGAGGCCCCTGTAACAAATGGTTTCCTGTAAACAGTGCTGTCCCCTCTTGAGCAGTCACAGGCTGCCCAGCAGCTCGCACGTAAGTGCGCGGTGGTGCTTTGAGGCCACCCTCAATTAGCGAGGCATGGCTGTGACTTCAGGATTGTTTTGTTGTTGTTGTTGTTGTCGTCGTCGTCCTCCTGGGTTTTCGGTTCTGTGTATTTCCTCAGCGTGCTCAGATGGAGAAAGGGTTTTCAATCTGATCATGTCCAAACTGATCTCATGTGAATAAACTTACTTTGACCTGATCGGGGCTAATTCTTCCGTGTGCTTTATTCCACTCTTCTCAGTTCTTCTTGGTTGTGCCGAGCGTGCATCTCTCCCTCCTCGTTACAGGCCTAGCTCTAGCAGCTGCTTTTCACTCAGCTGCTCTGAAGACTGTACTAACTGTTCCAGCCTGACTAACGCTGAAACTAAACCCTCATCCCAACCTAAAAGTGGGCCACGTTCCTGCGTGCTGTGGTCTGGCACTCTTCCTGATCTGTCTCATGAGAAGCTTTGTGAGAGTCCCCTAACAGAGATGCCCACAGCGGTGTAATTGATGGTCTTAAATCAAGCAGCCAGAACATATACTTGTTTTATTTATTTGTTGATCTGTCTGTGGAAGTCAGGTGTTGTCCCCTTGAAATGAAGTGTGCCATGTGGCTGCTGGCCCTGCTGTGCCTTCTCTCCTGTGGCTTCTCCTCTCCTGTGGCTTGTTTATTTAAACACAAATCCACACCTACTCTTAGCTGTATTTAAATGGACACAGTGGGGAACTTTGTAATTGTGCTCGTGTTTCATAGTTTACCGTAAATTCAGAGTTGAGCACAATACTGGATTGCTGGAGTGACCCCTGTGCCCGCAGGTTCCATCTAGTCCCTTAACTCCAAGTAGTTTGGTGGTGCTATGATGCTATTCTTCAAGAAAAGTAACAATTCATAGTTTTATCCCTTTTCTGTCACTTTTTTTTTCTTTTTTCCCCTACTCATGAGGAACTTTCCAGCCTACTCTGGAAGAGCTCTAAGGGAGTAGAGCTTTGCTTGAGTATCTGTTTGAAAATGCTGATAGCAGCAGTCCCCATCACTGCCACTGTGACCGCGATCTCCAGAGCCCCGTGTTTGGGCAAGCAGCAGCGCGGGAATCGCTGAACTTCAGAGCACAAAGAAAGCGCGTTAGGAGCCGATCTCCGGGGCCAGGATGTGACAGACTGTCTGACCAAATCGGGTGTGGCAGAAAAGGTGTGCCTCAGCCCCGTAATGCTTTGCCGTAGGAAGGAGGGTCCTTGCCATAGGTCCCCGTACAAGCAATGCTGCTGCGTCCTGGTTTTCCCAGGGGTCTGGAGCCCAATGGTGCGGAAGTCTGCCTGGTGGCAGCATCACGGTGCTCTCCGAAGGGGGAAGAGCTGGGCTTCTGCTCCCAATGCTGGGCAGCCTCAGAGAGCGTGTGAGCTTGTCCTCACCAAGCCCAGAGGAGCAGCTTTCCCTTCTGCAGGAAAGTGAGAGGAGAAGCAGCAGGATGTTTTAAGGGTCGTTGTTTCCTCCCTGAGACAGAAGGAGAATGTGTCTGTTTTGAGATAGTCCTACGGATCTCGCCAGTAAAAGCATGAGCTGTTCAGGGATGTCTCAGACACACCGCTCGTCAGTTACTCTTCTGTAATTTTGCCCTCTATCCAGCAGTGGCCAAAGTGCTCTGCCAAACCGATTTGCAGTTTCCCCCCTCCTCCTTTTCTAACTGAAAGTGCCTACAGGCATGTTTTGGGTTCTGTATTGCAAAAGTTTTCTAAGGCACAGCATGCCCACCTTCCTACATCTTTGTCAAGCCTTATCTAATCCTTTTAGTAAACAGCCTACCATTCTCCAAAGGCTGTAAATATGAGCTCTTAGACCATTTTGTGGGGCTGGATTGCGGGGTGTGTGGGGGTGTGTGTTATGTACAGGCCTATGAAAGCATCTCGGTTCTATTAAAGCCTTTCCTAAATGAGAGTTGTTTAGATGAATATTTATAGTAATGCAAAGAAGAAGAATTTGGGCATTTGCTGTCAACGTTCTCCTGCGCTGTGTACATCTGGATCCCAGGAGGTTCTCCTGGAATGTCTCCTTTGACCACCTCTGCAACAGTGTGCAGGTATCCGTGAAAACAAATGCAATGGGTAAATCAGAACATACTCCTGGAGCGCAGGAGCAGATAACAAGCTTTGCAGCGCTCTTGTTAGGTGTAAGATTACTGCTGGGAGAGAGAAGATTTCTGCTGAGATTACAGAAGAGCAGGTAAACTATTTGGGGACAACCTATGTTATTTCAGAATGGTTTTTAAAGCAGCAGATGGCAGTTGATGGACCTCTAGGTGAGTTGGTGAAGTCTGTGTCTGTTGGTGTTCTTGCTCAGTTGTGAAGGGTAGGAAGTCCATACACTGCCACTTCTTGTCCTTGTGATCTAGTAACGATATAATCCAGAGTGTACCAGTGGAATGATAGCAGATAAGCATGAGATTACTTAGATGTGCTATTTAAATCTTCTTTCCTTATAATGTGATAAGGAAAGTACTGCAGATTTGGGATAGGTTGGTTTCTCTGGGCTCCTGCATCCCAACACTATCTCAGAGAACTCTTACACCTGGAGACCTACATCCTCGCTCTGTTTGTCAGGTGGGACCAGTTTCTAGAAGCTCACTTATCTGCCCTGGGGTGTGTGGCTGGGAAAAGTGACATTGGGCTGACAAAAGCTGGTACTTGCCTGCAGCGAGTGCCAGAGATGACAAAGCAATTGGGTAACATCTGCCTGTGCTGTTCAGCTGGAAGGATGGGAGTACCCAAGAAGCAGTTTCACTGGGACTGGCTCCACTATCCATTCACCTCTTCTGCAGCCTCCTTGCCCTCTGCTGTAACTCTTTCATCCTTCTGGGAATATTAACACTTCATTTCTTCCAGTCAGAAGCAGGTTCATCCCGGGACTGCTCATCAAGTCACGGCGACAGGCGGCTGCGGTTCCTGCTGTTGAATGCAAAGGAGCTGTTACGCAGGGAGAGACACCAAGGTGGGAGCCCTGCCTGCAACAGCGTCAGCGCTGCGCCGGCACAGGTGACCTCTGAATTGGTGCGCAGCTCCGAAACATCAGGTGGGCGCATGTGCAGGGCGGGTAGAGTCTCTGCTGGAGGTGGCTTTTCGCAGCTTAGCTTTGTTTCTGTGCACATCTGCGACGCTGCTCGGGGCTACTGGAGCTCCCAGGCCCGTTTTTGACCACTATCTTGGCCCTGTGTTCTCAGGCAGCATCAGGGCTGGTTTCCCTGAGGGAAGGAGGAAGGTGTTGGGGGAAGATGGAGCCATGGCCCCAGCAGCTGGGCACCACCCGGGTTCTGAGGGATCTTTGCTCCCAGATGGCGAAATCCAAATTGCTTTGGGTGCCTGGTTCTGCTGTGCTTTGCCACTTGCTTTGGTTGCTGCTTTGTTATCAGTTGGAAGAGGATCTCTGCTCGTCTTCTGTGACTTCGTTGACTGCAGTTTTCTCACCTGCCTTCACTTCTCCCACAGGAAGGGAGCAGGGAGTTGTTTCGGACGGTGTATCATAAGACAAGGACTGGGTTTGCCTGACTTGCTCTTTTCTTCCTACTTCCACTGTTTCACCTCGCTTCACCCGTTTGGCCTCAAATGTGCAGGGCCAGATTCCTCCCTTTTCTGTCCCCAGTCCGTTTTCTTTGCTCCAACCTTTGTGGTAGCTTGTCTCCAGGACTAGAAAAGGAGCCAGTATTTTCTGTGCTAACAAAGTGAGCATTGTAATGCAGTTGCAGAGTGGGTGGATGTGATTGCCGACAGACGTGTTCCTTCTGCTAGGGTGTGGATTAAAGCTCAAGGTGACTTTGTTCCTGCATAAATTCACTAACTTTCCTCGGGGAACTGAAGGGGCAGGGTTAGGAGGGGAGAAGTATGATAAATGAAAGTGTCGGAAGGAAACGCACTTATGTAGCACGCGCTACCAAAGCATAAATGTGTGCTCTGTGAGGAGCTTTCAGCACAGCTTAAGGTAGCACTCCATGGATTAAAAAGTACCCAGGGTGATGTTTAGCCGAGAAGTTGAGCGTGGCTCTCTGCAGGCTGCTATCCCGGTGTAATTGCCTGGGTAAGTGGATTAGCGAGCAGCAGCACGGCTTGTTTGGGGTTAGGCAGGCTCTGAGGTGAGCGAGGAGGGCACTGTTCCTCCCAAGAGGGTGAGACGCTGTTTGCTACAGGAAAAAGCGTTGCTCTCTACCAGTCAGACCTGTTTGACACCGAAAGCTGTGGCTGACGGTTGAATTGTCATCGCGTGGGCTCGCTGGGAAAGGGTCCCATGGAAACAGTTCCTTTCAGAGCTATCACTTGTCCTTATCTGCCGCGAGGTGGGTATGGTGACAGCAAATCGCATCTTGGGACACTTCTTCTCTGCCTTTGTTGCCATGGGGATCGGTGTCTTCCGCAGCTTTGTCTTCTGTGAAAAGAGACAAGTATTGTTACCTCCCCCGGCTCACCCACCGAAATGTGTGGAGGGTGGAGGGGGGTTGTGGTCAGTCACGTTGCGCCTGGAGCAAAATGTTCGCGCCAGGGACGGGGCTGTGAGGTCGCTTGTCTTAAAATCTCATCTGGCCACGCAAGTCCCTCTGCGGTACTTCCCACGTCTGCGTTAGGGCGGGGGGGTTGATGCGGGGCACGAAGCGGTGAGGCACGCTGGCCCAGGTGGCCCTGCTCCGCTGGCGCTGGGTGTCAGGCACAGAGCTGTCTGACCTTGCCAGAGTAACGGGGCTGGGACCTGCCCTTGCACCCGCTTCACCCTTAGGTCAAAGAATCTGGGTCATGCAGACGGCTGACGCACCGAAACGTGATGTTGTTCCGAAAGTCTGGCACGGCCCAGGGGTTTGAGCACCCATCCAGCGGGGACTCGGGTGGGGTCCCCTGCCTTTGGGGGGGCTGCAGGGGGGGCAGAGGTGCACCAGATTCATGAAAAGATGTGCCGTGTTTCATCTCCCTCCTCGGGGTGACTGAGCAGCCCCTGGCAGGGATGTGGGGAGTCACACGGCCGGTCCTTCGCAACCGGGAGGCAAAGGCACTGCAGAGCGTCTGTAGGGACCCAAGTTGTTCCCGGGGAGCAGGACTCCTGTCGGGAGCCTGACCCAGGGTCTGCATCTCGCCTGTGCTTCAGCTCATGGCCAAGCCCCGTCAAGTGTGGTAGGGAGAGAAGGGAAACTGCATGGACAAAGCGAGCCTTGACTCTTAGGGGAAACCACTCGGTCCCTGGAATTTTCCATGCTGTACGGGGAGCCAAGTTCATTTCTCACTCTGAACTACCCTGAGGTGATACCAGAAATCATCTCGGTTCGGAGAGTTCCCCGCCTTTGTACTGCACGTTTCGTTTGTTCCTTCCTCCCAGCCCTTGCTTGTGTCATTTCTTTAGATTGTAACCGATCTCTATTTTAGTTGCGCTCCTCGAGCCGATTCCGGTACCAAATTAAAAGATATCTATTTGCCCAAAACTCCTACGAAATAAAGAAGTGGTGTTATTTCCACAGTACAACTGAAGAACTGAGTCAGCGGGAGACTAAATGACACGTCTGAGGTTACCCAAGAGGGCTGAGCGCTGCTGGGAACCGAATGTGGAAGTTCCTCTCCCCACTGCCAGAGCCCTCGCCCTCCGTGGCGCTGGGTGTGGGGCATCGCCCCGCTCTGCCCTCTGGCCTTTCATCTCTGCCTGGGCTCTTGGACTCCAAAACGAGCCATAAACGCAATCGGCCTCTTTCAAGGGGAAATAGTGATTTATCTTGAGCCCTAAACTTTTGGCACTGGAATTAATTTGAACTGGTCTGTGTAAATAATCCCACAATCACAGTCCAGTGCTTTTGCTTAGACTTCGGTGTTTGTGGTGCCACCTTCTCCTGGGGAAGTGGCTGAGATGCCTCCAACTGACAAAAGGTTTGTATTTGTGCTGAAGTCGATGTGGGTTTTGCGGCTAAAAATACTGCACGCTTTCAAACCGTGCTGTTTCATGCTATGCAAAGAGTCTTTGTGATGATCAGTCATTCAAACTGAAGTAGCTAAATGTAGAAATATAGATGAGAAATGTGGAATTCTGGAGCAGCAGGAGAAAAAAGGCCATAGCACTTTCAGCTGGGATGGAAATAAAACATACAATTCTCTCTCAAAAATGTGTGCAAGTGCTGTGTTTTAAAATATAAAATATATCTATTTAATAAGCTGTTTTAAATGAGTCATTCAAAAATGCAGGAAGTTTCACTTTCTCATCTAATAGATGTGTGTTTCTGTGTTTATCCTTTTGCATATGTATGGGTATATACACATGTATAAATACATGAAATGCTCACGCTGTTGTAGCTCGAACAGTTTTTCCATACTCCTCCTTCTTCAAGTGTTGTTGTTTAGTCTTCAAGGATATTCATCACAGAATCCACTTCAACTCTTGCACTGCTAATTTAACAGAAAGTGGCTTCAATTACAGCTTGAAGCTGTTTTTGTTGCCTTTGACCTCTGTCCGTGAAAGGGCCTTCTTGGAAGTTGTCAAGAATATTGAAATAAAATGACAGAATAAAACCAAAGAATAATAGAGGGTGGGAAACTAATGAGTCACCACGAAATACCATCAATGGAATATGCTGAGCTCCAGCTCAGCTCGGTCTGGCTACCAGTGCATCATCGCAGAGTTCTTCGAAATGTGCCACTACAAACGGCTGATGCAGTCAGCTAACCACAGTGAAATGGTACAACTTCAAAGCTCTGGGAATAATAAGAGTCATGTCTGCCACTGTCTGTTTACTCACCCTTGAAACAAGCCGGTATGAAAGCAGCAGAGTGCGATTTAGGCTCACAAACAAAATGACTTGCAGGCTGTGATGTGTTAGAAATTAGTCATGTTTCAGTCTGTGCTTCTGATTTTGCTCAGCAGACGTCTGAGGTGCCTCAGCCTCTGCCTGCTGTCCTGGAAGTCGGGCAAGGAAGCAGGGAAGTGGCGGGGGCAGAGGGGCTCCTCCGGAAAGCAAAACTGAGCCCTCTGAGCTGCCTGACCACGCGCCGGGAGCGCACGGTCCAGCGCTGGCAGGCAGCCCTCTGCACTGCCATGGCCGTGCCGTCACCTCTGGTCAGGGATTTGCACGGTGACCCGCTGCTGAGGGCTGAGATGCGCCAGCGCTGCCAGCAGGCAGGAGCAATGGAGGTTGGGAAGCGTGTTGGACGTGGCGTTTGAAGGCACAAAGGGATGCTTTATTGGCCTGGGGCTTCTTATTCAGCAGCTTCCCCAGCATGGACACCTCCGCAGGGAGGTTTTTTACCTTTGCCAGAAGAAAGGAGGGAAAGGTTGTCGCATTGTTCTCGGGCTTCAAAACTGCTTCTCCTCCCTGAAACTGTGGGGCCGGTGGGGGGCTGCTTTGGTGGCTTTTTTCTTTCATGTGTCTGGGGGTGGGTTAGCCTGATTTTCAAACACCTTCCTCCAGCCTTTCCCTTATTGTACAGCCATATACTTCTGCTGGCAGGCAGTAAACCAGCAGTTAAAACCAAAGCCCTTTCTGGCGGGCTCTGCGAGCCCCCTGTCCCTCCTCCTCGCTGCCGCAGGGCTCAGCCCTGCTGTGCTGCTTCTGAGGACAGGCGTACAGAGGTGCGTCCACCACAGCTGCAGGGTTTGCTGGAGGTGGGAGCTCACTGGCTGCCATGCCCGGAGCCCTGCCTGGTGCAGCTTGCTTACTTCAGCGAGCTGCACGCTCCATGGACCAGAGCCAGGCCCTTTCCTCCACTTGTTGTGTCCTGGGAGCCCATGAGTGCTGCTGGCACACCCACTCCACAAGAGTGGAGCCCCCATGTATGGCAGCGCGGGCACCCATCACATGTGGGATACCGGCGTTGGGGCGAGCTGCGGTAGGAAACAGCTGAGGGAAATGAGCCTGGGGGTGCAATGCCATGCAGAGGTGGCACCTCGCTGTCCTCGCCCTCCGAAACAAGGTGCCCAGTGCTCTGGGAGGGGACAAGGACGCTGCGGCAGCACTGGTGCCACGCTGGGAATGTAACGGGCCTGAGCAGTGGGTGGGTTGATCTGTGAGCTGTGCAGTGATATATTTTCCCTAGCGCTGTGGCTATCCTGGCTTGTAAAGCGCGCTGAGAACTGCCAGGTGCTCTGCCAGAGCCCAGTTCTTACCAATCACTTTTCCTTTCTGCCCAGTACCAGGTTGCAGGGGACACAACCCGGGCAGTGGCCTGGCAGGGCACAGGGGATGCCCACCCGCCTGGCACGTCCCCCTGGCACATCTGCTGACGGACGGGGCCCTGCACAGACCCTACCGACAGCTCACGGCCGTCAGGGCAAGGAAACCTGCGTTGGCTCCCGTCTTTCAAACAGGAGCTAGGCAGCGTTGATAAATCTGAGCAGAAGGGCAACCCCGGTGCCACGGCTGCTTTTAGTCAACGAGAGGACACCTCGCAGATGAGGCCAGCTCCCCCACCGTGGGGGCCTGCAAAGGGACCCCCTCTGAGGGGGTGACCCAGCTCTGCTGGCGCAGCCCCAGAGACCTGCGTTGAGTTTGGGCTGCTTTAATGTTTAACAGGTGCAGGTGCAGCTCCGCAAGGCAGGCGGTGGAGCAGGGGGGCTGGTGGGAGCCAGAGGGGGTTTTACAGTGCTTGCTGCAGGTGCTTTTTGAAATGTTAATATCACATCGTCTTGCTTCTACTTTTCTGAAGCTGTAAAGCCCAACTCGAGCAAAAATCTTCCATTGGAGCTAATGAGAGTCATAACATATCAGTCTTTTCAGCGGCTAGGAATTAATACAGAATATTTTATCCTTTAAAATGCTGGGCAAACATTAACTAATCCTCTCAACACCCTTCTGGGGTAGGTAAATATTACTCTCTCCCAGGTGCAGAAACTAAAGAGGAAAAGTTATGTGATTTGCTTAAAGCCACAAAGGGAATCAGGTGGGGGTAGGGATGGTGGGGGGAGGTTTTTATAGCTTGTGCCTGTGCTTGGGCTCATTGCAGGTGCTGCCTCTCGACCAGTGTTGTTTTATAAAGTCAGTTGTGGGGTGGGGAAAGGTGCTGGTGTCTCCTTAGTGCTACAAGGAGCCGATACATGAAGATGCCTGCCGCTGTACAAACCAGCAATGCTCTGGGGTCTGCCCGGAGCACGGACAAAAGAAAGGGCTTTTGGGGACAGGGTTTTCAGGGAGCACACGGCTCTGCAAAAGCCCTCTTGCTTTGAAGTCAGTAAAGTTTTGGCCCATCGGCTTCAAGGCAGGACTTAATGCTGTGAAAAGCTTGTCACTTCCAAGCTGAGCTTGCCATGGCTGGAGGGTGCCTCTCAGGGGGCTTAGCCCCAAGCCGCCTGCCTTTAAAGCGGGTGATAAATGTCTGCAGAGCTGGACTTGTTTATCTTTGGGATTTACATCGGAGATACAGTGGCGGGACAGCCCTGTGTTTGCAGACCTGGAGGGAAAGCTGATCTCCTGCTCCTGCCAGCCCGGCCAGAGCAGGGGGCTGCTGCTGCCCGGGCTCAGCCTTGCTGCCGTGCCTGCTGCTGCCGTTGGGTTGGGGCGAGGGTGGCTCTTGGGAAGCCAGTGCGTGGTGCTTCTTGGAACACTTGCCTCCTCTTCTTCACAGCTGGGATTTTAAATGCCCTCCCTCATAGCAAGGGGTTTCTCTCATTGTGCTTAATTGCACCACACTAGCCTCTCCCTGCTCCGATTCCCATGGTGTGTTGGCTTGGCTCCTTGCTTGTTTTCTCATCTCTGACCTGGCCAGGGCTTTAGTTCACAGGTGATCAGATAAAATTCAATGGAAATGTTTGTGTGTGAAGCTGCTCTCGCCGACAAAGATAAAGGTCACCTATGTGCCTCCAAGGTAGCGCTGGGGCTTACTGAGTGCTCACTCAGTGGGCTGCGACCGCAGCCACTTTAGGGCAGTTGCCATCCATTGGAAAGTCCTTGTTTGTTGTCCCCTGATCCCGTTTCGGATCAGGTCCGAGGCAGGGCCATTTAGTTGGAGTCTGGTCCCGTGTGACAGGCTGCAGGGAAAGGCTCCTGTCTCTGCTGCGTAGTGCACAGGCTCTTTAATTAGAGACACATGGTTTATTATTTAAAAGAATATGCTTTCCTGGTTGTTTGTTAGGATGTTGTATCTGAAAGTCCTGCAGCTTGTGAGCCTTAAATTAAGCCGTATGAAGGACATTGAGCACCCCGGGAAGGGGGTGCTGCAGAACCAGAGCCTATTGTTCTCGCCCTGAATTGCAGGGAAGTTCTTTCCTCATGCCGACTCTTTTACTTAGTAGCCAACTAATACACACGGTGGTTTGTTTCTGTCTCCATCTGTTCCAACTTCAGTTTATTCACGGCTCTGTAGGTATTGTACACTCTGCTGCTTTCTTCTGGTTTGGTTTTTTTTTTTGATGCGACAGCCTACCCTTTTCATGGTTCACTTATTCATTTTGTAGGTCTCTGGCTTCCTTGTCAAGTTTTCTCTTTTGTTGTATTAATTGGTCTTAAATCTATAGTCAGGTGCTGCGCGCGTGCTTCCCGTGTACACCTTAACCATCTGCTGTGTTTCATCTCCATGGCACCCAGGCCAAATTCCAGCTCTGGTAATGACATCCTGCCTCCCTGCATTTTCCCTGCGCTTTTAATTTGCTTTAGTTCACTTTTTTTTTTTTTCCCTGGTCTAATGTGCCCCTCCACATTAGAGTGGTGGACTTAGGTGGTGAGGGGCTCCAGGCTGCTGGCACCCACCTGGGGGCAAGATGTCTGGCAGCAGGCAGCTCTCCTGCCAGCGAGGAACAGCGACAGCACAGCTTGATGACTGGAGACCAAATGGGGAAAACATTGCGTTGGAAACATGATGCACATTTTCAGCACTGAAAACAGCTGCATGACTTTTGGAGGCGTGCAGCGAGTTTTGCATTTCCCTGAAGTCTTTTGCAGGAGAGAGTAGGTGGCTTTCTGAAATGGGTGCTATTGCCTCCTGCCTGTCCTTCTGTCCAAACAGATCAGCTGTAGTTCCTGGAGGAGGGCAGAGCAACTCCTGATAACATTTACCTCTGGCCTTAACACTCCTAGATCTTGATACCTTCAGAGTGAAACCCGATGTGTCCAAGTGATCCCAGAGCGTACTGAAGCTCCAGGAGTCTCACTGGCGCTTTTGCCTGGCTTATCTGACACTTTAATAGCACAACAGTTGTTAGCTTTACAACCGAGTATCAGGAGGACAAGACTGGTGTCTGTGTTTGGGAATTGCTCTGTGCCGCATGCGTTTTCCTGGGGGAGAGAGCGGGTTCTTGCTACTCTTTTTTTCCATTTTTAAATTTTTTTTTTAAATACTGGATTCTTTATTATTGTTGAAGAGATTCTCCAATGCTCAAAACTCACTTAAAAGCACGGCCTGAACTTACGCACTTTGCCTGTTCCTTGCCAGCATGGAAGCTTTCTCTTCTCTCTGCTAATCCTGTTACTTCCAGTGACAGCCCCAGCCATGGGAGTGAGTGCAGGCAGGGCTCTATCTCACCTGCGCTCTCCGACTGGGAGTCCTTAATGTCACAGCCCAGCTCCAGTTGTCACACCAAGTTCTGTGCTGATGTCTGTGGGCACCCAGACTATGGCTGGCTGGATGTTGTCCCACTGTTACTGCTTGCTGCTTATCATCTAATCTCAATTTTATTGGAACAACTAGTGCAGTTTAATGTCAATAGCTTGACCTCTGCCACCTCAGTGTGGTTAGCTGCTTGTTTATATTGTTTTGTGTGGGGCAATCTGTCAAGGGGCTTCTCCCTGGCTATCGCCAGGGTGGGATTTCAAGGCAGGGATGTGGCCCAGGGTCCCCACTGCTGCTCATGGAGAGGCCTCTGCACTGGGCTTCCCAAGGGCATCTGCATGTCCTGCTTTCAAGCATTGCAAACAGGGGACATGGCGACCATGTCCCTCCTGAGGGTGCTAGCTGAGAGCCCTCGGAAGGGGCCATGCTCTTTGGGATCCTCTGCCCTGAGCCTGCCTCCCTTCCTTCCCTTTCCCAGCCGTAAACCCAGCACGCTCTGCAGATTGCTCTGTGAACTCTTGGAAGGGACCGAATCACTGTTGTCCCTGTCCTCCCCAGTTTCAGCGTGCTCTTCATGTGAATTAGAGATTCCCAGGTGCTTTCTGAGGCCATGTGCAAGGGCTGCACTTTGGACCACGTTCCCCTCCTTTTCTTCGGTGTCAGGTGAAAGCCGGATGATTTACCCCATTGCAGAGTGGGGCTGAATTGGACAGCAGGGCCAGGTGCCCAACGGGAGGCTGGGGCTGGGGCTGAGGTGTGTGCCTCAGAGTCTGGCCAGGGCCACCACTAGAGTCTTGCCAGCTCCATTATTAGGTGAATTTATCCATACTCAATTTACTTTCTCACTTTACCTTTCATACAGTCCTGTGTGCAGGTTACGGGATGGGCTGGGACACTTAAGTGCATTTAAATGTTGGTAAAATGTGTTTAAAATGAAATAGCCCCATGCCTTTGTGCTTGTTGGCACTCGGCTACCCTGTCAGTAGCGCTCATACAGCTCTTGCAGCAGTCTGGTTGCACAGGCTGGAGCTGCCGGCGCCCACCGAGAAGGCGGGCGCCTGCTGAGGATGGCAGCAACATCTCCCTCTTGTACAGCTTTTTGTATCAGGTAAAATCTTCCTGGTCGCGTGCAGGACCAGTGGTGGAGGCTGAGCTGCAGGCAGCTGCTCAATAGCAGGGCAATGATTGCCTTGGCAAGCAAAACATCTGCAGGACTTCAAATGCCCGGTGGTGGTTTGGCAACTGCTTTGAAGATGCCAAAGGGAGGATTGGGACTGTAGGAGTATTCAAGGGAGGGTTGCCACATGAAGTTAGGTCACCTCTTGGGCTTGTGTGAACCAGTGGAAGGAACACCAGGGCTTGTCCTTGCAGAAAAAAAAAACACAACCAAAACCAAACACACAAAAACCCCATGTAGATGTGGCACTTCTGGACATGGTTTAGTGGGCAGGGTGGTGTTGGGTTGGCAGTTGGACTTGATGATCTTAGAGGTCTTTTCCAACCTTAATGATTCTATGATTCTAAGTCCTCCTACCCTGTTTTAGACAGACCTTGCCTTGAAAGAGCAGTAAGCTGCCTGTGCTCCCATCCTCCTAGCAGTGGAGGATAAAACGCTTGTACCAATATCTCCCCTAGCAAACCAGCATTGAATGTGTAGGGAGAAAGCCCAGTTCTTACCAATGAACAAAGCAGTACAGCTACCAATAAAACCACCATCAGACAATAACCCTGCAAGCCCCAGTCCAGCAAAGTCCTTGCAATATTACATATTATTTGTCCTTTGAGCCTTAAGGTCTTTGTGAAGATGGTGGCCCCCTTGGCAAGGTGTTAAGCACACACACATGTGCTCGTGGGAAAGTGTCTGCCCTGAAGGATTTAGAGTCCAAGTGCACAAGACAGGCGGCAAGGGGTAGGGGAAAGGAAAGGCTGTGGATCCCATCTCCCTGACAGGGAGTAGGCTGACCACTGGATGGATTTCTTTAATAGTCTTTGGAAGCACGGAGATGTACGGAGGAGGTTTCCCTGAAAAGTTGCTTGCTGGGACACTTTACAGAGTGGCCTTTGGGGTATCTCTGAGTGATTAAATGTCCTTGAAAATTTAGTCTTCAACTTGTGAGACCTGGGAGTTCATGACTCAAAAGCAGTCTTTTAACCATGGCAGCATCCTTCATTTCCTACCAGGTAAGACTTTGCTTGTGTCCTGTAGCTCTACTTTCTGTACTGATGGAACAGCTTGTGAATGTTAATAGATTTATCTCTGCTCTCGGTCCCGTGAGAGAGAGAAGTGGTTTTCACATTTTACAAGTAGATGATGTGGTAGAAGATGTAAGGTTTTTTTAACTCAGTGTCTGAGAAGAAAGTGTTGGCACGGTGTCAGCACTGCCTCAGGTGGGCAGCATCCTGCCTCCCCTCTGGGGATGCTTACAGCAGGGAGCAGAGGTCCCCTGGTTAAAGACTTACTCAATGCTCCCTTCTCCTGCCCCTTTCCTTGTTCCCAGAGATCAGATCAGCCCTCTGTGCCACAGTCTGTCACCTGATTTATGGGAGCCATAAACTGCAAAGCACAAAGAAATAAAAATACTAAACACTTAGTTTTTTAAAAGGCCAACAGAGCATTGAAGTCTCAGTGATAATTTGCTCATAAAGAAATATTATGCTTCAGACCATAATCCCAGCCTGCAGACAGAGGCTGAGATCTGGCATGAGTCTCTCCCACTTAGGCTGTAAAAGGAAGGGAACAGGATGAAAAAACCACATAGCATGTGAGGATTAGGCTTGGCTATCTTGCTGTCCATCACCTCCAGTGCCTGGGAGGTCGTGTGGAGAAGTGCTGACATTCTCCAGAAAAAAACCCTTGTCCTCTGCTGGGGAGACAGCGGGCTCACAGAGGGACAGGAGGCGAAAAAAGGGGAGGATAAAAATCTATGAGCAGCAAACAACTGAGATTTATAGGCTATGTGGAAATGCCCAAATTGTTGAGGGCTGTACCCCTTGGACTAAGTAAGGTGTCTTGCCTAATTTTACTGTAACATTGTCAGCCTGTCCAGGCCAAAAACTTATTGATGCCGCTTGGCCAGCAGTTGCTTTTAATAATTGTTGATGAACACTAATTTTTGGTCAATGTAGATGGGTGTCTCTGTTTCCAGTGGTGAAAACAAGCCCCCAGCCTGCACAGTACCTGTAAGAACAGAGAAGCAGTAGGTACGCGAGCAGGTTAGACTTTAAGTGGTGCCAGTGTTTGATCGCTAGAGAGGTCTCGCGGCTGCCCCAGGCAGGGGCCTGTTCTGGGCGGATAAAATTAATCTCTGGTTAAGCTTCCTGCTGCAAACACTGTCTGTCCCTGTTTACCTACTGGGCTTGCACTGGTGACTGGCACCCAGTGGCTAAAAGCAACGCATTTCTCCAAAGGAGATCAAGGATTTCACGGCCAGTACGGTGCGGCCATATTTTCTCCTATCTGATATTCTCCACCTGTCAAAACCACCTATTAGTCCACTGCCGTCTCAAATGAATCTTGCTGTGATGCTCTAGGATTGCAGGAGGGCAGGAATGTTATCAGAAATTTGTTTGGTTTTTTTTCTTCTGTCCTTTCCTTACTTTTCCCGCTGGCAGGGAGGCTGCCGGCAGTGCTGCCTTACACCCTGAACAGCACAGAGCTTGGTTCCCTTCTTCAAGCCTTCTTCCTACAAGAAACTTTTCTTTAAAAGGGAACCTTAGTCTCTCAGATACACATCCTCAACGTGGTGATTGTAGGGCTATTTATAAAGACATGGGAACTGGGAGGAAGTGGTTCACTTCTGGGTTTTCTATTTTTTTTCCTTCCCTTTTTTTTTTTTTTTTTTCCCCTCCTCTAATAATCAAGATGAACAGATTTTCTGGGAAGCCCTAACTCTGCTCTGGGACTTATGAGTAAGTTCTATTATGATATTCATGAAGTCCGCTATTCCAGCTCTGTTCCAGCTGCAGCCTTAGCAATGTTGAATTGTCACCTCTCCTTGGCCTGCTGGCCACGCTGCCCCTGACGTTGCCTGCTATGCAGTTCGTGGTATTTGCGATGAGAGCACACTGCTAACTCATACACAGCTTGGCGTGCTTGTAACTCCCAGGTCCTTTTCGGCTGGGAGACTACTCGGCCAGTCTGTTCCCAGCCTGCACTGATGCCTGGTGTTATTTCTCCCCAGGGCAGAGCTTTGCACTCCCCTTCCTGTGTTTTATGAGGTTGCCGTTGGCCCAAAACTTGAGTTTCTCAGGGTTGTTTTGGATCCTCAGTTTGCTGAGAGTATGATCTTTCTCTCATGCTACATTTAAAGGGCTTTTATCACTCCTTGAAAACTACTGAATACAGCTTTGCTGCATCTTGAAGGCTTGCTGGTGATCTCAGCAGGCACATTTTAATGGTAACCAAAGGGGCAGGGTACTGCATTTCAACAAGGACTTTCTTAATTAAAATAAGAAGGCTTTAACAAAAACAGATCCAAAGCTTAAATAGCCTGGTTGAAAAGGGAATCTGAAGTATTTAACTTCTCCCACAAAGACGCTGCTTAGGCAATTTCCCTAGTTGCCAGGGTGGTCCTGGGCTCGGCAGCTCCTGTGCTCCTGGGGCAGGAGACACTCCTGCCCTCCTCGTGCAAGCAGGAGAGTTTCGAACTCTCTTTATGAACCTCAGAGAAGAAGGGCACAAGTCTAGTTTAACTCCCCCTGGGAAAAAAAAAATCACTTTTATCTTGTAAATTAATCCAGCCAAGAGTGTTTTCTCATCTACAGCCTTTTACAGTATTGAACGCTGTAGGAGAACCCTCTCCAGGAGAGAGGGCTCACAGGCTATTGCTCCTCCATTTAGAAGAGGCAGTTCATCATCTTGGAGAAATCCAAACTTTCAAAGCTTCTGGCTGCCCTCATCTTTCCGTTAGTGTTTCCTGACACGTTTAACAGCAGCCTCTTTGCCTGTTTTCCCAGGAACAATGGGTTCCTCTTTGTGGTCAAGGTTTCTCTTTCCCTCGTCCTCAGTCACTGACAAGCAAGGACCTTGTTAGTACGTCTTTGCGGGGAAAACAAATGATCGTGGTGGCCAAAACACACCATTTCTTCTGGCAAGTGGCTGCACAAGCGGAACTTTTTTCCCTTTTCCAATTGTGTTTGCTTCTGCAAATGTGAGGGAGAAGGGATGCTTTCTGCCACCAGACAAAAAGTACACTTGGAAGTGTGGTGAATTTTTAGTGATGCCTTTTAATAATACACAGAAAGAAATCAGTCTGAACTTCATTCCCCCCACACCCAGCCTTTCATTAAAAGGCTGCAGATGAAGCGTCCTTGCAGGTTTGGCAATAGGCACTGGTACCATCTGAACAGGAATGAACATCTTGCTTCTAATAGGGCTAAAATAGTGGCCCTTTGTGGGTCAGAGTAAGCAATAGTTGGACATTCACAGCCGGTGCCAGAAGTGGTTGATAAATCACTGATCGCTCCAATAAAATGCTCAAAAATGAGGAACACTTCCAGTAACTCTACTTCAATGTTCTTAACCCTGACCTTCAGTGAGCGCAGATACTTACAAAGAATAGTACGCAGATACTGTTCATGGTAAAGTATGTAAGTAAAAACACTTTAAACAACACAGTATTTTTGCTCTCTGGACATCTGCAGGTTTGGATAAGTAAGCAAGCAAGCCAGCTCGTGCATCGTCAGTGTAGGCTTGTCTCTTGGGTTTCAGGTCCAATGCTCTTACCTACACTGTTTTGGGCAGTAGCTGCAAAGTGAATGAAACCTGTTTGGCTCTTTACTTGCGAGCCTGCAGGGAAGCTGTGGGTAGCAGAGGATGTTTGGCTGCTCTGCTGGTGGGGAGGTAGTTCTAATTGCTGTGTTACCCCTTCTCGCTGGGTAACTTGATCGCTGCAACGGGCATATGCTGGGGTAAGTAGTGCCGATCCCAGGCCAGCCAGGATTCAAAGCATGCCACCTGCTCAGCGACTCTTTTCCTTCTGGTGTTGTCCTGCCCAGTGATACCTTTGAAAGATTACATTTGCAGCTGCATCCATCAGCGTTTCTCTCCCAGGTTTGATCAGTGAAGGGCTCTCACCTTCCTCTCTGCTTTGGTTCACAGGAACCTCCTCTCCTCTGTGCCCTTCTTGCAGCTTCTCTGCATGTACCCTCGCTGCCTCCAGTGGGGTGGGTTTTCTGCCCACGCTCCGTGCCTGCCAGGGCTGCTCTCCCTCCCTCTGCCTCCAAAGGAACAGCTCCTTGGGAGCGGCAGATAGAAAATCACCCCTGGGATCTCGGAGTTTCTTTTGGAGGTGACCTGGCTTGTGCGGGCTTAATGGCCTGACAAGAGGCTGGCTGCAGGGACCGCAGCAGTCCCCTTGCACATGACTACCGTCCCTGGGAGAAACAGCCCCGCTGCTCTCATCTGATGCTGAGGTGCAACGCTGACTGCGTTACCCATCCCCGCTTGTCCAGTGGCAAAGCAATGAATTTTCCAAGTGACGTAGTCTGTTGAACACTTCTTTAAATTAGGGCACTGGGGGCATAATTTAAATTAGGGTTAAGTTCCAGCTGCAGGGGAGACACTTAAAACATGCAGTGCATGTGCCAGCAGAGCCACTCATCTCACCCAAGAGCGAATAAATCTGCCTTCTCAGTGGAGAATTTGCTCCTAAACCTGGGGACCCTTTCAGGCTTCACCGGGGGGCAAAGCTGTTTTGTCGCAAGAGGAGGAGGGAGCCGTGGCCTGATGGAGACGGGTGCAGTAGCTGAGCAGAGCTGGCTCCTCAGGCACCGAGTGGTGAATGAACACTGTCTCATGACCCAAAAGCACAGCAGTGCAGTAGAGGTCTCTGGGCAGATGGGGTAGGGGATGCTTTCTCAGGGCGTTTATTCCTAGGAAACCTGTGCGATGTGCTTTTCAAGTCCCCTGTTCCAGAAGAGCAACAAAACACGTGCTGAACTTTGATCGTGCGAGTGTTGGCGTTAATAAGTTACAAACTGATCTGAGTGCTCTGCGGGAGCTGAAGGCAGCCTGCGAGAAGTTCCTCACTTTTCATAAGAGGCACCTCATTAGACCCCATCCCATTAGCTTCCTTAATTCAGGCAGCCTCTCCAGCCTGGATGCCAAAATGGCTCCTGCAGTCGTATTAGTTCAGCTTTGGGCTGATGCAGCCGGCCCTCCAGCTGCTGAAATGCCACTGTGCTGGAATGCCAGCTTGGTGCAGGTCCCGGGTCCAGGGGAGCAGGGCTGCCATGTCCCCACCTGCCCAGGGAAGTAGGGAGGTGTCATGGAAGTGCCATGGAGAAGAGAGGCCTGGAGCTCTGCCACCAACTCGCTGCGCAGCTCCAGTCTTTCCCCCTTCTTTCACTTTTTACAGTCCATGGTAAGGCCTTTTCCTTTATCTAGCTTTTTGCTTTATCTGCCCTTACAAAGCCTCCTCTTAGTTGGCAGCTTTGGGAACTGCTGCCTTGCTTCTGCAACTTAGATGTTACTGGGAATCTCCTGTCCACTGAACTCAGTGTGATTCC
Organism: Leptosomus discolor; assembly: GCF_034619465.1. NCBI lineage: Eukaryota > Metazoa > Chordata > Aves > Leptosomiformes > Leptosomidae > Leptosomus > Leptosomus discolor. Next base: position 155,629,716 of record NC_141391.1, read on the forward strand.
TGCTTGTAAAGCATGAGCATACTTTACAAGAGCTGCTGAAGCGTCCCTGGGAAGCACAAAACTCAAAGAAGGAAGCGATGACATTTAGATATCACGGTTTCTACTCTTTCTTTTTTTTTTTTTTTTTTTTTTTTTTTTAAAGTATGAATTTTACAGTTTTCTTTAGCAAAAACTTATTTCTGAAAAAAGCTGTTTTGGAGACCTCCTTGTTGATGGCATAGGAGCTTTTTTTTTTTTTTTTTTGCAACAGTTACTTAGAATTTATTTAAAATATACCAAATATAATGAAAAATAGGAAGAGAAACTGAACTTGGGATAGAGCCTTCCTCTTTAATGTGCACTCCTTTGTACCAGAAAATATCAGAAACTTGTTTTCCCAACACAAAACTGAGAAATGGGCTAGTGTTGTATGTATACAGCTGCCTCCTTACCATCCCTGTCAGTTATAGAAACCTTTCAGGCTCCATACAGTAGGTCTTCTGGTGCTCGTTCCCAGACCCTGTTGTTCTCTGCACTGGAGCACCCAGCACTGCTGTCCCAGCAGCGGAGCAGGTGTGTGCTGGGGCTCCTTCATGGTCCCAGGTGCCACCCCTCAGGAGCAAGATTTTCCCTTGAGTTTGGACCTTATCTTTCTTTCTTCGCTTACATCCCGTTGGCTGTGTTGTCTGAAGAAGACCCACCTTGTGGTTGCTTCTGTGCGCGGCTAAGATCACTGGTGCGAGCTGTGCCAGCAGGGAGGTGCGAGACAGCTGAGGGTGGCCAGGGCAGGGATGGCACGAGCTGCTGTGCCATATCCGGATGAGCAGTACCGCTCCGTTCGCTCACCGGAGCTGGCCCACGTGCTGTGGCTGCCGTGAGGCCAGGCAGCGCTGTAGTCCCTTGGGTGGTGGCACAGGCTTTGTGGGGTCACCCTGCTCCCCACTCGGGAGGGACGTGGCTTTCCCCTTCTTCTCTCCTTCCTGGTGCCTCCAGTGCCAGTGTGCAGTGGCAGTGGGAGGAGAGCCGAGCACCGTGCTGCAGCTGGGGACTGACCCCTCGGGAGGGCTTGGCAGTTACGGCTCTGCCCTGAGACAAGGGAATCTGGGTCCTGCCACCAGCCCTGCAGGACTTGGGGGGCCGTAATGCTGCGGCCACAGATGTGGCTCATACAGGGGGGCCGTGGCTGCCACTTGACAAAGCAGGGGAGGTTTGGCAGAGGCGTCTATGCTGCTCCTGAGGCTGGGAGGGATGAGGGGGATGTGGTGGGTGCTTGGTGCACACCGAAGTCCGTGCTGCTGGCCTGGCACCAGTGGTGTGGGGCGAGGGCAGCCCTCCTGCTCCCTTTTGCAGGACCAGGGGACCGCTCCTTGCCTCTCAAAGGCACCGCAGGGACAAATCTCTGGGGAAGCAGGAGGTGTGCAGGAGGGGGCTGCCGGGTGGCGCGGAGAAACAAACCCCAAGTCTATCTGTCCACATCGCTCGGCAGCCCCCGGCTCCCAGCCCGGGCCCAGGCTGGACTGTTTGGGGTGACATGGTGGGGACCCTACCTGCCCTCTGGGGCAGGAGGAGTGCAGGCCAGTGTGCCAGACGGGCACGTACGGCGGGGGCGAGGGCAGGAGGCTTTTTGCACACGAGGGTTTCCTTCAACAAAGCTGTTTCTGTCCTGCTCCCAATATTTCTGCCTGTGCGGTTGGGGACCGGGGGGTGTGTGGAGGAGCACAAAGGACCCCAGACAATAGGGCGAGCGGGAGCATTCCTCACACCCATGGCGGCCGGCGAATGGGCTTTGTCTCCTGCCACTGCCTCCCTCCGTTTCGGGGGCAGTCGCTGCCGCCCTCCCCGGCTCCTTTGTTCCCGCGCTGCCTGCCAGGGGTGAGACAGGCAGGTGAGCGGCGTGCGAGGCAGGGGGCTGGCGACGTGCTGCGGCGGGTGCATATTAATAGATTTCTCCAGCCTGTCGCTGGGTGTTTGACTTGATTCATGAGACTCCTCCGTCTTGGGGACGACGGATGCGGCCGGGAGGGAGAGCGAGCAGGGGACAGACCTATTGTCTGCCAGGCCTGGGGCCCTGTCAGTGCCACTCCGGTGGCTGCCACTGCCATCTCCGAGCCCCCCGAAGCACTTTGCACCTTTGGCCTTGACGTCCTTCCTGCCCAGTGTGTCTGTCCAGGGCAATGCGAGGTGGCACCGGCTGGTACCTGCACACCGTGTGTGTCCCTGCGGCGTGAAGCGGCGCAGGGGAGAAGGCAAGCAGGCAGGGGGCAGGCAGGCAGGGGGCAGGCAGGCAGGGAGCAGGCAGGCAGGCAGGGAGCAGGCAGGCAGGGGGCAGGCAGGCAGGGAGCAGGCAGGCAGCGAGCAGGCAGGCAGGGGGCAGGCAGGCAGGGAGCAGGCAGGCAGGCAGGGAGCAGGCAGGCAGGGAGCAGGCAGGCAGGGGGCAGGGAGCAGGCAGGCAGGGAGCAGGCAGGCAGGGAGCAGGCAGGCAGGGGGCAGGCAGGCAGGGAGCAGGCAGGCAGGGGGCAGGCAGGCAGGGAGCAGGCAGGCAGGCAGCTTCCCCAACGCACTGCCTCGAAGTGCAAGAGCAATCGCGCTCCAGTTGCAACGGGCTGCGTCCAAGCAGGGCTGCTCATGCAAGTGAAAACGCTTCCAGCTTCCACCCCGTGCCTTAGCGGCATCAGAAATCAGACATGGAAAAGCCTTTCGGTGCCTTTTTTCTTTTTTTTTTTTTTTAAATGGCAGCTGTAGATTTTACACTAGACTTTATGGTTGGCTATAATTCTTGAACAAAATAAATACGCAGCTGGTGGACAGATATTAGCCAGGCAGCAGTCAGCCTCTGTCTTGAAAAGGCTGATTCAGGTACAGCATTTGATAAAGCTCATACGGAAAGGGTGTGTATGGTAATATCAGGGAAGTAAAATAAACAGGACAGAGCGTACTCTTTCATGCTGACAAAGACCCGGATTGTACATGCTGGGGTGCAAATAGGATTGTTTGCATATTCATCTGGCTCTATCTTCCCCTTTCCCCATCCCTGAGCATCAGTGGTGCCTGAGCTCCTCGGGGAGCTGTTTGAGTCGGGGCGACAAATGTGCATGGGGGATGGGGGCGAAGGAGCACATGGATGAGAGCAGAGAGGGTACTGCTTTCGGGGGCTACAATGGAAAGGGACTAGCTGGTGGGCTAAAGCTCTGAGGTTAGGGTTTGTCAGACTGAATGTACAAGATGAGCTTGTCTGACAGCTTTCCTTTTACAGCCCTAACATGCAGCACATCCTATCCTGAACTAGACATCGAACAATGCATCTAATCACACTCCGGAGCAAAGTAAAGGTCCCAGGTTTGATTTTGTTTTCCTTTTCTTTTTTCCTTTCTTTCTTTTTCTCATCTGTCAAGGAATAAAGTTGAACTGAGGGGGAAAAGGTGCATTTATTCCCAGTGGGTAAAGAAAGGAAGGCTGAAATGAAACATTTTCTCCAACAATAGCACTCCCCCAGCTGCAAACCCCACCTCTGAGTTTCCAGTAAACCTACCAGGACTATAAAGCAAACAAATCAAGAAATGTCAAAGTGTATTTACTCTCTCGTCAACCTGCTGCCCCACTCCCTCTCTGGCACACGTTGGTGGCACACAAGGGTGCACCCCAACGCTGTGTCCCAGGAAGGGGGCATGGCTGTGAGCCTGGCCGGGGAGAGGTGACCGAACGAGGACCTGGCTCCCAACTCCCGCTCTCCGGCCATCGCAGCATGGAAAGGGGGTGCTGGAGCGGAGCCTGTGTTGAGAACAGCGGTGCTCAGGGGCTGTGCCAGCCCTTTGCACTGTCTGCTCTCAGCCAGGCAGAAAATTGGTTGTAAAGGGGAGCTCTCACACACCTGTTTGCAGCTGAAGCCGGGGGAGCTTATGTTAGAGGTCATCCAGGCTCGACTGCTGTCAAATATTGGCTGCAAGGGAGATGGGTTTTCTGAACGCCATGTTATACTTGATGACACATCCAGAATGTCTGGGAAAAGCTTTTTCAAATAAGCTTGTCCCCAAGCTTTTTGCAGGTCTCCTTTTTTTTTTTTTTTTTTTTTTCTTCTTCCTTCTTATAAAGAGAACTAGGCAATCGCAGCATTTGATGAAGTTGCCTCTTAGCCTCTTGCTTCATAGAACGTGGCCTTCCTGAAAAATCAAGGAAATGCTGATAAATTGGGTGTAGAAGACTTGCCTGCCATCCTTCTCCCCATCTAATATTCCTCCCTGCACTGCCCTTGGAGTGCGTCCTGCCCCTAGTTGCTCTGTTAACTTGTCTCTACTTATAACACTCTGTACATAAAACACAAGCAGGCGCTTTTTGCTCTGATTAAAATCATGCTGTGTAAAAGAAAATACAAATTAGCTCTGGCCTTTGGGCTCCTGACAAGTTTCCAGCACTGCTTTCAGCACCACAGAGATTGTGTAACTCCGTGTCCTCCGTGCGGTGACGTCTCCCCCTCCGTCATGAGCTCGGCTGGCTGCTGCACATCCAGGTTCAGCTGTTAATACTTCAAGCAGCTTTTAGCACTCAAGGAGGAAGGGAGACTGCCAGCAGCCGGGTGAAATGCAGGAACTTGATTTTTCTTGCTAGGGGACAATGATGTGGGCAAGGGTAAAAGCAGGAGGATTTCCTGGGTGATTCCCCAAATCTCGATGTTTGTGCACATACCTTCTGGTCTAACGTGTGCCAAGTGACTGGGAAGCTCAGCGCAGGGAGAACTAACACTTCAGTACAGATTAACCCTTGAAGGAAGAGTACAGTAGCCTCTTACACAAACTATGGCTTAAGTTTGCCAGATCTTTTATGTGATGGAACACAGGGTGCATTCCTGCCTTCTCCAGAGATTTGAGCTGGGTACACTGTGTTACACCATTTTGGCGTTGATAACGGAAGGGCTGAGGCTGCAGCTATCACGTCATGTTTTCAGCAGAAACCTTTAAGTCTCGGCGACTTCCTCCAAGGATGCTGAACCAAACACTATCCAGATCCGTGAGTGAACGAGTTGCAAATGACATCACTGGTTCGAAACGGCGTGTGGGCAGGACGTGGGCGAATGTTCCCTGTGCTGGGTGTTTTCTAAAGGTCTCTGAAGCATGAGGTATGACTGAATGACTTGTGTTTTCTTTAAATGACGAGTGGGTGAATCTTGAATCGTTGGGCTGCTTTTATTTTTGTTAGATGTGTGTGGGCTGGCAACATGACTCAGTATTTTCTCTGCAGATGCAAAGATCATACTGCCAATTCTGGATATACTTCGGGCAGTTTCATGCAGAGAACCGGAATGCCTTTTTAGTCCGGAGCTTTGCTTTTCAGCAACCTTAAGCATCTTGATGTGAAAATAAACAAATAATTAAAAAAATGAGTGTTTTTCCAAAATGTACAAAAATGTACTGAAGAAATGACCAAACATGGGGAAACAACCTCTACCCCCATGTTTTCCCAACAATTTATCTGATTATTTTCATGAAATTATTTATTTTGAAAATGTCCATTAATGTCTGATTTTTTTTTTTTTTTTCTGATTCTCTCTAGTCTTGATTGCTGCTGGGCCATCTCTTTGCCTGCTGAATGTCACCTCTGGTATTTGTTTAAGCAGCCATACCCTGCCGGGTGAGAGACACCATCCTCTGACTGATGAGTGTGAGTTCACCCGCTCCTCCGAACAGACAAGTAGGTATACTTGTGGCTACATGTATGTGGCTTGCCCAGTACCCAGAAGTGACACAGACATCCCAGAAAACTTCCCTTTCTACCTTCCGGCAACCTCCCTGCCCTGCTCCCTCTTCTTTATCTTCCCCGTATGCCACCTACAGCCTATGGCATGTGCTTTGGGAGATGCACGAGGCCAGGCACGGGCTCTGGATGCTTTTATTGTGAAACAACGAGTTCTCTCTTCTCCCATGCCCTCTTCTCTGCTGCTGAGCAGAGTGCTGGTAATCATGTCCTTGATAAGAATAGGTTGCTTGCTAAGACCCTTACCTGTATCATTGCCCAGCATCCTAGAGCCACTGATAAACCATTTTTCCCTGCTGATACAAGCCCTTAGCCCACCATGAACCTTGCTGAAGATCTAGGAATGGCTAGACACCAATAGACTTGTGGGAGAAGGATGTTGCACAGCACAGGTTGTCTTCTGGGAGATCAGAAGATGATGTGCCTGTAGATGTACTCTGTAGAGCGTGCAGGGTGAAATGAGTTCCATACACCCTACTTTTTTGATCTCTAACACTAACTTTAACCACAGAAAAATTCCCTTACTCAACCCCTAGCAATGGCCTTGGCTAATGTGACCTGTACTTGGCACCATGACTCAAACCCCAGTACGATCCTGACTCTATACTGGCCTGTACGACAGTGAGCCATACCTGACCAATAGCTAATTATAAGCCGTATGCACAAGCATATATTGTAGTGCTAAGGGACTGTATCATCTTCCTATCATTCTGGCTCTCCAGTTCTAAGCCCAACTCCCTATTCCTGACTTTTTCTCTAGCTTCGACTCCCCACCCATGGCAATAATTCACCCCAAACTTAAGGTCAAGCACATCCATTATCCCTCCAGACCTCATGGGAAGCTGCTTGATTTGGTTAGCAAAAGTGCCTTTCCAGGCCTGTCCCAGAATGACAAGAACTGGGTACCAGTCCTTATCATATCTCTGCAATCCTCACATTATTCAGGAATAGTTCTACATTTTCAGCCCTTTTTACCCGAAAGCCTGATTCCAACCTTAACTGTAAACTATCAGCCAACACTCCTCCAAACATAACCTGAAGCCTTCTGCCAAGCTGGGTGGCGCAGAGGGGCAAAGAAAGAGGTGGTGCTCTTTAGATCTTGGTGTCCCAATCCCTAACCCTGACTTTAGTGCCTGCACACCTTATGTTCTTTACCTCTGAGTAAAGCGCCATTCAACCCCGCCAGCCCCAGCCTTCATGACTGTGTTTCTAAGGTCTTTGCTGGAGTCCAGGCACGGGGCTGGGGTTAGCAGGTGGGGCTTGCTGGATGTAGAGGCTGGAAGTTGTGTTTGTCAGCGGTTGTGCTTAACGGGGTAGGGCATGTTTCGATGGAGTTTAGGGTGGAAAGATTTGTTTCGGGCATGGCTTGAAGGATCAGCTGGCTTGCTCCAGCTGCTGAGGGAATGGTTAGGCTGGGTGCAACCTAGATCATGGGGCAAGAGGGAGCATGGCAGTGTCTGTCCACCAGTGAGAGAGCAGGAGGGCACGCTGTCACAGAGAAGCAGCAGTGGGTCGGGGATGATTAGAAAACCCTGAGAACAGCTGATGTGTTTCAGCGACCCTGCTCCTCTCTGAAAACAAGCGTCATTGCTCCCGCCTGCTTACTTCTCACTGCCCTTCCACCAGTTCTTCGTCACCGTCCCCACCCCTTGTCCTCCTGCCTCTGGATCTCCAGAGCTACTTGCTCCTCTAGAGCTGGTTCTTCAGCCCTCCCCAGCCCTGTGGCACTGCTGCTTCACTTGCTTTTCGGAGTCAGATCTCATCCAGGGGCCAAGCATATGAGACTTACGTGGCTTATTACAAGGCGCTCTGCACCCTGTAGTTCACATTGGCATTTCTTGCTCCCTGCCAGCAAGAGCAAGAGGGCAGAGGGCTATGGTCCCAGGTCTCTTCAGGTGTCAACGTGTTGCTGCGAATAACAAGCTTGCTTCTGAAGTTTTTTTGGGATTGGGCTCTAAACTGGCTTCATTTATTTGTTTACATGCAAGGTCGGTATTGCAAGTTTTGTTTCTACACTGCATTTAATAAGACTGTCATATAAAAGCTCTCCAAGTTTCTGGGAAGAACGCTTATTAAAAGTGGTTTTGTAATTCTTACAGCGTGTGGTCTTTGGCTTTTCTGAACTTTTCCTGTGTTACATTCAAGTACAGTTTAGTGTAGTTGGAAAGAAAGCTTGGAAAGAGAAAAGCTGACAGAGAGCAGGTCAGACTGAGAGGGAGGATGGAGCTGGTTTATGCTGCTTTTTTGCAACAGATGAGGTCGATATTCTCCACCTGCTTGAGGAGTGCCCACAGCAGACTGACTCACTAACACACCTTGTTCTGAGACAAATCACAGCCGCAAAAGGATGTTGTTTGTGACAGCAAAGAAAATGCTTCTTAAATGGTGAGCTTTGCTTTGCATGCCTAAGGTCACAACTTCTTTCTTTTGAAAAAAAAAACCCTTAAGTTTGTTGCAGCAACCAAGTCTTGCGAAGGGAAGGTCCCCATGGAGCGCTGAGACCAACCTGCTTCCTCGTTCTTCACACTCCCATTGTTGGGCAACTTTCTTCGGTCAAGTAAAAACTTCCTCATCCAAGCCAGCATCATGGGACTCGCCCTGAGCAAAGCAAGGTCTCCTCCCCACGTAACCCATGTTAGCCAGCCTCACCCCCACCTCTAACGGGAATACCCAACGGTGTGCTTCCCCACGGTGATTAAGGTGTTCGTCGCTTGCAGAGACCTCCTGAAATGCAACGTGTGTGTGTGTGTGTGTTTTTATGGCCGCTTGGGATAAAGTCACCACTGCAGCTGGTAACTGCAACTTCAAGATAAAACTCGCCACCTGACAGCCTGAGAAACAGCAAACTAAGGAGCAGGGAATTGTTCACTTTCAGACTCCAGCGTGGCTATGTAGGCTGATGCTTCGTTGCACAAACACAGAATAACAACTTCAACTTGAACAGTTGTCTCTTAGTAGCTGTTACATTACCTGTAATTGTTTCTGCAAGAGCTTGCAGGCCTTGCCATTAATATGCATCTTCCTGGGTGAGCTTTTGAATCAGACTAGTAAAGGAAAACAGTATTTTTCATGAGAAAGCTTCTTGGTATGTATTATTTCCAGAAACCCTGAAGCAATAATTTGTTACCTTACCGGTGTTTTTCACCCCTGTTAAGCTTAACATCGGCTTTTTAGAGCACTGATGTGTCCGTGGCTGCATTCTGAGTTGCTGAAATACTGGGATGTGTCAGAAAACAGAACAGTACCAAAGCACCCACTACCACCACCCTGCAGGTCAGAACTGCATGCACTTTCTAAATAGGTCAGGATTTGGTCTGAGAATCCGGTATTTCTTGAAGACGCCCTTCACATTTCCAATATTTCTTTACTTCATTCTCCATTCAGTCACATAGCCTGCATGCTGGATTTATTTGTTTTACATTTCTTTGCTGTCCAATTTGCTGCCAAATCATCATCTCGTGTTGCTGTCTTATATAAATGTTAACATTAGCTCGCTTCCCAGTAACAGCCTGGAAAGGAAACATTTACTTGTGCACTTCCCCCTGCCAAACAAACGTACAGTGTGTGTTTCTGTGCAGCTACTGGCGGTTAAGGGCATGGGATGTAAAATTGTAATGCTGTATGCACGCTTAGTCCATTGCAGTTGTGCTCACCGTAACATGCACTTCAACATATTTATTGTTTCACTTTTAAATTGGTACATTCAGCATGGAGGACATGACTCCCCATCCCCTTACACAACATGATCTCCATAGGTCTTTGAGACTGCCTGCCAGCAGGATAAAAAAATAAATCTCAAGTTTTGAACTCCGCTTTTTTTGTCCTTGATGACATATAATGTCTGCATCAGTGTCACTTCTGTGTCCTGAAAGAATGGGTGATAACATGGAACGGAACAGTGATGCAAAACATCTGCAGAGAAATTGACAAGAAGTAAACCCACCACAAACCCCAGCTCAGCTGCACAAGAACACTGACCCACCCAAACTTTATAAAACCAGACATGCCTCGGCTCTGAGGTCCCTCCAGGAAAACGCACCACCGTGTGTCCGCTGCGGCATTCGGTTCATGCGCTAGTGAGTTGGGGAAACACTTCTTCCAAAAATGCAGTAAACAAGTGTTATTTCATTGACCTTCTGTGACCATTGGTTGGGTCTTCGGCTACTTTTGTCAAACCCACGTGAGAAGAATGGAGCTAAAACCAAAGGAGAAGACCTCTTTGAGCAGGCCTGCGCAGGCCCATCGGCTGGGGGCAGGCAGGCCCCGGCTGCCCCCGCCAGCCGCCAAGCTCAGGTCGGAGCCGGCAGCCCGGGCCCAGGGGGCAGAAAGCGGCAGCACGACCGCTCCAGCACACCCGCCCCGACCGAACGCTGCCGGTTCCTCGGCGGAGCCACCCGCCGGGGGGGGTCTCTAGCAGACACCGGTGCCAACCTTCCCCGCAGGCCGAGCCCTCCCGCTCCCCGACAGCGGCCCCTGGCCGAGGCCGGTACTGCCTGCGGTAGGTCCGGCCGCGGGCCCGGCCTCGGGCCCCTGCCCCACGCCGGGCCGGCGGACAGACGCGTCGCGGCGCCGGTGCCACCGCCCCTGCCCCCAGCGGGGGGGAGGGGGGGGGAAGCGTGGCCGCCCCTGCGCCTGCGCGGGCGGCGGCGGTCCGACAACAAAGTCCGGCCTTCGGGCGCCTTCGGCGCTGCTCGGCCGCTTCCGCCGCGGCGGTTACATAAGGGAGAGCCGGCGCGCGCCGCGGCCCGCCTTCTCCCCCCCGCCCGCCCGTGTCCTCGCGGCACCCTGCCCCTCCCCCTCCCCGCGTGACACGGCTCGGGGGGAGGGGGGGGGGGGGGAGGGCAGGGCCAGCGCGTGCCTCCCCGCGCCCCGCCTCCCGGGGGGGAGGGGAGGGGCGGTGGCACGTGCGCTCCCCCTCCCCGCGCCCATTGGAAGCCCGCCCCCTCCCCACCTCCGCGCACGCTCAGTTGCAGCCGCTCGGCGAGGCGGCCGGGGCCGGGCGTTGCGGGGGGGGGGGGGGGGAGGGGGAGGGGCGGGGTGTGTGGGGGCGTTCCGCGGGGCGCAGGCGCGGCGGGGACGGTGTCCGTGCCGGAGGGGGGGCGGGGGGAACGGGGGGGGGGACGAGCGGGGGGCGTTCCCCCCCTTACCTCCCGCCTCCGCGGGGGCCGGGTGACGCACGTGCGCGCGCCCCCGCGCGCTGTTGTTCGCTCGCTCCCGCGACGGCTGCCCGTGCCTGCTTGCCGGCGGCGGGGCGCGCGCGGCGTGTGGGGCTGGCACGCGCGCTGTTGTTATTGGTGCCGCCGGCCGCGGCGGAGGGAGGGGGAAGGGGGGAGCGGGCGGGCGGGCGCCTCAGTCAGGGAGTTCTTTAAAGATGGCCGGAGCGGCGGCGGCCGCCGCGACCCCCGTGTACTGCGTGTGCCGGGAGCCCTACGACGTGAGCCGCTTCATGATCGAGTGCGACATCTGCAAGGACTGGTTCCACGGCAGGTAGGCGCCGGCAGCCGCGCGGGGGGGGGGAGCGCCGGGGCGGCCGGGCACAGGCGGCGGCAGCCGTGTGTCCCCCGTCCGTCTTCTCCCCCCCCACCCCCCGCCCCCCGGTAACGGCTGGGGGGGACAATGGCTACGCGGTGGCGGCACGGCGGGGGGACGGGCTCCTGTCCGCTCCGGCTCCCCCCCCCCACCCCCGCGGCGGTGGCAGCGGCTGGTGCCGGCGGTGGCTGCCGTCCCCGGGCACATGGGTCGTCGCTTGCGAGGGGGCGGCCGAGGCGGCCGGGCGGGGGGAGGCCGGTTATGAAAGAGCAACAGATGTGGGGCTCCCCAGCCGGCGGCTTCGCTGGTGGGGCCGGCGCCACCCCAAAGTTGAGCCGGCTTTGAGAAGGCGTCGTGTCTCCCCCTCGCCCCGCTCCAGCGCCCCCCCGCCCCCCCCCCCCCCCCCCCCCCCCCGGCGCGGCGTGCGGGGGTGTCTCTCCCGGGACAGGGCGGTCTGTTGGCGGAGAAGTGCGGAGGGGGCACCGCGCCGGGGCGTCGGGGCTCTCCCCCGGCCGGGCCCGGGTTGTTGGCTGGCCGTGCGTTTTGTTTGGGGTGGGCGGAGGAGGGTCTCCCCGCTCCTCTCGTCGCTTTGACGTTTCCAGCCCGGTCCCGAGCGGCCGTCGCCGACTCGCGTGTGTCTTGCGGGCCGAGCGTGTGAATAATAAAGGCCCGGCGGCAGCCTCCCGGCTGCGAGCGGGAGGAGGAGGAGGAGGAGGTGGCGGTGGGGATTCACGGGCAGTTAAACAAAGGAGCAAGTTGGGGGCCCGCGGCTCAAGCGGCTCGCCCGGGCTGGGACTGCGGGGCTCCGAGTTGCTGCCCCCATTATGTGGGGAGCCCCGGCGCCGGCGTGCGGGCCGGGGAGCTGGCGGCGGTGTCGGAAGTGCCTTGTGATTGACAGCAGGACATTTAAATACCCCCCGTGTAACAAAAACAGGCTCCCGGCGAGACGGCTGCCTCGCCCTCTGCCGGCGCCGGGCGGCAGGGCCGGGCTGAGCCGAGCCGAGCGGAGCTGCCAGGGACCCGGGTCCGGCGCCCCCCGCGCCCCGAAGTTGCCCGGAAAGCCGTGACCGCACCGGGGCTTTGCACCTCGGTGGCGCGGCCGGGGCCGAACAAAGCGGTGCGGCGGGAGGGGAGGGGAGGGGAGAGGAGCGGAGAGGAGAGGAGCGGAGCTGGGCGGTAGCGCTGGCGGTCCGGCCGCCGCTGCCTTTCATCTCCTGCCCTCGGCGCTCGCAGCGGAGAAACGATGGTTCTGTGTTGTGGGTTTTTGTTTTTGTTTTTTTTTTTGTTTGTTTCTTTTATTTATGTTTTCCTCCCCTCAATAGCAAGAGAAAAATGCTGGCTAAAAGTAGGTTGTGTATCTAGGTGTTACTTAACAGCAATTATTACACATGAGTGTTTTCTTGCCGTGTTTCAGGATGAAAGGGAGGCTTTCAGTATTTCAGATGTTGACTTGTATGTACGTCGAGTTGATTTGTTCTTTGTATATGGGTTTCCCTCGACTCAAACCACAGTGTAACAGAAACTCTGAAAAGGGCTTTGTAAACTGTAAAAACTAGCAAAGCAGAATTGTCATACCTTTAAAAACAACCCCTCATTAATACTTTTAACTAGACTATTACTACTCTTGGTGGTACTGTTGTTTGAAGCTAGACGCACAACAGCTTTTTTGGATTACGGTAGCTTAATACAAGTTCATCAAAACTCGGTCGCTACTTGTAGCAAAGGTGCAGACACAGTCTGAAGGTCTTAGTACGGTTACAGGTTCTCCTTCTTGCAAGCATTTGTCTGCGTTTGTGTCTCACACTTTCAGTCTGTCTTGGCAATTGCTCGGCTTGCGTGCAGGCTGAGCGTAAATGCTAGTCTTGTGCACTATTACTAGGGTACAAGTGAACTGATTTCTGCAATTGTTACAAGGAGGGAAGTGTTGACTGTTACACGAAGGTGGGACAGACCACTCTGTAGCTTGCTTAAATCTTGATCTGTGTAAAGATCCACGGTGGTTCCTGTGCTTGAGCTCTGTCACGCAATTGGTAGAAGAACCGTGCTAGCACTGAACTGCCTTGATAGTCTGACACCCTAAGTGTGGAAAGTAAGCAAGCCAGCAGGAGCTGGCAACAGCCGCGTTGCTCTGGCATTTAGTTGCATGCTCACCCAGTCCCCTGGCTAAGGGACAAGATTGTGGGAGATTTGTCCTCTCCCGGCTGTGGTCTGCTCTGGGAGTGCCTTTCCCCTGGCTCCAAGAGTGTCTGAAGACTGTTAGAGCTTGTGAAAGAAAATGTGCACACTCACATCTTGAAGGTGTTGGTGAACTTCTTGGTTTCATGCTTTCTTGATATTCCTCCCCCACCCGAGCCTGTGGAATGGGATTGATGTGACTTCATGTTAAGAAACGTGTAAACCCATGCTTACTTCGGGCTGTGGTGCGCTGGCACGTATTACTGGATTATGGACTCTTTGCTGCCTTCCTGTGTATAGTCAAGAGAGTGCCTTAGCAATACGCTGGAGGCAGTACAAAGTCTGTTCTGACAGATTGGTACTAGTCCCTTTAAATTTTACATGATATTTTTTTCTGTGTGTTCTTCTTGCAGTATCTGTCTTCAAATTGACTGTATTTTGGTTTACTGTTGTCAATGTATTAATATTATCAAATATGCATTTTATTGCTTCTGGCAAACACTTGTTTAAAAGCAAATACTTTGATGTGCCTTACAAGGTTGTGAACCTACATTCTGGGTTTTAGTTACTATACGAGTGGGCCTAACATCCGGCCACAATCTTGTGTAATTACCTCTTGCTGAACAAAAGAGCATAACGTGTGTCTCTGTGGTGTTCTAGGTTTCATCACTGTCTTGAATGGCTCACAAGAGTGGAGAGACTACAGAGACTTGGATGTGACAAACTGTCAAATCTTTCAGATGGGCAAATCCATTTATATTTTAGACAATTTTTGTGTTTTTCTGGTCTTTTTATCTTCTTTATATGAAAATGTCACATTAAGCTGCTTCTCCCTTTTGGGCTTGTCTAGGATATGTATACTCCAGCTAGAAAACAGCAGAAAACCTCCTTTGTGCTGCTCTCGCTGTTCAACTTTTTCTTGAATCTGTTCAGTAGCTCTTGACACCTATCTAAGTTCTTGGCTTCATCTTCAAATGATATGTATCATAGCATGAGCCTTCTCGTTCTGTCTATCTCTCCCTTTGTTTTTTGATGCTCTGCCTCAGTTATTAGGTTAACTACACACTGTCATCTTTTCTCGCTTCTGTTTTTTACTCTGATACATGTAACCTGATGCACAGAATATTTTTTTTTAAACCAGTCTTGCAGTCAGCTATGTTCTTGGCATATGTTTGTGGAGTTCACAGAAATCCTATTGTCAGCTTTGAAATTTTTGTCCTTTTTTTCTGTCCATGATACCTGTACTCAACTAGATTTTATGCGCATTACATAGATGTCACTGATTCCTGTAGACAACGTTTCAGACGGGTCAGAACAAACTTAAGTTTAAGCATGTAATTCAGTTTTTGTCTGCACAACGTGATGTTGTCTGTAACGCTTCAGGAGTAAATGATTGTAGAGTTAGCTTGTTAAGGCTTCTTGCTTTGTAAAGCTGCACTGGTACTGTACTGGTTTTAAAGGAGCCTGGAGAAGTCAGTCAGGCAAACTGAGAATTAAAAATGCAGATGGCCCTATGAAGTTTTCTGTGTAGCACTTCTGTGGGATTTTTTGAATGTTAAAAAAGATTTTTTTGGAAACAAGTTGTATTCTTCAAAGCCAGAGTGGTGGGGAATAGGAAGGGAAAGCATATCCCTTTTTGTTCAAAATCAATAGTTTTTCCTAAAATTTCATAATGGTGTCAACTTTGGTGTCTCCCATTCAAGGAGAAGAAAGAAAGAAAACAGCACATCCAGCTTTGCTCAGCTCGCATCTTTGGTGTTTTGTGTAAATGAAACTTAAATTTAGAAGCCATAAATCTTTTTTCTTTTATAAATTATGTTTACAGAAATCAGCATTTCATTTGAACAGGTTAGAGTGCAATAAAGGAAATACAGCACTAATCCGTATGTAGTGTATGTATTTCTGTCACAAAGCAAAATCAAATTGATTAAATTTATATGGAATTGTTTTTAAATTGATTGATTTAAATTAAATTCTTGCTCTCAGGATTAATTCTGTATTCTGTGTAGGCTTCTTTAAAGAATTTTCTTTTCCTTTCCTAGAGCGGTTAATTCATGGTGTATACAACTTTGCCATTAAGTGTTTGATGTTTTTTACAGATTAAGAAATATTTAATAACATAATTTGAAAAGAAAGGTGATTCATGTGCCTTTTGAGGATGATTATTTAAATTGGAGGTGCCTTGAGACTTTTTTCCCAAACGCAAAAAAATTTCAGTGCCAAAATCACATCTGAGCTAAGTTCATGTAGAACATACTTTTTCTAATATTGTATAGATTGGAGCATGTCTTCATTTGGTCTCTGAAGAAATGTAAAATTTCTTAACTGCTCCTTGATCTAATCTCAATTTCAAAATCAAGGTTCCCTCTTGCAGCTGTTTGGTTACGTGGTGCAGGTCCCTCTTAACGCACTGGTTTGTACTCTGAAGGCAGGCTTTCTCCTCAAGAAAAGAAGGAAACACACATGCTATAGAGACTACGTTTCCTGAATTGGTTCTTTGTTTTGGAGCTTTATACATGAGGTTTTGCACGATGGGCTTCGCCAACTCTTTGCTGCTGAAAAAGGCTATCCCACTCCTGGCTGTGTGCTACTGTAATTTCTCTCTTGCTGGTTCAGTGCTTGTCTGATTGTTTGGTAAATCAGCTCTGCTCAGAAAACTGACAAAACCCATTCTTTTGCTGGGTTCGCTTTTTGTCGGGTTACTGAGCTGAACGGGCTCATCAAGGGCTAGGATGAGTCCCAGACTGTTGCAAAACACTGATGAGGACTGTGTTGCTGGAGGAGATGATAGCGGGTGGGAAAAGACAGGGGAGTTGGCCATTTTTCTTCCTCACTGCCCACTTTGGGGTCAATGGTTCACCCAGTTTTGTGGAACCTTGTTTTTGTGTCTCAGTCACCATATGTGATTCTGCTTTGAATCTGATGGCCTCGGCCCAGACCCATCTGCTCATCCAGTGGGGTCCGTAGCAAGCCGGGCATTTCCGGCGCAGCTGCAGTATTGCAACCCCAGAGCATCATCTGTTTGCAGAGATGGGCAAAGCCCCTGCGTCTGTCTTAAAGGCACTTAGAGGACAAGGTATGGTGATGCTCACGTCGGGAAATGTGGAGGCTGCGAAGAGAGACTGTTACAAATGCCTTCTGGTGCGGACTTTCCGTTTACAGAAAATTAAAGCCTTGTAATTGGACTAGACAATCTCCAGAGGTCCCTTCCAACTCCTACCATTCTGTGATTCTGTAATTATAAACGTTCAGGGGCCTGAACTGAATCAACAAATCCTTGTCTGGCCACTAGAGCTTTGGTCTGGCACTCGAGGCTCTTGAGCTGACTTTCTGGCTTTTCTAATGTATAAGCCTTAAATTCTTCCTGTGGCAACTGAGTGGATGTTAGGGAAGTGTTTTAGACCTCAAGGAAAAGTTAATCTGTTTGTTAACCTTACTTTTCTTTGTTTTAGCCTTGTTTCCTCAGAGGTAAGATGGAAGCCTCAGCTTATGTCCAACAAGCTGTGTGTCCTCTGCCAAAGAATTAAATGACTTCAAGTGACTTCAGCTCTTCTAACAATACAAAAGCTGAAACTGTTTTGGTTAAACTGGGAAGAAACTAATAATAATAAGGATGCCAGAGTAGCGCTTGTGTAATTCGGTGTCTGTTTCCAGTCCTTTTTTGTTCTCTGTTTGAGCAAACCATTTTTTCCCCTCTCAGTTCCCATCTGTGAAGTGGGAAGACTCATTAATATATATTAAAGTAGATGTATTCTACCATAATAAGCACTGTAGAGTAGTAAGTATTCAAATGTCTTCAAGTTTTGAAACTCTGTAATAACATGTAGAATTAAATGTACAAGTGTGTTTCTTTACAGTTTTCTTGAAAAACTGGCTGTATTTGAAGTACGTATACTTTGAATGTTAACACTTCTTTCCTTTAGATCTGTAATTTGGTAAATTTTTTAATTTGATGTTCTGGAATAAACCATAGTAGATGTTTTAGAATATGCATTCTGACGTAATAACTAGGTCAAGAAAAAAAAAAAGAGTATTGTCCAATAAAGATCTATCAGAGAACTGAAGGGTACATCATTCAGCTTTTCTAATTATAATGGCAACAAGATTCTGGTGAGTTCCTAAACAATTGTTGAATGCTAATAGTTCTGATTTCTAAAGTACAAATGAATTATTGCCTATTCAATGTTAGTTAAAAGAGACAAAGGTTCAGAATTAGTGATTTAAACACTACCTTTAATTTTTGTAGCATTATAATTGATTGCTATCAGTATTTTCGGTTTCACTGTTTTGTTGGCCATTCTTGACCATGCAAACGAAGGCACCGTCTTTGTGTAGTTTATCTGGCTAATAGTGAATTTTTTATTAGCTGGTTAAATTGTGATGATTGTGTATTCCAAAATGTCATTTGTTGATGCTTACATACCGTTTCAGTATCTTCCTTTCCTTTTGTTATATTTAATGCATGCTTGATTTGACCGAAGAATTAAAGTGTTTTCAGAAGGCTCTGTTTTGTGACTTCTGTATCCACAAACTACAGAGGTAAGAGAAGTCTGGGTGGAGGACTGCTGCTCGATGCACCTAACTTCTGAATATATCTGCTAGGTCCTGCAGTGCAGAGTGTAAAATATAATCTTGTTTTTGTTTTAAACTTATCTTGATCTGTTTATAGTGCTGAGTTCTCTTATGACAACACAATGGCAATAAAATGGATTAAGCCTTACAGTGGAGTATCACTGTGTTAACTGCCAGTGGGTGAAATCACATTAATTTTGTTTTCATTCTTCATTTGTGGTTTCTAGCTTTTTTTTGTGGACAGTTTTCATATTCATTAGCAGATTTCTTATGCTCAGTGCAGTTTTCTGTGCACTTTCTGTATCATCTTTTGAAAGATCATGCGATAGGGTGTCTCCATTCTGTTTACGTGACAGTCTGCACAAGCTGAAGATGAACTCATACTCTTCATGTAAATATTTGTACTTTCCCTACATCATTTAAAAATAAAATACCATTGTCTCAAAACAACTCTTGAGTAATCAGTAAAGGCTTTCATAGATAAAATGTGCATGCTGAAAAACAGAAACATGCTCAATTTTTACATCTGTCTCATTGCTGAAGTATGAAAATTCAATTAACAACACCGCCATTGCTTTATTGGCAACGTAGGAGAGATATTTTAGTGAAATATACAGCTTTTAAAATAGCTATGCTATTTTTTATTTGTCAGTACTTTCTAATGTATTGTAATAACATTAGCTCATGAATACACAGAACTAACAATCTATGGAGTACGAATAGTCTTGAGATGTCTGCTATATGGTGGTAATGTGGATTTATGTGGCTAGTTACATCTCCTCAGGTCAATTCTGCTTTTGAATGGAATTAATATTTAATACTGTTTTCTCCATTACTTCAGCATTAACTAAAGTAGACTTTAAAACTGGTCTTTCTTTTTGAAAGTATTGAGTTCATTGTTGCTCAGGCAGGCATAAATGCTGATGTTTGCCACAAAAGCAAGACAGCTTTTTTTTAAAAACCCTCCCACATCATTCTGTCTTAAAAGCCAACTGGAGTGAGGATGACTGTTCTAAATTTTTAATATATTGTGGTATGAAGTCTATTTATTTTCATTTGAAACTGTCAGCTGACATTGCAGCTAGCTTGGGAAATTCATTTCATAAATTTAATTGTGTTTGTTCCATTTACATTAATGCTTTATTCACTTAAAGGCTCTTAAAGCATTATTCATGAAAATGAGTGCAAGGAGAGGTGACTTTCTGAGAAATAAAGTCTTTGATATTGAGGATATAGCATTGATCTGATCTGCCATTCTTACCACTTATCAGGCAGTATTTTCTGAACAGAGTGACATTTTCCTTTTTGGATATTGATGTTTGAGGGCTAATAAACAAAGGCTAAATTGGGTGAACGAAGAGCAACCAGAGAAATTGCTGTGTCCTATTACCCAATAGTATTTGTAAAAATTCTAGTTGGCTTGCTTAAGGTACAGATTTTTAGTTTTGTTTCAATAACAAAAATATTTGGATCTTTTCGCTAAAGGGTTACGATTATGCTGTTGACTTGCAGAACTCCGTGTCAAGAACAAGCGGGAGCGAAATGAGGCACTGCAACTTAACATGCGGCTTTCAGGGGTACTGTGAGCTGCAGAGTGCTGTGTGGAGCAGTCCAGGAACAGTACCAAAAGCAGGATAGCCGTGCTAATGTGACATTGTGCCCAGGCAAATGTTGCCACTCTGCCTGTCAGGATAGTGTTTTTCCTTTTTGTTTTGTGATGGTGTGCTGTGTTGACATGCCACAGCCTCAAGCCCAAACACATTGTCCTAGGTATTTCTCTGTGCTCTGTTGCTTATGTAAGATAGGATCCAAAGCACATTAACAGGGGTGGTGTGCACATGTAGTCTCTTAAATCTCAAGTTAAGTTCTGACTACAGAGTTTGTCTGCCTGGAGGACACGTCAGAGTGGTGCAAAGGTGAGCAGCAGCTTGCTGCCTCCTGTGCTGTACCCTCCTGTGTGAATTGCCAGGACCTCTGGGGGCATCACTTTGAATCTCTTAACGCTGCAGTAAAATGTGCTGCTCTGATGTAACGGGTATAGGAGAAGTGGTTTAGAATGCTGTTCTTATTCTTGCAAAGCATGAACTGGGCAGCTGTAGTATAGAGTGACTGGACTGGCATCCTTGCTGAAAAGTGTCTTACAGGGCAGTTGCCTTGGCTGCAGCTTATATTTGCAGCATGGTCAGCTGGCTTGTGCTTGAAGCATCATGAAACTCCAGTAAGAAGGGTTTAGGTAGGAACTAAGAGTTAGGATTTTCTGAAGTGAAGATGTAACTCTTAAGTGCTTCTGCGAATGTTACCTCTTGGCTTTTGTATTCTGCCAGTAAGGGCAAATTCTAATTTCATTTTGGTTTTTGGAATTGGTGCCTCGGCTAGCATCGCCAGTGAGAACATACTGTGCGCTGTATTTCCTGGCCCTCATTTGAGTGTGGAAATAACTTTATTGGCTAATGAAAAAACCACAAACCCTCCACTTTATGAAAAAAAATAAAGCTTTTTACTCCCAGTTAGTTCTGATACTAGATACTGAATACACTTATTACTATAAGAGAGATCCAAATTTTGTATATTGCTGAAAGGAAGGTATCGCTGTTGGTGCCAGTGCTTGACCTGTTAATGTGAGGTGCTGTTACCAGCTTCTTACAAAGATGCCTCACATACAAGTGATCTTTTCCCAAAGGTGGTTTCCTTACATTAAGGAATAGAACTGAGATATCTCTACAGTCCTGTTTGTTTATTGCACATTAATGCTCTTGTGCCTTTTTTCTTTGCCCCCAGCATGTGAATGTCAATGCATGCCTCTACCTGAATTGACTGAATCTTTGTCTTTCATCGGGTGACGCTGCATCTAATTCTGTTTTTTCTTCGATGCTGCACGCGGTCTTAAACAGGGATGTTATGTGTGGAGCGGAACAAGGGAATGAGACAAAATAGTGAAAAAGTAGTAAAACATTGGAAAATAAAGCTTTAGCCTTTAAGTATGGTGAGGTGATCAGTGAAATGATTTTGAGCAAACATCTTGTTTGTCTGGACTAAACTTACATGAAACGGGCACTGGCACATGTACATCATGTAGTTACGAGTGAATTGCAATGCGTTCCTTACTGCTCTGGGCGCACGTGTGCTGAGAATGGAAGTGAGCACATCCCTGCAGTATGTGATGTCAGTTCCCGATGCAAACTATGCAGAAAATTCCCAAGGAGCTGCTTGGGGACCATATAGCAGCTTGAAGCAGGAAAGCATCTATCTGCGGCTTTCCACACCGTCCCAGGGCAACACTAGTAAAATATAACATGCGTTTTATAACACATTAGTAAATGTTTTGAATAGTCTATTTTTCTGTCGTATTTTTTTGTACAGCTAATGGGGAATTTGGAGACAGAAGTAACAGGTAAATGTGTTTTATATACCGCATTATTGGTTAATGTGGTATAGTAAAGTTCTTTTTCTTACAATGCTGACCTGAGGAAGCTGGACAAGTCTCTTTCTGGTGTGAGTGTATGCATTGCTCTGAGCCTCCAACAAATTCATCAGCTTTCTGTGGAGTTTGTGCACCATGATACTTCGGGAAAAGGTTTTTGTTAGGAAGTACTGTCTACACCTTTACACACTTGCCAGCCTTGTGTATACCCTCATATGTGTTTGGGAGAAAAACTGTAAATCTCTAAGTGATCATTGTTGGAAACTTACTGACTATACACTAAGAGGCTGGGAGTAAAGCAGATATTTAATTTTCAAAACTGTGTACCAGACACAAAGTAACTGAACGGGACTTCTGGTTTTCAGGGATCTGAAAAATCAGAACTGAGATTGGGAGATTTTTCTGTTCTCCTGGGCTATCTACAAAGGAATTAAGCAGCATAGTGAAGAAGAGACAGTGTTCTAGGAAAAGCTGGATGAAGAGAGGACAGGAAAGTGAAGACAATGCAGAAGGAAATGGATATCAGAACAAGGAATACTTGGAGAATATTAACTTGTACTGTGAGAGACTGGTGTTTTAAATTTGAACATGAATTTGTGAGTGAAAAAAAGCCTCTGTGCTAAAATACCTGCTGCAAAGACCAATCACTGTGAAGTGAACTGTGGAATATCTACGTTCTAATGCAGCTAGTAGGCTTGCTGGTGCTGATACAGATGCTTGGTTGAGTATTTGATTTGATGTAAACCACGGTGAGCAGAAAATAAAAAGCGATGATCAACAATTTAAATTTAAAATGTAGCTTTCTGTGTCTTTCTCTGAATGGAATCTAAGCTGAATCAGCTGCATCAAGTCCAGTTTAGTTCTTGCATTTTCTGAAGATAAGTACACAGTTTGAGGTTGTCTTATGTAACTCCATGGCTTGAATTGCTAAAACTAAAAACTGCCTTTTCAAAGAAAGCTGGCTCTGGGTGTACTACAAATTATATTGAAGGTTGAGGAATTCTCACTCTTCAAATAGCATGATTAACCATTTTCTTAGTATGGTTAGTTTTGTTGAGTTTTGTAGCCAGTGCTATGTAACACAAACAAACTGATAAACTTTTCTGTAATTGACTTGTAAGAAAATGGCTTAATACTTCCTATTCAGTGAATTATTGAACTCATTAAAGGCTTGTTAGAGATCATTGATCTCTAAATCTTATCTAGGAAACACTCATGGTAAAGGATCATTCTTGTGTGAAGTATTTGCTACTTTTTGCTGATTATTAAATAAAAACCTTTTTGGTGCTTTTGGATTGTATTAGCAGAGGTCATAAAGAAAAGCAAAACATTAGTCTCCCTTTCTAACCAGAAAAGCAACAACTGTTAAGTGTTACTTGTACTCCAAAATGTCTGGCAGGTATGAGTCAGGTTTTAGGCAAATTTAATGTCCTCACTGGTTCCTGAAATATTTTAAAAATGCTTTTGGAATTTTCAGGTCAAGTGGTGAGGTGCCAGGTGAGTGTAAGTACTTCTGTGGATAGCGCTCTGTTTTCTGAATTTAGGTAGGCTTTAGGGACCAGCATCCTTATTTGGATATTGCCCTAATACCCTTATATACCTTATATAGATGTACCTTTTTTTTTTTTTCTTCCGTGTTCTTGCAATTTCTCCCTCATTCTTCTCTGCTCTGGATTTGAAAGTAGTTGTTCCTTACAACTCTTCATTCCAAGGCTGCATCCTGTTGTACTTGCTATTTTAACTAATCCACTTAATATCGATTGATGTGGAACAAAAGTCCTCTAATAGTCTTATTTTTGGTTTAAACTAGATTTATAACAGTGTAGTGAAAGACCCAAATTAATCTAGAAAATTTTGATTTAATAAATAACTTTCACAGAATCAGGGAGCTACTGAGGTTGGAAGGGATCTCTTAAGATCATCTAGTCCATGCCCCCTGCTCAAGCAGGGTCAGCTAGAGCAGGCTGCTCAGAACTGTGTCCAGTTGGATTCTGAATATTTCCACAGATGGAGACTGTGCAGTGTCTCTGGGCAACGTCTTCCAATGTTTGACCACTCTAGCAGCTAAAAAAGAAATATGGTTGTTTTTTTTCCTTGTGTCCAGATGGATTTCATATGCTTTAATCTGTGGCCATTGCCTTTTGTCCTGTCACTTACTGAGGAAAGTCTGTTACCTTCCCCTCCCATCAGGGTAATTTATGCACATTGATATTCCACACATTGTAAGATTCCCCTGCTTTTTCTCCAGGCTGAAAAGCTGCGTCGTGCTCAGCCTCTCCTCATCTGAAGGATGCTTTAGTCTCTTAATCATCTTAGTGGCACTTAGCTGGACTTGCTCCAGTGTGTCTCTTCTACTGAGGATCCCAGAACTAGACCTGGCACTCCAGGTGTGGCCTCACTAGTGCTGAGAAGAGGGGAAAGGTCACCTCCCGCAACCTTTTGGCAATGCCTTTCCTAATGTGGCCCAGGAGGCTATTGGCTGCCTTTGCCACAAGGTTGCGTTGTCGGGTGGAGATCAGCTGCTTGTCCACCGGGGCTACAAGGTCCTTCTCTAGCAGAGCTGCATTCCAGCCAGCTGGCCTCCAGCGTGCAGGTTGCTGCAGATTATCCTTGCAGACAAAGCCTAAGACTTGTAATAAAGTGTACTTCCACTCTTGAATTACAAAGACATAATTTACTTAGCTTATATCAAAACATTTTCATATAATCACTTCTTGTAGTATTGACATCCAAAATAAAACACTTGGATGTGTTGCTCTTTGGCAGACTTCCCGTCTTCTCTTATAGAAACAATTAAGCAACATTTGAGTCAGAAACCTTCTCCTGAAGAATTAGTTTTGTGTTTTTCACAAGGGCACCATAGTGTCTCTTGTAATTTTTACAGGAATGGTAAATGTCTGTACTCATTTCCGGGGGACCTTTTGCAGTAGGTCCTCTCCTTCCTGCTTCATACTTTTCTTCTGCATTTCTTTGAGCATTTTTGTTTGAATGTTATTGGTGTTTTGCCCACTATGAAGAAGGTGGCGTTGTAAGAGCTATATATACATACACTAGAGTGATAGATGGATAGAATAGTTTTTCCCCATCTAAAAGCTGTGGAGCTGAGTAGCACAGACCGTGAAGTGAAGAATACCTCTAAAAGCGTGTGTGTGTAAAATCTAGAATAAAATATGTGGATTTGTGCTTTTACAAATAATTTAGGTGACTCTAGATAGTTTACGGTAGAGCAAAACTGGTTTCAGTAACTCGGATCTGAACTTTTTAGAGTTTTAGATTAAAACCAGTATGTCAAATTATATCCAGAATAAAAATAATTGATGCAGATAAAATTCAGTCTTAGTGCTGATGTAGCTCAACCCCCAAACTCTTATTTAGCTTTGTTCCGCACTGTTTGAAGTTTCCACGTGGTCTGAAAATTACTGTGCTTCGTTAATTCCATCTGAAGAGGATTGAACAGTTAAATTTCTGTGGGTGTAATAATGTGTAAAAGTAACTTCTTGATATGTTACGGACTGCATGAATGCAGTTTTGCCTAGTATGCCCCTCTGGATCTCTACAAGCAGTTGAGAATCCAATAAAGATCTCAAAATTATGGGCATTATATAGTTGATTGAAGGAGCTTATTCTACTTACTGCTCTGCCAGCCAGCCAATGTAACATCTGATATTTAAACTCATTATCTGTGTATCTGAAACAGTTTGCTTGTATCATAGCTTAAATAGAAGTTAATGTAATCAGCTACTCCATCTGCGTTTGAAATGAGGATGGTGAACTAGAGATGATGAGCCAGTTTGCTCTCAGATTTCTTCAAAAATGAAGCATCTGTCTCTACTTGCTATTGACTGCAAGTCTCTTTGCCTTACAAAAGTGAGGTATTTCAAAGCTGTAGGAGCCAATGTGTATTATTTTACATTGTGGTTAGGAGATGCAGAAATTATTCTGCTTACTAAAATGTTCTTAGCAATGTCTGAAAAATATTGTAGGTTGGTGGAGGAATTACACAGTTGAGAAACAGAGGAGTTTAAAAAAGTCTTTGTGGTTTTTTTTTTGTTTGTTTTTTTTTTTTTTCTTAAAGGAGAACTATTTAATGGGTTGGATTTTGAAGGCCATAAAAGATCCATTTCAGGTACAGCTGCAGAGATTCTGAATGCCACTGTCAGTGTTAAGGCTACTTAGTAGGAGGCTACAGGAGGTCTTTAAAATGGATCTGGTTCAGAAATTTTTAACCAGTTAAGTGATAAAGTGTGTTTGCTGTGAGAAGCCAATTAAAATGTCTGTAAAGCAGGCTGAAGCCAAATTTGCTATTGCTGTAGTCTATAAAAGCGGCAAATTGGTCATATAGTAACTGAGGAATAAGAGATTTGCAGGAACGGGGTCTTAAGGTTGTGCTAGTCCTGGTTGCTGGTGTTAGAACATGGGAGACGGAAAAGGGTCTTGCCTAATGTTAGCAGAAAGTCATATTTTCAAATCATGCCTGACATCATTTTCCAATGAAGGGGCACAGTTTAAAAACAATCATTAGCTTCCTAATCAATCCCTCAGGCTAGGAAGCCGTTGTGGGTTTGTTACTGTTCAATTCCAAACCTTTTGTTTATCACTGTGCTCGAGAGCAAGACAGATCTGGTTGTGTCTACTGACATTATTGCTCAGGATATCGAAAGCTTCACAGACTGTGCATTGCATAAAATAACACAGTACTGGTAGTACTTGTCATGCTTCATGATCTTTCTAAACAACTCATCTTTATTAGGCAACCTGATCTTTCTAAACAGCTCATCTTTATGAGGCAACTGGAATAACCAGCTAGTACTCTCTCTGTAGGAGGCTGCAGTCCATGCCCTCTGTTGATGAGGAACAGTCAACACTTCTAGCTGTTGAGAAGGAAATGGAACTGGTGAAAACATACCAAAAGATTCCCAAATGAATTAAAACCTGCTTTAATATACAGCGCAGATCGCCTAAAAGAGGTGGTTGGCTTAATATCTAGTGTTGAAGAGACACTTGTTACATAAGAATGTTGTAGTAAATGTTTTTTTTTTTGTGACACTTGGGTGTAGGTAATTCTGGAATTCAGAAACTTCTGTGAGTAGAGTATGCAAGAACTATTAGTGTGAGTGAATATGCGAGAACTATTTGTGAATTTTTTCTATTCAGTTTCTAAAAAACAAACCCCAGATATTAAGTCTTGTTGTTTCTTTAAAAGTGATATTTCTTTTATTAAGAGCAGTTAGGTATCTTCACACTTCATAATGGTTATCATGTTTCTCTCAAGCTTGTAGGTGGGAATCTAGCTGAAAATTTGTCCTTTTCCTGCTTTATGGAAAGCTTTGTTTGATGTGGTTTAGAAATGTAGCTTTCAAACTGTTTGGGTTACTTGTTTGCTTTTCTGATTTGTTACAGTTACTGCTGCACTTCGGTGAAATACTGGAAAGAGTGGTTTGTAGGCAAATAATCTCTTGGCGAGTGGCGTAAAGTCATATATCTGCCTGGTACTCGCCTCAGCTACTCTTGTAGGTGGAGCTACAGATAATTGGTCTCAAGGAACTGATAAAACTGAACACTTCATCAAAGAAAGACTGTGATACCTGAAGGCAGTCAGACTAAGACCATCTTAAATGCCGTGCTGTTTAAAAAACCTTGGTTCACGTAGGGCATCTAGTGCCGATGTATGCATCTCTTGGACTTAGTAACATCTTTTTTGATGCTGTGCAGGATATATGATTACATTCTAGGAAGTGTTTCAGATGCAGGGAGGGGTGTTCCCTGCAATCTAATTGGTAAGCTATTGGCACTTTATCTATTAGACCGGAGTAGTTCTGAGTATTAGTGAATAACGAAGGTGGAGTTCAACAGTAGGCTTGACTGGGTCTGGTGACTTTGGTTGCCAAAAGGGGCAGACCTACTTATCATATCTCTCTCTCCAGGTTACACAGTCCCACTCCCTCTCATGGGTTGGCTCCGATAGCTGTCTGACTGTTCTTCAAGCTAACTTGGTAAACAGGCAAAAACTGGCTAGGTTAGTTTCTGTCAGATACACGAGTGAGAACAGGTTGCCTTGTAACCAGACAAGTACTGGGGCCATCGCAGGGAAGGGGAGTGGGAGTGGTTGCTTGAAAGGGAATGGGTAACCTGCCTCTTCCAGTGCTGCAAGCTTAGATCCATGCAAGCTATACCATGTCATTGCTTCCTGAGATATGTTTGTCCTTTTGGGTTGAACCCCAGTTTCTCTTCATAGTCTGTTTGTGTGATTCAGTTAATTTCTCTCTTCTTTGCTACCCTTCCACTGCCCTCTCTCTTAGAAACAAGTAACTCGTATGGCTGTGTTGTGTACAGAAGACTCTGGCTACCTAACAGGAAACTCTGCATTGGAGCTGGAACTGAAAGTCGTGTTGTCCTTCTGGTCAAAGGACTTGGGACACCAGTAGTTCTTAAAACCACATCATACACAGTGTTCATTGAGATGGCTAGAGACAGAGTGATCATTAACAGGAGTCTGTGTGCAAGCTGGCACTGAGGAAGATTAAGACAAAAAATGGAGAATGTAAAAGTTGCGGCAAGCTGAATGTGTGTAGACAATATATAACAACAACAACAGCTTATTTAAAATTCATTTTTGTATCTTCGTTCAGGAAAAGGGGTGGCCTTCATTTGCTGTATTACAGTTGTCATAGTTGCTTTATTCCTGAATGAGTGAAGGTTTAACTAACTTGTATACTGACTTCCCTTTTCCACCCTCTTGTTATCTCTGTGGTAGAGTCTGTGGTAGAGCTTAGCCTATTTCTTCCTCTTTTTCTGCTGGGGAAATAATGGTAGCGATTTTGGGAAGCAATTTGTTCTTGGGTAGAATACAGCCGTATGCAGGCACTCAGTTGTCTCCTTCAAGATAGCTATGGCAGCTGTTTTAATTGGGTTGAAGATTTTGTGGGTTAGGGTCTTGTTTTGTTTTTCTTTTCGTAGAATTGAGACAGAGTGTTGGTACTGCCTTTAAAACCTCTGTGGTTTGAAGGTATTATTTTAAATTACATTTTTTTTGCTTGGTTTTAAGTTTTGGATTTTTTTTTTCTTATTTGTAAACACAATTGTAATGGAAGAACCCTGGCTGGGAATTGAAATAAGGGCAGTGATGTAAATAAGATGCAGTTACGTGTCAGGAGCTTTTACTAGGTTCTGGAATATCTTAGAGGGGAAGAGGTAAACTTCTGTTGGCTTGGAGTCTGAGGAGGAGATAATACATCATGGAAAAACTTAAAGAGCTAGGAAACCTTTGCCGTCAGTGCGTAGGGAGACAGTTAATTTCTGTCTTTTTTCTTCCCCTCCCAATGCCCTCTCTCTTTGAACTAAATAACTAATATGTTTATTCTTCTGTACGCATAAGGCCCATGCTAAAACAAAGCTGTTACAGACTGCGTTATAACCAGTACTGAAATTCAGGTTGGCTACGGTCAGATAAATTTGGACTCCAGTATTCCTAGAATTACTTGAAATCCAATGTTAATCCTTTTTCCTGCATTAGTTGTGAGAAGGATAGGATGGCTCTCATTTATTTCAACATACTTCTAGCAATTGCAACTTCACTAAGACACAGTGCCTGAAGTAAGACTGGGCTAGTGTTTCTCCTTTTCTTTGGTGCGTCAGTCTGGCCACCCTGGGAAAATGACTGGAGAAAGATGGGTGTCTGAACTGCTACTGAGAAGCTTTCTGAATTCCCGAGCAGAGTGCTTTGCTTCATATGTGAAGGGATGCACCGATTACTGGTTTTAAAGTGCTAAAAAAAATTTCTTCAGGTCAGATTGATGTACGTTTTTTTCTTTTTTTCCTATAAATCTTAGGTCTTGATTCACTTGCTGTTGTCATCCTGGTTTATCTCATTGGTTTCACGCTAAAATAAAGCCTTTATTTATCACTAGTGCTTTTAAAATGCCTTTTCCCTCTGCTTTCACTGACATGCTATTTAGTTTTGAGGTCTGCTTAAATGTTATATTTCTGATCTTCTTGAGGCAGCTTATTTTGCTAAAATCTACACTGAAAGGTTTAGGCTCCTTTGGACCTTCATTTCTGTAAAACAATGATTTTAAAAGGACAGGGACAAAATTGTAAATACTCTTTTAAAGCAGCTTGATGCAATCAGTCTGGTTGGGAAGAATAAGTAGAAATCTCAGTTGGCATAGGAAGGAGGGAGAAATTTGGTATGTGCTTAATAGATGGTACTAACCAGAAGGAATACGTCAAAAGTACTTTGGTAATGTTAACTTGGCCTTGTCAGGAAATCGTCATTGGGAAAAGTTCTCATAAAACTGCTCCATGTAATCCATGATGGTCAATACTATTATGAATTAAGCTGGACTGTGTGTCTCTTCCTAACAGTCTGACATTGTAGAAAAAGGTGGTTTGACTTCAAAGTGTATTTTTGCATGTAAAGCTCTTCGGATTTCCTGAGCATGTACTACTTTTGACTGCAGTTTGCAGAGTTATTTTATTTTTTTGCTTAAATTCCTAATAGTTACATAAAATCATAGTATAGAAAATCAGCTCTCCGCACAGTCTTTTCATAAATGTAGATGATTAGAAGTAAGATAATGCTGATTATACCAAATATTCAGTTGTCAAAATATTTTGTAAAAGTAATGGTCCTTTCTCTCTTCACTTCATTCTAGCAATTTCAATAAATTGAACTAATTGTACTTAAAATCCAGATCTTGGAAAAAAGCATGCGTTCTGTTTCAAAAACATATCAACTCGTCTTCAGACTGGACTAGAATTACTGAATAGAAGAATCGGTGTACAAATAGTGTAGGTCAGTGTTGTTTCCCAGAGATTTCAGGTACCATGATGATTATATTGAATACAGGGCTACATCCCTAAATGTAGGTAGAAGGTTTTGTTGTATCTGTAGCTGAGCCTATATCATTATGTAACTTGATTGCTGTATTCCATTAATCATAATTTTCCTGTTAGGTTTCTACTTTTCAGAATCCATTCTGTGGGGTTGAGCAGTCTTTGACAAGATGTCACGTGATCATTTTATTTGTTTTAGCCTCTGTGCTTTGAGGGAGTGAAAAACATTGTTACCTGAGAGAGAAATTATGTATACTGATTTTCTTTCTCAGTGGAAGAATATGCACGAGTATTGCCATTAAAATTGTCTTCTGCAAGGACAGCACTAGTATGACTATGAAACTTTTAAGTTTTATTTCTGGAGGTCCAGGAGGTCTGAGCCTTTGGAAGGCCTGTTGGAAATCAAAATAGGTCTGTCACTGACCGACTCTTACAAGGTCATACACCTGTCTGTATGTTTGTGTTACTGCGATACCTCATTTCAGAGAAATACTGTGTGATTTAGAAGCAATAGGGTTCACTTACATTAGGGAAGTCTAAACCTGTGTAATGAACATTTGTACTTTTAGTGTGCAATGTGGTGGTTAATCTAAAGTAGTGCGGGATCTCTTAGGACTCTGGAAGTGTCAGAACAAGTGCCTCCGGTCAATCAAAGGTCAGAGTTTTATGTGTGTTGTGGCACGGAGCATTGTTATTCTTGGGATTCTTGTGTGTGTTGTAGGATGATGCAATATTGAATAAGTTAGTGTATTTTGAGAGTCGGCCTTACATGTCGTTTTTCTGTCCTTAAGAGCTTGTTTGGTGAAATGTGTGTGTGAATATGTACTAAAATTATGTCTGCTGTTGGGTCAACATGTGTATATGATATACAAATCTAAAAAAAGTATTTTTTTTTTTTTTCTGGAGAAAAATGGTGGCTCTGAAAGAGGGGAATATTTGCTACAGATAATTCTTATTCTATTTTTTTAACTTATTTTTTAAAAGTGTATTTATGCATGCTATTTGAGTTGTGTTTATACTAGTTGTTCCTTTTTAAAAGGTATTTTGTTTTGGAAGGTGAATATGGCAAAAAAACCCACAAATATTTTTATGTTGGGTATTTTGTTCTGTAATTTATTTTAAGGAAGTATGGTTCTATATCTAGTTTATAGAAGTTTGTCACTTCTTTAAAATTATTTGATTACAGTAAATCCTTGTAAGCCTAAAATGACTAGTATTATGGTTCCAGAATTGTTATCATGCTTATCATGGTAAGACTAAGAGAGAGCTGGTGGTTCCTTGCGCTTTCCCATGTTGCTTTATGTTTTTTGGTCAGTTTTATTTCTTTGGTATAACTGCATGCATTTTGAAGAAAGGGGGAAAAAATCTAGCTGGCATTTGAGTTCCAGGCTTTTAAAACTCCTTATATTTATTTTAAGTTTTAGACTCTCCTTCAAGTAAACTACTTTTTTTGGTTGTTTTTTGCACTACGGGTTGGTATGTAATCTGTCAACAGTATTGTCACACTATGACTTCATCTTTCTTTTTATGATTAAGTATTTTAATATTGTCCCTGAATGAGTGGCAAATGTGGCTATTTGGTTGTGATGGTGACATCTTTAGTACTTCCATTATTTTAACCTGTATATGCTGCCTGTTTGGCATTCTTTTCCCCCTTGGAAAGAATAGGCTTGAATTAAATGACTAACCATGATTCATTAAAATTTACTAAATTGACTTCCTAGCCCATGCTTCTATTTGGATTCTTGGCATGGAGTAGGAGAAGCTGTTCTTTGCATAACTTGCAAACTTGCTAATTAATTTTGACGATAAATGCAATAGTATTTTGGGGTTTGTTAACGCTCAAACAGATCAGGACTGAAAGCAGCAACTGCAGACCTTGTTGCAGGTAAACTGAAAAGTTTGCTATAATACTTGCCTACTACTTACAGAGTTATTTGCTCAATATATTAATAGAAATATCCCTCATCCGTGATGATTTGAATTTCAGTAATAAAGCCTGATACTAAAAATGCAAGTGTCAATCTTTTTCTTCTATGTGTATGTTGTTGGCATAAGATTGCGA
Organism: Leptosomus discolor; assembly: GCF_034619465.1. NCBI lineage: Eukaryota > Metazoa > Chordata > Aves > Leptosomiformes > Leptosomidae > Leptosomus > Leptosomus discolor. The sequence continues at coordinate 155,662,037 of NC_141391.1, forward strand.
AACAGACATCTCTTCCCTATTGTTTAGCAATCGTTTTAGAAAGACAAAATAGCATAGAGATGGAATAACAGAATATTTTCAAAGATCATGTCTTGAAAATAACAGTAAGTTATATATTTAGTAAATAACTGCAGCATATACTGTCCTTTTTTTTATTTAGAGGAATCTTACTGTTAGGGTTTCTAAAGCCTATCTGAGAAAGTGAGTTGAGTGGTGGTTAATTTTCTTCCTTTGGATCAGCTTGTTGAACTGACTTGTCACATGGCTGCCTGATGGTTTGGATCTGGTGAGAGAAACAATGGAAGCCTGTGGTCAGACAGTCGGATGAAGATGAAGAAGGGTGGGACCTTTTTGCAGCCGCCACAGCTACACTCAGTTTAATGTTACATGAAGCTGCACTCTGTGGTAGTGACTCCAGGTTTTGGACAATTAAGAGTGTCCTGTTACTAATGAATCTTTGCTGCCTCTGGTATTGATTTATTCCTTTCCTCATCCCTGTTAAGACGCAGTAGTAAGGACTCACTACCTACATCTCTGATCAGCTGTTCTGTGGATAACTAGAAATTGAAAAAGGATTTTGGAGATCTGCTCTGTCAGGTAATAGGAAAGATGCCTATACTCCTAGTAATTACCTGTAGCCCTAGCATTCCTAGTAACAGGGAACATGCTGTAACACCCCTAGCATTCTACCCACCGTTCCAGGACGTCTGTTGATTTTTAACTACTGGATATCAAGACATGCTTTTTTCTCCTTTTACGGATAAAGCCTGCAATGCTCTCTGAGGCATAGCAAGGAAGGGTTGTGGATGCTGATACAAGGGTGGACTTGAAGAGGATGTGCTGAGTTCTAGTTCAGAAATAGGATAGTAAAGAAAGAAAAAGATTACCCATAGTGTTTATTCAGGGACAATATAGGGGGGTCTTGGAAAATGTAATTTTCAGTAATTTTATAGCTTGGAAAAGGTCCAAGGTGTTGTGCCTAATTAAACATGCTAGCAAGAGTCCTGAACCTGTGCTTTTGCTGTGCAGTGACAGCAAAAAAGTCAGACTGGAAAACCAAGAGGTCTTTGTGTCTGAACTCTGTCTGTCCCAAGAAGGAAGTAAGACACTTAAAAAAACTTCGGCTCAATTTCAAGCTGTAAATCAGTATCTTATTGTAAAACAGTATCTATCTAACAACATCTGTTGAAGACATAGTAGACATTCCTGTGATGGCCTGTCACATTTTCTCAGCTCCTAGGTGAACCTTATAGGTACAGAGTGTCATGCTGGTGTTGAGATAAGTGGAAGCTACCGTGGGAACTTCATAAGAAGTACAATTGCATGTAGAAAGAAGACTCTGTTAGACTCTTTTCCACGTGCTACTGAAAGAGGTGAAAAAGAGGCTTACGGAATTGAAGTGAAGGAAGAAAGGAGCAGAAGATGGAATCCAAGAGGATGATGGTGTCCTGTGTATGACCCAGCTTTGTGACAAATTAACTCAGTTTTTCCATGTTGAGGATGATCCATCTGTTTTCTGCAGTCCTTTTATTAGATCATTGAGAATTGCCTGCATCTCTCGATTTTCAAAATTGGTATTTTCAGTATGCCTTGTTGTATACAGGAAATCTCAGGAATTTCCTAGTAGGAATGCCTTGCTGACATTGATAATCTGGCCTGTTAGTTTTTTCAGCTGACAATTAAATTGGAAGCACGGGCATCCAAACTTTACTCATATCTTGACTTTTGTAGTGCTATATGTGTAGTCATTCCCTTTTATACTTGGAGTTTTATATAATAGTATATACACTATTTTTTTAAATAAGATAAAATAGCTTTTCAAGTTGTTGTGTCCCTTTAAGGACACTGAAAATAAGGCCTTGAATTAAGAGTGCTTTGGATTTTTTTCTTAAGCCAGTATTCTTTCAATCATATCAACAGAGGCAGTTAAACAGTCTCTAAAATGTTACGGTCATGCTTGATAACATCAGAAGTAGGGAAGAGAAGAGCCAGACTGGGCTGAGAGCAAGCAGGTACTAGATTTGGAAGGTGCAGCAGCCTGTGTGGTGACTGTTGTGGATCCAGTACTTGTTCACAACGTCATGCTGCTGTAGAAGAAAAGAAGTGCCAGGTGCCTTGGGTGGCTGACTGTGTGCAACCATGCGGTCTTCAGGGATAATGCTTCCTGTAAATGTTTTGGACTTCTGCAAACTCCTTGTACAAGGCATTCCAGCATAATTGTGAAATAGTTGTTGAATCTGTCATACTGAATTATCTGTACTCATCTTATCTCTTAAATTCTAAATGAATAGCAATACTGCAGTAGAGAACAGCCTCTGCAGGATTTATATTTCCCTGTGAAGGAAGCCTTATTTTCCCTTTACAGAAAGCAGAGGTCCATTGGTACCTATCAGATATGTTAGATAGTCCCCTTCGGACTGTTTTTGATTTGTACTTGCTCATTTTACATTGCTACAAATATAACAATCAAGTGGAAAGTTGAGACGAAATAAAAAACATTCACTTTCTAGTGAGATTTATGTCTGGAGAATTGATTTCTTGAACTCTTGAGTAGCAAGAGATTTCTTCAGTTGTCAGGGATGGGCAAGTTCTTGTTTGTGAAATAGCACTTCCTCGATTCTTCTGCTGCCTCTTGCTGACCTTGCTGTGATACTAGACACCTTGGGGAAGTTGCAGAAGTTATGAATGTCTGACCACTCAGACACGGATATCATGGAGTCTATTTTAAAACTAATTTTTTCTACCTTGCTACTGTTTCTAGAATAATTTCAAGTAAAAGTGGGCCTGTTCAGGCCTTCCACCTTCATGAATGGAATTAGAGATGTATTTTTGCGATCTCCTACAGTTGTTTTTGTAACTGTATTTTATTTTGTATTTTATAATATCGTAAAATTTGACCATTCCCGAGGATTAGTCTACAGCCTCCCTGCAGGACATGAGCAATTCAGAAACTACGTAATATACACTAAAGACATTTCAATCCAAATGGATGGTGAGGTGAAGGGTAATAATGGTATTTCATTCAGGAAAATGTCAGTGGATTTGGGAGTGTTGCTGTGTTTGAGTATGTTAAACCTCTTGGTGACCTTGCTTTGATGCTTGAGGTCTGAAGTTGCACTTACCACAGTAATTGATTGCTTGCTAGTAGCCAGCATGATTAATGTCAGATTCATCTGCGTACCTTGGAGAAAGGGACTCAGGAAAGTGACTTGTAATGGTGCTGTATGTGATTGATACGCTCTGTGGCTTCCTTGGCAATGCTTGTTCTTGCAGGTGCTAGTGCCTCATTTGCCCTTCGCATCAGTCAGGTGTCTGCTTCTAGATTATTTCCCAGTTAGTGTTTTGTCTTTCCAGTTAGTTCAGAGTTTAGACCGTAAAGACTGGACTGAAAATGTTTGCATTCTTTATTGAATGGCTGTTCCAGCCATTCTTACACCATTCCAGTGTCGCCTGCTGTCTCTGTACACAAACCCCCATGTGCCTTCATGAAAGGTTATGGAATTAATCAAGTCAGAGAAAGCGTTTAGTACTTAACAGAATTTCTGCTTTATTTTCAGGCTATCTTTACATTCTGTAAGAAACAGTAAAATTAACATTCTTAAACAGAACATGACAAAATTGTCAAAACTTGAAGGTATTCTTACTGTACTTTGATGCAAAGTTCTTACTGTTAGTCAGCAAGATAATCTGATTGGGGTGATGGTGAATGTATCAAATAAATACCAGGAAAAAGGAAAGAGATTAAATGAAGGTTTCGCATGGAGCACTGTGTTTCATTGAATAATTTTGCGAACTTTATCAAGATACAGTCCAACATAAATATCTTTAACTGTTCAAAGATCAGAGATTCAGCTAAAATAATAGAATTCCTGAGGATATATAAAACCAGCCTTCTCATTTGGGGCTTTTAGAGTGTATGTTTTAAAACAGTTTTCTTATAATACATAGGATTGAGTCACTCATCTATTCTATAAAGAGAGAGAACACAAGCAGAAGGCAATGGGACATGCATTTTTAAAGACTGCTTCTGCCTTCCTATTTGTTTATATGTCAGCTGAATTTTCATGTAATAACAATTCCTGTAGTTGTGGTCTTAAAACAGATACTAAATATTGCAAGAATTGTGATGAACTGTGGCAGCTGAGTTTTGTATTTGGATTTTAAAATAGTGTGTATATAAAAAAGCTATATACTTTCTGAATTTCATGCGGTATGTAGCGAATGGAGCAGCAGAAGAACCAGCCGAATCTGTTTACAGAGAATTCAGAATGGTGTACTTCTCGTTGATAGTTACATGGGAGATGCTCTTCAGTTTCAGATTTGATTTGCTGATTGGTGCGCTTTGAGTGCTAGACTGTTTAGTATATTGTTTTGGCAGCGTGTACTGACACTTACTGGAGCGTGTCAGCAGTTTTGGCACTAGGCTGCTAGGGAAAAGACTTTGTGTAGCTGGATCATTTCAAAGCTTCAGTGTTTAAGCTGTCATTACACTTTTGATATGAAATGGGTTACCTTGAATGCAGTACTGTTCAAGTTCTCATGTTACTAGAATGCATCGAATATAGATACCTAATTTTGGTGTAAATGTTTAGTGTTGTAGCCTTGCTTCTGTGTTATAAAGTCAGCAGTTTTCTATGTGTCAATGAACTTCTGAGAGCAAGAACTCTGCCGGGATTCAGATTCAGCCAAGAAGTAGGGATTACTTTTTTTTCCTGGAGAAGTTTGTGCAAAAGCACATCTTCTCCAATTAACCTCTGGTGTTTCAACTTCTAAGAAAATGTACTTCATTTTGACTTTAAAATTGTGTTATTCAGATACATGGCAGTGTATATGCTTTGTCATTACTGTTATAAAGATCTTCAACTTTTATCCTACTTTGTTTTATCTGGTAAAAAATGTGCACTGAGAAAACATTATCTCTCTCAAGTGGTCTTTGAAATACTTGTTGCTATTTTAAAACAAAAACACTTCTACAAAGTGATTTGCGTGATCACTTGTGTAGCTTACATAGCTAGTATTAGCAGTGGAAAGATCTCAGGAAGAATATGAAAACAGTCTTCATTGATTTGCCTTGGGGGGTGGGAGTCAGTTAAGTGCTTTTGCAGGAAAAAAGAAGGAAAACAAGAAAAAAAAAATCCATTATGTCTTCTATAAATTGACACATCAGAGACTTCAGATTTTTTTTGAAATCATAACTTTTATAGGGAAAATTGCTGGAATGATTTTGCATAAACTGTTTCCTGTAATTAGGATTGAAGGTTTTGGGGAGGCTGAAGGGTAATATATTGTGATATGTATTATGGACCCATTTTTAAAGAAATTTGATTATTTCCTTTTTATGATTTTTTTTTTAAATGGCATTCTGTGTTCAATGATAAATCATTACTCAAAATTTTATGTGGCAACACAGTAGTTGAGATAATTTGGTATCTCATTATGTTTTTGTGGACTAAGCATCTAGTGGTAAAAACTTAAGATTTAATTATTTTTTAGCTTGAAAAATAAATCTTGCATGAATTCTCATTAACGCTTTAAAAATATTATTCCAGCTGTGTTGGGGTAGAGGAGCACCATGCTGTTGACATTGATCTATACCATTGTCCCAACTGTGCAATTCTCCATGGACCTTCTCTAAGTAAGTATGGGTTATTCAAATTTTATTTTACGCTTTCAGTCTGTTTTCTCTCCATGTGCAACTGAAAATGACTGTTCAAAAGAACATTCAAGATCAGTTTGATTATTTAGAAGGTACTACGTGGTTCTACATGACTAACTCTGAGCTGATTAAAAAAACCCACAAAACAAACAAACCATCCTGAAAGATTCCTTGATCTGGAGATGCAGGTAGAATAAAATACAAGCCACCACTATAGGTTAGAGAAATCAAAGTGCACAGAGCTAGAAGAAAACAAGCTGACAGAGAGTGAGAGGATGAAAATTAGGGAATCATCATTTTAAAAAAAGGAAAAATCCAAAAGATGGCTCAAGGTTCCTATATTTTAATAATCAAAATTCTAATACCTAGGAAGGCAACTTTGAGAAACTGTAGGAGTTAGCTGTGTTAACTTTCTTGACGATTGTAGGCTATATGCTGCAACAGTCCAGTGAGGATATGAGCTTCCTGTGGGTGGTTCTTTTGTGTGTGTGTGTCTCACTATTTCATGTCCTTGAGAGTTACACAGCTCCAAATTTCAGGTTTATGATTTATAAACAAGTTTCAACCAAGATCCTCATGCAATGTTATGAGTTGCCAGAAGAGTGTGTGAAACAGCAGCAAAAGACCGCTTCTTTGGTTCTCCTTTCAGTAGATCAATTTGCTGCAGCAATCTGCATTGGAAAGATGGAACGTTTTTTGTCTTTCTGTAACTACTGAAAGGATACTGCTTTATCCAACTCTAGTTTTTTCCCTGTGACTTCTGTTCTCAAGAGGAAACAATGTAAAAATTAATTTCACCTTTCCAACAATGAATTACGTTTCCATGTTCAGACCTGGAAAATGTTTTTACGCACTGTGTATCTTTAACCTCTAAGCACTTAAGTCATGGTCATTTTTGTTTTCTAATGTGGTTTTTTTTTTTTTTCGCTTGAGGACCACATAATGATTTACAGTCAGCAGTGACGTAAGATCTAGACTCTTCTCAAAGCTGAATTTACTTTGCCTTTGAGAAATGTTTAAAACCACTGCACCCTCAGTGGTAGTCTTGTGGAGTATGAACAAAGTGATAAAGCATCACTTATTCATGTAGTTAATATAAGTTGCATGATATATATCTTGTATAGTACATCTGTTCAGGGTTAGCTACTTTTGAGTTAGGGACTAAAAGTAAGATAAATACTGTTTTACATGCTTGTAATTTTTAGTATTCCGGTTGTAATTTACAGTTAAAAATCTGCATGTGTCTCCTGTAAATCAGAATACAAATAACACCATTTCTTTCCCCTTTCTTTTCTGTACGTTTTTCTGTGGAACAGAGTGACTAGGAGGAGGAGTAGAAGGGGGCGGTCATACCTGACTTTCAAAATAATAAACTAGTAAATTTGAAACTTGTTCTTGATTTGGGAGAACTAGCATGCTTCACCGTGATACCTGTGAATAATCTTTCTTGTAATGCAGAGGCAGCTAGTTCTAATGCAAGCTCTGTCTCACCTGCAGCAATTTGACAGTGAGATAAGAGTGATTTTTGTGTTGGAAGTCTTTTCAAAGAGACAAGAATCTGTGGTAAAAATTAATCTTATTACTTCATATTGCCTCAAGTAAGTAGATCATCTAGATTTAGTAGAAGCTTCAGACATGTCGCTTACCAACCCAAGCAAAGGTGATGTATTGAAATATGTCTTCACCTGGAATTTTATTAATTGTTCTCAGTTAAGCTGTCAGAATCAAATCTATGATAGTTCATGGCTTGGGCTCTACTTACTTTAGAAAGAATGGTAAAGCCTCATGACTTAGTGTTGCAGCAATGCTCTGGAGTGCGTCAATTGTATGGAATTATAGATGTAAGAAAAAAATATTATTTACAGCTTCATATTTTAAGATCCTTTTATCTAAAGGAGTTTTGAAAGAGACAAAAAATCAGCTGTTTGATTTAAGAGGGCAAGTATATCTGCGATTTCAGCAGGCCCTTGTGTATATAATGCCATCTAATCAGATGATGTAGTACAAAAAAATTACTACAAATATATAAGAAACATATACTTCATACTACCAAATGAATGGTAACTTTCAGCATCCTGCAAAAATGTAAAAGTTCCAGTAATGGAAAGAAAGCTACTGAGTAATTAGCTGTAAAGATCAAATCAACCAATCAATTTCTTTGTATTTCAAACAAAAAAAATCCTCTTCTTGATTTGGAAGAGCAACAATTTTACAAGACCTTTAGTAAGCAGTCATGTGTGTAAAATGCCAAATAATTAATCCTAAAATCCTAAATAATTAAAAAGAGCGATTTAAAAAAATTGTAATGCACTATGGAGTTTTCTGAGCTTATTTGGTTTAGAGTCTTCATATTATAGTTTGTTATTTTCAAAGTTTTCTCGGTATTCCTTAAGTCTGAAAATGTTCTGTTTGCATGAATGCTGGGAGTCAGGTCTGTCATCAGACTGCAGAATCCAGAGCTTTAAGAGAGCACGAGATGCAGTAAATATTACCAGGACTGTGGTTGTCAGGACATTACTTTCTTAATTTGGTTTTACCTTCTTAAATTCTTTAAATACCCTCCCACCTGTTGTTTTTTTTTTTGACTGTGATAGTAGTGTCAGCATTTGATCTGAGCTGACAACATGGGATGATGTACCAGGCCTTAGAAGTGGTGTTCTATGATTTACTGTATGCACCTTAAAACGTTTCAGTCTTCCTATGCTTACTTTTCTCTTGCCTTTTTGGTCACTGGGAATCACCTAGAGGACCACTTCCAAGACTTAGGGCCTCCTTGTACAGATGCGTAACTCTTGATGATCCCCTTTTGAAGTCTAGCTTGTGACCTCTGAGGCAAACAGACTAGTAGTGTTGAGAAGGCAGGGAACAGTGTTTGGCTAAAGCAGGTACAGTTATTGGCCCATTGTTTTGAGTGTATAAGGAATGTAATTCAAAAATAGCTTTGTGCTTACTTTTCATGAAAACTCCCAGCGCACTCCTTTCCTTTTCTCACCCTCCCTGCAACTGTCTAGTGTACTCTGTGCGTGTATTTTTAGTGTTGCTGCAGGGGGTTGTGCCTCAGGATTCAGGAACAGCAAGGGTGAACACTAGTTCCTTCCACTAGTTTGGAGTGATTGGGAGGTGGCGTTATATGTACATTTCAGCTTAGGTAGGGTTTCTTTGTTTGTTTGTTTTAATTTGAGCATAAGGGTCCCTTCAGTAAAATTATTTTTCTTGCAACTGTTACTGTTAACTTTGTAAGGGGTTATAAAAGCTCTAGAATGAAGAGATACGGAAGTGGAAAAAGTTTTCACTACTGTTTTCTGTTCTTCAGTGTTGCTCTTACTTAAGGGAAGGATGATGTACATTGCCGAGTACTAAGTAAAAGAATGGCTTTAATTTCTGATTTTTAAGTATTGGAAAGACAGATTTTTAAAAGTTGGTTCTGTGCTATAAAATCTCTTAAGCAGCTGTATCGTCTTACAATTTTAATGAGCTGTTATAACAGCAGTGAATTTATGAGAAACTGCTCTTGCAAATTTGTGTTAGCCCCTAATTTCTTGTATTATTATTTATGACTGAGAAAATAGCTTTGAAAACTTACTAAACCTGCCTTCATTATTTATGAAGTTTTACTGTATTTGGATAGTTGACTCATTAAGCAGGCTCTTCAGCACTGGTTTTCAGGTTAGCAAATAGCTATAAATGTCAATTTATTCTCTTAAATGTCTTCTAAAGGGTACGTTTTGTCATGTCTGTAGGAAACAGCTTATCAATAGGAATAATTACCTCTTATGTGTAATGGCTGTAAGGTGTCAGTTATTCCTATACAACGAACTGTTTTTTTCTGGAGAAGCACCAATTTTTTCTTTTTAGAAACTATTTTTTTTTCCCCTCTTAAATCCTTAGCTTCCTGTTACTGTTGGCTGTGTTTTCAGTATTGCTAGCACTTGTTTAGATTTTGGGTGCATCATGACTTTCGTTAACTTAAGAATGAGCTCTTCCATGAAGGTCAAATTTGTGTTACTACAGCTGTTTAGCTGGGTGTTGTGTTTACCTTGCAGGCTGTTTTCTATACACCCGTAAAGACCATTTGTGTTGACAAGTAACAGTAGTGTTGCCCTTTTCTATGTTTCCTCAGCAGATGTAACTAAATTTGTGCTTAATATTAGTGGTTAAATCATAGATCTGGTCTCAGTAAATCTTCTTGGGGCAGTCTTCCAGTAGCAGCTATCTAATGCTGTGGAAAGGAGTTTGGCTTTTTTAGGAAAAACTGAAATGCAACCTAAAAATTACTTTACCCTTAGTATGTTTCTTAATGTGGTAAAAGATAAGTCAATAGAAAGTTAGCAAGTTCAGCACTGCTGGAGTTTCTTTCTCAGGTGATGAGGTGATGGTCCTTTTTGCCAAGGGACCTGTTGGGAATTCAATAGGGCTTCTTAGCCTCTTGATTGAGGGCAAGAGATACCGGTTTATTTGTTTAGACAGAAAGTGCTCTGAATTTGCTAACAAACAGATGATGCAACCAAGGGCTTCCTTTCAAAGCAGAAAGCTTTGTTCTTTATAAATGAAGATACAAAATGAGTGGTTGATGAAGATGAATTGATGAAAAATCCATTATGAAATAATTTGTCATGAAATAATGAAAATTTGAAGACAGCCAGTAAGTTCACCATGATATAAGTCACTTTGTCCTCTGTTTCTCTTAAGGTCAAAAATTTAAACTGGGGAGGCTGCATACAGCTTACAATGTTCTGAAATACAGCTTTTCAATATATAAAGGGAGCTTATAAGAAAGAAGGTGACTTTTTACTGAGGCCTTGTAGTGACAGGACAAGGGGTAACAGCTTTAAACTGAAAGACGGTCGGTTTAGATTGGTTATAAAGAAGAATTTTTTACCATGAGGGTAGTGAGACACAGGAACAGGTTGCCCCAGAGAAGCTGTGGATGGCCCATCACTGGAAGTGTTCAAGGCCAGGTTGGATGGGGCTTTGAGCAGCCTGGTCTAGTGGAAGGTGTCCCTGCTCATAGCACGGGGGTTGGACTAGGTGATCTTTAAAGGTCGCTTCCAACTCAAACAATTCTATGAAAATAGTTTTATTGTTTGTTTTTTTTTCTCATTTGTGTATCTGTTATTTGTCGTGGGGAGACCAACACAACCATTTTTATGAGAATGTCTAGTTTTTCATTTGCCTTGGCCCTTTAGGTATAGGGAACTGTTAAAAATGCAATCTAGTTGCTATTGAACTATCAGTTTCAGATTCCCAAAATTGTAATAGAAGGTTAATTTATCCTTTGTTCTTTATTAATATGCTGTAACAATGCATTAAAGTTTCACACCACTTGGAAGCTGATCGTTTTGGGGTGCAACGCTTGCGTTATATGTATTGTGCTTGCATAGTGAAGATCACACCTGCCCAAAACAGTTGTCAAGGTTTGAGGCTGGGCCGGCCACTAACACATGACAGATGTTCTCTATTAACCCCTCTCCCCTCCCAAAAGGGAAAAGGAGAGAGAACAAGGCAGAGAGACTTTATGGTTTGGAAAAGAAAACTAAAATAGCTTTAATGAAATAATAACAGTAAAAGAAAAGATAATAATAAGAATAAGGAAATAATGAAATATATACAATATGTACAAAACCAATACCGAACCCAACTCCCTCCACCCTGATGACAATACGTCACCACAACGCTGCAGGGCTGGCACTGGGGCAGTCCCAGGCTGGACACTGCAGCAGATGGGAACCAGATGCAGGAGCTGGACTCAGGCACTGGATTCAGGGATGCACGGATCGGGATCGAAGATAGAAGGACAGACAGAGTCCTCTTCAGATGTTGGCCATCAAAGAAGAGAGACCCTCGTGATCTCTCAGCTTTGTATTGAATATGACGTATATGGGATGGAACACTCTGTTGGTCAGATTTGGGTCACCTGTCCGGTTCGCTCCTCCCTGCAGGTGCGACCTTTTTCGTGCTTGTGACCCTTTTCACTCCTGGCACCCCAACACAGAGTACAAGATTTAGCAGTGACCTTGGTCGCCATAAGAACAAGTCTAAGCAAGGGCCTCTCTGCATACCATTCCTTGGTACGAACTATAAACATCAGGCCTTATCACTGCTGGGAGCAGTCACTGTCTGGAAAAACATGCTGCTGTTTCAGAAAGTGCAGTTAGTTAGAAGGGACTTAACTGAAAAGTTAAAACACTAAAACAGAATTAGTTCTGATTTAGCCCAAACCAGAACAACAGTTTATGCCCAAAGCTGTTATGGAGACATAAGCAGTGGGTCAAAGAAAGGTGGTTTGGTTTCAAACAGCATATGGTAGTGAATAGCAGTAATATTATCAGATTGGATATAGGTATGCTCATATGGTGAGAGAGGAATTAGGTCCTTTTAATTCTGTGTTAATGCATAAAATGGGTACAATTCTTCTGTTTATTAAAAAAAAAAAAGGGTCTGAGCTTTAGGAAATTAAAGTTCTATTTTTAGTTTTGCTGCTGACTCTTTAGTTTTGGACACCTTTCGTGCTGCTGCTGTTTACTTGTGCTGCTCTGGATATGGAATCTTAAATCATGCATAATGTGCACTGAGGTCCTCACAAAAAGGAGCTATAGAAGTGTAGAGGATTACTGTCAGGTGTCCTGAAGGTTTTGTTTGTTGCCGATAGAGTGTCAGCTGCATAAACACTAAGGTTTGTTAATCGTAGAATTGTGGTGGATGCATGTCTGGCTCACTGATGGGATGACTGCTAATCTAAGCCATCTGATTTAACTAATTGAAAGTTTAATCTTTCTGAAACTTGTAGTGAAGAAGAGGAGGAACTGGCACAGACATGACTACACAGAGTTGGATGATGGTTCCAAACCAGTGCAGGCTGGAACACGAACCTTCGTTAAACAGCTGCGGGCTCGCTCTTTCCCAAGGTACAGAAGCTTACTTACACATTTCAGTGAAAAAAATAGGGAGATGTTGTCAGTTGAGTGTGTCTTAGGGAGGTGACTAACATTTCTCTGCTTCAGAAAATTAAGATTGACTTCCTCCTCATTTAGAATCACCCTTCTGCATCCCTGTTTCAGATGGATACATTTGCCTTTTCATGCAGTAGCTTCCCCTGTTCAGTTTTGCACTGGGATATGTTGTCTGTCAGGACTGCTGCAGGGTGGTGTGTGGGGGTTTGAGTTTTTGTGGGTTTGTTTGGTTTTGTGGGGGGAGTGGGGGCAGTAGCATGAATGGTTGGGTTTTGTTTTTCTTTTTTGTGAACTGTCAGAATATTGTCTGTCTGTCTGTTCCTCTAGTCCAGGAATAGTCCTCCTTTTCCTTCCAAATAACACAGAACACTTATATGAGCTGGTAGTCTATCCATTCTCACGTGCTTTAGAGTAAAGTGGAGAAACGTGGCTGTACTTTCGTCTTGAGCTGTCTGTGATTGGCTCACTCACTGAAACATAATGACTTGCAATTCTTTAAAGGAGTTTGTTGTTGTTGTTGTTACCAAAATGTACTTTAATGCCTTTTCTGAGAATTCCTTTCCCCTTATCCTCTTAAATTACTGTGTTCAGTCATACAGAAAGACTGTGAGTTCCCAGGTTATGCGTGACAGTAAATGTTTCCTTGCTGGTTTAGGTAGTTTTCTTTGCCTTTTATTTAAATGATTAATATAATAGTACTGAGTCCACTTCTTTTGGATTCAAATGTAGCCATTCCCATCTGTCCTCCCCCAAACTGTGACATAATTTGTTTTTTTCAGTAGTACTTAGAGGATGTTTTTCTGCTAATATTCCATTATTTCTTTCCACCAGTGCTGATGAAGTCATTTTGAAAATGCATGGAAGCCAGTTGACACAAAGATACTTAGAGAAACATGGGTTTGATGTTCCCATTATGGTTCCTAAATTAGATGGTCTGGGGCTCAGACTTCCTCCACCAACTTTTTCTGTTTTAGATGTGGAACGCTATGTAGGTAAGAATCACTCTGGAGTACTTACGAATGATCCTGTCTGTAAATTAATAAATATTTGCATGATTGTAAGAGCTTCTAGGGTGCTAAATATATATTCTAAATTGAAGACTAGCAGAGAGTAAAATTAAAGCTATGGGATTTTTTGTTTGTGGTTGGTTTTTTTTCTTTCTCTCTCTTTATTTTTTTTTTTCCTTTTCCCCTGTGTGTGTGGTAGATATGTGATAGGAGTACAGCCTTACTTTTCAACTTCCAGAAGTGTTCATTTTGGTGCAAGCTGAACATGGAATGCTGGGTTTTTTTCTGCTACATGTTGTAAAGCAATAAAGTATAATGACTCTGTGGGAATTGAATAAATCACTCTTATGATCAATAAAGTTTAATCATTGGTTAAGATATTGCAAAACTTAATGTTTTGGGCTCAGTAAACTGGCCTTTCTGAATTAAGTTTTTCTTCCTGGAAAATGTCCTACTGTGGCTTCCTTTGGCAGGAGAGCTAGAGCTTCCCAAGGACTATTTTCTTTCTTACAGATCTCTTAACAGTCTGTAATAGTTTCAACCTCATGTAAGTGTGCAGTACAGAGAAATAGGACTGAGACAGTTGCAGTGTGACATTTCCTGTAACTTGTAGTACAGTTGAGAAGTCTGTATATGGCCTTGTCTGTGTTCTTGTGATAACCTAATATAATGATGTGTGCTGAAACCAGGTTTTCTGTCTAGCAACATTTCACAATGCACCAAAATATAGGAAATACGTAGTATATGGAATGTTGTTACCATTATGATGGTTATAAACAGTAATGTATTCTGCTTTAAAGTGTTATTATCATTTTGGTACTTCTGAATCTTTTCCTTTGGAATACTGCCTCTTCAGATTCAGACAGAAACTTGATCTTCTCATTATTATATATATATTTTGACCTGCCAGGTTTTCCAGTTTAGGGCAAAAATTGGAATGCCACAGATTTACATTTAGGTTTTTTATTATTGAAATTAGAAACTCAATAAATACTATTCCAACTGGAATTTGTCAAGATGACACTAACTTGTAAGTTTAAAGTAATTATGTTTATAGTGTACATCTAGATACGTTCTAGCAGTCCAAAATTAATTGTCAAATTTGACTGTTGTGTAACTAAATGGACATAAACCAGTTACTATTATAATGTTGTTGTTAGTCCTTTCTCTTGGCTAAAGGTTGCTTCTTGCTTGTCTGGTTCTACAGATGTATCACTTTAAAATATGTGATACTTGAACCAGTCCTTGTGGTCTTCCGAAATGAAGCATCCTCACAACAATTATTCAATGAAATTATTGTGTGCCTCAAAGTTCTGCATGTATATGAGGAGCGTAGAGTGGGCTTGTAGAATGTTTACGAAGGATTACCTGTGTAGTTTTTAATGTTAATAACTTACCAGTTATGGCAGAAGTTTAGTTCATTTTGCTAAGAACTACAAGCTGTGAGCAGTAGGATTTATTGTTTATAAAGAATTCTCAGTGATCCTTGTGTTAAATACTTAAGTCTGTGGTGATGATTAATAGGAACAGTGAGGAACAGATGTACCTTGAGAACTTTATGCTAGTCTTTTCAATTGCAGCCACAAACACATTTTTTTTTTTAAACCAGTTGCAGTCATTCTATACTGCTCTTTTTCGTTAACCACAGGAAAGAGAATTTATTTTCAGAATGTTTTCAGTTCTGTCCTTAGCTGATTGTAGCAATTAAAGTTAGATGAAACAAAGTTGGTTGATACTGGTCTGTCTCTGTTCCAAAAGAATACTGGTATTGTAGCGGGCTTTTTGTGCAGAAATGTTTTGATGAAGCCTGGAAAAAAAATTAAATTTCTCTTGAACACCTTAATTGGCTATTTTTATTTGCGATAGGTTTAAGAAAATCATCCTGTTTTTCACAGGTGGAGACAAAGTGATAGATGTAATAGATGTAGCAAGACAAGCAGACAGTAAAATGAAGCTTCATAATTATATTAAATATTTCACAAATCCTGACCGACCAAAAGTATTAAATGTGATCAGCCTGGAATTCTCGGACACAAAGTGAGTATTGACTTTAATTCCTGGAACGTAGGAAGTGGTTTTCACTAAGTTGAACAGTATGTGTAGGAATATAATGTCTGTAATGGGAAAGATAGGAGGCTCTGTATTTTGTGTAGACAGCTACTTTGATTTAATGTGGGTATAAAATTTTTTTATTAATTCATAAGTAATAACTTTGTATTAAATAAAAATTTAAACCTGTCATTTAAAAAGAGGTGTGTTTACTCTTGATTATATTTATGGTTCTTTTTTGTTTATTTGTTTTTTAAAGGATGTCTGAATTAGTGGAAGTACCAGATATTGCCAGAAAGCTTTCATGGGTGGAAAATTATTGGCCAGATGATTCTGTCTTCCCTAAGCCTTTTGTTCAGAAGTATTGCTTGATGGGTGTCCAGGACAGCTATACCGATTTTCATATCGATTTTGGAGGAACATCAGTTTGGTACCATGTTCTCTGGGTATGAAGGCTTCTTGATTTATGACCATGTGAACCAAAATTTATTCAGTGTGCAGCCTTCTGCCGTGGCATTATCACCTGTATGAAATTTCGTGCTTAAAAAGCCAGGGGAGGAACTAGAATGTGGATTACTGATTGTTGGTGTTGCATTTTTGTGCTTTTATTTTAGCATATACTGTTGGTGACTTCTAGACTGTAACTGGTTGACTGATCATTTTAGTAGACTGGTAGGTGATAGAGTGAGGTCTTAGTATGAAAAAAATAAATGAATGAAAATAATTGACATACTCAACTTTTTGTTCTTCTTAAAAACTTTGATCGTGTATACATTGTAGAAGAGGCAAAGTGATTTCATCTTATGTTTCTCATTTGACATGTGTGCACATATTCATCAGTTGTTTATAAAAGCTGAAATTCTTTTGTGCTCCAATGAAAGGTTTTGGTTGGTTGGTTGGTTTGCTTCTTTTACATCACAAGACACTAACTGGTTAGTGTACTACTTGGTGGGTTACAGTTGTGAAACACTGGGGCTAGGAAGCTCTGTAACATTCCGGAGTGGAAATACGGAGTACTTGCCATTTAGGCTAATCTGTTACTACTTTAGGAATGACTCAGGGAATGTAGTATGCCTCCAGAAGGTCATTAATTTATTCGATATTTTTATTTAATAGGGTGAGAAGATATTCTATTTGATCAAGCCCACTGATGAAAATTTGGCTCTGTATGAGTCTTGGAGTTCATCTGTCACCCAGAGTGAAGTATATTTTGGGGACAAGGTTGACAAATGTTACAAATGTGTTGTGAAGCAAGGACACACTTTATTTGTTCCAACAGGTAAGAGTTTACCCTTATTACTAGGACTTAGCATGTTTAATCACCAGGAATTAAGGGTATCCTAAAATGATTGCGTTATCAACATTTGGTTTCTCCTAAAATTTTAGGTAAGAGGGAATAATAAAAAACCTTAGCAGTTTAGATTATTTAAAAGAAGTAATTAGCTTTTTAGATTGTCTGAAAGTACTAGCAGTTATCAGAGAAAGAAAAGGTGTTTGTTACCCAATTATAAGACAACAAATTAAAGCTTAAATTTGGATATCAGAGAAATAGTTCCAGTTCATAGAACACACATTGTCCACCATTTGCTAGCTATCCAGACTGAATGCTTACTTAATTTTATAATATAAATTTGCTTTACAGCCTTTGAGTATTTTAAGACCTACTGGGCAAAAGTATTACAAAAACATCATATAAACTTCTTGTGCTATAGTCTAGAAGATTAAAAATAAAAGTTGGGTGGGGTTTTGGGGTTTGTTTTTGTTTGTTTGTGTTTGCGTTTTTGTTTGTCTTTTTTTTTGTTTTCATTTTTTGTTTTAATTCATGTGTTAATTCCTTTTATTAAAAAGAAAAGGATATTTGTAGATACAGTTTATGAAACTGTAGAGTTCATAAATTCATTTCAGCAGCTTCCTTTCAAATTGATGCAGAGTCATGGTCTTTTCTGGTTTTCTTTAACAACATTTCTTGAAGCTGTCACCTAATAGCATCTGATCAATTACAGGACATTTTTAAGAAATGAGAAACACCAAAACAATTAAACTTCTTTATTTAAAGAAAACACAGAAAAATCCTTCAAACAAAACACACGACCCCCCACAAACTCCCAAATACCATAAACATAGAAGTCTTTAATAAATCAAACCGTATTTTGCCAGTAAAGCGAGTGAGAGTTAATTTCTTGTATTTTCACTTATCCAGTCCATCCATATAAATACTTTTTATTATTTTTATTATTAAAGATTTGTACTGGTACTATCCTCCCAAAACTATCTTCCCATTTTTTGGGAGGAAGCTTTAAATACACAGAGAAGAAAAATGGTGCACAATTCTACTTCTGGAATAAGCCTTGAAGATTATGTTCAGTACCTTATTCTGTCATGGACTTCCTAGACACACTACTACATTTTTCTCATAGCTCAGTTCTCTACCTGTGAGGTTTAGTGTTTACTGTTCTAGTTCATGGCTTGTGCAGAATAAATACTACATGTGAGGAGCTATATATGCACTTAACATTCCTGAACACCCAGAGCTTTTTAAAACCATATATTTTTGGCAGGAGGTGACATTAATTTTCCATTTATCTAGGTGTAAGGTCATACGTCTGTGAACAAAGAATGCAAAATAACAGAACGAAGAACCTTATTGGGACCCACAGATCTTTGAAAATAGTTACTGCTTACCAAATAAGCAGCTGAATCTGAGCTCTCACTATAATGTGGCCAAAAAGAAAAGTATCATAAAATGGTAATTTCTAATGTGTATGTGTATTTGTGTGTGTATACACCTAAAATTATACTTCTAAATGTAAATGTGTGTTTACACATTATGTATGTACACACATATTCATATGCATATGATGGAGTACAGTGCAAGAGCCAATAAATTAAACTAGGTTTCAAGGCAGGTGTTTAAAAAAATAGGGGAATTAGTAAGACTGATTAAAGGCTTTAAAAAAAACCCTGATCTCTACTGAAACAGCTTTTACTGTTCCTGCTTGCACTGATGCTAGTGGATATCATAATTATTTTATAATCTCTGAAATATGTTCAGGGTAGACTTCTGATTTAAAATTAATCTTGCATGTGGATGAATAGCACCTACTGGGAGGCTCTTGAGAGTTATTTAAATATTATTCAAGTTATTCTGTGTGGTCTACACCAAATTTTCTTGCCTTGTTACTTAGACCTTGATCAAAACTGCAGCATAAAAGTAGCAAATAGGAATGTGAAAAGATTAAATCCTTTAGTTGATACAGATATGCCATAAAAAGCCTTGGTGTTGATGCAATGGTGAGGAGGCTTTGTTGTCACTTTTGTTGGTGATTGGAGAGGTGTGTGTTTAAAGGATTGAAGTACGCATATTTCTTGGAGAGTCAGAGGTACTCATCTACTGTGGTGACAATGATAAGAGTGAAAAATTGAAACCATATTAACAAATGCAAAATGCAACTGGTGATACAAGGTAATCTTCATTGCACTGCACTTTTCAAAGAACAGGAATAAAGTCGAACAATGTATAATATTAATTAAAAACCCCCCATCCTTAGGTTGCTTGTGCCATTGTGTTCTACATTCTCTTATGTACCATTCTGTAATTTACTTCCTTCCGAGGCTGTATAGTAGGCATGTTGCTTAGTCAGCGTAGTTGCTAGGTTTCAGATCTTTTTACATGTGGTGCCACAACTAGAACTGGTTGTTCTTAACTGGATTAGGGCATGGATTTAATGGTAGTTTGCAATATATAGTTGCTTGTGATTTGGTCTGATCTTACCTCAAGTTGGGGAGCTTTCTGTGTTTGTACATCTTGCCTACACTCAGTCAAATCATGAAGTGCTCTGCAAATATATGGCCAACACATCTTTTTTCAAAAGATCGTCTGTATGCATGCAAAATCAGAAAAAAAAATCTTGGAAGAAGAAACTCTATATGTAGTTTCATTTACATTAAAGCTGCACAGTATAAATTTTAAAGGTAACTATATCATACGTTCATTTGTGTACTTACTTGAAATTGTATAGTAGTAATCAGCTAGATTGATAGCATAATGTTGGCCATGCTTTGCTATGTTGAATAGTGGAGTTCGCAAGGACAGTATTTCAATTATGTGACAAATTTATATAGCCAGAGTGCCTAGACTGGGTTTTAAACTGATCATAATTTCCCTGGAATTAGGATGACTGTATTTAGAGTAATTAATGGAACTACTGCTGAATTCCTATTTGAGAAACTTCAGTATTGCTAAATGACTTTTTAATGTTGTGCCAACAGCTCAGTTACTTTAAGCAACATGTAAATATTTGAAAGGAATTTAATTTCTATTTAATTTTTATGACTTTATGTTTTCTTCAGTATATTTTTCCTCTCCTGACTTTCTTATTTTTGTTGATTGGAGGGGAAATTTTGAGGAATTTTACTTGAAAAGCCATTGGCGGTCTTGCATCCCCCACCCCCTAGTGAAAAATGCCGTAATCTTAACTTCTTCAGATACTACAGTTCCACTAGATTTCTGAAGCATTGTAATTTACATGTTGTTAAAATCCAGATTACTTGTTCGTAGCACAGAATACGAATGTGTTTACTTTTTTTTGTTTCCAGGTACAGCATTTTTACTTATATATATATATTTAAAGGCAGTCTTAGAATAATGAATATGAATGTATTAAGTTTCAGAATCTGTCATTTCAGGCTGGATTCACGCTGTGCTCACATCTCAGGATTGTATGGCTTTTGGAGGAAACTTTTTGCACAACCTCAATATTGGCATGCAGCTCAGGTTAGTCTCAGCTCTTCCTATGCCTTTTCCTCAGTAAGTAGAATATTATTTTAATAGATATTTTTCTTCATGCTCTTAACCAGGATCAAATCGGTACAGGCTCTCAAACAAATAGTGGCATTGTCAGTTAGAATGTGTCAAGCACATAGTCTTATGTCACTTCTGCAAAGTTTGTTTCAAAAGCAAAAGGAAGGGTATGCAAGAATTTAAATGAATAAAAGGAAAAAAAAAAAGAAAAACTCTACTTTGGAGATTAGTATAAGTGAGTAAAATGAAACTGAGCAAGCCCAGGTGTGTGACACTGAGTTGAAATGAGCGTCCTCAAGTCAGCGTTGCTCTAAGGGCAGCTGTATTTAGTTTTTGTCCAAGATGTGGAGCTGTCTTCTAAACATATTGTTTTTATTTATTACAGTGGAATCCTGATAAAATTCCATCTGTTAAAAGATCACACATTGGGTTTGTATCCTAGTTTTATGAAGTCCAACTTTATTCTTAGAAGTGCCGCAGTCAAACTTGATAAGGTCAGAGCCTGGATGAGACCAGAGTTCAATCTTGTCTGTGGTCTTGTTGGGATTTAACTATGTGGTACTTGGCTTCTTTTATTTATCATGGCCATGGTTATTTTATTTTATTTTGGACGTTGTGTCAATTTGAATGATTACATAGTTGAGTAATGAATTTGATAACTCAAACATTCATGTTTTGTAATATTTTTATTTATTCAGGTGTTACGAAATGGAGAAGAGGCTAAAAACCCCGGATCTTTTCAAATTTCCTTTCTTTGAAGCCATCTGTTGGTTTGTGGCCAAAAACTTACTGGAAACATTGAAGGGTAATCCTTGTTTTATTTTAAGATATACATGTATCTGCTTTTATTTTTATTTTTTTTCCTTTTCATTGATAATGGAGAAAATTATACTGCTGTTGTGTGAACAGAGAAAATTATACTGCTGTTGTGTGAACAGAGAAAACTTTTTTTTGGTGAAAAATCACATTATTTTTTAAACTAGATTTTAGCGAATGTTGCACTGTGACAGCTCTAGATCCAACAGTTCTTTCTGAAAACTACTTTCGTGATTAAAGATTTATAGGGTAACTTGCGCTGTGCAGAAATCTTAGTGCACTTGGTGATGCATGTAATTAACACTTCATAGCATGCTGCCGGAACCTTTGAACTGTTTTATTAGTGTTTTTATCCAATGCTGATGATGTATTTGGTCAATGAAAGCATTCTAGATTATCAAGACACGAGTGTCTGAGATCCTGGCACAGTGCAATTGTACTACCAGCCAACTAGGATTAATTTGCCATAATCTGCAAAGGCCTTGTTAAGGAAGATGGGAAACTTCTTTGAATGTTATCAGTTTTTCACTTGGGCTTATTTCATATCATCTAACGTCTTTCAGTACCCTTTGGTAGCCTTTTCCTCCTTCTTTCAGCAAATGACTCTCTAAATGATTCTGCTAACTTACATCTGTGGGTTTCTTCTTGGTGGCTTCAGAGCTGAATGAAGAGGTTTTCTTGCACTTCTTCAATTTTCTTTGACCTTTTCAGTCAAACTACCTGTTGTCTTCTGCTCTTTGTTGTGAAGGGAAAGGGGTCTGTGAGGGCTTTTGTAGGAAAGATGCATCAGTTCTTATAAGCTGTGTTAAGTCATTCAATGAGTGCTTATCAATAGACATATCAATGGCCTCTTGTTCTTGGGAATTGCCAGTCCTTTCCAAACTTCCTCACCTAGTCCTGTAATTCCTATATCTGTACCCATGCATAATTGAGCTTGAGGGAGTGCCTGTCTGACTTCTTTCAAATATCTTGCCCTCTGCCTGCCCTATTTAATCTTAATAATAAATGTCATATTCCAAATGATGTATTTCAAAGGAGAGAAGTCAAGCTTTGGAGAAGGCTGCTGAATTCAGCTGCTTCTTTGGAAGAGATCAGAATCTCACGTAACCTTTCTCTAATATGAAAACAGTCACAGTTATTGAAAATGATCTATTCTCCTTTCAGCAGATGAAGGCATTGAACAACCGTTTTTTCCTAAATGGGAGTTTAAAGTTTCTGGATGAATCTAAAGCAACTAGAAGTCCTACCAAATAGGAAAAAACTTGCAGAAAATTTTTCCTTCCAAAAAACAGAGTATTTTCTTCTTGAAAGCTTGCTTTAGTTGGCCTCCTTCCTGCGTATTTAAAATTTACAAGCTCATCAGAAGACATAGGAGCTGTATTCCTGCTGGGAAAGCAGTGGAATATATGTTTTATATCATCTAGCTTACTATAAGTTTTGTCCTGTGTCTGTTCCCCCCTCTTCCTCCTCCTCTTTATATCTTACGACTCCTTGAGTACATAGACTAGGAGCCCCTTGTGACTGGTGTCTTAGGGGAGGGGTATGAAGCTTACTCTCATGTTATTTTTAATCTAAGGCTTAGCAGGTACTTAGTTGCAGAACAATGCTATGATCTATAAACTCATCAAAAAAAAAAATTGAGGTTTCCGTGGCTAGAGTGAAGATTATATTGGGCTTTGGCATCAAGACTTACGTGAATTAGGTGTTTACTAGTCAGAACCTGTTGTTTTATAAATAAGGGATGTTCAGTTGTGAAAGGTAACGGTGATGACCAACTTGTAAAATGCTGACTGCATGGTTGTTAGCAGTACTTTATGTGAAATTCAGGTCAGCAACCAAAATCAGCGCAATGTATTTTTCTGGTTCTTTTTATATAATGATAATAGGGTCATAAACATTTTGATTTTGTCTTTTCATTGGCAAAAAGTGTTTTATAAGTGTGGCATTCACCTAAACTATTTGTTTTCATAGTTCTTGGGGTTTCAGAATAGCTGATTTATTCATCTATCTGATGCTCGTTAAGTTGGATTACTCTTACGTCATGCAGTCTTTTCTGTTGCAGCTAAAACATCCAGCCTGTGGTGCTGCATTTTATTCTCAAAATTTTAGCAACTGAGTCAGCTAGTGGGCAGGAAGACTTCTGCTGCAACTCAAAGGCCTGCCACGCTGTCTCATAGCCTTTAAAAAGTAGGAGGCATCTTTGAGGGAAGAACAGCTGTTTAGAAACAGAACTTCCCTTTTTCTGCCAGCAGACTAATACATCATCCATAGTGTAGTGTTTGTTGGTATATTCTTTTAAGGGAATTACATGAGCCAAATAGTTCTAGTGTTGGTCCATTTGCTACTGACAAGTGGAAATATTTGTCAGGAACATGGGGAGAAGTTGCAGCCTACTTCTGTCTCTTTATAGAGGATTTGTCTTTTCCCTTCTTTTTTTCCCCCATGAAGGAAAAGAGAAAATTGGATAGAAATTGCAATCACTTGGGAGCACCAGCTCTCTTAAGAAGAGCAGCTTCTGTAGCAGAGTGATTTCCAGCTCCCACCCCCTTTGATTTTGGGAGCAAAGATGATGTAAACTGTGTGAGGGAGAACTGTGATAATTGGAAGGGTGACAGAAAATGTTTGGGGAGTGAAAGTGTGCTAGTGCGAACCATTTGCTGTATGTATAGGAATAAGCAGTAGGAATTCCAATTTAGAGATACATCCCACATCCTTCTGGTCTCCTTTGACTAAAATATTTCTGAATGAAATAAAAGGGATTTCTTTCTTCAAATATATTTTCTCTTGTTCTGTATTTTAGATCTATTTTGTTCTAATTGACCTTTAGTTTGTTGTAAACTATCCCTAATTCACACAAGAATAAGTCAAAAAAAGAAGATATTTACTCACTTTAGGGTTGGTTGGTTTTCTTTTTATTGGTTTTGGTTAGGTTTTTTTTTTTTGTTACAGTACGCACATAGATACAGGATGTCATATTTAATTTGCTTGCATAACTTTTCCTTTTTTTGTGCTGTTGCATAATGGCAACTTTATGGACTGAAGGTAGGTATCACTCTATTGTTTTCACTGTTAGTGTGTTTCTAAATTGGTATCTGTATCCTTTTTAGAACTGAGGGAAGATGGTTTCCAGCCTCCAAGCTATTTAGTGCAAGGAGTGAAGGCTTTACTTACTGCTTTAAAATTATGGATGAAAAAAGAAGTAAGTATAAGTGATTTTGTTTGCTATTTTGGTGAACTCTGTTTTGATTTAGAAGTAAGTGAAGGTCTGTGCCCTTTTAAAGTTTAAGATTATTTTTATCTGTTAATGAGAACCGGAAGATTCTATGGAGAGTACATCCTGCTGATCTGGGGAAGAATCATCATGACAATTTTACATTCCATGATGCTAATAAAGTCTTTTTAGACCAATTAATCAGCTCCTGTATTGTAGCTGATAGAATCTTGTTTCACCTCAAGATGGGGTAGGAATGCTAGAGGGTAAGCTGATAAGGTGGGGCTTTTTTTCTAACATACCTGTTTGTATAGTTGATTCATCCTAATCTGAGCCAATGGAGGGATGGAATGCCCTGATATTTAGCATTTTCCATTAACGTCAGAGGACATTTCAGGTACACCTGTATTGCTGAAGAGTTTTTTAGATTCAGATGAGGATGTTATCTTCAGTTGAATCCTGTCCCTGCTGAACACTGGCTGACTCTTGTAAAATCTTTAACGTGTTTTCTACCCTGGCTTTGCTGGTGCTCTGCTCTCCAGGAAAGCTTATTTGTTTTGGCACAGCACTGGATCTGGCCTAACTCCATGTGTTTTTTCATGTGCCTGAGCTAATAAGCCCTCTTGGAACCTGTGCTTCTGCAAAGTGCTGTTCACTGACAGGCAGTTTGGTTCTGACTGAATTTATTAATTCCAGTTTGTGGCTGGCCATGCTGACTTGAATTGGCTCTTGGAGATCTGTTTGGTCTTTCTGCCCACAAGTTCTCCTCCTAAGAGAACTTACTGTACAGCAGCTATGATACTTGCACAATGCTGCATCCAACATAATGAGCTTCGTGGAACTGAACATGAGGTGCAAATGCAGAGGTGGAATCTGCTGGGGTCCAGCCTGTGTAGCGTTATGGATTCCAGGTGAACCTTTGCTGGCCCTCTGTAACACCTCTGAGTTGATTCTCCAGTGTTTCTTTGTCTATGCCATTCTGTATCACAGTTAGCTAGTAAGCAGTGTGCGGTATTTACAGGTGGTTGTGCCTAAGCTGTTAAACTATGTTTGAATCCATGCTATCTCTGCATCCATGGCATGGATAATAAGCAAGCCGAGTAATCAGACTGCTGTTAACTGAGATCAAACATAGCCTGTATAAATCCTTATTTTAGTTTGAAATTGGATTGGTAATCCTCTTTTCTAGGTTGCTGTAGTATAGTATTGTAGCATATGTATACTGTCTAGTAGCTCATGAAGTAGTTTAATTAATACTTCATTTAGAATGTGATGTGTTTGCTACTTTTCCATGGGAAAAAAAAAAGTAATTGCGCATGCTGCTTTCTGAATGGTTATTAATGAGACCTGTGAGTATTCCCGAACCCCTGGCTGAACAGATGCTTCAGTGTGAGGAAACTGCACAGCATCAGTGATCTAGTCTCAGTGTTGTCTGCTGTCCACCAGCTATCATGTTTTGTACCTTGCATTTGTCTTTTCTAGCCACTGCTTCATAAGTGAGCTGACCTTTCTTTGCAGCAGGCCATGTGCATGATAGGATTGTACCTGTATGCAGCTGAAGACGGGAGGAGCTTAGTACATTGCTGTATGATCTACTCATGCTGGCGATGAATTCTGAAAAAGAAATTACAAATTAATAATCCCCGAATGAGAAGCCTACTCTTGAGGTTTCACATTCATATCATGGAGTATGTCTTTTCAAGATGTATGTGAATGATCTTAGTGAATTGTTTTGAACTGTTTGCTGGAGAATTTCAAACTCATTCTTCAGCAGGGCAGCAGTATCTTCATTTCTGCAATACTTAAAAACTGCCAAAAATTGCAAGATGCTGAGAATAGAGATGGAGTGTTACTAAAATTATTTTAGTTTTCATGTTTTGATTTTAATTCAGTTTGTGCGAGGCTTTTATCAGTATATGTATCCTCTGAGTACTTTGGTGCATATCATCAGCCTGCATGTCAGTTGATATACACAGTAACAATGATGACCTATCCAGTCGTCTGAGCTCTTGGGTTTTAGATCTGGCTTCCTTCCAGCTTGCATGAGCAACAGGTCTCAGATTCAGTTTTTCAGATGTTTGATTCATATACCAGTAAGATTATTTTGGGCAACTGCTCTGTGCTTTTCTTGAAAGATATTAATAGCTAATGTAAAAGAAAAAAAATCAGGTGTTTTTGGTAAGGAAGGAGGGATGCGGTTTGGTGTTGGGTTTTTTTTGTATGTGTGTGTGTATTTTTTAAGTATTGATACACTTCATTGTGATGCTAGTCTCCAAAGATGGGTGGATTCATTTGCCTACCAGCACTTTTTTCAATCTGTGTCTCTTGATTTAAGACAAGTTTCTTTTTTCCTCTGTCTGTTTCCAACATGTACAAAACCATTTCTTGACGTCCTTGAATGAATCGCAACTTTTTTTCATTGTTTTCTTTACTTGCAATTTACATTTGATATACTTAGGCCATTTTGTTGCTACTGTTCTCGCTAGTACAAGAAGATTCCTCAGTCCCAAAGACTACTTGTTCCTTTTCCAAGAACCAGTATGCAGAGACAACTTAAAAACAAGTTATTTCATAATGATGATAATTTTTCACACATGGCGTCTGTAGGTATTCATATTTCCTGCTTATCCTTTCCTTCTGTCAGACTGTTAGGTTATATATCCATTTGAATTTGTTTGCATATTTAAGTTGCTTGGATGGTTATTTTTTCTTTTTTTCCTGATTTTTTTTTTTAAAAATAATTACTCTGCCACAGCTTAATTGAGAAAGCTTTGGTATAAATGGATAACTTTTATAGTGACAAATAAGTCAGCTTGCCAGTGGAACTTACTTTGCTCAAAGGCTTACTATAAATCATACTAGCAAAATAACGTGCTCCTGATATTAAGTATGTTTACATTAGGAAGGCTTTTCAGTATTTTTAAACCAGAGAAACTTTGAAGTTGGTATTTTGGAGAGTTCCATCAGTCACTTCCTCTTGAAGTCTTCATGGACAGGAAGGCTTTTGGGGGAGTGAAGTCGTCAATTAGGAAGGACTGAATGGTCCTAAAATGACCAGTAACTTGCTGGAAAAACCGTACAGTTTAGGGACAGAGATGCCGTGTTCCCAAGTGTGAATGTGCAGAGGTGATGCATGCAAAGAATGAACAATGGTAAATAGTAGCAGCTGATTTAATCTTTCCTGTAGAATCAATGGCACTGAAATGAACGATTATACCATGGTTATACATCCGTGTTGGTTTTTGGGGGAGGGAGAGAGCATTCATTTTAATGACTGAGAGGAAGCCAGGTTCAATGAAATGCACATACAGTATCATATTGCTTCTAGCAATAATTTTGCTGCTGAATCTCATTTTTGAAATGCGGGTAGCTGAAAGCGTCTGTGGGATGTTTTTCCATTTAAATAGTTGGTTAAGGGGACAGCAGAATTCATGTCAGTCATTCTGGTCTATGTGTGAGTGCTGTTTTGTCTGTTTAATTCTACCTAAAGGTATTTTGAGGCACACTTAAACTGTACTTACAAAATATTAAACATATCTTTTACTAGATCTAACTGTAGAGTGTTTGGACTTACTCAGATTGGTAATAGATATATAGGAAGTCTGTCTCTGATACTGTTTAAGAGAATTAAAAGGAACATAAACTGTTACAGCTTCCTAATTTTTTTTATAGGGAATGATTTTTTTTTTAATCGCTTTCTTCAACCTACTAGATCCTAAATCAGCTGAGAAGTCAAATGTGAGGCAGATGTCTAAAACTCTGCATGTTGCTTACTGATTATTATTCTTGATTTGCTTTTTAGATTAAATTTTTGCCATAGTGAAATTCCCTTAGTCTTTAGCTGTTTTGAAGGTCATGACTAATGAGTTTCTGAAGTGTGGCTCTATACTGACCATGCTCAAGGGAAAAAAAGAAGCTGATTACTGTGCTGAGGGGAAAGAAAAAAAATGTGGTTGTCAGTATGGCTTTGTATTACCCTTTGGATTCTTAGAGACATTGAGGGATATCTGCTGCCTTTTAAAGCTTGGCCTGGAAACTTCAGTGTGTGTGTATATCTGTCCTGGCACTTTGCAGTCATTATTACAGAAATTAACCTGGTTTTTTGCTTTTAATTTTTTTCCCTGTAGATTTGTTTATTTTGTATTACTTCCACTTTTATCTGAAGAAATTAATTAAATGTCTTTTCTTCCCCCTTTGCATACAGCTTGTAACAGAACATGCCTTTGAAATTCCAGACAACATTAGGCCTGGACATCTCATAAAAGAGCTCTCAAAAGTGATTCGTTCTGTAGAGGTAAGAACAGAGGCAACCCTACAGAAAAAAAAAAATTTTGAATCCATGAATTCCATAGTAGTTATGCTTCTGATTGACTGTATTCACCTTTTAATTTATTTAACGTTCATTTAATAATAGAAGATCAAGAGAAAAACTGTTGGGAATACTAAGCTATGGGTATCAGATAAAGAAAATGTATAGTGAGGGTGTTTTCTGTAGTTTTTTTAAAAAAATTTTTAACGGTGAAATTATTTGTAGGTCAGTATTCATACTTATAACTACTTAAAATAATTACTGTGAATATGTTGTTAAAGAGTTTAATTTGAAATTCTGTGCGTATTCCATTCTTCTACCCTCTTGTTTGTTAGATTCTGGTCCATTTGTCATCTCTTTTGCTCTTTTTCTTATGTTTTGTGAGTATTTGTTATATAGTCAGTGGTTTTTTTCTTTCTTTTCCCCCCTCCTATACCAGTGTTTTCCTCCTTTATTCCTTAATGAATACTGATTCTTGAAAAATTCTCACATTTCCATGTGGAGAGAACAGTTCTGAGAACTGAAGAGAAATGTGATCTGTTGGGTACAATACAGGTCTACCCTATGCTGCCTTCATGACTAAAACCTTATGTTTTGATGGTAACTTTTGGTGTTAAGCACTACTATTACGGGAGGGTATAAAAGTCCCAAATGGGAAAGAGGTGCAGTAGTACTAAGCTTTGTACGTCAAATCCATAGGAAATATGTAGTACTTCTCTAAATGGTCTAACAATTTTATTTATCTAATTTACATTTGATTAGATGAGTAAGAAGCAGTACTTAAATATGTGGATTTATTCCTCTGAGACTATTCTGAAATATGTGTTTTTAATTAAAGGAGGAAAACAGCAAACTAGTTAAAACTCAGGGAATTCTTGGTGTGTGTCCAACTTCACGGTCCTCGCATGAAACAACTTCCCCTCACCACTCCAGACGAAGGGTGAGGAAACTGCGAGACCATGCTACCAAAACTCCTTCTAATCTGGACATCCTGGAACTGCACACTAGGGAGGTACTGAAAAGGCTGGAGATGTCACCATGGGAGGAGGCAAGTACTAAGTTATGCGCAAGGAAACAAAGCCGGAGTAGGTTTTTAATCTCTGTCGAAAGGGGAAAAACTTTTAACATGCATAAGAATACAGGCTACTACTCTTTGTCGTATGAGGCGTGAATAGACTTCTCTTTTGGTTTCTTTGAGTTTTCCTGATAGGAGTTTCTCTCTTCCTTGATAATTTTTTTGTGGAAGTTCCTTCAACCTTTTGGTTCAGAAGGTGCCCTGAATCTGTGATGTACTTTAAGTATGGTTTTTGACTTAGGGCTGCTGTGGCTATCAAGTGCTACTTTGAATCAGTTCTGTGAAGAAAAGGTAGCTTGCAAAGGCTTGATTTGGTGAGGCTCTGAGCCAGCCTGCTTCTCCATGTGTTTTTAGATAGCTTTTTCTTATAGTTCAGTTACTGTAATTTGGTTAGCCTTGGTTTTAGGTTATGTTCCTATTTCCTGTATGACTATACCTCCCTACCAGTAAGCCTAAGGCCACCTTTGGTCTCCCTTGTGGGTCTGTGGACTTTGTGGTCATGTTATAAAGGTATCGTGGAGTGAATGAGTGAAATGTAGTCTCTTGAAAAATTCTTTTGTTCAGGTTTGATGACCTTATTTCAAAAAACAGCAACAGAAAAGGGAGGAGTGAGAGAATGGAAATAAGTAGCTTTATGAAAGGAAATAAGTAGCTTTCAGAGAACAAGAAATGCTGACAAATTTAGCTGGAACAAGATGAGCTGTCACAGTGGAGAAATAGTGGTGAAAGAGAAATAGGGTCCTTGTATTGGTATTTGTAAGGCATGAACAAGAGACATTCATTTAGCCTCCCAAAGACAGGAAGCTGAACTTAAAATTTACCTCAAATAGTTAACCTGTGCAGTTCATTGCTACACAGAAATGTTTAGAGGTATTAGTCGTTGTCATTTAATGTCATAGAAGTTCATTTATCAGTATTGGCTTGTAAAAAAAAAAAAAAATTTACACGTTCATGGTTTGGCACACAAGTATATCACCAATTGCTTCAGAGCATATGTCAAGTGTAAATTGTTTTAAGCTAAGAAAGTTCTGCTTGTGGCAGGTTACTTTCCATTATTGATGTTTTACTGTCCTATAAATCAGTTCTGGGATACTAATTCTAGGGACCAGATAACTCAATCTAGGAGTTGCCTTATCAGTTCCAAGCCCGGTTTTTGGCTTGCCTGTCTCTGTTGGTATTTGTTTTAAATACAATGATAATTCTCCAAAGGAAACATAAAAGGAGTGTTATAGTGAAGTTGTTTCAGATGCTTCAGGAGAGTGTAAGTGATTAAAGGAAGGAGAAGATGCAATCTTCTGGTTTTTACATCCAAACATGTTTTGTCTGAGCTTTCTTCAGTTGGTTATCAGGTAGGAAACCATACTGGTGCTGAGTTTAAGCTTTTGTGGTATGCAGAAAAAACAATTGGATTTATAGAAATAGATAATAAGCAACATTGCTTTTATTTCTTCAGGATATCGCAAGCTCGAAACTGAATGGGAGATTTAACAAGCCGTTTCAGCCATCTTCTACAGTACCTGAATGGCGAACAAAAGACAATGATCTTCGCCTTCTGCTGTCAAATGGAAGAATAATTAGGTATAAAGGGTTGATTGTGGATCGCTGTTTCCTGGCTGTTATGGTCTAGACCATGCTAATAACATTCTGTTCTGTTCGTGGAGCTCTTAAGTTCCCTTTCACCAGCAAGAGTTATGTTAGGAATAGAGAAGGAATGTGTTGTCTGTTGTGTCTGCTGCCCCCTAGTGGAGCAACAGTTATGGAGTGAAGGGGAGGAGGTTTTTTGCGGGTTCCTTTGTTACAGCATTTCATTCAGTTGCTCAGTTGGGTTTGTACTGAAGGGAATGCTTCAAAGAAGAAATGGTTGTTTTGTATCCGTCTATTAGAGTGATTCTCATTAAAAATATTCTGGTGTAAAACTTTATGTGTTTATGGAAATGGCAATTGTAGAGGGAGTAAAACAGGGAATATGTACAATTTGGAATGAAGAGATGAGCATAAGGGAACGTTCCTGTTGTATCTTGAGAACATGTTATAAATAATGAAAAGAAAATAATTGCTTCAGGTTTGTAAGAATATATGATTTTTTTTTTTTTCTTGTGAGACAGAGATGAGAGACGCCCATTTACAGATCGAAGTCTTTACACAGCAGATAGTGAAGATGAAGATGACAGGACAAGGTCAAAAAAGACGACTGTTAAGGTAGAAGACCAGCCCTCAGGATCTGAAGGAGAAGGGAATGCAGATGCCCAGAAACCACTGAACAGTAAGCTTGTTTCTAAGTCCTATCAGTTGAACATTTTGATGATTTTGAAGAGGGTCTGACTATTGTGAAGTCTGACTGAAATTTACTGAAGTATAAAGAGGATAAACTAATAGATCAGAGAAGTAATATTAGAAGTTACTACAAAACATTTGTCAAATATTATCTGTTTACTGAAGAAGCTAACAGGATAGAGCTGAAAAGTAAAACTAACCTTCTTATATTAGTGACATCTTGAGAACTATATACAGCATTTTTCAGAGTGGAGGTTTAACTGGTGTTCTTAGATGAGTATGTGTTCTTTTTGGTCTGTTCCATAATGTAAGAATGCTGATTTTTTTGACCAAAATTACTTCAATGTGAAAAGTTCATCACATCAATCACTGTAGAGAATAAAAGATCATACCATGCAGCTAATTTTAAACCTATCTTGTTTCACTTTTCTGTTCCATTTGGTGATTACATACTTGATCATACAGTTCTGTGTGTTTTGCTAATGAGTAGGGTTATTCCATACAAGTGATAAAACATAATTTAGCATTAATGAAATCTTATACTTTCAACCTTTACAGTAATCTGCAAGGCTGTGGAAAAATTTAGGTTGCCTGTAAAGCACTTTAACCCAACTTCCCAATATTTTAAAACATCCTTCACTAGGAGTTAATCTTTTTTTGTCTTTTTGTAGCCTCAAGACTTCTTGCCAAGTGTTCATCAGTGCTGATCACACAGTGTATTAGTAAAGTATCAAAACTGAATGCCTGTTGTCAGTGACTATTTTTAATAGCACTATCTTTGTGCAGTGACAAATTAGTCCTTGACGTAGCTGTTCAGCTCTCCGTTTAATTATAAAAGTCGCATCCTTTCACAGTAGAGCTTACAAGGGCTCAGAGGGTATGTATTAGGAAACTGAGGTCAACATTTAAAAAAAGATACAAGACTCCTTTTGAGACTTACAGTTCCCTTAGTTTCCTGCACAGCAATCCCTAACAACGTTTCAGTCCATTGTCAACCTGGATAAAATACTTAATTATTGTCATTAACAAAACGATTTTTAATCCCTGTTGACTCTGTCCAAAGGTCACAGAGGACAGTATTAAAAAAATTGCACAGGAAAGAAGTCCCTCTTGGGTACTCATGAACCAACAAGGCAAATGGCTTGTTGAGTGCAGGCTAGGCATAGGTGTTTCAAAACTAAATTAAGTAAATTCAACTAAGTTTTACACTTGAATCAAAGGTTGGATCGTATAGATAAATGGTAGATTTTCTTCAAAACTGTTGCTTTTATTTGTCACAGAATGAACATGGCAGTGTGTACTTAAATGTAAGAAGTGTACTTAGAACTAGAAGTGAACGTTGAGATTGTTCTTCCAGAAATTGAGTACTTGGGACTATCGCTAATATTTTTAATTGAATAGTGAGAGTCTTCAAACTTCACTATTAATGATCACCTCATTTGATTATTTTACCCTAACTGGGGGGGGGGTGGGGGGGGTGGAGGGGGAGAGAGAGAGAAGATACTCTTCTGCAGAGCATTCCGTAAAAGGAACTACCTGTCTTTATAACAGCTGCCACCTTCCATTGTTCTTGCTGGCATTTAGGCCAAGAGGCAATGTCCACAGAGAGATGCCTTTATATAGATCAAGTTCTATATAGATCAAGTTCTATATAGCTTTGTGTGCGATGCCAAGATCCTGGTTCTAAATGGTGACCCAGTGTTCAGTGTTATCAGGGAGACAAAGATAAAGTGCTCTGCTTAATAGAGCAAGATGCTGTGTGTATCTGAAGGGAAGGTGATTTAAGATATTTTTTTGGAATTCATGGTAGCTTAGCCTGATCTTACCAATAACTGCTTTCATTCACCCAATTTCTGGAGTATTCTTCCCAGTCTCTGGGAGCATGCAGAGCCATAACTATCTGAGGGTAGACTGGTTTATTCTAAAGTAACAATAGTAACTACCAAGGTAATTCACAAAAAGAACAAATTAAAAAAAGGCAAAACCAAACTTGTATATTTAGACTGAAGGTTTTTTTAAAGCTCAGTTATAAATCACGTTCATGGATGAAGAGATGAGGGGTCCTAATAATATGTGATGTGTGGTTGTGAAGATCAGTGAATATATCTGAAACCTGTATGTGAAAGAAAAGGGTGAGAAAACGATGGTAGTCTTTTGCAGGGGAATGTAGAAAGTGGGGCAGGGGAAGAAAACATCGGGATATTTTAATTTTTTTTTTTTTTAAGAGGAGTATAAAGGAATGCAACTTCCCTGGATATTTGAACGACATAAGGCAGAAGGAAAACTGAGGAGGTATTCTCTGACTGCTTTGCACAGAGTTTGCAAAATAAAGTAGTGGTAAAAATGGACAATGGTTTGGCTGCATATGGGAATATTGGCATAGCCAAATGGGATCAGACCTGGGGCTCGTACAGTGTGTTATGCCGTGTATGCTAGTACCCAGCCCCAAATGAACCAGGAAGGCCTCAGTAATGTTAGGTGGCTTTAGCTGTTCAGTCTAGGTCATATTACTAGATAGCAGGCATATAACAAATAATTTGTCCCTCTTAGTAGGGTATCATCAGTTAATCTCTATGAGAAGAGGGCTTCTGAAGTATGAGACTCTGCATTTAGCATTGCTTTTATAAATCTTAGTATTATCTCTATGTAGCTAGTTATGTACGTGTCCAGTTTCTTTTCTGTCTTACCGAATCATTTGCCTCACATTTCTTCTTAATAGCTTTGTCATTTTAATAATTAGGATTTTCCAGTTCCTTAAGACAGAAAGAAAAGTTCCTGAGGAAACTTCGTGATGTTTATTTTTAAATTGTGGTTCATTACTTACACGTTAATTTTTTGTCTGAGATCTGAAGCTCCACATGGGAACATTTTTAGATATCCTTAATTGTCCTTGCCCCTTCTGTTAAATTGTCTCCAAGTTTGGAGCAGGGTTTTTTTTTTTTTTCCTTTGAAAAAGGCAGTAATCCAAAGGAAGATTCATTTGAGCTATATAACAGTATTATTGTTTGTATCAATCATACTGTTTCTTATCCTAGAATCTTGTTTGCCTTTTTTGAAACAAACCAAAGGCTTGAGTTATCGTCAGAAATCCCTTGGGGGTTTTTGAGCTATAGTAATTTAGAATATTCATTTTTATCGTCATATGTTGAACATTATTTAGCTTAACTTCATATACAAGGTTGTTGCTCATTTACTGTGTTTGGATATTCCTCACAGTTCTTTCTAATACTATCTTAAGTTTAATCACTCATCTCTAGATTTTGGTCCCAGCTGTTAATTTTATTAGCTTTCTGTTAACCTGTCTCGTTCTTAGCTTTCTTCTGACTCTAAAATGTTTTCCACTTAGGCGGTATTTAGAAATTAGTAATATCCCTTGAAATGTAATATCTCTTGCCTATTTGTGAGCTTTGCCACAATCTACAATAGGAACAAAATCCTACTGGAATTGCAGTGTATATAGGGTTACAGGTACATCTTTTATGCTTTCATAACTAATGAGTTATGAGAATTGTGTTCTGTGTATGTAGTTTCATATAAAACTACACTGAAAGCAAACCAACACAGATTAGAAATCAGCTCTGGAATGAAGATAAGTAAAGCAAAAATGTTGGTTTGCTTTCAGCATAATTTTCTGTGAAACTATAAATACGTGAAAACTTGAAAAAGTTATGTTGCTTTTTACCTTCTTGACACACATTCATACATTTTTTTATTCTATTTCGCTTTTCTCCAAAAAACTTGTGCTAGTTAAACTGCATATTGCAGTTTTTCACAAGTTTGTACTTAATCAAGATTTCTGCAAGCAGCCTTGATGCCGGGGTATATGTACAGCCCCCTGATCTTGAGCCTTGGATTCCAAACACTCACAAATGTATTTCCTACTCATGGTGGTTTGGGATATACGCTGTCTTTTAAGAGTACATGCTTCTGAGAGCTGCTCAGCTACTTCGTGTTTGAGTTCTTTCAGCACTTAAAGTAAACCGTTTGGACTAGGTGGCTGATTGATTGATTGCTTTGTCATATGCTGGTGTTTTTGATGTCTTATTTTGACACCTCATTCTGTGATTAGTACTTTGTCTTACTACTACCAAAAACCATGTCTAAGGTTGGTATTTCCGCTCCTCCTCTTCCCTTTCAGGTCTTTCTGTGATGAAAACCAGTGCGAGTGTATCATGTATCATCACAGTAATACTTTAATCTTCTTTAACAGGTCTGCATTTTAACCCTGATTGGCAGCTCTGTAGTAGCATAAAACAGGCAGAATATGCCATTAAATTGTGACATAAAAGTAAAATTACAAGTAATGCAACGATTTATTTTACCTTTAAATCACTTAACATCCTCTGACTTCCGTGTTTAGCATTTCTGTATAACTGCTTTTGTTTTTAAACAAGGAAATTCCAGGTTTGAAGAGTCTAAGACAAAGTAATATTGAAGATTACTTCTAATTGACTTTTTCTGAGCGCCACTTCTCTGACTCCAGCCTATATAGAAAAGCAGAAATTGCCTGAGCTACCACCTGTGGAGTATGTGCTCTATGGGAGAGAAAAAAATATATGCTCCTGCTGCACCTGTGTCATGGGCTGGGGCTGGGCTGGCCACTAACTCAGACCAGGACAACGTGGTTTCTCTTCCTCTGGCTTCACCCAGTCAGTTGCTCGAGGAGTCTTACTGGTCAACAGTAGCCAACTCACTAGAGTTTTAAGCAAACTTGGCTTGTGAAACGGATCGGTGTGTGGATGTTCTTTTGTTTACAGACTGTTAAAAACTAAATATGTGTTTCTTGTTCTTTACTTCCAAAACAATTGTTAAATATTGTAAGTAACAAATGTTGGGTCTTATATACTTTTTTTTCTCTTTGCAGTGTTCTTTGAAAGTGTGAAATCAGAACTCAGGAATGGATCCTCAGAGTACTCTGATATTTCTGATTCAGAAGAGTCTGAGCCTGATTGCACTACACAGGTATAGCTAGAAAAAGTCACAAAAGTTAACAAAGCAGTTAAATATAATTTTGCTCACTCAGTTAAAATTTAATTTGTCAGAATTTGTGTTAATAGAGCAATAACAAAGTATTTCATTCTTGTTCAAGTTAATAGCTCAAACTTATGGTGCTGCCTCATTCTTCATTTATTCTAGTGTTGAGAAAAATGGCAAGATATGCTCTTTTGAGCCAAATTTTATGATCTTCTTTGTCATTAAAGTGGGGCTGTCAGTGGGTGAGCCCTGCTCTAGAACATGCAAAGTCTGAGAAAAGTTAGATCCTAGTTGCTTTCTTAATTTCTTCCATAACAAGTCTAAATTACATCATTAGAATGATGAGTATCTACTACACAGTTTCATTTTTAGACCATGGTTAAATGGAAACAATCTTGTAGGCCTTCAGTTTTTTAAATAAGCCAAAGTGGCTAAAGCCTATTGAAGTGTTTTAGACTATTTGAAATAAATGAGAATACTTCATTTGAGGGTCTAGGTTGTAGTGATTTCTTTACAACTACATAAATTATAAATGCTCACATGTGTACCTGTGTATGTATTTACACACATGTATTTTAAGAAAACTTTTAATATTTAGAAATGTGCATGCGTATATACAAATATTTGAATGATGTTTTTCCATTGCAAAGTTGTGCTCTGACTTACTAGTTTTAGTTTGAATTGGATAGCAGTAAAATGC
The DNA here is from genome assembly GCF_034619465.1 of Leptosomus discolor. Classification (NCBI taxonomy): domain Eukaryota; kingdom Metazoa; phylum Chordata; class Aves; order Leptosomiformes; family Leptosomidae; genus Leptosomus; species Leptosomus discolor. The sequence goes on from NC_141391.1 coordinate 155,699,859, forward strand.
TAGTAGGGTGGAGTGATTATCTCAAATTTTTGTTTTCTGCTTCTGGAAAGCTAGTGCTTTGGTCTTTCTGTCAATTGTCAGCCTATTATAAGACTTTACAAGAAGTCTTCAAATTCCTACTTTTTCTATGGTGGCCAAAATCTGTTTTTAATATTGTTGTCTTTCATTACCTCGTCATGATGTTTGAATAAGTGATAGGAACCTTCACTATGTGGCTTCTTCTGGTTTCCCAAACTGCACTGTCAGCAACTGGGGCTCAGCAAGTTTCCTTTTTAAGACACAGAATCAATAGTTACTCAGAAGTGATATATTTCTTCTTCACAGGAGAATGTAGCCAGTTTTGGATTACGTTGTCACTGAGTGAAATGTTTTATATTAATATAATTTAATCTCTTAGTTCCTTCCATATTCTTCTGCTTCTTAATTTCTAATAGTATCTAATGGAATAATTTTTCTGCATGTTTAAATTTGTCTTTTGTAATGATACATCCAAACTAAACTGTCTGATAGCTCTTGTAAATCCTTTTTATGTTTTTATATTGCATCAAAGAGGATATTAACAAAACAAGATAATAACTTTGTTACTAACATTGAGTCATAGTTGTAATTTAATTGACCATTTGTGTCACTTTCCAAGTGTCAAAGATTAACAAGCTGCTCTTGTGAATGAACCTATTATATAAAAAAACATTCCTTGGTGATATGATGCACTTCATTTCAGTTCCGTTTTTGATGATAGGGATAGTGCTGTCAGTCTTGAAGGATTATGATTCCTTCATGTTCTGATCTTCCACTTTCAACACTTTTATTGACTGTCACATATATCCCTTGGCTTAAAAAAAACCTGTGGCGTTCTCTGTACTTGTTGAAAATAGATTAGTCTGGATTACCAAGATAGAACATATCTATTGTAGCCCTTGCTTCACATAAAGGCATATTGAGTCACATATGGCTGCTCCACCTTTGAGAAGTTCCTGCCCATACAAGCTGTAATCTCAGCAGGAGCTGAAAAGCTGTTTCATTCATGAAATGAGGCCATGCCACTGTAAAAGAGGCAACAGATGTTGTGTATCTGTTCCTGCTGTGTTCTGGATTTACCTGAGGGCTTCTGTCATTCATCAGAGAGATGCTGCTGCTGCAAGTTATCTTCTGTGAGAGCAGGAACGAGAAGCTGTTGCTTGTGGCAGGTTGTGTCCCGTTATATGTAATAGGCATCAATTCTGGCTGCTGCTTGAAACCATACTTGCATTTTTTTTCCTCTACTTTGAATATTGAAGATAAAAATAACCAGTGCTCTCTTTAAAGAGAACAATGATTTGTGCCTGGTTTAGTGTGTATAGTGTTTTCTGTAAGAAAATGGATTTTGGAGAGACGCTTTCTATGTTGCTGGAGCAAATACTCATCAGTGTTTCAAAATTTGGATGTGTATAGCATCTCAGTTGCTATAGTCAAATTAACTGCATTCTGAATACTGTGTAGATTAAAAAGTTGGATCTGGAAGCTTTTGCACTTTTTTTTTACTTAGCGTAAATTAAGGTAGTGTTGTCTCTATTTGGGAGCTGTGGTGACCATTCTACATACTGTTTCCTCTTGTTTCAGCAGAAGGATTCCTCCACAGAGGAGTCAGAAAGCTCAGGTGATGAAGAGAAACAGGAAGTAACATCAAATTTCAAAGAGGAACCTAAGGTCACAAGAGACCTTTGTCAAAATACCCAGAAGCCATCCAGAAATGAAACTCCCAGTAAAAAGTAAGCACGTTGTGGGCTTTTGTTTATAAACTGTTGGACCTTTTCTCGCATATTTATGGTTCTGATTTATACCAATGTAAAAATAATTCCTTCAGAGAAATCCAGGGTTCTGTTTTGAAGTTCTTAATATTCCTTTATTTTTCTAGGGAATGTCCTACCTCGACAAGTACAGAAGAAGAAGCTATTCAGGGCATGCTTTCTATGGCAGGATTGCACTATACTACATGTTTACCAGGTCATACTCAAAGCACAGACTGCACAGGTAAAAGAACCTCTCTTCAGGAACACAGAAGCTATCCCAGGAGTCGGCATAAAGACAGACAGCCATCTCAGAGCCACAAAACAATAGAATGTGGTAGGTATCTGAACTAATGATGCTGCTGCTCTCTGCACTTTGACAAGCTGCTCAGAATAAGCACTTAAAGTTACATCTTTAGCTTTGTAGTCAAGTTTTTAAGTAAATCAGACTGACGTTTAAAGAGGCATGTTCTTTGGTTTTGTTTTGTTTTTTTTTTCCCATAGAAAGTAAATGTTACTTCTGAAAACTGGGACAGACCTAGCTTGAGAGGTCCTTGGAACCGTCTTCTAAATATTGCCATCTAAAAGTTTTGTGGCATCCTTACAAAAGTGGCAACGTTGTGGCTAGTCTCCTTAATTGAAAGTGTAGTCTCCTTCAGAAAAGATTAACAGAACCTTCATGGTTGCAGTTTTCATGGCATGTGTGTTAGCTGTCCATAGGAACCTGCTTGGTGATTTTTCATGTGTCTTTGGAAGGCATATTTGGCTTAACTTCTGAAATTCTTTAAAGGAGATAATAATCTTGAAGAGGAGAATTCAAAGGTGATTTTTTTTTGTCAGTGGCATTTGTTTTGTCAGTCAGACATCTGTTAAATGCATTTTGGGAATGACAGCAGAACATTAACACTAATCCTCTCAAAGGAATGAAAATCACTTCTTGGAGCAGAGAGAGTCATCATGTTTGAAAATTCTTTACTTGAGAAGGAAATGAAAGAGCATTATAGCTTTGCTGATGTGAAACAAATAGAACTCCACCATCAAATAGGGTGCTAATTCAAAGAACTAGTAGTATGTTGTTTTTTGTTTACATGGATAACAGGAATGCCTAGTGAGATGTCATGGACTGTGTTCTGGTAATTGAAGCTGTATGTCCTTAAAACCCACCAACCAAATAAATAAATAAAACGACCGCCAACAAAAAACCATAACCAGCAAACCACACAGACACATACAGTGCCTTTCCATCTTTGTAACTTTATGAAAAACGTAATATCCAGGTTTCTAAGTTGTGGTGGGTTGATTCAGGCCAGCAGCTGAGCACCCACACGGCCACTTGTTCTCTACCTCTGCCTGTGGGATGAAGGAGAGAATAGAAAGAGCAAAAGTGAGAAGGTTCATGGGTTGACATAAAGACAGTTTAGACGACAAATGAAAGGGGAGAAGCAGCAAGTGGCGCAAAGACAATCGCTCACCACCTTCTGCAGGTGGACTGGTGCCCAGCCAGTCTCTGAGCACTGACTACCTTGGAAGATTGCCTCCCCCCCAGCCTCTTCCTGTACTCCCGTTTTTATTGCCAAGCTTGACGTTATATGATATGGAATATCCCTTTGGCCAGTTCAGGTCAGCTATCCTGGCTATGTCCCTTCCCAATCTGTTGCCTACCCCTAGCCTACTTGTTGCAGGAGGCAGAGTGGGAAAAGAGAAAACTGTGACACTGCAAGCACTGTTCAGCAACAGCCAAAACTTTGGTGTGTTATCGACACTGTTTTAGCCACAAATCTGAAATATAGCACCATATGGACTGTTAGGAAAAAATTCCATCCCGGCTGGACCCAGTACGTGTGTCAAACTCCAGGGGCGAGAAGGATGACACTGTGCTTCTTAGCTAGCAGGTTTTGCAAAACCTTTCCGTCTCTCCAAATTCGAGTTGAATTGGTGTCAGTGTTGTAAATGTGTTTTTAATGTGCACGCTTCTTCTATAGGCCCATCAGCATACATCTTCCATATGTTGTACCTGAATAGCACATCAGGGCTTAGAAACAATACGATCAATAATACCTGAATATTAAATGCCCATCTTTGTATGAACTCCTCATGATACAAATCCATGGTAGAAGGCTGTGGTGTAACAAAGAAAGTAAGCTGTCTTCAACAGCAGTACTTTCAAATTTGAACAATTATATTTGTCTGACCTTCTTGCTGTGGTATATGAATCTTTAATTAGGTGTATTTATACTGTGAGATTGTTTTTCCAATTTAGTGTGTAGAACCAAGCAGCTCTGATAACTTTTAGTTTGTATCTAGGAAATATTTTCCATTGTCTTTTCCTTTCTTTCTTGTTTTAATTTTAAAGTCATTCAAATGCATAATTAGCTTTGTATTCCTAGTTACTGATTTTAAAATTTAAGTTTGTTGAATTTCCCTTTAGGTAGGTCTGTGAAGGAAGAGGAAGGAGACTTGGGGACTTCAGCATGGGCTAGACACTTGAATGAAGCTTCGAGGATTACCCCTCAGGTAAAGCAATACTTTAAACAGTTTGAACACATTTTTATAGGAAAAAGAGGTCATGAAGTTGTAAGTACAGAACGAATGGTGGACAGGTCTTTCCACACTGCATATCTGATAATAGATACTTCTGGTTCTGGTAATGGAGTATTTTTGTCATGCCTTTTTTCATTTTTGTTATTTTGTTTTTTTTCCTTTCAAACTGTCTTCTGTCATAGTAGCTTGTATTAAGATGCTCAGGGCAATATCTTGAAAAATAAAAAATACTTAATAAAAAAGTGTGAACTTAGATTCAGTCTTAACTGGGGAAGCACTGTGTTGTTTGTTCGGTGTTATTCCCCACCAGAGCATCAGAACAAGTGGAACCTGTTGATAGTATTTATAGTAAAGATACTTGCTTAGGAAACTGGTACTGCCAAACTGATACAACCTTTCAGCAGCCAGCAGGTAGGAATATTTTTGCTTTCTGATGTCCAGGTGGAATCCAGCAAGGAATATATAAATGAAAGGCGGTGTGTCTCACACTCAGAACCTTTTTAGTATTTCTAAACTTGTCTAGAACAATTACAGTTGCAAAATAACAGTGCTATTTAGTAGCTGTATTTTAACTGCATTTCTTGTAGATTTGTTTTTTTGGGGGTAAGAATATCTAACTACACGATACTCCTTACAGTTTGTAATTCCCAATGTAGCATTGGTTCTCTCATCAGCTGAATATTGAAAACAGATTGCCTGTTTAAGCAGTCAGTGATTGTGGTGTGGCTTGCTATAGAGGCCGGTTTGATCAAGAACAATTGCATTTGTTTTGATCACTGTAAACTAGAACCAAGAAGTAGAGAAATTGAGATTGTGTCATTAATCTATAGCATTGCCGTTAAGCGCATATGGAAAAGCTTGCACAGAGATACTATATTGTATCCTATTTTTAAGAAGTATCTATACTAAAAGAAATGATGGAATCATAAAGTGGTCAGACACTGCTGAACTGAAATATCTTTTTTAAAAACAGTAGTCTAATTAGAAAAACTAGAGTGAACCTATAGCCAGAAGGTTTTAACTCCTACCTTTTTTTCTACTCCTAATTTCCATACTAGGATACAAGTAAGACTCAAAAATACATCAAGAAAGAGGGTGCATCAGAAGCTAATCATAAGATTCAGGAAAACAGAAGTATAGTCCACAACAACAGCTTGAGTTTTCAGCATGGCAAATATACACGAGACTCCAGTCTAATTCAAGGAGAATGTCGGCTGAGTGATGGCAGCCTTAGCCCTGACAGGCCGTATGGTGAAACATCCTTGTCCGTACCACTTCATCCAACAAAGAGGCCAGCATCAAATCCACCCCCTATCAGCAACCAGGCGACAAAAGGTAATGTTTATCTCTGTCCTCTTGCCAGAGTGGAGAGACAAAAAACCCCAAAAGGACTAGGAAAAAGAGCTTGTGAACATCAAAAAGAGCTGTTAGATGCAGAAACTGAAAAAAAAAGGACAGGCTTAGACCTTGAGGAAAAAATACAAACTGGGCATCCTGTGGACAGTCAAACTTTTGCACAGAATGTGTGGAGGTGGAATTAAGAGAGATGTAACTAGGTGTGTGGCCAGATGAAACTTTCATAGTTCCTGTTGCACCTCTGCAGGTGTTATCTGTTATGCGTTTATTACCACAACTATCCTCTGAAACACTGGCCTCAGATTTGTTTAATGAAGTGAAGGTTTAAAAACTGTGACACTTCAAAAAATAGTCTGATGATCATACTATTTAGTTTTTAGTTTCTAGTTTATTTTCTATAATTTACTTAAGGGAATAACTTGAGCAAAATTCAGAAAGCACAGTTTAGGTTCTCCCCTACCACAACCACTGCCCTTCAGTAGACTGGAGACATTTGTAAATAATTTTTTTAACAGTTTTTTTGCAGTTATGATTCCCTGTTTGTTTGCTTCCAAACAGATCAATGAAGAGTGGGTTTTTTTGTGTTGTGTTGTTTGTTATTTTTTTAAGTTGATTCAGGTGAAAATTTTGCCTGCTTCCTCTTGAAAGCTAGGTTTCATCTTTGTTCTACAATGATAAAAATTTGTTCTGAAATTCCCAGTTGAAGTACTTGGATTTCATTTTTCAGGCAAACGTCCAAAGAAAGGAATGGCAACTGCTAAACAGCGCCTTGGGAAGATCTTGAAGCTGAACCGGAATGGCCATGCACGCTTCTTTGTTTAATGTAGCTGCTACTTCTACTACTGCTGTCTTTCCTACACAGACCAGTATTGAGGTCAACAGAGCCTGGAGCTGCTGTTATTCCTCTGCTTGAAGCAGACTTGCATGTACCATATAAAACACTGCCTGATGAACAAAATTGAGAAAGAAAGAAAAAAAAAACACAACAAAAAAAAATCACAAACAAAAAAAAAAACCAACCCAATGCTGCATTTTCACTGTGCCACACCTGCTCAGCAATAACCATACGGGAATGGGGAAATCTTCAGAGAGACATGGACTGTGGGAAATAGTCTCTCATCAGGGCTTGAATATCATTTGTTGCTGGTAGTTTCTGACCTAATTAATGAGGGGAAGATGATGAAGGTGGTTTATCAATAATTTATTTCTGATAGATTTTGACAACTTTTAAATTCATTTAAAAAACCTATTTATTTGGAAGACTTTTTTTGTGGGGGTTATTAATTTAGATTTAAGAATGTGAAAGTTTTTAATTGTTTTGATAATGTATGTTTGGTGCAGTGGAGAGCCACATTAATTGTGATTAGTCTGGACTGCTAAATTTGATGTTCAGGTTATAGTCTTAAATAGGGGTGAGATGCATTATTAATTATTTTTTAAATTAAGGCATATGTAATCTTATTTTTTTTTCCTGCTTTTTGTAAGCTATTGGCTGGGCTTCTGTTGACATGCAAGTTGCATATTCTCTGCCAGCTTGATTATTTTTTTGACCTGTCCTCTTTAATACAGATTTATTTATTTGATGGACTAGAAGAGACTCCTAAAGACAGAAGAATCTTCTTATGTCAATCCAGTAGCTAACTTGTTTTAAACTACACCCCTTTCCTCCAAATTGGAGTGCATACTTTTCCTCCTGATGATCTGTCTGTGATGATTTTCTTCTGTAAAAATGCCCCCTGAAATTGTATTTGTACAGGTTATTTAAGAGTTGGTGCAAAGGAAGGAAACCTAACAGATCTTTTTGGAGGAACGGGGACATCAGTTAAGATAAATGTTTCTTCAGAACAATTACTTTGAAATAACTCGTAAGATATAGATTGCAGTCTTAAGATTTGGCTTATTACTTAATGTAGCATTAAAATATTATTGTACTTTAAACACATTTTACTGAAGAGTCAGGAAGGCAGGAGAATGTGTGTTGCTTTCAAAGCTGGGTGAGACAGCCAATTAAAAGTCTTAACTGGTGCATATATAAGCATTAAGTAGCTTACTGGTAATCAGAATGATCATTTGTGTCAGGCTTCATACAGAGCTGATAGCAAATGCCGATTCTGAATTATTGTAAATACTTTTGATTTAAAAATTTGTATTTTTCTGTAATATAAAATTAAATATTTAACTTTTGGGGGATGGGGGTGAAGGTGGAAAGAGGAATACTTTTACTTGATTCTGGAAAAAGGGCATTTTGCAGGGTCCAGCCAAAATGTAAACATTAATATGCTAGTGACGACAATATTGTTGGTGGTTTGGGGTTTTTTTTTTGGTTGCTAAGAGTAAAAATACTCATATCCAAGTCATTTAATTGATTTAACTTTCCATAGCAGTTTTTCCTTCCTCCATATTCTATACTGGAATCGTTTTCTCTTGTGATTTAAAACCAGATTCAGTCGGACTTTCCAAAGTATTTGTTCAGAGTTATTGTTATCTAGGCTAGATTATGAATGCCTTTACAAATTTATGGAAAGAGTTCTGATGTCAGGCAGTTTTGCTTGTTGCAGGGTCAAAACTATTTAGTGCTGTGTTACCCTGTTTCTAAATTGAGGAACATCAAAACATAAGGCAACTGCAAATAAGTCAGGCAGCTTTCATGACTTTACTTCCTCTGAAGCTTGAAGACTCTTCACTTCGGAGTGTTTTTTGCAGCCCTGCTTTTACATTATATTGACGTGACTTTATAGTTTTGTGTGTGTGTATATGGGTGAATATTTTTAACCTTGTTTTATTTGCTAAATATGGTTTCGCAAAAACATGTTTTCAGTATTTTTATTTTTTTAAAAATTAATGCAAGCTATCAACATTGTTTAGACTGTTGGGAACAGAGGTAACAAAGGATTTCTAAAAGACAGAAAATAAGCTAAGAGATACTCTACAGGTGCTGAAAGTGACTATAAGTACTTGCTGTTCTCAGGTGCTATGTTTTGCAGATGGAAATAGTTACTAGAAGATAGTTAAAATATTCTCTTTTATGTTCTCACCAAAGTCAGTCAAACAAATAAATGTTGTCAATATTAGTTAAAATTGTATACCTGTATAAATATTCTCTGTGCTTAAGCTTGAGCAAATGGATTAATGCCTGTCAGGCTTTGGAAACTGTTTTAGCTTTAGCATATTGAACCAAACTGTCTCCTCCTTGCTGGCTGTGTAATTTTCAAGAGTAGAAAGTTCTAGTTCAGGGCAGCAGTCAGATTCAGAGAAGAATGAGTTCTCTCTCCTTAAAGGCAGATTTTTGAGAACACGTACCTGAAATAGAAGTATGCCAGAATAGAATCTGGAGTAAGGAATTTTAAAATATGGAATATGCTTTGTTGTACATGGACTGGCTTATACGAAGTCTTTTCTGACCATCCGCATTTATTTATCTGTATTTTACTATTGGAACGCAGATGTGGCTGGACCCGTATATGTTATTTCTTCTTGGTTTTATTCTTTCTTTACTTTCTACCTTTTTTTTTTCCAAAGTGGCTCTCCACTGTCATGAATTTATGTAATAGTCTCTTCACAGGCTATCAACAGGCAGAGGTTCATTCCCATTTTCTTCAGATACCCATGCTTCCAGCAGAAGTTAATTCTGATGTTCCACCTCAGAACAAGTGATTTACAAGAAATTGTCATGATAAGCAGTATTAAAAAAGAAAAAAAGAAAAAAAAAAAAAGAAAAAAAAAGAAAAAGAAAAAAAAGGGAAGAAAAAAGTCTCCTGGTAGCTCATGAAGAGGATGTGGTGACCTCACTTGTTTTGTGTACTTGTATGTAGGGATATTTTTATTGTGTTCTAGATGAAACACTACTGCAGCAATCTTTCTGTAGATGGACTGCACCGTATGTTGTTGTAGTGGAAAGAGCCCTATTTTTTTCCTTGCTGTCTCACTTGGGGTGGAAGAGGGAGGGAGTAGGGAACACTGACTGGACAACAAAGAGAATGAAGCCTGCTATGGTAACTCATTTTCAAGGATAATCTTTTTTGAAAAGCCAGAGAACTTGGATTGGGCATAAAACTTAATTATTATTTTTTTTAAGAAAGAACAATAAGAAATGAAATGTTGTAGGGGTTTTCCCGTTCTCTTAAGTTCTTACGTTCCTGCAATTGAAAAAAAAAAAAAGAAGCAAACATGAAAATGGAAAGACCACCTAGAAACTATATCAAAGACTCTTCCAGCAACTTTCCCTTTTCTTTTCCTGCTATACTTGCTAATAAACACTGGCTACAAGGTAGCCTTTGTTGACCTTTGAGGTAGATTACCTATGCAACCTATAATACTCTTCATGAATCCATTCCTAAAGACAATTTTGAAAGGGTTAGATGTTGAGAGTTAAAATTGTTGCTTTCTGATCACATGGGGGATTTGGGGGGGTTTTGTTTATTTGGTGGTTGATGTGCTTGTGTTACCTTTAGTAGACATATTAAGAGCACAGTGTCGTGATCACATTTTAGAAGCTTCAGCTTTCCCTAGGCTTTGCTAAATGGCATAAGCTACCTTCATTCACAAGGCCATGAAGTTGTAAATGTTGAAGATTTCTGCAGGGCTGACGTGAATCTTGCTACCCCTCTTTTTCGTAATGGTGGAGACTAAGCAGAACTGAAGCTAGAACAACCTGGTACTGCAAGCTTATAACTAGTGCCCTGTTCAGGCTCCACATGCCCACGTATCCCTTCACACCCCCACCACGACCCCCAATCTAGTGTCTTTCCAGCGTTTCATTCACGTAATACTTCCAGACCATTGAAAGCTGTTCGTAGCTCTGTGGTTGAGTGAGCCCAGAGCTACTCTTTCACAGAAGAAATATAAATGGAACCAAGGGCCTTACTGTTTGTGGTTAAACAAGATTAAAAGCTGCAACATCCATTTTTCCAAAAAAAAAAAATCCCCAAACAAACAAACAAAAAAACCCAAACAAAAAACACCCAACAAAAACCACCCTCGTAACCCTCTTTTTGGGAGCGTATGAGTGATGAATCATGCAGTGGATGGGTAATATAAGTAGCACTGATAAAGAAATGCATGTTCTTCATAGGCTGCATTTCTGTTTGGAAAAAAAGACTTTTTCTACTTTTAATATTAATTAAGCCATAAGAGTTTCATGCTGTCAGAAGGGAATGAAAGGGATCACTTTAAGAGATTATATTGATATGTATTGTCACTTCTGCTGGGAAATGTCTATTGCTGCCAATGCTTTGGTGAATCTTTTTTTTTTTTTTAAAAAAAAAAAAAACACGGAATTTGGAGGAAAAAAAAAAAAGAAAAAGGGGCTAGTTCTTGGCTATATTTACTAGTTTTGTAGTAATGTTTTGCTGGCCCGTTTGTCGTTTCCTCTCCTTTTTCTACTCTCATAGTCTGATTTCTATCTTTCCTTCTAATGTCTCTGAAAATACTAGCTTGTCTGCTCAGTAGGGGTCGGTGTATGTGTGTCTTCCTTTTTACAGAAACGCACTACTGTGTTAAGTATTTGGCTGGGAAATGGGATGCTGCAGCTTTAAGAGCATTTTTTTCAATTCATAACAGTATTTCCCATCCTCTTTTGCCTGCAGGCAGGGAAAGTGTATGTACAGTATTTATTTTGTTTCGATTTTACTTTAAAATTGTAAGTTTCTATAAGTAGTTCACATTGATTATTCTAGGGGAGGACAAGTGGCTTTGTTTAAATTTGTATTTGATATTCATAGTTTCCACTTTCTGTACTTTAAAATACTGAAATTAAAAAATTGTATTGCTTATGTTTTGATTTTAGCACTCTAAAGCGTTTAATTTCTTCAGACTTCTGCTCATTTGCTTCAGTGTAAATACAGAAAACTGTACAGAATATTGTGAGGAGAAAAAAGCTTTTCTAGGTCAAATCTCTGTGCCCTTTACTTGTTGCATTTTAAAGAAGAAATTTTCTGGAGAAATGTGATGTGAGAGGGAATATTCTCATACTGTTTGGTTTTTTGTTTGTTCGGGTTCTTTTTCCCCAAGTGCAAATCTCACTTCAATTCAAGTATATTATATGTCAACTAAATGCATTTTGTGAAGATATGTATAGTCTTTTTGAATCCTAATATAAAAGGGAGGTGGAAGTGTTTGTGATCCATCATATTAGCAGATCTAGAACTGTAAGAAGGATGTCAAATTGTATTTTCATGTTCTTGCTCTTGGTTTTTGTTCAGGTTTGTCTTGTGCTACTGATGACTGTCTCATCTCTTGATTTCTTTTTTTTTTTTTTTTTTCCTTTTTTTCTTCTTTTTCCTAAGTGTGTGCAGTTTCTGGAAGAAGAGATTTCTCTTTCACACTTCCATGTACTTTGTCATACTTGCTTTTATCCTGGATGACTTCTCTGCTGATTTCTCCCACCACATGTCATCTTCTGGTTTACAGTTGTCTGTGCTCCCTAATTTGACTCCATGTGGCAGCCCAGTGTTTGCATGTGGGTACTCTACTTGGGGGTAACGGAAGCATTACTTTGCTGCGCTCCAACTTCGTGTAATACATTTTCTTCCGCAAATAGGGCTCCATGCTGCTGAACTGCGTCAGTGCTGTGATGGGCAGCTGCTTAGATTCCAAGGATGGTCGCTTTATGAGAGCCTTAGGTAAATGATGCAGAACTGGCGTTGGAAGAACCAGGTGGCAAAAGGTGTTTGATTTGAGCACCCTCTGCAGCTACTCAAGTTTACTTCGTAGCCTGGCTTTTAGTTGACAGAGAATTTATGGTTGACTATGATTACTAGATCTCTTCATGGACCAGGACTTCATTGTGCCAGGTGCTTTACAGACAAAGAACAAGAATGCTGACCTCATCAAACCGTGTACTGCTTAAGTATAACATTGAACTAGTTTAAAAAAACCCCACAAACTAGTAAGTTCTGTGGCCTAAAGTTTAAAACGTGGCAGTGTTGTAGATTTTGGGGGCAGAAACTTCTGTGCTGTTTCAAAAGCAAATTTCATTTGAGTGGAGTAAGAAATTATGAGGAAAAAATCATAATTTAAGTACAGGGGGTGAAGATTAAATGTTTCTATGTCCAGAAATCTGTTCCTGCTGCATTTTGACATGCCTTTACATCTTTTCAATTAATGTGTTAAAACTGATTTTAAATTTGGTTAGCCAAAGATTTGCCAAAGATCTGAAAGAGCTTTTCGTCTGTCAGAGCAACCATGTATTTTGAAAAAGTCTTGATCACTGTGATTGAAGAGCAATGCTACAACCTTCCATCAGACAGACTTATCTGGATTTGTCTCACTGAACTCGCTGCTCATACTGATGTTTTGGTCTTAGAAGAAAGCGATACACTTAAGAGAGTGCCTCAGTGGGCCACAAATACAAGTTTTATACCCATATAAAAACCTATATAAGCACCTTTACTATTTCACAGAATGTATTTGTCCTTTTGTTTTTGCCAGCTACGCTCCAGAGCTTTTCTCTCTGACTGCTGTTTGGCAGATAATAAGTAGGATAATGCACTGCAAAATATGTGAAATATCTCAAAGTGCTGCTTTAAATGCTACTGGATAGCCTTCAGCACCTGGAGCTGTATTTCCATTAAAAGTCAGTGTTTCTGGTTTTCTGCTTTTCTGTTTGGGGAGGATGGAGAAATACTTACCTGGATTGTTCTTCCCTAAAGGACAGATGGATTTTAAAGATTTCAAGACTACCAAATATGGCAAAAGAATTTAATTTCTGAAGTCAGGGAATGGGCAGGATACCCTTTTTGGTATGTGAAGACTGAAGTTGTTTGTTTTGTTTTTCTTTTTTTTTTTTTTTCTTTTTTTTTTTTTAAATCAACAGTATTCTCCTGTGTTTGAGGTAGAGTACCCCCTTGTAAAGTGCCTACAAACTTGGTTTTGTGTACATTTAGTGAAGTTCAGCGCTTTCTTTAGAAGGTTTGTCATGAGTTGTGAAGCTGTTGTGGTGCTGGCTGTTAGTTAACACAGTCAACCAAACCTCCTCTTGTTTGTTTTGTTTAGATAAAACTTTGGATTGATGATGGAAACCTGAGTAGTAGAATGAATATGGTGAAGTCAATCATGCTCGGTGTTGTTTTCTATAGGAACTTGTTTCTTTCTTTGTGTAGAAGTATTTCTCCAGGGAGCCCTTGAAATTTCACTTTTACTGCTGGTAAGTAATGTCATCTGTCTCAAGCCAAAAGTTGATGAGGACTGAAACTGTAAAACCAGAATGTTATTGTTACTCATTCTGATACAACCAGGAATTTTAAATGCCCTTGTTCCTACAGCGGTCAATGACTAAAGTCTTTACCTGCAGAAGAAATAGTTGGTGACCGAGACGGTGAATAAAGTCTGTCATTGCCAGAGCTCATAGTATTCCACCTAACAGCTGGCTAATAGGACAGTTTGCTTTTGTCTAGACTAAGGTCTGATTTCTCTGAAGCCAGTTATATTCAGTCTTTAGAATAAGTACTGCAAACTTCTGAAGAATTGTGTTTGGCTTAATAGATCTATTTATCTGTACTGCTGCTGTATTTGCTTTGGTTTTGGAAAAAATACTCTACTTTGGAACATATAAGTCAACTAAAAGAACAGTATACAAAGAGTCTGCTTGTTTGTGATGCTTTGCCCCAAAGTTTATTTCTCGTAAGAAATATATTACTTGCTGCAGTGACTGTGAGTAAAGTTCCCACCCATACTTGGAGAATGTGGTATTTATCTGGAAGAAACATTTGCCCTTGAATCATATACCTTGGTGGTAAGCCATAGAGATGCCAGTCGGCTTTTTGTTCTGGTAAAGCTAAAAGCCAACAAAACTTTAGAAACTGCTACTCTGGTCTCCTAAAATAGGATCTGGGCTGTGAAAATGTGGTTTAACTAGGCAGCCTTTTCAGGCTAGTATTAATTTGAAAAAGACACTAAATCGTGCGCTTTATTCTTAAGTTGTTGATTTCTAGGTACAGAAGTTTTGCTTTTTTGTGAAAGATCTTTGCATAGCTCCATTACAGGTCTGGCCCAGTAAGGATTTTCCTGTGCTTGACCAGCACTTGTAGAAATTGTTTTGAATTCCATCATGTGATGGTTATTGAACAGAGTTCTTCCCATGTGGTTAAAGTGCTTCTCCTCAAGAGGCAGCTAACCTCTGTGTTCCCACCTAGTTAGACCTATTGAAGAAGAGCAGCATTCCAAGAGTGCATTTACGATGCCAACTGTCCTAAAAATGGTGTCAGAGCTGGGTGGCTCAGATGAGGTTAGCGTGAAGGGGAACCCTTTTGCCTCTAACTCTGTTCATATTCAGCCCAGGTCCACTGGGAGGGAGGAGAAGAAAAATCTGGGAGCTGTGCAGTGTGCTACTGCAAAATGAGTTGATCGTGTTCCAAAGGCTGCTGGACAGCTGTGCCCGTCATTAAAATAAGCACCACAAGTGATGCTGAATTGTCATCGTCTTAGGAGGGAGACCAAGCATTAAATGGGACATGGCATCTGAATGATCTCTTTCTCTGCAGGCTGTCGGAGAAGAGGGATTAGTGAGATGCTTTGGGAAAATGCAAAACCGTTGGATAACACACCTCTTCTGTGGCTAGATGAAATTATTTTAGGCACCGGTTCTGTTCATCCATTTTCCTCAATATTAAGAGGATTTCACTTAAAGGAGGAGTTCAGTTTGTACAGAAAGCAGAAAGATTTCATGTTACACATCCCACAGTTACCCTATGAGCGAGGTTTGTAAGGGGAAGCGGTACGTCTTACACCAACTGTCCTATTTGGAGAGTGGGAAATAAATGTAATGTTCAGCATTACATGTAATGTAATAAATAATAAAATAAATGTAAAGTTTGGATGCAAGACATTTCCTCTCCACACAAACCTTGCCTTGCTTATGTACTTGCAATACAGGGCCACTGCTAGGAACGGGTAGCTTATGGACTGGTTTCAGTAATGTTGGCATTAGCTTTCTTATTTTAAAGTACATTTTAAATAGCACTTCCTATAGTAATTGAGGAGAAAAATGATGTCATTTGGATGGATTGAATGCGTAATATGCGTAGTTGTCTAGGAGGAGATGTAGGAATAAGGCAGAATTCCCTCGGGATAGTGTGTTCAGTACATTAAAAAACCACAACAACTTCAGAAAGAGGACCGTTCACAAGATTACAAAGCTGAGGGAGTCAGAAATGCTTTAGCAGGCCACAGGATTTCTTTTTACTATACTCAGACTGTCTTCAACCATGGCAGGTACAATATCAAGTGTGTGTGTGTATGTATACACAAATATATATATATTTTTTCCTGTCCCATGTTTTCTGTTGCCTTTAATTTCAAAGAATTTTAAACAATATAGAACGTCAGCTACCAAACTCTAGTAATATGTGTATTTTTACTGTAACTATGATTAAAGGTATGTCTTGACTAATCCTTTTATTACACATTTTAATTGACAACAAAATAATACTGTCAATATTCTTAAAATACTATATTTAAGTCTTTTCCACTTGGTTGGGACATTCAGAGGTTTGTAAACTTTTTCTGCACTGATGCAAACTCTCCCTATGTTTTACTGTTCATGGTTTGAAGTAAAAGATGAGTATCATTCTGAGCCAGACTGTTGTGGTTCACTGAAAAGGACTCTAAAAGACTAGAAACAACCCAGAAAGAAATACTTGATCTGTCAAATATTGTGTGGAGCCTGTACCTCCAGTCATTAGCTGAAGAGCTAAAAGCACAGGTTGTAGTATAACTTGAGATCTTAAAGATGCTATGTTGACTTACCAGATCAAAATGTACATAGTAGTAGAGAATAGAAGGGAAACGGTGTGTATAAAACGAGGTAATTTTTTTCTTAATTAGCTGCAGGAATGCTGGATTTTTCACTGTTTCATGTGCATGGAAGAGTTATACTGAGTGGGCTTAATACCTGAAAGACTGTCAGGTGATAGAAATGCCTGCAAGTAATAGGGCCAAAATCGGGTTGGGTTCTGGCTAGAAGCACCATGGTTTTCTTTTTCTAGGGAAGAATCTGCTTAGATTTGTGCACCTCACCTACAGTCCTACCCGTCGTTTCTAACCAGTTCAGCTGCTGAACGTGCTACACTGACTGTAATGAGGTCTGAATTAATGCCTCAGCAGAGGTAGTGACTTATTTTAAATATGTAGCTGAGCTTCTAAGGGTTTTCAGGTGGTGCTGCAGTTTGCTCTTTTGGGATCCTTGGTCAAGGCTTCTGATGACTGAGAACTCCCAATGCTCACCTGGAAAAAAGTTGTCTTGGTGCTTCCCAGTCCAGCCTGCTGTGCGGAGGAGGCAGGGTGATCCTCTCTGTTGCCTGGGAGCTGCTTTCTCCTATACAGGAATTGATTTAACGGGAAGGCTTTGGATTTGTTTTGTGTATGTGATGAGGGCCTCTGGGATGTACTGGTGAGGGAGAGGAGCAGCCAGTGTCATATTAATTGGCCAGTCAGGGGAGGAACGTGTGCCCTTTAGGAGACTGGAGCGGCAGTCTGCACACATCACCGAGGCACCTGTAAAAGCCAAAAGGGATTTCTCCCATTTTGACTGGTTGACATGTGCATCAGCTCCTGTGGGGCTGTTCTTTTCACTTCTTTCGTTATGTATTCAAACCCTGACAGCCCATGTGGTGAACAGCATGGAAGTGGTGGGGCCCCAAAAGAGGGACATCACTGCATTCCCCTGTGTGTGTGGAGAAGCGGTAGCCAGACTAGGATTTGACCAGTCTCATCAGGGTCGTCTTGGAGGAAGGCTCCCATCCCCAGCCACTGCCCGTTGGGGTCTGCTTCCAGATGGGGAAGGGTTTTTCAGTGCTTCCCTGTGTTGGTGTCTTCTCTGTCCTTTACACAGATGTCAGGTTCGGAGAGGTTAAATTTCTGTGGTAAACAGGACAGAAAATAATATGGAGGTATCCAAGCTGATACCTGGAATGGTGTGAACGTTCTTATAAATGCAACCCCTGGGGTCAGCCAGACTTTGAGCATTTTGAAGTGTTATTTAAACCTTACTTTTCCCCATTAACGTACACTACTGGCATAATATGAAGTGAACCTCTCCATTTTGCAATTTTGGAAAAGCTTTTTCTAAACCATTATAATTTTGCTATGTTTCATTCCTCAGTTGTTACTTTAAGTGAAATTCAGTGGAATGTGGCTTTCTCCAATGTTTCGGTCACCTAATAATGTAGCAGCTTAGCCTGGTTATCGCTGCTGCACTGAATCATCGGTGTTTCAGTCGGTGTAGTAACAGGACGGAAGGAGGTTGAACAGACACATTTCCTTTTCTATAAAAACATCTAAACCAAACATCTAAACCATGTGGCCTCTTTGAGAATTCTTTAAGATCTGTGGATCTCTCTGCTTTCTTTGTCAGTTGCCAGGAAGATTGGACTATAATGAATACAGATCCTGGCTGGTTTGCAAAGGATCTGAACTGGAGAATATTTAGTGACTTTACATTTATTTCTTTTTTTTTAAATTTTTTTTAGTCCATTTCACTACTCATGTTTAGGCTTGTATTCTGTTGCAACTAAATTTGATGCAAGTTAAAAACCACAAGTCTGAAAAGTTTTAAATGGATTATTTCTGTAGATTTTTAGTTTTTGTAGCTGAAGGCTACAAAATCTTACTGGGCATTTTAGGGAGCTATATTGATTTTTTTTTTTTTTTTTTTCCCTCCACTTAATTTTTTGGCTATGCCTTGAAGCATTAAAGTACTTAGTCCTTTTCACTGATATAATTCTTCTACGTAAGCTAAGACATCTCTGGCCTTCCATGTCTACATTTTTCCAATTCTCCAACTCTTTGGGGGCATTTCTGGGTCCGACTGTTGCTAACTGATTTTCGTCTCTCCTCAAACGGTATTGATATCTTAAGGTGCTAATTAGCAATGCAGTGTGAGCCCACAGGATGCCATACCTGTGAATAGCTGTTAAAAATTCAATAGCCCAAAGGGCTTTCAAATCACCACCACCAAGATCATCGTCAATAACATCAATAGCTGGGAAATTAAATAGATGTAATATTAAAATTTAGAAAAAGCAGCTTTTCTTTCTCGGAGTCGTTATGGCAAGGGACTTACTGAACACTTTAAACATAGGACTTGCATCAGTCTGTAAGGTATCTTAGAGGTATGCGGAAGAGAAGAGAGGTATTTGTGCGTGTGTGTACGCAGCTCATTTAATCCATGCTTTTCCCAGAAGTGGGGATCGGCTGCTGAGGCAAACACTGTCTACACGAGAAAGCAGTCTGACGCAGGGCCAGGCTGTGCCTCTGATCTCTGGTGTAATCCACTTCTCTCCCTGTGTGACAGTGCCTGAGCAAACTAGGTTTTGGAAACCCATGGTCTGCACTTCTTACGCTGAATGAGAGACAGTGGTCATGTAGAAGCAGCAAAGGAAAAAAAGGAAGGGATGCTGAAGACAGTGTGGAAAAATGGATCCTCTGATGTTAAGTAGATCAGCTATTGTACAGTTGCATGCCAAGTCATCGGCAGGATATCCTGGACAAAACATTTCCAAAATGAGCCTTTCTAATGCAAGATGCTGCGTTTAATAGTTCTGACAGGCATTTTGGCTCTGTACTGAAAATGGCCAGGTTTAACACCAATTTCTGCTAGCCCACCCTGAAGAAAGTGTCTGATGTCCTGTTCTGAAAATTTCAAAATACGTCAAGTCAGTTTTTGACAGTCTCTGAGCAGAGGTAGATCTGACACAAAGATTTTATTTCTGCTGCCTGGCTAGCAGATTGTGTATAAAGTATTCATATATTTTAATTTATTCTTTTATTTACATATTCATATAACTTCATGTTACAAAGAGATCAGAAGATACTCTGCAATGCCGTACTACCATATACTAATGGTCAGCTAGAAGGGGAGTGGAGAACACTGCTAGTGACAGTCTTTGCAAAAAATTCTTGTATTGTTTTCTTTCCCACCTTTTGTTTCACTTAGGTGTTACTGCTTGGGCTTTGGAATGTAACCTTTCTGGGAGAGCAGTTGTTGGATGCTAGATGCTTGCACAGTACCTAACTGTTTTGATTAATGCCTTGAGCCAAGATTATTTATGATTTAACTTTCTGTAATACTTTTGCCTATGCTATCTGAGTAGCACAGAATTTCCAATTCTGTCCCAGTCTTAGAAAATTATATGGATAACCCTCCTTCCTCTTTTCCTGCTCTGCAGACTCAACATGGAAAAGGCTGTCTTCGGCAGACTTAAATAGTTGGGAAGGATGTATTTCTTTGAGTCATACAAAAGAGTGAAATTTGCAGCAAACAAAACTATTTCTTCTGCTAGGAAGAAAATGTGAAACTCTTGATTTTTGTTGAAAAACATCAATGCAAGGGTGAGGGTGTGTTCATTCCTTTAGCCACATCTGCAAGCAGTGAGGAATGAAAGCCTTTACATCACTCGCAGAATATATGGTTTATTTTATGTTTCAATTTTAAAATGTGTTTCTGGAGTATAGAAGAAAAGAAAAGAAAATTGTCCCAAAAGCTGTGTTTTTATTTTTGAGCTCACAGGGGAGGTCAATGCAATATTAATAACCACCAGGAGGAGCTCACGATACAGCCTGCGGCTCCAGCGTCCTGCCTCTAAACTTGCTGGAATTTCACCAAAGAAGGAACTTCAAGCCAAAGCACGGTGCGTGCAGCCACCCCCTTAAACCTCTCAGTGCTGGCATTTCACATAGGAACGCACGAAATAAAACTACAGCTGGAAAAGGCAAAGCGACCCAAAACAGAGGGCAGGTGGGACAGCTTACCACGGGCAGATGCTGGGCAGTGAGAGAGTGGGATGATCCACTATGCAGCACAAACGGCCTCGTCTATACAGAGAATCCCAGCCTCAAAATTTACTTCCGAAATCTCTGCTTTTCCCTTGTTAAAAAAGTAAGCCGAGGTGGCATAAAGACCAGCTGACAACCAGAAGGGGGGAGTGTTCACATGATGCAGTGCTTTTTAAATTTTTAGTAAAGCTCTCTATAGACAGGTCAGTAACTCCACTCCTCTCACTGATGCGAATGTTTCCAGCTCTCCAAGGGTGGCAGAACAAATTTGTAAGTAGAAGGTTGGTAGTTATTATCGTGGAAGAGGTGCTTGACTGCAAAAAGCACAGATCTTCACTTTGCAGCTGCTAAGTTTCCTCTGTCTAGGACAAAGCAGGCCAGAGCCACCAGCATTGAAATTGCTGAGGGAATTATTTGAACAACTTTCTGCAAAACTCCAGGATGAATGAGAACGCACTGCCTGTCACGTGTGTTTTGCTCTCTGCCTATTTTTGTACTTGCTTTAAAATCCAGTATTTAACATTGCCTCAAGACTCACCAGTTCCCATTTCACTGAGGCAAGAGAGTAACGTCTGTAAACCAGTGACTGTGGGTATCTTTTTTCTTGCTAAAATAAATTAATACTGAACAGAGTCTTTTTATCATGGCCATGTTCTTATCAGACCATCTCCCTTTATATTCCTTCCTTCCCCAGCCATTGTGGAAACAGACATCCTGCCCAAGGCATCAAAATCCACAATCTGCTGCTTCTTCTATGGAGCCTCTGGATTTTTGCCAAAGGCCCCTAGAGATGGTCCCAGATGTGATTGCTTTTTCTGTGCTACCCTGAAAATATCCGGTAAAAACAAAGGGCTGCACTCACCACAGTTACCGCTTTGGAGGCCAGCACTTCCTCTGCTGTCAGGGATGTACAGTGGGAGATGTTAGTCATGATGTACCCCAGAGAAACCATGACAAAAATGGCAGGGTCACAGTCAAAGGGATATTCCTACAATAGAATAAAGCCAATCTTTTTATTGCATCTCTCAGCTGGCCCTCGAGTTTACCTCCAGTTCCCATGAACCCAGGAGATGTGGATGGGAAGTCTTTCCCACAGCCTTCTTCTGCGGGGAAAATGCAGATTCCTTACACCTACGTTGTGTGTGAAAAGAGATTAGGATTTGATACTGCTTTTCTTCAGGGGAAAATATGCAAACAATTCTATTTTTATTTCAGAGTAACTTGGACTGAAATAGCAAAACTGACAATGCCTTAAAAAAAACCCCAAAATGTTTCTTGACTGACTGAATACTTCTTTTGGGAGAAGGCTGGGGCAGTGAGGAGGGAAGTGGAAATACCCAATTGTGACAGTTTTTATGGCTTGGCTTTGTGGGGCTTTTGTGCCACTTTGATAGGCTTGGAAATTTTTACTAGTCCTGTCTGTCAGAAAAACAGCATTGTAGTCCTGGCTGTTGCTGTAAGTGGTTACAGATACCCATGAGGAATCATGGGGGTGAAGGTATAGCAAATGCACCTTGCTGCTGGGTTTCCTTGTGTAACGTCTTGTAACCTTTTTGGTTTTTCTTGTTGTTTAAATCTTACCTGCAGCTTCCCTGCTTTGATGTAAGTTGCCTAACTGCCAGAGTTCCCGAAGCCAAAGAGTGCACTTGTCTCCATAAGCGTTTGTGCATGCAATAAACGAGAAGGATTTTAGGCCATTCATCAATTTTTAGGCATTTGCTCATTGAGGGAGGACAGGTGAGAATCCACTGTGATCTCTTGTGTGAGTCTGTGCTTATTGGTTAGATGCCTTCCTTCAGTGTCACAGCAAAGGAAAACTTCAAATGTCTCTTTATTGGGATCCATCTTGCAATCTGGCTGCCACTAAAATGAAGAGATTGGAGGGAAGTGGAAAGAAGAGAAGAAAAAAGATGGATCCCAATGAAATCCACACGGATCATGCCCCAACGGCTCTAGAAAGCCGTGTGTTGTTCAGTTGGGCTGAGGAATTGTTACCATTGAAGGCACTTTATTGCTACTTTGAAATAGGAAAAACCTCTGCTCTGCAACTTATTTTCCTAACAGAAAGTAATTCAAGAAAGTTGATGTCGCACTTGTCCCTTGGAGTTTGCAGTGTCTTTTGGAAGAGTATCTATGTAGAACCTGAAATGAACACAGCTTTTCAGGACTGCAACTAATTAGGTTATTCTCTCCCATGTCTCCTCGCTGGTCTGCAGATAAATCCAGCCAGCTTTCTGAGATCCAGATCACAGCTGTCCTCAGGGCCATGCAGTAAGTTTGTGTCATGTCAGGGATGTGTGGGCATGTTCAATATGGCCTTCATGTTTATTTCCAGAAACAGAAGTGTATCTCTGTGGCATCTGTTCTGTTAAATATTGACTTTCTATCAGCAGAGTTACAGGTAAGGAACCTCCCTGGAAAAATCGGTTCACGGGGATTTGCATGGCATTTCTATGGCTGCAGCACAAATTTTTTAGTTTGTTTTTTGTTTTAAGTGAATTGGGACAGAGATGCCTTTTGAAGCATCTCTTCATGCAAGAGAGGATCATTGCTTTGACAAAGCACGAGGGCTGATACTCAGTCCTTTGTATGCAAGGCAAGACTGATAAAGCAGAGTACCGTAGTGACCGATGATCTAAGATCCATTTTACAAGCTGTCTGCCTTTTTGTTGTTACTCTTTAGAAATATCCTGACCTTGCAGACTTACAGTCAGGCTTTTCTTAACAATATGTGCAATGTCAGCACTAGCCAGAAACTTATCACCCACTGTAAGCGAATGTCCTGAAATAAAAGGCCAGAGGTGATTGTAAAGAGTCAGTGAGCTGAAGTCCAAAGAATGATGAAAGCTTTCATACGAAAGGAAAATACAAGAACTAAATATAATGGTCCCTGAAAAACTGATGATAACACCTAAACAGCTATGCAGCCAAGAAGGATGTAAGTATATTCATGCCTTTTGCAAGCGGAGTGGTAACACAAAACCAGTCTGCAATGCTTCTGTGTGGCAGGGGCTTGACCCTTTTTGTGTTAGAAGAAAGACTGCGTAGCCTGGTGTTTCGAGTAACACACTGTAAAATGCCTTTAGGTAAGCCATGTAGCCATCCCCCTACCTATCACGTGAGCCTTCAGCATATCTCCTGAGGAGGCATCTTCATCTGAAGTCATTTACTGCTGAGGATGTCCCATATCAGTTGGTCATCTTTCTGACAGCTAGCTGAGCTCGCTGGTTCGGGACCGGTGTGAAGTGTTGGGGTTTGATCTACAAGCCTGGGTCTGTGTAGCTGTAAGTGAGCACAGGCGCTTATTGGTGCAAATACTTGAGACAGGGAAAGGCAACTGGAGCTGCTTACAGAGATTTTCTATGTAAAGTAGGAAAAGTCATGCTGATAATTTTGGCAAGTTTGAGTAATTAGACTGTAAGAGGAACAAAAATGGGGACAATTGTTAGTTAACTGTTATATAGACACATTGCCTTTCCAATAGCAGGGACAACATTTTGAGGAATGGATGTGCATGTAAAAGCGGTGTATTGTATGCCATGTCAGAGAATATATGTTTTATAAAACAGGAGCTGGAGTACCTTGTCTTTAGACTTCTGCCTGCAGGTGGCTGCTGCCCTGCTGGTGGTGGTCTGGTCCATGTGCTGTCATGATGCTGTTTGCTGCGTTTCCAGAGTAAAAGTAAGCTCTGGTGACTTTTCTGGCCGCAAACTTAAGTTTGCGGACAGGTAGAGGAGAGCCCATGTGAGGTGATGGGAATGGTGGGTCCTGAAGGGCTACTTGATGAATTCCTCCTTAGCCAGGCTCCTCTCATCAGCTTCTCTTCTTCCTGGAAGTCCCGTGTCTGGGATTGCTGCTGACTGCACAAGGGGTAGCAGTACACATGTTAGCACGAAGCAGAGAGATGGCTCAGGGGCCTGGTAGTTCTCCAGCTTCTGGGGTGCAACTGTGTATGTGACCCAAGCAAACCAAACCCTTGCATCTTGTTGTAGCCAAATATTGCAAGGAGCACTTTGCGTCTCTGTACTCTTCCTCCCTGCAAAAGGTAGGAGAGAGGACATCTCCTAGCGAGCGTTAGTGATGATTTGTATCTTCATAGAGCTGAGCTCTGTGGGCTATCAGGTGCACTGTGCCCATGGAATTGTTGATTATGTTGATTTTCTCTTTGTTCTTTTGTTTTGGAGACTTTAATGCTAAAGGTAAGTATCAGTCTGATAACTCTGAAAACTTTAATCTCTTTATCCCATAGGAGAGAAAACAGATGGGCCCCTCTGCCCATTTATTCCAGAGTACTTCTGTGAGGCTTCAATGAGGACACCAAGTGTATGGGTGAGAGCTCTTGCCCCATCTTTCATACACTCGTGTTCCCCAAACCACAGCAAAGGAGAGACGTGCTATTGCCCAGTGTCATAGAAGTAATGCTGTGCTAAAGACACCAAATGCAGCTCGCTGCGGAGCAGGGGAGTCTGCCTGCACCTCCAGGTCCCCAGCTTGGCAACCTGATAGTTGGCTGTGGTTATTTCATTTCTAGGAAAAAGGCTGATGCTATTGACCCTGAGCTATTATTTGCCTAATGAAATACACGGAACTGAGGGGTGGGAGCTAGATGTGAGGATCTGCGCCTTGCTGTCTTTCCTCCCTCTCCTCCCCTGGAAGAGTTTTGCAAGAATGCCTCGGCACTGCCAGAACACTAGTCACAATGGCTGGTAGCAACGTCCCCGCTCCAAGGGTGTCATATCCTGAAACGCTCTGCGTTGCTGTCTGCAGACCTTACAGACTGAAACCATGCAGCTGGCGCCTTCTGCCTGACAGAGGAGCTACAGTCTTAATACTCCAAGGTCGCTTGCAGCAACACAATGTTTTGCCAGATGCCTTCAGCCGTCCTTTAACAGTCCTAAGTGGCCCCTCACGTCTAGGGTGTGTAGCCCAAGCAGAGTATCCTGCCCATTTTGACAGGCCTGTGCAACTTGGAGCGCTGCACTTCAGCAGGCACCAGGAAGGTATGGCCCTGCCGATGTCCTGCCTGCCTTCTCCCCACGTAATGCAAGGGCTGTGCTGCTGGGCCAGGTGGGCTCTACAGACCTGCCTGCCCCAGCAGCTATTGCTAGTGAAGGCAGAAGGAGGCAGGTCATGTATCAAGCAGATTTCTGGATAGCATGGGGTCTCTTTCTGTCAGAAATCCCAAATGAATTTGCAGATCACAAAGAAAAAGCCGTCTGCCTCATTACTGAGCCGCAATCTGTTCCTTCTCTACCCCCTCACTTATATTCCTCACCAGGGATTTATTGTTCCTTTTCAATCTGATGTTTTAATCTCCTATTCCCACATCTTTGCCTCTCTCATTTCCCTTTCCAGAGCTGCTGCTCGTACTGTTGTCTCTCCTGCCTTTGCCAGCTAGAATGAGACACTTGCATGGTGTTGCACTCAGAGGTGCCTTTAACTGCCCACCACTGCTAGCTGCCAAAAGAGAGGAGATGCTCTGTAAATACAGCAAATGAAAATTGCCACAAGGCTGCACAGGTCCTGCCCTTTCCACAGCGCTCTTTTGGCCAGGCATTAATAACACAATGCAGGCATAGGCTCTGCGGTCTTCAAGCATTGTGTCTGTGCTTGCCCCGAGATCTTTGTAGGGCAACTTGTATCAAAGTGAAACAAGGAAGGAGAATGTAGACATTTGCTTTGCTGTTGCATGCACAGAGCTTGGCCAAGGTCCGTGCTGTCTTCATGCTCAATAAGTTCTTGCTCTGAAGAAACTATAGCAAAGCAGGAAGAAAAATTGCCCTGGCTGCTTACTTTGCAGAGATAAATAGTTGGTGGCATCTGAAAATGAAGCCTTTAGTGACAACGCCATCTTTCCCTGTAGGCGGAAGCAGTCTGGGAGAAAGGACTGAGCCATACTGCATTTGAAGAGCTCCCAGAAAAGCCTAGCAATTACATATTTTGGGACATGTACCCTTATACCAATAACCTAAATATTTGTGCCAAAGAAGGCCAGTGACATGGTATGACAGGAACATACTGTTTGCGCTCAAGTGCCAAATCTACACCCCTTCTCTGTGCTCCAGTGTCTTCGGCGTGTGCTGTACAACAAGTCCTTTCTCTCCCCAGTAGGGACACGTTTCCTGTGGTTTGTCCACCAGTGCCTATTTTTCAGCTTTTCCTGCCGAGGGGACAGAAGCCTCCAGTGATGCCATCAGCTGGAAGTGAGTGAGCAGCCGTGGTGAGCCCGTGTCGCCCCAAGCTTGTCCGTGTTGGCTCCGCAGCCCTGACGGCGCGTGCCAGGCGTCGTGCAGCTGCAGGGCTCAGCGCCAGCGGCGAGGTCTCTGCCTGCGCCGCAGAATGCCTGATTCAGCAGCAAAATCCATGAGCTGCCTCCAAGCCCTCCTGGAAAAACCATCTGCAGGCATCCCGCTTGGGTGGGAACATCCAGTGCCGGATGTGGCTGCCGGCTCGCCCCGTCTGCCGCACAGCGTGCGGCTCCCCAGGGATGGGACAGCCCCCAATGGCTTCACCTCAAGTGTCCCAGGATCCTCGCTGTTTGAGGGCATGAGCGAAGTGCAAGAGTTTGTGTTGTTCTTTCCTTTCTTGCCCTGAAGATCTGCCCTGAAGCCCGCTGAAACCTGTGGAAAGGCTCACGTTGGCTTTTCCGTGTCTTGGGATTGAAATTGCTGCTTGTTTCTCCATCAGCCACACATCTGTAACATTCTGCTAGTGCCTTCTAAAATCAGATTTCCTACAATCAAACGAAAAGAATATAGGGGAGGAGTGGGAAAAAGAGCACAATAAACCTTTTCCTTCATCTAAACCAACAGTAGTTGGCTGGAGAGGGATGAGATAGTTACAGGAATTGCCTGAACGCAAGTGTCCTGATATCCTCTGTACCTGCCGCTGAGTAGCCACATGTTAAGTAAAACCAGTTAAATGCATCTGGGATAATCTCTTAAGACTGCTCCTACTGTCTTCTCTCTGTTTGTATGCAGGACGTGTTGCATCTTCTTTCCAGATATGCTTTATGGAAGTGTTCTGTGTGTCCACAGGGTTGCACAGTGTATGGCCCATTGGTCTGGGGCTGAATGACACGTACCGTTTGATCTGGAATGGAAACATTTTCCCAGGTTTTGCACCAAACTTGTTTTGCTGTGCCTGGCAGGTGGCGGCCAAAGTGACGCTAGGAAAGGAGGGAGTGTCTGTTTGACATCCTTGGCCATGATGGGTGAGTCTAGCGAGCAACACTGACTGTCACTTCCCTTTTTGTTTGTCCCTGTGCCTCTCCAGAGCTCAGCACAAATGGGCTGGGTCAACTGTAAGTAGGAGTTTCACCTGAGTGGAAAGTGGCTGACAGGGACTAGCAGCTCGTGCTGGTTGTGGTGAGGTCTAGGGACGCTGAGCATCACCACTGTTTGAAAGTAAGCATTCCTGGTGGCCCAGAGGTCCAGTTCTGAATGGGGCTGAGGAGTTTTCCTGGCATCTAGTTAATTCATGTCAACTGATGGTGCTTCAGTCCCAAGCTTTGACAAGTGCAGAAACCCAAACTGTGGCCAGAGGCCTTGCGTCCCTGAAAACCCATCTTTGTGTGGCAGGGGAAGCCCACAGGGTTCGCCGGCACTGTGACAGGGAACGAGGGCTTGGCCCTGGCTGTGCAGTCACCCTCCTTGGAAGTGTTTTTCTGTCTTTGGAAGCAGTGCCTCAGTTGGTGCAGATCATGCTGGTCCCAGCGACGTGTGGAGACTGTTACATGCTTACCTCAATCACAGATTGCCAGTTTATTTCTCAGAGGCTGTTTTGCAATGCCTTCCCAATTCAATTGCTAATATTTTTCATAATTATATTTGAGCAGCTGCATTGGTCTGGAATTTGTACAGATGTCCTGAACTTTTCAATGTTGTCACTCTCACAGGGCACCTCTCACAAACCACTTGTTCCACGGAGAGGACCCTGCAAGCCAGTCAGCATTGCTGATACTGCCGCAGCCCTGCCAGAGCAGTGATCTTCCTCGGGTAAACAGCCTCCTTGTCCCAACTCTGCTGTGTGAGCAGTAGTTGCCCTGCACAGTCCCCATGTTCTCCTTGTCTTATGTGTTAAGTCTGCTGCGGACAGAAATGAGCAGAAGGTTGAATTGCTGGTGCCTGCACAGCAAGTACATCCAAGACGGAGCTGTGTGGAAAGGACAGGGCCTAGGGATATTTTGGCCAGTATTGTTTTAAGGCACCCAGGAGAGGAGCTGAACTCAGGTCTTCCACGTTCAGGATGGTGGCTCCTTTGTGCTGGCCACAGTGACCCTAAATCCTAGTGTCTCACGTGGCTACGGCCCCATCTGGAATGGAAGGTACTCCCTTTCTCTCTCCATGCGTATGCTGTGCCCATGCTGAGCCACAATGACAAGGGAAAAAGCCACATGGTGTTTCTTCCTTTAAGTGACCAGCAGTAGAGCCTGGCTGCGCTGCCCTGGCCCAGTGCTGTGCACAAAGGAAACCTCCTTCTGAGGTGCCCCACAGCGCTTGGATTTGCCTCTGAAGCAGGAGACGCAGTGACCTCTATTTCAACATGAATAACGGCGATTGTAGTTGCTGCCCCTCCAGTGATGCAGGTCTTTATTAGACCTGACTGGGGTCTGTAACCTCTGCCGGCTGCAGGTTCCTCCAGCTGTGTGAAGTGCTGTTTGTATTTCTTTCTGTTCATGCTAACATTACCTGCCATGAACGATGCAATCATGCAGACAGGAAGAGATCGTAGGGAGGTTCAAAGTCCAGGATGGAAAAAGGACAGAGGAAGGAGAAAAAAACAAAAAGAAAAAAAGAGACCCAAACATGGAGTTTCCAAGGCTGGAGGTCATTTGGGTGTGGGGCTCAGGGGACAGCAGAGACATGCTGGAGCCTCCAGGTTGGAGGGGAATATCCCCTTGGTGCCTTTCACTTGGCTTTCAGTCACTATCTGTGCTTAAGCTGTTACAGCCCACAGCTGTGTTGAGTCCATTGACTTCAGGGAAACCTGAAGTGGGTCTCTGGGGGCTGGTGGAGCCCAGGTTGCTGGAGAAGGAGTGGTGGCAGGAGTGGCAAATGATATGGCTGTGGATGACAGCCGTAAGCAGTGGCTTGGGACATTCAGGGTGACCATTGGGAAAAGCTTCTCCCCAGGAGGGTGGTGCAGCACTGGAACAGGTTACCTGGAGAGGTCAGGGACTCTCTGACCTTGAGGAGTTTTAAGACTTGGCTAGGCAAAGTTATGGCTGATCTGAGCTAGTGTTGGCAACAGTCCTGCTTTTTATGGGAGGCAGGACCAGAGGCACCCAGAAGTCCTTCTCAGCAGATACTTCTATGACTGTACTTACATTAAAACTGTAAACATGCCCTTGTGTTGACTTAACCTTTCCAGTGAGTCTGTTGATCTGGTTTTGTTGACATGCTTGTTCCCAGAATCTGATTCTCGCTAAATACAAGTGAAAATGGGAGGTGGCCTGTACCTGAAAAAAACATGTGAGTTGTGTTTTTCATTAGTTTCTGGTGCCACCCTTCAGGCTCTGGGAAAGCTGGCAGGGGCTGCACACTCATCCCTGCGATGACATGGTGCCGTATGCCACCCTGTAGCAGGCTCTATAGATGCAGTTATTGGAATAAGACTCCTCCTCATGATCAGGAGCCTGATGGCCCTTCAGCATATATTTCTGCCATGTCTTTGCACTTCAACTTCTGCTGCAGGTAAAATGGGCTGCAGCTAGTGAAGGCTTGGGGAGTCCAGTGCTAGCCATTCAGTTCCCTCATCTCTTCTAAACCATGAGACATCATAACATGTTTCTGGTTCACTGCAGGCACAAAACAGGACCTTTGAGGGATTTGTGGGTGCAACTGGAGATTCTCCTTTCAGACCAGGGGTTAAAGATCTGCCCAACCTGCTCCCAGCATGCAACACATTCCCTCCAATAGCTGCCACCCTTAACCAAACCTTCTCCCACTCCCGTACCCCACCAAGACCCTTGTCTGGCAGCTGCCAGCACAGCCCATACCCAAAGCTGGGCTAGAGAGGCCCTGTGTGTCCTGGCAGGGCTGAGCATAACTCCCGTTTTCCTTCTGCACATAAGGTTTGCTGTCTTTTTACAAGGCACTACTCCTTGTTACCTGGGCCGGGCCACAAGAAACTCTGGATGTGCATTCCTGTATTGTCTCACGAGGGATGAGGTAGCAGTTCTGGTTAGATAAAACTCTCCTTGTCCCCCTTCCTTCCATCAAAAGCGTGGGGAATGGTGAACAATTAATCTGAAACTGCATAGTATAATATAAATCCCCGTAGTCTGAGAAATTCTGGATAAGAGCCAGAAAGGGTTAACAAGGAAACATGTTCCCTCCAGCATAATTGTATATTTGGCTTATATTTTAATAAATGAGTAACAGCTGAGCAGAGAGGCCGAAAGGAGAGAGTTTGCTCCCGCCCTGAGGTGTATTCAAGGCAGAGTTTGAGCTGTGTGCGAGTCAGGTACTGGAGTGGGTGATTTTGCACAAAACACTGAGGATTAACTACGAATTACACAGCTACAGAGACAGTGAGTAGTGATTAGAGCAAGTGGCTAATGCAGGTGTGAAGGGTTGTTTTTTTTTTTTAATGTTTAAATTTTCTTTGGATTCCCTGAAGGCAGGAAGAGAAGGAGCAAAGGCAAGTACTGTGGTCAAGCCTGAGGGGAGCTGGAGGCCTGGGGTGATAAATCAGCAGCACTGCAGTGAGATTAAGGGGGAAAGCAGTGTAATATATGAGGCAATATGGAAAGAGGAATTGTATTACTACAGCCAGCTCTGAAAGGATTCAGTTCCAGATGGTTAAAGCAGCGACAGATCAGGAACACCCATCGGATGGGGCCCGTCACCTGACAATCTGACAATAGTAGAAGCAGAGGAGGGTTTCCACTGCATCAAGAAAGAGTTTCACCTGGAGAGAGCTGTCTCTATCACAGGGTAAACCAGCTTGCATTAGTAGGCAATTTCCTTCTTGTGAGGAAAGCTGGGGATCAGCATGGGCATTTTGGCCTTTCCCCCCATTCAGGAAATATGTCTTGTTCTTGTAGAACATTTCTGGGAAGGCTTTGGGATTAGTCTGCCAATCAAAAGCACCATGTGGTTCTGGATGATAGTGCTGTTAGCCTAATGCTGATGGGAATATTGGCCTCGATAAAGCCCACCCCCCCACCCGCCATAGCGGCTCCACAGACTGACAGCCCCAGGGATGGGTGGCTGTTTAATACCCGCTACATTCTGATGGGGACTCGTGTTCCCCAGGGAGCAGCCTGAAGCTGTTAAACTTGTTTATGATAGATCATCAAGCAGTGACTAGGAAGCTGTATCTTTTATAGCTCTCAGCCAGGGCAAGAGGTAAAACAAAGACCTGGTTCATGGAGGAATTTCTCCTGCAAGAGTAAGGGCTGTTGGCCGTTGGCGCTGCCCAGCTCCATGTCAAAGGCAGACTAACCCTCAGGCCACTGCAGTGATACAGCATGACAAATCGCTGTGAGGAGAGGGGATGTTGCTCTATTATGGGATTATTTTTTGTAATTTGAAATGGTTAAGAAGAATTCCCATTTGGGGAAATTTTGGCCGTACTTTGCTGCAGCGTTAGACTTCTCTGTTGGGTCTCTTCTGCTAGAAATGTTTAGATTTATTTTTGTTTGTGTTCTGTCTTACGCAGCTAAGAAAACAGTTTCAAATAGGACAAATTGTCTTGTTCCAGGGAGGAGGTCTGATCTAGAGAGTGAAAACAGCTTGCTGCTTGGAGAGCTGTCCACAAAACAACAAAGCTCTAAGGACAGTTCCCTACACTGCGCCCCACAAGAAATATTATAGAGCCAAGATGCTGGCCTCAGCAAGCATTACTATGTGAGACAATCTCCTTGTTAAGTGGCTTTTTTTTTTCCTAGGATTTATGTGCCCCAGTGCCTGGTTCTCTGGGTGCTGCTCCTTCAGGTCCTTTGGTTCTGATGTGCAGGGAGGCAAGTGCCTGTGGTATTCCCTTCTCCTGCTTGTAAGAAAGAGGAATGATGTTAGTTCATTTCACAGGGATACTGGTGCATCTTTCTGGTAGTCTTTAATATCTTTTATAGCTGGTGCTGTAGAAGAAGAGTTGAATCTCTTTTAATTGAGTGTGCGTCTCTCCCATATTTGTGTTTTGCCTGTCGCTGGCAACATGAAAGGACAAAATGCTCATGAAAGAGCCAATGTTCCTGCACAACATTGATGGAAAATCAGTTCTGGATGCACAAAAGTGTGTGTCTTGTGGGAGCTGGATCGAGAGTTACACTCGGATGTTTAGAAAAGTGAGATGACACCATAGGGCCTGTACAACTTGTGAAAATAAATCAGTGCTACTATTATTAAACCATCTCCACTTGTAATGGCTGCTTTGGCAGATTGGTCATAATGAAGAATTTTAAACTTGGTGTAGGATATAAATCCTGCTAGGAAGGAACTTTAAAAGCAACAGGATTTTTTTTGCTTGAAAAACAGACTCAGTTTAGTCCAATTCTAACCAAAGAGCCAAAGTGTGGATTCAACACTTTCAGGTTCTCAATTAAAAGGTCATCATCACATCATCAAGAAGTCCAGATTCGCCACCTCATCAGTCTGTTTTCCAGAAAAAGTCACTCTTGTCCAAGGGACAACTGGAAATGCCTAAATGAGATGATAAAAGTGGTGTGACCTGAGCCAAGACCTATTTTGTTGTCAAGGCTTAAAGAAAAATATCTAAATTAAGAAAGAGATGTTAGGAAACAGCAGTCTTTTGATAGACAACTTATGAGACTAAATTTGTGAAACTGTAGAAAGAGGAGACAATGGAAATTATTCTTAAATTTACACCTAAGGCAATCAGCCTGAATTTATTACCACATCTCGGGCTGCAAGCAGGAGTCTGATTTATTAACTACTGTCCCTTTCTGTTCCTTATCCAGGGTGGTAAACCAGATGTAGAAAGCTGAAAAGAAGCTGAGTGGCATGTCTTGTCTTTTCAGCCTGTTTCTTGTGTTCATTTTGGTCTATAAACAAACATCTCTCAGGTCTCCTAAATAGATTTTCTGATCGAGTTCCCAGAACAGACCACCACCAGTCTCATTAAAGCTTATTTATGCTACTTTCATGCATGAATAAAAAAGGTCCCATTCACTACTGATTTTATTTAGTTAGATCCTGTGCCTTGTGGTGGACATTGAATTGGAGTGACGTTTTTGGAACCAAAAAAAAAAAAAAAAAAAAAAGTAGTGGGACCACGGAGAATAATTTGATGCCTGCATCTTTTGTGGTATGAAATGGAAGGGGTTAACCTATTCTTGGCTGTATGATATTGATTGAGGCCCATGCAAAGAAAATACAGCTGTAAGTAGTTAGGAGTATTCTCTGGTAGCTGGGGTTTTTTGGGGGGTAAGTCATTGAACAGGGACTCTGGAGGTAGGATCTGTTTCGGAGGGATGCCACCACCCGCTTGCTGCGTGATAGGAGGAGGAAGGTCATTAGTTGCTCTAGGTCTCAGCTCCCCAGCTGGGAATGGTGCTTTCTCCCTCCCCTGTTTTTTCCAACTTGCTTGTTTGTATCACTAGCTTTTCAGCAGAGTAACATCTACTCTGCCTGTGTGCTGATCATGATGGGTCCTGCTCTCAGCGGGGGCCTCTAGACACCACTGTGAATAACAAATATGGTTTTCCCTTTATGCTTGTCTCCATCTCCATCCGTGCTGCAGTGCCTGTGAGGTAAGATTAACAGCTAAAAATAAAAAAAAAAAAAGAAAGAAATGGGTAAAAATAAAGAACGAGAGAGTAAAGGTCCAGCAGGTGTGAAAGGTTGTGAAATGGGTTTGTTTTTTTCCAGTCCTGCTAGCAGAGGAACTCACGCAAAGGTATTGAATTTTGGAATGAGAAGGATTTGAGGCTGTGCTTTAAGTCAAAAGGGTGAACAAAAAGCAGTTTTGTGTGTTTCCTTTGTGCTAAGCACATTGTGAATATTCTTAAGCATTGCCACAAGGATTAACATCTCTGCGTTTTAATGTGCCTGGTGCTGGAATGTAGCTGGAAAGCACGGCAGGCAGGAATGGTCTCTCCAGGTGGTGGGCTCTGCTAGGTGTCTCTTTGAAGTGCTATTCAATAGCTTTCTGTTACTCTTTTGTTTCTTGTCTTTTTTTTTTTTTTTCCTTTTCCCCTCGTTCAACAGCTTCTGGAGCAAATCCTGATGGATTTCACATTTCTGAAATTTGCTGGGCTGGACTGTTTTATCTCCAAATACTTTTGCATGGCAGTAGTATTAAAAAAAAAAAGAAAGCATGTGGACAGAAGTATGGAGTTTGGTATTTACTTTGGATCATTAACCTGGTCTGTAAATTTGATTTGATCTCTCCTTTTTTTGTTCCTCCCTCCCTCTGTGTAATTTCAGAGCCTGAAAAGAAACTCTGTCTTTTGCTGCTTCGGGATCCCAGCAAGAAATGAGAGTCTGATGGATTGTAAATGCACCTGCTTTGTTTAAAACCCAGCCAAACAGATAAGTGCCCTTTTAATTCTCTCACACAGCATTTTAGACATAACTGTGCACAACATCTCTCTTCAGTTTGGTTTCATTTTGGTGAGCCCTCTGTGTTTCACCATTGCAAATGAATGCTCTGCGGCTCTCCTTTAGGCTGAGAAATACCAGATGATATCGGTATTTCACGTGAGCTAATTAGTTGGCATCTGAGGGAACTGCAGCTGACGGCTCAGGAAGCTCCCGGGTGTCTTTCCCTGCCCCTCCAGAGTCACTGTCTCCAGCAGCCTTGTGAGGTTTTGGGACTCTGAGGAGCAGCTCTACGGGACCAGGCGAAGCTGATGTGACACATCTGAGCCTTAAGGAGTCCTCCGGGACTCATTAGAAGTTTAATAACTAAACTTGGCTGGTTTGATTGAGAAGATGCTTGTGCAGGCTTGGCGTGATCTCAGAGAAAACAGCTAAAGCTGCTGGCAGGAGAGAGGGCTTTCTGCATGTGCTGTTCATATGTATGTGGAGAAAGTGATAACCCCTGCTTCTTCCTGCTGGTTTCCAGGTGGGAAAATAGCTGGGGATGAGGGACAGAAGCCCTTAGTTATACTGAGTTTATATAGTGCATACAAAGAGTTATTGTGGGTGAGTGGTAACAAGAATTTTCCCCTCAAAGTTATGGGAACATTTATATCTATGGATGGAAAATACAGACTATCAAGAAAATAATTTCTGGCTGCTTAGGTCTGCTTCTATAGGTGACTGCTACCTGCTCTTGGACACACTACTGCAATTATTAAATAATTAAAGAAATCCATAAATTTTGGTCTCACGTACAGTGTAACTTTGCGATAGTATACAGCCATGGGGCTGGGGCAAATATTCACTATACCTGCAATTTACTGCTTTAGAATAATGAAAAAAAAAAGGCTAAAGCTGAGCCTGTGAGCATTGGAGGAGCTGTGTGGCAGGAGAAGGAACAGGAGCCAAAATATCTACTTCAGACAGACCTGTCTTGTCTGCTCTACCAGGGTTAATTAGCAACGCAAAATATCTACCTTGCTGTTAAGAAAACCACGAACAGGCTTCCTACAGCAAATTAGACTGTAGTAGCTGGTGTGAATTCGTCTTGCCTATGTAAGCAGAAGGTGAGTTTCTTGGTGAAGGCACCAGCCTAGGACTGAGAGAGACAGAGATTGGAAGAGACAAGACAGTGAAGTAGAAGATTACTGCAGAGCAAGAGGTG